>NC_092465.1:12430659-13030659 GCF_047495875.1 Pithys albifrons albifrons | reverse complement strand
TGTTTGCAGGAAAATACATAACTATGTTGCCCTTCACTTAAAAGCCTCAGTAATAATCTGTGCTGGCCAGACTTGAATGAATGAATACAAAGGTAGCTAAAAATCTCTGGGTGACCTTTGTAAAGTCGATGTCTAAGTAGTTTATAGCTGCCTTGAAGATTTGTTTTGCAGATGTTGACAATCAGCATATTTTTCTCTTCACAAAAATTAATTTAGAAAAGCTTCTTGTCCTGAGAAATGTGCTCTTTTATCTGCTACTTGCATTGAAAAGTACTGAGAAATATTATTTTTTCTCTCTAGTGTGTTTTGAACATGAGGTTCTTCAGACATCAGACTGAAAAATTAGTACTATTTTTTCTTTTTAACACTTCATGAAAGGGGATATTTTCTGAAAGTTAAAATGAAGCAAAAAAATGAGAAAAGTATTCTTAGGATCTTTTCAAATGTGCTATTTTCATATACTGACAAAAAATGTTACTAGTTTTGCTTTCTCAGAAAATTGACTAAGTTTTTTAAATCTTAAACAGAAAATACACGGTGTTTCAAAGTGAAGTGTTCCATTTCCTATTTTTCATGCTTTTTGAAAGAGACTGATCCTTTTTTTTTTTAAATCACTATGGCAAATTTTGCTCAGATTTTTTTGGTTTTATTTTAAAATGTGTGTCTGGGAATTGCCTTTCTTGCATTGAGTAGAGTCAAATTATGTGGTATGAAATTTGATGTATGGCTTGGGTTTTCTAAATTGCAGTATCTTGAGATGTTGTGCAGTCTCATACTGAGAGTCTTACCCTACAGAGAGTTCACTGAGGCGAGACCCTTGAGTGCCCCAGGGCAGCTCCTGTGACTGCCTGTGCTTTGGAGGGAGGTTGTGCCATGAGTTACGGCTCGGCTCCCTGAGAACAACAGGGGCAGTGTCCTGCTTTTGGCTCTGGGAGTGCCCTTCCCTCCCCACAAGGTGGCCAACCCTGCGATAAACCAATTCACCTCGTTGAACCAGCAGAGAAGCCAGGCTTGTCCAAAAATCAGTGATTTTTTTGGTTGCTTGGCGTGAGCTGCCTCAGCCAAGGGAGGAGCACCAGTTCTTCAAGGAAGCTGCCGCGGTCATGGGTGTGGGTGGAAAAAGAGAGGTACCCATTTTTGGTGACAGCATCCTCTGTAGATTTAGCTGCAACCTGTGACTTCGTTCTTGGTGGTTTGTGGATTTGCCACTGGTATCAGTGGGCTGGTTTTTAAGTCGTTAAATTACTTAATAGCACCTGTTAAGGGGTGCCTGTGGAGGAGGGCGTGTATCCCTCCTGGTATTTAGAAACTGGCATTCAAACGAAGTTAATGGGAACTGTGAGTTAGCTGCCCTTTTGGGCCTTTCCAAACGTTCCTCTTAATTTTTAAATCCATATAATGAAAGATGAGTCATATATTTATGTAATGTAAATTATACAGTTACGCTTTTATTCCAGAAGGACTAATAAAGGAAATCCTCCATATTATACAGGAACATGGAGAACATTATTATTAATCTCGAATAGAGGGCTTACAGCTCTAAATCAGAAGTAGAATTTTCTGGTATTTCACTTCAGCAATGGTGGTGTAATTCAAATAAAAAGTGCATGGGATTGATGCCATTTTTACCAATGTTTCAAATCTGCACATATTTCAAAGGGGAATATCTTCAAGTGGGAGGAATAGACCAAAGTTCTCTTGCAATGTATCCATGTACTTTTAAACTGAAAAATTAAAAGGTAACACTGTCATCTCCAATGAGCTTTTCCAATAAATACAGGGGTGCAGTTGAGTTATCTTCAATTTGCACTGGGTTTTTTTTCCTATTTTTAAGATCAAAAGGCAAAAAGTAGTGTAGTAGTACTGTTATGCTCTCTGTATCTCTTTATGATTTAAATTGTAGGCATTAATTTAAGGTGCAAACTATTAGTGATGTATCAATTTTAAAAATTTCCTTTTTAGCAAGAGTGCTACAAAATACAGTGAATAAACACAGTGAATTTTACAATATGCCAATATAAAGTGGGTTAATATTAAGCGAGTTAAGCATGCTAAAATTATGTTTAGGAAAATTCATGTGTAAAAAATGAACTTACCAGTTCTGTGTATGGTTGGTTGTCAAGAAAAAAAGCAGTAACATCTCCAAACATATACTTCCAGTGTATTCCATCACATTACATTTTTGAGATTCTAGAAATACACACAGATATTCATGTCTCAAACTCTTGAGTTTCTTCTAACATTTTCTGTTTCTCTGGAACCCTGAAAGAACTGTCAATATCTCATGATTGTTCCACTTCATGCTTCTATTTTGGTATTTAGATCTCAAGAGACTCCTATAGATGGGCAGCCTCCTGCGTTACCACCCAAACAATTTAAAAAGAACAGTTGGAACCAAATTCATCATTCATACTCACAGCAAGAACTGGATAACCATATTAATGAAACATTTGATGTTCCTGCGTCACCAGAAAAATCCACAGTAAGTTTTTGGATCCATTTGAACCATTCTGCTTTTAATCAGAACGGCCGTCCTGTTTTCCATGATCCTGACTCTGATGCATTTCAGAGGTGGGCTGGGTTTGTGCATTACCTTGAAGCGCTTCCCTTGAACAGACTGTCCCATTATGCAAACACTTTGAGCATTAGGTTTTCAGCACATGCAGAAATTCCTACATAACCCCGTCTTTGAGAAGTCATTTGCCATGAATGTTAAAGACATTGCAGGCACTGCTGCTGGTGTTTAATCTAGCTTTTATCTGAAAAGCTAAACCTGACAGTGCCTACCAGCTTCTGGAGTGGTTTTATAAGGAGCAGCTTCTTGATTCTGTGATTGCATTTCTTACCAGAATTTTCAAGTAAGAGACTCTAGCAAGAGGCCTGTGACAACAAATGAAAAAATATGAGCAAACATTCTTTTCCCACATCTAAGCACGTGTGAGATGAGTAAGCTACTCAGTGGATTATTGTCTGACCGAGATGAGATCTCACTGACCATTTTTGTGATTTTTGTCCTTCCAAAAGTTTTCCAGTGGTTCCTGGGACAAGAAATATTTTGTAGGATGGGAAAACTTTTAACATGCAGATGCAATAGCAATACTGTGTAAACAGTTTTGTCAGTCTCAGGCATTCAAAATTGAGTCAACTCCCCAAACTGATATTTAGAAATGCCTTTAGTTTATTTTCATTTGCATTTTGAACTATAAGCCTAGGGTGTTCTCTTAGGCATTATAACAAAGTTAACAGTCCCATAAAACCCCTCTTTAATTTCATAATTGGTATTTTATTAAAAGACTGAAAAGCAAAACTTGTAAATTTTTGAGCGTTTTATGAATGTTGTAAAAATTTTTGTTTTAATTAAATAATGAAACAGAATTTTAACAGCTTTGTCATCCGCCACTGCTTTACCTGAGTCATATTAAAATAATGTTATGTTTTGAAAGATAACACAACTGTAGTTATCAAGTTTTTCTGCTCTGTATTCAGTTATCTTTACCAAATTGACAAAAATAACTTTCAGTTGTTTTTTTAACTCTAAAAAACCAACACAGCTGTGTGAGAATGAGATTCTTTTTTTCTCTGTGCATTGTCAGTGTGATTGTTTGCTGTGCTCTGATTTGGGCTGCTTCACTTAAGGCAGTGCACTGCTGTAATTGACGATCTAATTCGGTGTTCTGATGACTTCTTATTTTGGGGATTAAAGAAGGAATACAGCATGACTGAAATTTTGTGGAATTGAAAGTTTAGGACTTGGAATGTGGTTTTGTTTCAGAGTTGTTTTTCTGGCCAGAATTCAGATCCCTGCACCTCTAAAGCCTTCTGCTGCTCCATCTCAAATGTGTTAAAGAAAACCCCTCACCATTTCGACTTCATATAACTATGAAATTTCCTTTGTCTACTGTTTGTATGGGGAGTGTATTTAGAAATGAAGTGTGATGGGTGTGGGACTTTTTACTCCATCTGCAGTCCCTAAGTATCCAGTCTGAGAATGTCAGAACTGTTTGAAAACAGTTGTGGCCAAGTCCCTTCAGTCAGGCAGGTCAATGATGATATACACTGCTCTCTTTGCATTTTTCATTATAAACTGTGGCTCAAAACAGCCTCTTAAAGCAGGAAATTAGTATTTCCTTTTTGTCTGGGGAATGCGATGGCACAGAAACTGCCAAACACTGCAGGTGAGCACTTGATTCATGTTCATCCTGTCTGATCTCTCATGCCAGGGAGCACAGGGTGAACTGATTGGCACATGATCAGGCTTCTAAGCACCCTTCCTTCTCATTAATGTATCTTGTGCTGCTACTTCCCTTCCCCAAATTTTTCGTCTTCTCATTGCTATGAATGCATTTGGGCAATTTTTTTTTAACCAGGAACAAGAACCTAAAATACCTGGAATTTAGTTAACTTTTAATGAGCCAAGTTGTGCAGACTTTCTTAACCTATTGAACTTGCAGGTTTGAAACTTTCTTACATTAAAGATGTTTGCTTTAAAAGTTCTGAGTTGTTTTTTCTCTCAATATGAGTCTGCTGCTTTGCTTATAATTAGTAATATTGAAAAGTTCCTTGAAACAGATTTCTTAAATATTTTGCATCCTCACTATGAAACTATGGAAATACCAGCTAACGTGGAGTCTGAAATAAATGTTGATGGAAACAAACTAAAAATCACGCAATTGCACTACATTGATGTTTTAACATTAAAAACTATCTAGCATTCCTCAGCTTAATGGTATTTCCTGTAACAGTGTTGTGATTTGAATAAAACCAAGAAGAAAGCAGCTAAAGCTGCCAGAGTTTAATTAGTGCAGAGCATGTGTAACGGTTCATACTCCACTGCATTGGAATTGGAATAAGGAATATGGAACCACGATTTTGTTGCCAAACTTGTCCCTGCTTACTCTTGGCATATTGCTGTTAATAGAAACAAAAGGACACCTTCAATTACCTCATTTTTCATCATATTACATGCTAATAGCAGCTCCTTACTGTGATCTTAATTAAAACAAATTTAAGGAGCCTCAGTTTAGTAAACTGTGACTCTTAAGACTGTTTAAAGCCGTTAGTCTTTTCTAATCCTCTTTCTTGCTTTGAGTTTGCTTTGACAGAACATGCTTTTAACTTAGTTACATCCAAGACCTTTAAATCTGTAACTTTTCCCTTTTCTGCAAAACTCAAGATGTTTGTGCTATTATTTGATGTTTTCTCAAGTGTCCAGGAGGAATTATTTGGTGCGGAAACTGCAGAATTATTAGATACAATATCCACAAAGGTCTAACTGTGAACAAAATGTGTAATAATATAATGTAATATAATTTTTGTTTACTAGCCCAATGGTGGTGTCCCCCATGACAATCTTGTTATGATCAGAATGAAACCAGATGAAAATGGAAGGTTTGGCTTCAATGTAAAGGTAATAGTACATATATTTTCTTCATGTTTATTAAGGTTATTTTTCTGACATTTGTGATCTGTTACTAATTTAATTTGTTTTTAAAGGGTGGATATGATCAGAAGATGCCGGTAATAGTGTCCAGGGTAGCTCCAGGAACACCTGTAAGTTATCACAATGCAAACTTGGTAGAAATGTCGTGTATCTTGAAGGATGTATTCAAAATGCTAAATTAATTCATAGCAGCCTATGAAAATTGGCTTTTGCTATAACATTATCATAACAAAGCAGATTATGTGCAGTAAGAATTTGATGGGGCTGCATAACATACTTTTTAAAAGTCCTTCAATCCTCAGAAAAATTTTTTCCTACGGAAACTAAGTTTAATTTCTGAAAATTACAGGGCATTACAGATGCTCAGTATGCACTGTTCCTTGAGCTGTGTCATCCTAAAAATAATTTACTTTATTACTTTTTTAAAAATAGACTTCAGTAATTTCACATAAATTACATATTGAAAGACTGTTAAAAATAGCTAAAATAGCAAATCTCTTACTTTAGTGACAGATGTAGCTGAGTAAAGCTAAGATGTAGATTAAAATCAGACATCATGAATCATTCATCAGGTCTGATTGTCTGTTTTTACTGATGTTTTGTGACTATGAATACTGTCTTCAAAGTAGGCACAATATTTTGTCAGTTTATTGCCAGAAATACTGACCTGGTATTCAGACTGGAGTCAACTCTGTTCATACCTTTTGAAGTAAGGGTAGAGTGAGCCCTTTATTTCCTGACATTTAAGAAGTACAGCTTTCACCCTAATTTTTTTTTCTATTCGAAACTATTGAAATGTTTGCCAGAATCATTGTTCTAGTTCCTGTGAATTATTATCCCTGAAATATTTCATAACATGAATAATTTTGGCTTTAAACATTCATCCTGTAGAGAGAAGATATTTTGCCGCGCTTGTGCTCTTTCTTTTCTGCAACAGTGTTTAGACTGTGATTGCAATAACAGTTTTTATGACATGATTCCCTTCTCTGGGATCACTGGCAGTTGTGCATTTTCTTCACTCCTTGTTTTGCTCTTGCCATTACCATTGTGATATTTTACACCTGAAGCATTTAAGCCTTTGAAATTGATTTGGGCAAGATTTTGCCATGTTAGGACTACCTTCCCTTTAAAGATAAGAACATCCTGCTTTTTAAGTGCCTGTACAAAGTGTGATTCAACAGAGGAGCTTTTTACTTCAACAGAGTAGAGTAACAGCTGCCAAGGATGTTACAGTGACAGCTCCCAGCTGCAAATGGGTGTTCATGTGAACGGTACTGCCTGTGTATTGTGTAATACATTTATCACTGGAATGCAGAGCAGCAACCATAGCAACTAGGCTGTTAGGATTCAAGACCCCCAGTATAGTTCCTTTAAATTGTTACTTTAAGGTAAGAAATTGGTAATGGCTTGTTTTACAGATTTATTTTTTTTCCCACCAACTTGCAGGCTGATCTCTGTGTCCCTCGTTTGAATGAAGGGGACCAGGTTGTACTGATTAACGGCAGGGATATAGCAGAACACACCCATGATCAAGTTGTAATGTTTATTAAAGCTAGCTGTGAGAGGCACTCAGGGGAACTTGTGCTCCTAGTTCGACCCAATGGTGAGTGGTTTGTACATCATAGTAAAAAAAAAAATCCACACCTTGCCATCATTTTCTAACCTCCATTTTGTCTCCTGGAATGGAATGCTTAGTATGTAAGAAAGAACTCTCTTCCTTGAAAAGGAATTGCAACAACCCAGTGTATTGATCCCATACTCTAAGGAGCTATGTATAACTAAGTGTTGAAAACTAACCAAAAAGAGATGAAATATTTCTAAAAGAGAGCTAATTTAATTTTTGTTCTCACTCTCTTTGATAAAAATGTCCCGAAAGCTATATGGATATTGAATGTATTTTGTGAAGTTATTGTTAATCCCTTAAGGAAAGTAAAAACCAAGCACAAACAAAAGCCCCATACCAAATACCCAGTGTTTGGATGACTTTGGAGGTCAATATATGTAAAATCTTCCATACTTTTTTAGAAGACTGCAAACCAGTGGTAACAGTTCTGCTGGAGGAGGCTTAACAGCAGTGCTAAAATGCAGTCTAAGTAAAAGTGTGTACAATATATTCACAAAAGATATGGTTGGACCTACACAGTTGGACCACAGCCAACAGATGGGAACTGGATTTAATTCTGCTACGCATCCCAATTATAGTACAGTGGAGAGGAAAAAGCAAAATGAGAAACAATGATGTTTAACTGGAGTAGTGTAAATTACTTCAGCAGAATACTCCAACCACCTCATCTAAAATTTGTTCTTTATTCATTTATTTGCACTCCCCACTTGTGCTCTCATTCTATAAGTTCTCTTGCAGCTTTTGTGTGCTTACTTTCTTTCTCAGATAAAATTACTAGCTCTGTTTGAAAATTTACTAAAACAGTTTCTCCTTGTGTGTGTTGATTAACTTCGTATTCTGGATAAAAAACATGGTACCAGTTTCCCCCTCTGTGATCATGGGATATAATTTAAAAACAGGCTTTCAAACAGTGTGTGCCTCTGTTACGTATAATAGTAGATGCATATTATTTCTGATGTGAGAATCTGAGATTAGGGAGTTATACCTGACAAGACAGGGGCATAACATGAGTGTTGATCAAAATTGTAGCTGTCACTGATGTGCTTTCACTTTAAATTATTACTGAACCAAAAAAATAGTTTTAGCATGGGTTATAATGATTAGCAAATGCCTCTTGTCCTTGCTGATGGGGACTAAAATCAGTGTGCTAATAAATGTGGTTTTTTCTACAGAAGAAACATTGGGGCTTTTTGCTGTTTTAAATAAATACCTAATTTTGCTTGTCAAACAACACAGTCAGAGCATTCATACCTTTGCTTGTTCTAGCTGTCTATGATGTTGTGGAAGAGAAGCTGGAGAGTGAGCCTGACTTCCAGTACATCCCTGAGAAATCTCCACTTGATGGTGTCCACCAAGATGATAATGCTCTGAGGGAATCCATGATTCAGTTAGCAGAGGGGCTTATCACTGGAACTGTCTTGGCTCAGTTTGATGTGAGTACTGTGTTGCCTGTACCTGTGTGAAAGCTCCAAGTCTTTGGGGATAGTAATTATTTTAAACAGAGCGGATTTCAGTCAAATTCAGTAGTTTCAGCATCTTTTAGAAAAGCAATTGTCTTACACTCAAAAGGAAAAATAAACAAAGAAAAAGAATCTATCCTGTATTGTATGTGCAAACTTACCAATACCCAGTACTAGTTTTTAGTGTTAAAAATAGCTTTATTGATTACTTACACTTTTTGTGGTTATCAGGGACATGCTAATAAAATACTTGCATACTGATGAAGACTGAAGAATGTCTACCAAAATATGTGTTCTGCACTCAGGCTTTCACTCCTTATCTTACGTTGCTGTAGAAACTGAATGGCACCTGAGCTGCTGACATTTTATGGGCATCAGTGAGGGAAGGTAAAATAACCAGTGGAAAATACAGCCCTGATCTTAAGGGTTAATGTAACTATGTCTTTTACAAATAGTTGGTTTTTAATGACCTATTTCAGAACAGTAGTGCGCTTCCTATGGGGCCAAAAATGCTGAATAGCCATACTCTCTTTGCACCAAGTTGTGCCTTGGTGATAGTCCATCTCTAATGCATGAGATCAAGTGGCCTAAAGCAGGAAGCCAGGTCTGTAAGACACAGCAGTGTGAATTCCTCACCAAGTGGAGACCTCTAACATTGTATTTTGCAACATATATTTATAAAATCTATTTATATTAAGAACTGTGATAAAATTTACCTTTATATATAGAAAGAACAGATTTTTTCAAAGGTGTTTAAAATTCTCCTTTAACATACATTTTCAGTCTCCCTACCAGGTTCAATGTTCAGAAGTTTTTAAAGAGCTTTTTATTGAACCCGGATCATTGCACTGATACTGTTTGTAGCACAAGGGTTGAGGCAGTGCATGACTAAAGCATGAGAGGTCAGGAACCTTTCCAAGGGGATAACCCAAGTGAAGCAACTGCAATGTAGATAGATGCCTATACACAGCACAATCTACTTGCCCCAAATCACCAAGTGGAATGTCAGTATCAGTCAATTCCCTTGCCAGTACACAGTATTTTTATTCTGGATCAATGTTCTTATGGAAGCTTGAAATTTAATGTTCAGTTTGTCTTTAAACAAATTGTGGCTACATCTTGATCATTTTCAATGATCTCACAGCATAACTAAATTTGTAGTGCTATTTTTTTAAAAGTATTGTTGTGTTTGTTGAAGCTGCTGTGGTTCAGTAGTTTACGGTCTAATAAGTGCCTGTTTTTATTACAAATTCATAATAATGGGTCTATTGCATCTGTTATGTTCTGACCATCAGTTTTGTCTTTTAGCAATTGTATAGGAAAAAGCCTGGAATGACAATGTCTTGTGCCAGATTACCTCAAAACATTTCCAAAAATAGATACAGAGACATTTCGCCTTGTAAGTATGTCTGTTCTTGTATGTGCTCTAACAGTATTTTACTGTGGTTAGTAAATAAGTAACATATTTCTGAAATTGTTTTCAGATGATGCTACACGGGTTATTTTAAAAAGTAATGAAGATTACATCAATGCAAATTATATAAATGTGAGTAGTATTTTTCAAAAACACTTCTGACATTAAGTAATTCTGCAGTTTCCAATGAAAAAGTTGATTTAAAAAATTCTTGTTCTTCATAAATCTAGTTCCGTCTGGAATGGCTGCTAAACCTGCAGTCAGAGGATTTGAAAGTTATGGTAGATATAGTTACTTCCTAATGTTTTGTGTCAGGTTTTCATAAATGCTAAAGTCTGGCCCTGCATTTGAATGTAAAAAATCATTAACTAAAGCTCTCTAGAGGAACTAATTCTTTTTCTCTAATTACTTTTGTGACAGTAGTGTTCAACATCAGTAAAGTTTAATCTGGCAGCACTTTCTTTTGCACCTTTTTTCATTGTTAGTAGCAATAAAATTACAGCTACTTCGAAGAAAAAATCCCAGATACTAAATTCTGAGATAAGTGTTTCAAAAGCTAACATCAGAACACCACAGAGCAAGAAATGTTTGCATCTGAATTATTTGCCAACTGCTCTGTCATTTCTTTCTTCAACCATTAATCTAGATTATGGCAACTCTTACATAACTGTCAGTTAAAATGTAAAGTGTACTTGAGCCTTTGTAGTAATTTTGCATGTGAAACACTTGAAGAATCTGTCTGTGCCAGAACATATTTACTAGCCTTTAAGAAATAAAATGAATGTCGTGGACACTTTTTTAATGTATTAGTTGCTAAACAGTAAATGTCTGATGCCTGACTTCCATTTGCTGTAAGAATTGACATAATTACTTTGTCTTCTCTTAGATGGAAATCCCTTCTTCCACAATAATAAACCAGTACATTGCTTGTCAAGGTCCATTACCAAACACTTGTCCTGATTTTTGGCAGATGACTTGGGAGCAAGGCTCATCTATGGTTGTAATGTTAACAACTCAAGTTGAACGGGGCAGAGTAAGTAAAACATTTCCCTAAATACCACTGGCATGATCTTCAAAAAACCTATTGGTGATTAGTCTTTTAAAGATTGGAGGAATATTCTATTGTGGCATATATATGACAAGGGGATAAGAGGAAATGGTTTTAAACTAAAAGGGTGTAGATTAGACCAGATATAAGGAAGAGGTTTTTTACAATGAGGATGGTGAGACACTGGCACAAGTTTCCCAGAGAGGTGGTGGATGCCCAATCCCTGGAAACATTCAAGACAGGATTAGATAGGGCTCTGAACAACCTGATCTAGTTGGAGATGCACCTGCTCATTGCAGGGGATTTGGACTGGGTGGCCTTCAAAGGTCCCATCCAATCCAAACTGTTCTAGGATTCTGTAACTTTTTTCATAAGGGCAATGCATTCCTAGTACGTTTGTAATGATGACTGTTACATTTGTAACTTTCTGATGTTAATGAAGCTAGTATTTAAACTTTGTTCAGTTCTGAAATGCATTGAAGTCTTCATATATTTCTTAAAATACCTTTAGGCTGTTTTGTTTGATTTTTTTGTTGTTGTTGTAAATTAAAATGCAACTAAAATTTACCTTCATAGATTTTTTTCTCTAAACTTCAAATGAAGGAACTCTAAGGACTTTCATCAGTGCTTGTAGAGTAGTTCTTTGAAAAGCAGTGAAATTAATTTTTTAAGACAGCCTAACACAGCTTTATAGTGTTAAGATCCCATGCCTGGGTGGCTGTCTTATCAAGGATTCTCTTAAAACTTGAAATGTAAGATTTTCCATAAAATGTCATTCTGAGGCTATAAACATTTGTTTAATCATATGCAAGGATCATTGTCCTTTAATTCCCATATAAAATGTGGAAAAATAGAGTACTACTAATACAGTAATTAGAGCTATGAATTACTAAAAATAATTATGTATGGTACTGTAAAAGGCCTCAGGTGTATTCTGTGGTTTCTTTGGCTTTGTTTTAAGGTAAAGTTTCTCCTGAATAGCTTTGATTTTTATGCAACTTTATCCTTTGGAGATAGGCAAAGCAATCAAGTCTGGTCATACACACAGTGTAATTCCAGGGTTATTGGGTTTATATTCTGGAATATTCACAGTAGCACTGGCTGGTTAAATGTGTGGACAGAAATGACACTCTGGAATAATAGTGTAGTGAAATTCCTCCACACTCAGGATTTCTCTTGAAAATAGATTTATAGTAAGTTTTGGCTGTTCTAATCAACTCAAACTGTAGTTCAGCTCTCTGTATGTATTCTGAGTTTTGAATAACCATATATTTGCTGAGAGGTCAGGCCTATAAATATAATTAAAATAATTGAAGGGAAGTTGCAGCATTTTTAAACCATTTTTCAGTGACTCAGTGTTTGGATGATGCTGCCTGCTCCCAAATAAACATGATTAGAGGGAATTTCAGTACAAGTGCCCTTTTAATTTGAGTTTTCTTTGCAGATCTGCTAAGAACAGACTTGCAATAGCAGTTCTCTGAGGTTTCCCCACCCCTTCAATAATGATATTTGTGGAGTTCTTTGGAGAGCTGCTTAATAATGAAATAAAAGGACTTATCTGTCTTATACCCATAGGCAGACTCCCTGCTCTAAAGCTGATCATGAGGCTGCTGACATCACTATCACTGCATGCCGGGATGTCTCAGTGGAGCAGGAAGTCTGCAAATCTGGCTGCTCTTAAAGAATCGCCAGGTGGGTTGGAAATACAAAAGTACACTTGAGCTGAAATGACCTCTGTAATTAGGCATTTAAGCCATTTATCAGAAAATTGTAGTGTTTGAAGGTTTCATTCACATTTGATGACTTGATCAGGAGTCTTTGAAGTCCATCATCTTCATCCCCCTTAATTTCTGCATTATGGCTTAGCAACTTTTTTGTTGCTTATCTCCTTTTTTTTTATTTGTTCTTTTCCCATATAAATGTGCTTTCAGAAGGTCAGATTAGGATTTCGAAGGTCAGAAATGTTTACAAAGCAGCATCTTTGTCACTCAAGTGTTAAGAAGGAATATTTATAAATAAATTCTTTAAAAATTATAATGAAAGAGGCATCCATCTTCAGTTAAACTAACTGCAAGATCTGGTGCATGTGTCCCTTTGGAAAGAGAACCAGGAAATCTCTGTGATACCTTATTTTATACAGTAATTAGGTAACAGTCTATTTGGTAAGTAAAGTAATAGTGATTACAAAATTATCAAAATAATCTTTAAGGAGTAATGGTATGAAAACTAGAGGGAATGAAAATAATGTTCTGAATTTAAACACAGGCATCTTTAAAACTGTGTTGACTTTAGGTTAAATGCCATCAGTACTGGCCAGAGCCATCAGGAAGCTCATCATATGGGAATTTCCAGATTACCTGCCATTCAGAAGAAGGAAATCCTGCTTATGTCTTTCGAGAAATGACATTGACTAATCTGGAGGTAAAATCATGGTATATTTTTACATATTAATCTGCAGAATACAATCCTTGCATACTGGCTAAACAGTATTTAATCAGACTTTCTTTTCAACTGGGTGGCATATCCATAAAAATAGTACTGTTTATTTCTAGAAGCCTTTAGTAAACTACTCATATTGTCAAATACTTACCTATTATGAATTGTGCTTTATAATGATAACAAACCTTTCATGAGCAAAGATATCACGAAGATTCATTTCCCATAATCATATTAATTGGTTTTAAATCACATAAAAGACACATTATTTGTCTGAAAAGTCTTTACTGGTGTCTTTCATGCCCTGGCCAAAGAAAAAGTAATTAAAGAAGTTGAGAAACTTGTTATTCCCTTGATATTTTCAGAACATGAGACACTAGAGGTGTTTTGTCATCGCAACTCAAAGTCTGTCTTTGTAGAGGCAAATAGTTCTTAGTAATTCCATCTGGAAGAATCGTGCAAGTAGATGGGGGATAAATCCTGCTGAGAGAAAGATGAATTGGGATTGGTGACTACATGGAGACAAAGGCCTTTTGAACATGCATTGCTTGATTTCCAGGGCATGTGTAGTTTTCAGAATCTCCCCAGCTAGCATTGCAATTTCAGAAATGTTTGGAAATGAGTATCTGGAATTTAGTTCACATATCATTTCTAACTGCTTGAGTTACCAGATGAGAAGATGGTTTTATAGAGCTGCCTGTTAGTCAGTTTGCAGTTAAAATTCTTTCCCTGTTGAGACAGTTGCTCATCCATTATTACCAGTGGGACCTCCTGTAAGTGATTCAGTGCCTAAAATCAATTTAAAGTGCAGTAACTGCTGTTCTTTGAAATGCTGCTCTTAGTCTGGTTGTCCAGCCTGTCCCCTTCACTAAGCAGAGGCTGACTCATTGATTTTATTTGTGGTATTAGAGCAAGGGGCAGGAGGGAGTGGGAAACAAAGTCATTCTGCATCTTAGGTACAGTATGCTGGGTAAAAATAAGATGTGCAGATAAAGCAAAGTCAATGCTCTGTTCACACAGGGTCTGAAGGAAAGCTTTTATGCTAGAAAGTCCTGCCTCTCCCTCCCCTACCCCAGTTCTGTCATTTCATCTATATAGTATCTCTTTCTGTTAAGTTTTTAGTTTGCTCAGGATTTGACCACCATCTTGTGCATAGAGTGTTCAATTAGATTGTTGATACCGTTGAACTGCTTTGCTATTACATGGCATGTAATCTTCTTAACCTGTTGAAGATGTAAACATTTGTGGATTGCCTTGTTTTCTTCTAAGCAAAAAAAAAAAAGTAATTTTGAAATCCAGAAATGACCAGTGTTTAATTAAGTGCTGCTAGTTGCCTGAAGCTACTTTTATTATGGACAAAAGTTGCTATAAATGTACTATTTTTTTTTCTAATTATTATTTTTGGCCTTTTTTTTTATTTGGTACCTGAATTATCCTTGAATAAACTTGGCGTTTCTGATTAGAAAGAGGAAAGCCGCCAGCTAACCCAAATCCAGTATATAGCATGGCCTGATCATGGGGTTCCTGATGATTCCAGCGATTTCCTAGATTTTGTGTGTCTTGTGAGAAAGAAGAGAGCTGGCAGAGAAGAACCTGTTGTTGTTCACTGCAGGTATCTTATTTTTAACTTCATTAAACATCAAAATGAACTTATCAATTGCTTTGTTGTTGGAATAAACATTTAATTGTATTTGCTTTGTGGAGGACAGGAAAACTCAACATTGAAATGCAACAAATATTTAACATGGTAATCATGTGTCCATTTTGAGTATCTACATGCATTAATCTGTGCAGGGATTTTGCTGAGGTGTTTAGTTTAAATGCTTGTATTAGCAGTCTGTGTAATAGAAATGGCAAAAGGTACTTGATAACAATGAGGAATAGGTTCCTATTCTACATAGCTCCAGAACAGCAGTATAAACGATCCTTGATAAACCTGGGTTGTTTATGCAGTGATCAATTAAAAGATATTTTCTCTCAAGTCTGCATTCTTAGGCTACATGGTGTTTTGATACATACATTAACATGAGGCATTTTTCTCAACAATTTAGTTTTGTCATGAATTAAAATAACTTATTCAGATCTTTATGTACCCCTGAAATCTGGTTTTTGTGAAATAGTTTTTAATACCATTCTACATTTCTAGTGAATTTTAAAACCTTAATCATTTAACCTCATTATCAAACTAGAACAACACATAAAGCAAACTGTTTTCAAATGAACATGTGCTGTCACAATTCTTGGTGAACAGTTCACAGTTCTGTGAATAGTATTTGAACTCTAAATTCCTGCATGCTGCCCAGACAGTGTTCATGAGTCAGGTGTGCATTGTTCCTGTTCCAGAGAAAAGCTGAGAAGTGTAAGGGATAAAATAAGTTTAAAGACTACAAGTAAACTAGACAGTTATTGAAGAAGATGAAAGAGAAAGGTTTTCTCTTTTTAACACTTTGTATATCAGAAATTGTTAGTTTTGCTCTTCTGCTTCTCTGATGCAGATCAGGGTAAATCTCACTGACTAGGGAAACTGGTACCAGAATGACACTGCCTTAATTGATATTGTTTCTTAGATTCCATGATTGATACACTTTTTGTTAATAAAATATGTTTGTGAAAAAATAGCAAAAATAGCAGCCAAGTACAACTTCTGTGATACAAAAAGCCTGCAGAGGCACTGGAACAACACCACTGGAGAGTAGAAACAGTTTCTTTCATCTCCAGGAGGAAACAGTTCAGCTTTACTCTGATAATTTCAATGTATAGTTGAAACTTGTATTAAAGTTATATGTTTCACAGAAGAAAAGACAAGGAATGTCGCAGTTCAACATGATTTACTTAATTGGCCCAACTTGGTGGTTCTTGGGAAGTATAACCAAATTCCAGCAGGGAGTCAAGCAGAAGGAGCCCAGGTGTTCCTCCATATGGTGCGTGCACACTATTTTTAGCATCTATTCAGTGTAATCGGACAAGGCATCAGTGCAACAGCATTTGTTTTCAGAACTAAGCCACCAGCTTTACTGTGAGCAATCCAAGTAGCCAGTAAGGAGTAGCCTTTGTACAACAATGTAAAATCCAAACTGTCTGAGTCCACAGAGATTGTAAGGCAACAAAAACCTTAAGGAATCTGAAAGGTTTTTGTTACATTGAGCTACGTAAAACACAGTTTCTGAGATTGTGTCGTGTGGTTATTTTTATTTTTAGAGGTTCCTGCTAGTTTTGTTAAACAGTTTCTAATTCTTGTTCTAGATGAGATGGTGAGCCACTCATTCTGCCCATGCCCTTCCTGATTTTCATATCCTGTTTCATGTTCCCCTCCATCAGTCAGTGATTTCTTTTTCCAAGCTAAAGAGTCCTATCCTACCTTATATTTATGATAAGAGGACTATTACATTTTTCATCTCTCAATCTTTTGAAGTTGTAAAATGACTAATTAGGTTCTTTGACATATACTGTTCCTGCTTGGATTTGATAAAGCATTCTGCATATAAGTGCTATATGTATAAATTCTAGAAATATAAAATGCTCTTGAATCACTTTATATAACCAGCACATTTATATCTTGTCCTAAAATTCTCATGACATCACTGAAGTATATAGTAGCTTTAATGCCACCTCCTGGACAAAGATTTCAATAGTAGTTTGGCCAGACTTAACTTGAAGTTACGCTTCAAAATCAGAACAACAGTCAAGTTTGGAATGTTTATATTAACTAATTTAGAACCACATACTTTCACTTATTGACTGAAATGTCAGTTGTATGAGTTGAGACAATGCAGACATTTGAAAAATACGTATTTTGTCCTACATTCCAATATGGAGAAACACTGGTTTTCTATTTCAAAAGTGCAAGATTAATTAAAAACAATTGAATATGAAACTGATTATCAAGTTTAATGTTAAATATTCAGTCTTTAAGGTTTGCTGCTTGTGGAAAAGTATATGCATACATAAAGCAGTGCAGATAAATCTTTATTTTATTTTTAAGCTAACTGTGTTTTCCATAAGCTCTCAAGTTTTGGCATTCTGAGATGTGTGTGGTACTTCCTTGTCTTGAAAAGATTGCTACTGTGTATTCCTTTTCAATTTATACAAGTTAGATCTCTATTGATGCTAAGAACTATTGTCATCCTGCAGAGGTTTCTAGTGTTGTTCTTTTCCTTATTCTGAAATAGGAAGGTATGAATCATTTCAAGAACATGAACATGATTTTATTATAATAATGAATCCCAAGAATCCATGAGAAAGAAGGTCTTTAAGTACAAACTATACTCCAGAAGCTTTGTTTGATTTTCCATTTTGTGTTGTTGTTGCTGTTTTCAGTGCTGGGATTGGACGGACAGGGGTTCTGATCACTATGGAGACTGCCATGTGTCTCATTGAGTGCAATCAGCCTGTTTATCCATTGGATATTGTAAGAACCATGAGAGATCAAAGAGCCATGATGATCCAAACACCTGTGAGTATCATCCTTGCTGTTCTGTGTTGCAGAAGAATAATCTCCTCTGATCTAGTCATACTGGATGGATTTTTAATATACTTGCACTTGATCACATTGCAGAGATCACCTTTACCCAATGTAGCTCCAGCCTTAGCTCCAGGCAGGAATAAATTGTTAAGGCTATTGGAAAGGAGCAGTTACCTAAATTTCTACAAAGAAAACTTGCGGAAAAAAAAAGAAGCAGCAGCTGTTTCAGGAATATGAATTAGTGACGTAAAGGATCAATTCTCAGCAGTGTAAAAGTCAGGCAGTGGAGAACACAGCAGCCTAATTCCTGCGAGTAGTATAAAAGATAAACACAGGAATATCCAAGACATGCAAGAAAACCTTCAGTGATGAAATTCAGTTATGTTGCCTTAGTTATAGTGGAAACAAGACTTAACTAGGTCCTGTACTGACTCAAAGGAAAATAATCAGAGAAATAGTATTTTTAAAAATCAGTATAATTAAATATGATGCAAGTATATAAAAGTAATTCTAAGTGTATTTAGTCTAAAAAAAGGTAACTTGCTACCAGGACTGTTTTGGGGATTTCTTGACATTTGATGTATTTTAAGAGAACAGAATTTTTCCTGCATCTATAACACTTGGGGGTTTTGAGATAATTGTGATATTCCTTACATGTATTATATATTTGCAAAAGTTTTTATAACAGATTTAGGAACACTTTATTTGTACCAGTCAGTTATTGCTCATCTCTGAGAGCAGTTTATGTTTACATTTTTACGAAGTATCTAAAAAGGGTGAAAAGGTTGAGTTGTATTGTCTTTAAGAAGGTAAAAAAAAAAAAAAGACTTGGATTCTTGGTTGATCCAAATTTTGGCCAGTTCAGGTTTTGGGGGGTTTTGTTGTTGTTTGTTTTTTGTTTGGTTGGTTAGGTATTTTTACGAGTAATAAGTTACATAGTTTTACTCTAGTATATAGCATTTAACGAGGAAAGTATGTTGAAGGAGAAAAGGCACTAGATCCAGTATCAAATCACAATTACCTTAAGATAGTTCCTCACTGTAGTAATTTTCACGTCTGTATTGCTCTTCCTCTAATGAAATTTTAATAAACCTTTTGTGTTCTTCGGAGAGTATTGAGGCTCACAGAAAGTATACATGTCTCCATTTCTAGGTCATCAGTCATTCAGTGCTGCTGAATTCATGTTCCAATATTCATGTTCCACTAAGAAAAGGTTGTATTATTCAGGTAGCACAGAAAGGATGAGGAAAGGGATCATACATGAAAAATAAGAAAGAAAGGATGGCTCTTGCTGTTTGTGATAATTCTACTGTGTGAATATCTGTGTCTTTAACATATGTAGAGAGGACAGAATTTTTATTAGTAAATGTAGGAGCTGCAGTGGTAAAGGTTTAACTATTTTTACACAAAACGTGTTAAATATCATCTGATCTCATTTTTCTTAGAGAAACTAAAATTTTCAAGCTTCAGTGAAAAGAATTTGTTCAGTGCATCAGAGGGGGAAGGGATAATAAAAGAACTGGGAGGGGAGGTTTGAAGGTTTCATACACATCAGGTGTTCCAATTTCTACTCGTCCCTGGTTCGTGTGTCCTGAAGGATTCCCTCGGTGTCCGCACGAGGGCGCCGCGGGAGCTCGGGCTCCTCCGGGAGCTGCGGGCAAAACACACGTTTTACGCAAATGTATATAAATGTAACTATTTAGTATACATACGACAGCACAGTAAATAATTATTCTAGTAGTAAATATGTTAATAGTCCCATTCAAGATCCGACATCACTAATTACTGCATAGAGAGGGCCTTTCTGACCACGACGGTGTGCTGCTGTTCTGAGCAGCAGATAACATGTTGGGCAGGATTCAGCATTAGTTTTGGCGCTTTGCGTTTAGTTCATTTTGTTTTCATTATATTCTAATTTGATTGCTGTGGGGTTTTTTTACTATTACTAGTTTTAAACAGTTATTGGCCTCAGTGTATGCGGGTGCTAGACTTGAATGCATTGAAGAGTAAGACATTATATAGTGTTAAGAAACAGGAGGTGTGGCTTTTTAAATATGAAATAGTTTTCTTTTTTATTAAATTCTGAGAGGGAGGTGCCAGTAATGTGCCAGAATCAATGTAAGTATGAAAAAGTACTTTGAAAATATAGTTTCTGGGTCCAAGGGTGTGAAAACTTGAGGTCAGTGAAACTTCAGCAAGAAAATAAAGAGCATAAAATTACTAAATAGGTGATACAATAATAGTACTGAGTTTGTGGGTATGACTTTTGGCATGTATTTCAAAGTGCTAGTTCTTTGGTTGAGAAACAAAATAGTCTGATATAAAGTTCCTGTTATATTTCCTAAACTAACTTTGAAGAACAGTTCCAGGCTGTCAAGAGAATGGGATGGGGAAATCTTAACAGTCCATTTCTGTTTCCAAATGACATTTTTCAGTTACATTTCTTTGTAATTTACCGAATCTGCTTTCCTTTTCAGAGTCAGTACAGATTTGTATGTGAAGCTATTTTGAAGGTGTATGAAGAAGGACTTATTAAACCTTTACAAGCATCACTGCATAAGTAAAGAGCAAAAAAACCTATGATATCAATTGAGGAATCTTGTCCTCTATAATGAACTGGCAGCATTCTTTGTGCCATAATACTGCTTGCAGGAAATGATAGTGAAGTACAGCAAAGAATTGACAAAGGACTTTGAAAACTTCAGCACTGTTGCACTTTACGTTGAAACAAAATCAGTCTCTGAAACTCTTCTAACCTTCATCTGTTTGAAGACTTTATTTTCCTGATTTGCTCCGAACAAACCATAAACTGAAAGAACTAGTTGTGTTCAGGGTAATCTCTGATATTTCATTGTAGTGCCATATACTGCGCTTCTGGTTGAATTGCTACAAACAAGGCTTGGAATTACTTCACTCTGTTTTACACCCATGTCTCTTAAAATGAAAAACAAATGAAAAAATACACTAAGCCATGGTCTTTTTCCAGTGCAAGGTTTATTTACTATGTACAGACTCTCACTGTTTTGTTTTTTACAACATTAGCAATATTGCCGGTACTAGATAGATACACACTGCCTACTGATGCAGCACACTCTGTCCTACACCCTTACTAGACACCAGCTGGTTGTTAGAGGAGAGCTGGCATCTGTGTTAACCCAGCAGTAGCTGCATAATGCCCACTTACCAGCATCTTGTATGAAATAAGAACCATAAAAATTAAAAAAAAAAGAACAACAATACAAATAAACAGCATTTCTTTGACACAGCTTGTGTGTCACACACTGGTGTATTCTGGTTCATGTGACTTAAGAGTACGTGATGGGAACTAGTGCATGCATTATGTCTTAACCCCTTAAGTGCCTTGAGACTTACAGCGTACATCCAGTGAAAGGCACTCGTGATTCCGTGGGGGTGGTATTGTCCTGTCATATTTATCTTAATGGGTTCAGATTTTTAAAACAGCCCTTGGTGCTTGGAATGTGTTACCACAAGGGGTCATGGAAATACCATTCCCTCCTTCCTTATTCAAGTACCTGCGTGCTACTCTTGGTAGCCAAAGCACCTCTGCCAACTTAATGAATGAGCATTGTATGCTGCTGTGTTGTAATTATGTGAAAAATGTGACACATTCCTTCATTCCTTCCAACTAGTAACTTACTAGCATCTTATTACGAAGTGCTGGGAGATCATTAGAAGCTCATACTTCGTTTTATCTCTTTATTGAGAATAGCTGTCTTACTCAATTAGACATAACTCTTTAATAGCACTGATAATTAAGTTGAATTTAAAATCATATGTGATTTAATTCCATTTTCTGCTAACTAACTTGTTAAGTCCTCATAGTTGATTTCAAGCCATGTTCGTACAGGTCTGCCTTTTTTGGGGGGGGAGGGAGTGGGAGTAGAACACTAAGAAGTTATCCCAGAACTTAATTTTAATTTCATGATGACCCCAGTCGCCTTCTGTTATGCTTGTGCAAAATTGTTGCAGTTGGTATGGGTTGCTTTTTATTTAAATAGATAGAAGATTTGTAAGAAATGTCTGTCTGATACAGTATCTGAGCTCATTCTAAAGATGCATCAATGTCCCCATTTTTTAATATTTTTTCCAGTATAGGAGAAACCAAGTCAGAAGCAAAGGTATCCAGTGTAATATACTGTAAGAAAAAAATCAGTCACTTCTTTGACTGCCCTATGACAATACAACTTTGTGCCCTCTATTTAAAAGTTTTAATTTATTGTATTGGTTTCCTAAAAATGTTTATCCAGTAAATTTCGTTGTAAGCTATATAGAGCATAGAATTAAAATGGAGAGTTCTACGCTAAATAATTTTTAACTATTGAAGAATTATATTGTATAATATACTGTGTTATATGGACATTTGAAACAGATCAGCTGTGAACTATTAAGTAAAAAGGGATTCAGGCAAAGTGAAATCCTGGCTTATAACTTAGTAATAACCATGAACCACAATGCCAAATGGAAGATAGAGTTTTAAATATTTTTAGAAAACAAAATAATATTAGGAGGGCTGTGGCCCTGTTACTTATATTTCTAGATTTAATGCTTAAGTCAATATTATCCCTCAGTGAAAGATAAATTTACAAGAATCTCTGGATCTGATAAACTGAAAAAGAGTAACATGGTAGCTTTAATCTCAGTTATATTTTAAGCCATTTGCAACAAAATAAAATTCTTTAGAAATCTTTAACTTCCATGGGATGAGGTTATTAGTTGAGTTGCTGGCTAGTTAGAAGGTTATATTAAACTCAGCACTTAATGTCCAAAAAGTAAAATAATTCATCCAATTGAAAGAAATTTTCTTCCTAATCAAGTTGTAAACAAAAATAGCATTTGCCCTGTTATTCTGAGGGAAATCAGAAATTGAGTTTATAGCAACATTATATAGTGTTGATATGTCACATATTTAAATATTCTTATGTAAAGTTGCCAAAGCAGTTCATTCTAAAGTCCCATTTATACCACAATTAAGTGTGAGATATTTATTGGTCATCTGTCGTTCTTCTTTTGATTACAGATACAAGCAAGAATTAAGCACGTCTCCTCAAAATCTTCGTCTGCACTGACTTGTAGGTTATTAACTAGTTGCACTGGGGAAAAAATTGGAACAAAGTACCTATTTTAGTTAATTAGCCATCAGTGGACTCAGTGGCTTTTTGGCTTCTCCAAAGCCAAGATAATGGTAACCAAAAACTGATTGGCAAAGAGAATAGCACTGAAGCCTTTCTGCAGCATAAATCAGATCTTTGTTTCTACCTGTTGTGGTATAAATGGCCTTTAAAATATTTTTATATGGCCAAGAAAAAGCAAAACTGCTTAATATTTTACTTTGGGTTATGAAGATCTGTATCATCCTTAAATGTTTTTTAAAGAGGTTTTTATATGTTTCATGCTGTACAAAACATGAATGTATCTTTCAGACATAATGACTTATAGACCTATATGTGATTGGTGTTATGACTGTTGGATTTTATGAATAATTATTTTCATACCATTTGATCAGGAAAAATGTTGGGTGGGTGTGGGAAAGAGTATGTTTGTAACACTTCCATGATACAAAATCCATTTAAAAAAAAAAAGTTTTCATTGTAAATAAGAGCAATATTATGAAAAATTTGTGCCAATGTACAATGTTAAGACTTTTGGTTTTCCTTTTACGTTCAGAATGAAAACTACCACTACCACCTTGTTTAAAGTGGATTTGAAGGGGGGGTTTAGTAGAAAGATATGGGGCTTTATGGAGGGCTTTTGATTGTTTTGGGGGCATTCTTTATTTTTGCTAAATACAAAATAAGATGCAGATATTGTTTAAGAAACTACCTACAGATTGTCAGCCAGTCCACTTTGAGAAATACTGCTTTAAATATCACAGAACTGATACCTAAAGATTTAATTTATCCTGAAATTGGAAGCTTTTGGTACTTGCAATCACTTGCAAGTCTTAAGCAGTAAAATACTGTTTCTATGCATTTATTTTTATCTATTCTCTCCCAGTTATGAAAAAGAGAAAGGCTGATTTATTTTTCTCGCTGTAGTTGATGCTAACTGACATTTCTTCCATGTTTTTCTGCTAAATCTTGAAAGCTTATATGGCATATAGATAAAGCAATAATACTTTAGAACATCTGATTACAGTCTAGCACACTATTAAAGAAAGGATGAGAAAGCAGCTGGGAGATTAAAGAGCATGAGAAGTTTGTTAAGGAACTTGTGTAGCTGGCAACTTTCTGTGGAGACCTTCCAAAAAGCTTTGTGGTACCTGTGGAAGGGCCAAAATGCAGCAGACCTGCTGCAGTTGCACTGCCCAGGGAGACAGGAAGGGAAGGTGTGGCATAGAGGTGTTGGAGCTCCAGGTACGCTGTGGAGCTGAATTATGTGATATTTTTATGCTTATGCAGTGTGTGTGCAGGTGTGTGGGGGATGTTTGATGGCTCAGGGAATTAGCATGAGCATGAAAAACTCTACAGGTCCACCAATTTCCAAGTGAAAGCAGTTTGTCCAGTAGTTTTGACTATAGAGCCACTATGCAGGCAATCTCCAAGCCCCTCAGCCCTGAGGAAAAAGGGAGGGACTTGGTTATGGTCCAAATGAAAATTTTGCATTTTTAGACTTCCACCAAGTACAGGAATGATGCCATCTAATGTTGTTCTGTTTTTAGCTCACATCTCAGGTCCCCAGTTGGCTGGGTTGAGTGTATTTGCTAAGTTTAGTACACATCCTTTGTCTTGAAAGTGGAAAAGCTCTTTTCCATTGTTACTTTTAGTGCTAGGATCCAGTATTAAAATTTGGTAAAAGCATATTCATTGATTAGCTGTGGATCTTGCATGAAATTATGGGGATTCATAATTAGTGGTGACTGGGAAGCTATTCGAAGGGGGAAATGGTTGGTTTGTTTCAGTGTAACTGTATGTCCAATCTGTTATCCCACTGGAATTAGAAATGAAAACACTTGTTTGTTTAGCAGTCTGCAAAGTAGGCCAGTTCTTTACTGAATTTTATCTCTGTGCTTGTTTCTCCCGCAAGTGTCCATCTTTTCAGTTCATAGGGCTTTTCCAGCTACAGGGTTTGATCTGGTACATAGAGCTGGCAGCTCTGGGTATTGGTTTGGGCATTTTTTGTTCATTGAGTGCTCAATGAAAAAAAGAAAAGATGAATCTCTTACTTAAAAAAAAACCCTGAAATTTTCAGTTTATAAATCTTTTCCATTAGCAGCATCATTAAAAGCCACTAAAATAGCTCTGATTCTGGTGTGCTGTGGCATCAACTCTGGTTCCATGGACTGGCTGACAGCTTGTGGGTTGTATTTTGTATTTAGCAAGCTTACACATTTTAAGGGGTAGTTTTTCTCAAAGTGTTTTGATGTTTGAATAGTAGCACTTTATCTCATGCTTACTACTGACTGAACTATTGGACAAAATAAATTCAGTTTGGAGAGAGATGCTTAATGGGTTTCTGAACAGAGATAATTCGGATTACACCCTGGTGCAAATGCTTTCTATTGTTCCAGCTATCTCTTGTTTATTGTTCATGTGTTTCTGAGGGGCTTTCAGAAAATAGATATTAATAAGATAATTCTAACATCTCAATTTTCCTGTCTTAAAAAGAATATGAAGCCTGCATTGGGTGGGGGGGAGGAAAAAAGGTGCAAATAGAAACCTACAGGGTACTTGTAAATTTATCTTTGTGATCTCTCTCAGCAAGCTGCAAATTAGCTACGTTTACTGTAAATGTTTTGCTAAGCATTTTTAACATTAGATCAATTACCTGGAAATAAGTATTTTTTTTTTACTTAACTTATTTGAATTTTGGTAACTAAAGGTAATGCACAACAAAGTTTAAGGAAGTCACTCTTTTACACTTAGGCCAGTGGCCTTAGACATGAGTGAAAGGGTTAAACAGTTTACGTTGAGCTGTTGTTTTCTTTAATAGAATATATCCACAAAGACTAGACTAGAAACAATCCAGTGCAATTATCTCGGTACTTTGGGGCACCACAGTAACAACCCATAATAATCTTACAGGAAAATTAAGGTAAGAGAGTGAAGGTTTTATCTTATCCAGTGTATCCAGATTTGTTTTCCATTTGGTTTGCTTCATTTACCAGTGATCCCATTTTAACCCGTCAATTTAGCAGGGCTGTTTGTGTAAGGTTTGGGGTTTTTTTCTGTAACAGGTGCTATATTATGTGTAAATACAAAGGGAAGAATATTATTTAGATCATTATTAACAATCAGATGGTGGCAATATTTTTGCTAGTTACTTCTGGTAATTAATTGGCATCTCCAGCTGTGGCTTTCAGTTGTCAAATTTCATCTCAGTTTCATCCTGCTGAATGATGGACTGCAAGTGTGGAGTAAATCATCTCAGAGCTGTATAGCTTTTTTGTCGTTTAGACTAACTCTTGTGTATCTTTATTAATGTTGGGGGGAATGCAAAGGTTCTTCCCTTAAGTAGACTTTTGCCTATAAATTTGTTTAAAAAGCACATGAGGGGGAGGGAAAAAAACAAACCAACAACCTAAATGCACCATCTTGGCTAAGCAGCCAGGGTGGTTGATGGAAAACAATGGAAACTTGAAATTGGTCAACACTGGACAATGTGAAAATAAATCCAGCTTTTGTCACTGCAGCTACTGTATGCTTTAAAGGGCCTTATGTATTTGTCCTCATTTTGATAAAATGAAATTTCTTGCCATTAAAATGGTACACTAACTTCTACCGAAAACCAGCAGTTCCCAGGATAAATATGCTTATTAACATTTAACAAGTCTTGGTTTAGTCTTAAGTAAAATTTCATTCTATTATGTGAAAAATGCTGTTTTGCATATTTTGTGGATATATTTAATTTCAGTTGACAAATAGTTGTCTAGGTACAGACTTGAAAACATATATATATAGTTTACTTGTGGATCTTAATTGTTTAATTGCAAAATAAAGATGTGCTTTAGTAATTTAAAGTTTAATATTTTCTTGTGACTTTCTTGCCACTGTGCACATGGTTTTGCTCTGCTTCATTTATGTGTGTCCAATGTCACGGATGTTCACCTTGTACTTTACGTCTTGACATTGTATGACATAAATACATCCCTATGGATTGAGCACTAGAAGAGGATGCTAAATTATCAGGAATTAAATTGCTTGTTTACAGTAACCGCCCACATTTTTTACCTGAAAATGTACTGCAAGTTTTTGTCTAATGGAAGAATAAGGAGTTAATTATCTTGTACATTGAGTGTTATGGAGACAGTGTTCAGTAGAGATTATAGTCTGATCACAAAACTGAGGATATGAGGAATGCTGATGCAAAGTACAAAAAATTCCAGATGGAAGTTTGTGATGAAATCACATGCCAAAAAGTGAGGTGATGTTCAAAACTAAAGTGGGAAAAGGTGATGAAAGGACATAAGAGGCAAGACAAAAATCTCAGGAAGGATAAAAGTCTTAAGAGATCCCTGTATGCACTTAATGTCACTTATTAATACAGGACTTTAAAGTGAGGACAAGGTGTTTGGATTTGAAGTACAAAAAGATAAACTAGTGGAAAAGCATTTCAAGGAGTAAAACAGAAGTAGTAAGAGGCAGTCAGTAGGAAGTTTAAACTTGGAAAGGGAAGACTGGATAGATGACAAGTCACAGATACCACAGCTGAATGTGCATATACTTGAATTGTATTTGAGCAGCAAATAGTGAGGAAGGAGTAGACTGTAATTACTTGAAGAGTAACACGAGGTAGTGTGAAGTGGGAAGCAAAAAATGAGCCAAAGTTGTGTCACTGAAGCAACAGGAAGGAAATAATGGAATACTTTATGGTAACATGAGAGCTTGTGAATGAGTGGAAAGAAACTCAGTTTGAGGAAATAGTTGAAGATGGTTAGAAAATTTAGGGACAACCTTCAAGAATTAGGGAATTCCCCAGAATGCTTAACCTAATAGGAGAATGTGAACTGGTGTAGACATAATAGCAAGGAGACTCCCATCTACCTGACAGATCTCCACTAGAAACTAAGCATCTTTGACGTGCAAACAATCTGCAATGAGAATCAGAAACCCTCAAGATAAATTATTTATTTAATAAGATTTTGTATGTCTTTTTGGGAACTTCATTGCAAGATGCCGCATGTATTTTGTGACAGACTACCAGGAGCAAGCATAGTCTCTTCCTCTTATACAAAGTATCTAAATTTCCCCCGTTTTGTGATTCATGTTCCTGCATAAATAACCAGGCACAAACCTGAATCTCACCTTTCCCCAAGCTTGCCTTGCTCCCACTTGGGGCAGGAGGATTACTCTGTTGCCAACACAGACATTTAACATTAAAATCAGCCTGTTGTTTCATCATCAAATTGTGGGCAATTACCTGCCAACTTCTCCCCACTCCGCCCCCCCCCCCACCCCCCCCCCCCGCTCCATTTCAGCAAATTACATGAATCTGCCATTTATATATATTGCCATTTGTATATATTGGGGCACTGGAGCTGGTTTGGCCATAGGAAGGTACTAATGTGGGTTTCATTATGTGAGTTCCTCTGCATGGCAGGTGAGTGACTGATTAGCTCAGCCCCAGATTCAGAGCTGAGCGTAGAAAATGCCGTGTTATCATTAACCAAAGTCTCTGCTTTCCCAGACTATTATGTAGGCTGGATTCCCAGTTATCCTGGGATTTTGAAGGAGTCTGGCTCTCCTTTTACTCAGAGCTTTGTCACTTCGCTGGCAGAGTCTATATTGCCTTCCTGAGGTTTTCCTTTTGGAGATCTCAAATACTGGCTTGGACACAAATATTTACGTTCTAAGAAAACCACAGTGAAGTGCAGCTCTTTGTAATTGATGCCAAGGGGCAAGGATTGTCCCCTGGGGCCGGGGCAGCAGGTGGGGGAAAAGCAGTACAAGCCCCGCGGATCTCCGTGTGTTTCTGGAGGCCCCGGAACACAAACTGCACTTTGTGGCGGCACCGCATTTCAGCGTTAGATACCAGCGGTGTTCGCTGGCAGACGGTTCTGCTTTATGGAATACACTGCTCCCGCCGCCCTTCCAGGCAGTGTGTAAAGAGACTTATTTTTTTCCAAACTTGATGGTTTGGGCGCGCGTTTGCCTGAAAGTTCCAGTTCCCGCTGGGATCCCAAGCTGGTCCCAGTCCTGGCCAAGCCGCTGCGACGCGTGAGCAGAAACTCCACAAACGGAGCGAAAGGCTCGATTCCCTGGGCGCTGCCCCACCGCTCCCGCTGCCTGCGCGGCCCCTCGCGCCGCTCCAGGCTCCATACCCCCCCGCGCAGCACGTGGTCCGCGCCGCGCCCCCCACGGCGGCCCCTCCGCCGGGCGAAACCACCTGGCACGGGAGGGGGGGCGTCTCTGCTGCATCGGGCCCCGCCCCGTTAAAGGGGCGATGGCCTCCTGGCGCGGTGGGAAGCACAGCGTTCCCTCTCCCGTCTGGCTACTGCCTTCCTTCCACGCCGCCCTCCGCCTGCATCTCCGCGCCGCGGCCGAGCGGGACAGCGCGGTCTCGGGAGCCGCCCGGTGAGTGAGCACGGAGGGCAGGGCATAGCCGGCGCGGCGCTGCCCGTTTAAGGACCTCCCACGTCGCTCCGCCATGTCCAGCGGCCCGGCCCCTCCCGGGGCTCCCTCGCCGCCCCCCGCCCGCCCCCGGGCCTGGAGCCGCCGCCGCGGGGACTCGCCCGCTGCGCCGCGGGGCCGCCCGGCAGGTGAGACCGCCCGGCCCGGCAGGCCGCGACCCCCGGGCGGCGGGGCCGGTTATGTAAGGCTGGGACAGGGGCTGCCGAGGGGGGTCGCGGCCGCGGGGTCGGGGCTGAGTCCCCGCCGAGCTCCAGGTGTGTGTTTGCCCCTGGCGGGAGGGGCCGTGCCCGAGGGGCTCCCGCCGGTCCGGGCTGAGCATTCCGGTGGGAAAACCTATCGCTGGTGTTCCGCGGGAGGAGCCGGGAAAGGAGCCGCCGTGTGGAGCGCTCAGCTGCTTTCCAGCTCCCAGAGAACATTCCCGTCTCGCCGAAGTGTGCGGCGGTACAGTTCATTTGGGGGGGGTTTGTTTTAATGGAAGGTTGCAGATAATTGTTGGAAATTTGCACGACCCCTGCTTTCTTCCCCGGAACGTACTTTCAGATTACTCCGAAAGAATCATCCAACCACCGTCAGTCAAAGCTTTGAGCTGGGTGTTTTTTCAAAGTAGCCGAAGACTGATAAAATTTAAACCAAAGCATCTGTTTGCGTCTGACACTTGTTTATCGAAGTTTGGTATTTTCTAAGAACCTCTAATGCAGGTTATTTATCTTTCTTTTTGTTAAAAGTTAACATGTTATTTTTCTTTCTTGGATTTCTTAGCAAAGATGCTGAGCTTTTTCCGTCGCACCCTGGGCCGGCGGTCCATGCGGAAACATGCGGAGAAGGAGCGGCTGAGAGAGGCCCAAAGGGCTGCCACGCACATCCCCGCTGCCGGGGACGCCAAGTCCGTCATCACCTGCCGAGTGGCGCTGCTGGACGGGACCGACGTCAGCGTGGACCTGCCGGTACGAGCGATGCGAGTTTGTGTGTTCGGTACAGCTGGTTTGTGTCAGGGTGACTGTGGTGGCTGCTGTTTACAGGCTTGGTAAAGGCACAGCTGTTTGCCGTTGCAACCGACCCTGTGACTTGATGTTCGATAAGTCACTGGTCGTAAAGAGGTGCTGAATGAATAGTTAACTTAGTCATTGGCTAAAACTGGAGAGTGTTTTGTTGCATGCCGTTGAGCCGTATATGTGTAATACTTTCTAGTGTGTTAATGTAATCGTTGTGCTAAGGCTTCATTTACAGAGGGTAGCTGATAGATGAATTGGATTTTCATTTTGGTGAACAATATATCTTGAGAAGGAGAGTAATTCTCTCCGTGTAATTCTGTTGAAGAGAATAGATGAGAAGAAATACAAACAGTCATTTCTGTGTGGCTTTTGTTTGGCTTGGTTTTGTCAGAGATGGATGCAGTTTTTAACGCTAACTTGAGAGGGGAGGGATAGAGGAAAAAATCTATTTCCTTCCCCTCCTCAGGGCAGATTATAAAGCAGGGATTGTCTCATAGCATAGTGTTCTATTGGGAGTGAGGTGTTAGCCACTATTTTACATTTCTAAAGCTTCTTTAATATGCAGGTGCCTGTTCTGCTTTCCTAATTATATGCCTGGTTTTGGCCAACAGGATGAACAGTAGCAACAGAAGCCACGTGCTCTGTTTTTCCATTACAGTGTGTTATAGTTGTTAGTGACTTGTTTTGAGCTCGCAGAGCTGGGTGTTAGGAAGTTAGGAAACTCTGGATCTGTGAGACCTGAATTTTGGCTGCAATCACAGTGGTGCTGGTGTTGGAACTGCTGACTAGAAAGAGCACACAGGGCAGCCAGTCTTGAAACAGCTTTTCTCTCTTCTCTTTCGTATTTGAGCCACCATTTTAGAGGGTTTAGGTATTGTGAGGAAGTCAGCTTTTTGACTGAGCAGTATTGTTGATGTAGTGAGCAGAAATAACTCTTATGATATCCAGAACTCCAGAGTTAGAGGAACTTTGGTATCGTTACTTGCAGAATGACTATACAGATAGGTGTTTATAGAGGGCAGTAAAACTAATTTGTACATCTCCGAAGCATTGTAATGAACATATCCAGTGCTTCTTAGTGCCTCAGATGTTTGATTTGAGGCCAGGAATGCTCACAAACACTTTATAGCAAGAATTAACACTTAAAAAGTACTCAAGTTTAAATTGGTGTCTCTGCATAACCAGAGCAGTAACCTTTGGAGCAGGAGTTGGCTCTGTAGGCAAATTCCTGGCGGCTCTAACAACATTGCTAAGGCTTTGAGGAGCATAAATTGAACCTGAAGAGGTGTCACGACCTGCCACCTGGACTATAAAACTTAGACCAGGGTGCAATAGTAACTATTTATTTCTACAGGAAACTTTTTTCATTCCTGCTTTTTTCTTTATAAGCCAGTATAAAGCCTTGTCTGTGGACATGTAAGTTATGAGAAACAGTAGCCAAGTATGTCAAATCAAGATAGCTAGATGATATAATTGCAGTGCATCATCAGTGGCTGACATGCACCGGTTTCTTTGGTGATGAAAATAAATTGAAAGTAGATAAAATGTTTTATTTCAAACTTCTTAGAGTGTTTATTCTTGTTTCTCCACTTGGCAGTGTTTGTATTTTGGGGCTTACTCTTAAAGAGGAAACTAAAAAAAGGGTAGAGGAGGCAAAGCATGAAATATAAAATCCTAACAAAACAACATTGCTTTCTGAAATCTAAAACATAAATTAAAAACACATGTGTGTATGTATATATTTTCTTCTTTTACAAAAACTTTCTTTGAGAATCTTTGTCCTCTTTGAAATATGACCTTTTCCGAGACTGATTCTGTTACTTTGTTGTCAGTAGATTTGCTTTAAAATGAGTGCCTTATCTCAGAGAGGTGCTCTCTGGTCTGCCAGTTCAGTTGTGCACAGTCCCGTTGTCTACCTAAGTACTGTGAATTTGTTTTATTTAAAAAAATAAATAACAAAGTTTTTCCTAAGACTGAGTCATTTAGCAAACAGGTTAGTTCACAGCTAGAGAAAAAGTTACCTTGGCAGGAGTGAATGCCATACCTTTTTAAATCCATGGCTACACAAATACTTTACAGCGGCATAAGTTGTTGGTGCCACAGGAAGAAAAGATGTTCCTTTTGTTATTGCATTTGTCCTTGTTTTCACGTACCCCTTGGCAGAAGAAACAGTTTTTTGGCAGCCAGGCAGTAAGTGAAGTCAAGAAAATGCTGTGGCTGAAAATAACCGGTATAATTTTGTTATGTTAGGTTCCAGCTGGAGTGATTCTCCAATCTGGTTCCCCATGTGCCTCCCCAAATGTGGTGAAGAAGCATTTAGAGGTGATACCAGGCTTAGGTTTGCTTAAAATGCTCTTGAGCTGTATCCCTACAGTGAATTTGCTACTGAGAAGAGTATTCCGAGTTACAGTTGTTCATATAATTGAACCTGAGATTGCTGAATTTCTATTTAAATTAAAAAACAAAAAACAAAACAAAACAAAAAAAAAAAGGAGAAAAACCAACCACAGGGAACATGAAAGCCAAACACACTTCAGAGTCTTTTGCACCAAAGCAACAAAGACTGATGTTTTATGAATATTGACAATGAGACAGAAGGGACATGTTGTAAATTATGCGGTTGAGATTTAATTTATTAAACAGAGAGCCAGGATTTCAGCAGTAACTCTGCTTTTTGTCCACTGATCTTATCTCTGGTGTCTGTCAAGCCACTTAACTGTCTGCTTTTCTATTTCTTCTGTAATCTTTAATTACAAAATTGCCTGACTTGAACCGTTCATCAAAGCTGCAGATATACACAGTACACAGGCTGGTTCTTTTTAGGAATCTATTCATTTTGTAGCTGTGTCAATGACTGAAGAATATCAGTGTCATGTGTACTATTTACTGACACTTTGCTATGTTCAAAATGGGAGGCATGAACTTTATGACACTTATCAGTGTTCTTTTGGGGCAGATCGAAAGGTGTCAGTTTTTTTCACACACCTTCATCTCAGATTTAACGTGTTTTTCCTCATCTGTCACCACTCTTTTGAAACTTTATGTTTGTCCAAATGTTTTCAGTGATTTTGATAAACTTTACCTGCTTAGTGAAACACTAAGAAACTTATTATTTTGTTAATCTATAAAAAATTTGTATAAAACAGATGTTATCTGTAACTGCTTCTGTTGATGATGTTCACTACACATTCTGCTTTACTGTTAATTTGCCTTGAGTTCCACTTGATAAAAGTTGGCCTGTGCTTTTTCTTCCAATTGTTTTAAGATCCACAGGTGGAATGTTTGCTGAGTGGTATGAGCAGTTGAGAGGACAAGAACTGGTTTGCTGACATCCCTTATCTTATTTTTAATCCTGTTCCCATGCGAAACTAAACTCCACTGCACCTCTGGAATTCCCAAAGTTCCAAAGCCATGAACAGCCTAGGTTTGCTACCAGAAAACTCAGTCAGCTCAATCTACCAATCTGGGCTCCCAAGGAACCCCCCAACAGCTGGAATACTGGTTCTTCTGCTGGTCATAGTTTGTGGGGAAAGACAGGTTAGGGGCAAAGCTTATAGCAGTGTTTTTCCTTGAAAGGTGTTTTTAACTGGGGTCACCAACAGCTTGTGAAATTCTTGTGAACAAAAATATTTGTCAGGAATTTCAAATAAAGTGATGCTTTCAGTAGTAGAGACCTCCAGAGAATTTTTAAATCAAAATATCTAAAAATTGAGTATTTATTGTAGAGAGTGACAATTCTACTCATGACACTAACTGGGAGAGGGAAAAGATAAAGTAGACAGAAGGGAGAAATGGTAACAAATAATGTAAGTACATACACTTGGAATGTGCACCTTTTTTAAAAACTAGTGGATTGCTTTCTGTGGAGGAACAAGGTCAGCCTTACAGTAGTGACAGATACAAGTGTAGTGTCTTACAGGAACAGCACTGTACCTTGTGTAAGCCAGGGGTGTATCAGTAAAAGAAACCGACCCTGCTTAACCCACAATTTACATAATCCTCTCATGGATAATATTGTGTTAATTGTATTCCAGTTCCTGTATGTACAGTCTAACTTTTAGGTAAAAACTTCCTAGTGGTATAAGATTAAAGACACAAATTATGAGAATGGATGCTCCCTGAGTAGTTTTTCATCTGGACTATTCTTTACTTATGCATGCATTAAATTTGATATGGAGATTGCAAAATGAGATGGTTTTGTCCTTATTACAATGAAGTATCATGATAACAAGGTCTTGTATAAACCAGTCCAAGAGCTCTGGAATAGCGGAAATGAACTAAGCTGTTTAGAGTTTTGAAGTACAAAATAAGATAAAAAAAGGACTGTGTTTGTAGTGATTATTTTAAATAAATAAATCAAAATGGAATGTGAAAATAATTAACGAGAGCCAATGGCTTTTTGTTTGGAGAGAGATGATCTGTGTTGATCCGACTACAAGATCAGAGATGTATTCTGATATTTGATTTTACTCAATAATCCACTGTTTTTCTAAAAAGCATGTAGAATACTTATGACCACTTGCTGAGTATTTGTAGCTGTAAATACAAAGTACATAATGCTGTTTGTGGCACAGATGCTGATTAACAAGAAAATGTAATACTACTAAAAATATTGGAAAATCAGTCATCAAATGAGTACTCCGAGTATTCAAGGCTGGCTTTTAAATTTTTGAAATAAAGCTCAGTGGACAAAAGTAATAAGGACATAAACATTTGAATGTGCCCCTTTGTGTGTGTGTGTGTGTTAAGGCTATAAGCTTTGGATTAAAACATTTTGTCTGAAGCTATTGATGTGCTTTTGAGTGTTTGGTTAAACTACTGAAAGACCTTTAGGGGACTGAAACTGGACAAATCAGTCTTGAGCCGAGTGTTCCGAAGCAGAGGTGCTGCCTGTGTGGTTTAAGGGGCTCCAGCCATAATGCAGGGTGATCTCTTGCTTCCTGGGGTGCCAGATTTAAATGCATGGTAAGGCATAGACAGGACATGCCGAGTCGTTCCGGGACGTGTGAGCAGCAGCAGAGTCACAGGCTGCCTGCTCCGAGTCCTGCCAGGAGTCCGGTCACTTCGGGGCAGTGGCAGGTGGAGCATTTCAGCCTTGCTCGATGCCCTGGCATGGTTGGAAAGGGAGGAAGGGAGCAGCTGGAAGGAAGCTGGGGCTGCTGTCAGGGTGGATCATTTGGCTTGCTCTGTGCTGCCAGAGTGGTTCTGAGGATGGTGCTGCAGGCTGGCTTAGTTACCCGAAGGTTCTGCTGTCAATTCTGCGTTCTTTATGCACAGAGTAATAGTGAATTTTGTCTGAAACTCTGCTTTGCTGCTCAGCTGCCCCGGCAAAGAGCTCAAAGACTTGAGACTCCAGGGTGCTCTTAATCAGAGTGCTCCTGAGAAACCTGCAGATGGAACACCAAACAACATGTTTGAGAGTATACTGAGGGGAGGCATTTAATCTGTAAACCTTAATGCTGAACAAGCAGTTTATATATATTCTGTATCAGAAAGAATTCAAAAATGGGGTCAATCAAACTTGTAGCTAGAAGATAAGAACTTTCAGGTAGATGAAATGGAGACTTCCACAAAACAAACTGACACGTATGAATGTTTTGAGTCTTTGTCTTTTTACGTAACAGGCTCAATAAGCCTGAGCGCAGTACTTTAAAAACCTTTTACATAGCGCTCTAATAAATGTACAGTAGTGATGGGTATTGAAATAAATTCTTTATGAAGATTTTTGAGAAGTGCTTTTTTCTTTCTCCAGAGAATAACAGAATAAAATGTTTAATGCCACTTGGTTGTCTTCCTGTATTTGTGATACATTGAGTAAATAGGATTGATAAGCTGTGTCTCTGGAGGTAGAAATTCTCTGCAGCCTTCCAGTCTGCAGGGCTTTGTATTCACAAGTGTATGGTGCGTTTTGTCAAAGACGGCCGATAAACCAGAGAGAAGCAGAACTGGTGTTCTGCTGCCATTGGCACCTTTAGATGAAGGAGAAAATGGACTCGGGAGTTTGGAAAAGTTACTTGAAAGATTGATGCTTGGAGTTTGAGGAGCAGCTACATTTGTAGGTCAGTACTTAAAGCCCTAAGAAGATCAGGGTGATACAAATAATGTGTATTTCTAACACTGCCTGTGTAAAGATAAGGGGTTTTAACCCCCCAGTTCTCCAGAAAACCTTAATGATGTTAACGCTTAGGGACCATTTGAATGATACTGAGTTGAAATATTTTTCCTTAAAGCTCAGTGTTGGAGCTTTCTTATGGCTTATTTTTTCAAAACGTCGTTGGGGAGAAGGGGATTTACTTCGTTAAAAAAGTGGACAGACTCATCTGCTGCTTCTGCTGCTCTGGTCTGCAAACATGCGTAGGTGACATCCTGGCAACTGGGTAGCTGTAAATCCTGAATGAGGATCCATCTCTACGGGGGGGGGGGGGGGGGGGGGGGGGGGGGGATGTGTGTGTAAACAGTGTATATCTAAGGAAACTGGTATGCATGTGAATGGTAACCCTCCTGATGGGTTGACTTTTGCTATTCAAAGGCTACTGGATGCAGTGGCTACAGTTACTGTTCTCAAAAAATACTAACAAACATTTGAAGAAATCTTCTGAATTAAAAGAACGCTGCAAAGACACAAGGAATTATAAATTTAATGAAGGTAATGCCTATTCATCTGTTTTTTTCAGAGTTCATCTTATATAGGGAACTCCTTTTCCTCACAAACTAAAGAAACAGGAGAAAGCTCCTTTTTCTGAGAAGCATTTTAGTAGTAAATCCATTAGGTGTGCATTTTCGTTTCGGGTTTGTTTTTTCTCAAGTTTTGGAAAAACAGCTACTTCGCTGTGATTAAAAACTTGATAAAAACGTTAAGAATTGAGCCCTTCAGCTGGTGCCCACCCAGCACAGCTCTCATCCCCAGCTTTTGCTGTAAGCTCGTATTGCTTCACCAGTGCTGTTCTGTCCTGACTGCTCTGGGACTGAAAGTGGCTTTTACATCAGTCATGCAGGTCGTGGAGCACCTGTTTGGCTTCCGCTCACGGATGCGTGTCCGTGAAATACCCGGTGCCTCAGACCGCGAGAAGGGGGTATAAATGCTGCCTCTCAAGTTGCAGGCCGAGGTGGGTGGATGTGTCCAAACCAGCTTATCCCGGCAGTGAAGGGACAAACCAGCACGCCGGGGTGAACCACCCAACGTTGCTGCCGAGCTACGGGGCTAAGCCCAGCCTTTGTAACACCCACTCAGCCAGCAATTGCAGTTATTGGGAGCAGCAGGAGGTGTCTTTAGGACATAGCTGGGAGCATCCCTTTCATTCGGGGAAGAGGGGGAGGGGGCCATGTGATTCATGCCAAAGTGATCAGAAGATGCTTTATCTCATTCCAGAGAACGGCAAAACCACTAGAGGCTGTGCCTTATGTATATGATACATTTTGTTAAACTTTTCCTCTTGTTGATTCTCCTGCTGTGAGACGTTTGCTGTTGTTTCCCACAGAGAATATCAAACTGTGTAAATCAAGTAGTCAGGTTTTACTGAGTTGCAAACCCATGAGCAATTTAATTTGTGCCCAGAAGGGAGGACCAGCCACTGACTGAACTGCTTGTGAGTAGAGTCGTTAATAGTTCATCGGTAACCATTAAGCAGTTTGAAAATATTTGTCCTTTGAGAGTAACCTGAGCTCTGCAGCAAAGGAAAGAGGAGGCGGAGGGGAAAGCGTGGGGTATCAGCGGGGTAACAGTGTTGCTTAAATTGAATGTTGACCTTAAAAAGTTAGGGCTGTTTTTCACAGCAAAATGTAAAGAAAGTGTATCTGTGCTTTTTGAAAATAGTGAGATCGCAGTTTGATTGACTACAGAGAAATTTATTTTGATTCCTACAAGTTGACTGGTTACAAAGCAGTAATATATTTTGTTGCCGTTTGTTTGCATATAAGGAGGAAGGACTGTAGTAAGTAAAGTGTGTGTGACACTTCTGCTGACTTGCACCAAATACAGCTGGTGATGATTTAATTCACATGCAGATTAGTACATAATTAATTCCATGTTGACAGCCCTGGTGATTTAAGGTAGAAAACAACGAGTAGCCCTGCAAATCTTTGCACAGCCACAGCTTCGGGGGCTTTGTACCACATTAGTCATTCTGGGTCCACTTAATCTTCGAGTCCTCTGCTGAGAGAACCGAAATGATGAACACACTGAAACTAACTTGGTGCTGCAGAAATTGGGGGTTAGTTTTTGGTAGTCTGAGATAGTATGTGCAGTATTCCAGGCTTGAGTCAAAGTGCTCCTGTCACCGACAGGGAATTTGGCTGAGATAACTCCTTAGTTACAGTTTTAAAAGATGACCTGCTGAGGAATTGAGAAGGATCTGAAACGTTCTGCTCAATAAGAACTGGTTTTCCACTAGACTAGCTACAGAAAGCTTCATGCAAAATAGAGTTGTTTTCTAGTTTTACTGTGGCAAATGCTGAATTTATTTTACTTGCATTATGTTACTATTTAAGCAGAAGATGTCCTGTGTGAGGAGAAATATCAACAGTTCAATGCCTTGGCCTTTAAGACGGGGGCTACAGACTCAAATAGTGCAAGTGTGGCTCTACGTATTGTAGATGGTTTGCCTTAAGGCTTCTGTTAGGAAACTTGCTGGTGTTTAATAAATCCATTGTTGCTGAGAAGTACTTTTTTCCTTATGTCAGCAGAAAAAACTTGCCCTAAATGAATTAGATGAGGTCAACATCTCAGTATTTTCATTACAGAGTGCTTTTCAGAATGTTATGTGGATGTGAGGTGCCCTGCTTGCCTTTCCTTCCCCCTGTTCTCCCCAGTACTTGGAAATAAATAAGTGCTAGAGAACTTGCTTGGCCAGGTTCAGTTCACAGACTTTTTTTTTAGATTTTGCTTTGAACTGTGATATATCATGAGGGATTTAAGTAACACATCAAGTAAACCAATGATTAGGACTGCAAAATTGAGTATAAAATATTTGAAGATCAGGGTAGAGAATGGTGGCAAAAATGAGAGATGCAGCTTTACTTAGATATTACTTGCTGATTAAATCAGGTTATTTCTGAGAATATGAATTTGACTGTCTCAGAATTTTGAGAGGTAGACTAAATCTGCTATTTAGTAGCTCACTAAAATATGCTTAGAAAGTTAGCCTATTTCTCAAGTTGTAAATGTATAAATATTAAGATAAAAGATTGCAAGACAATAGCACTATGGAAATAAAGAAATCCTTAAGCTACTTGCAGAGTAAGCATGAATCCTTTCTGAATTTCTTTCATTTAAAAATACTTCTTTTCAATACCATGACTTATACTTACTAATTTATTAATGTATTTTATTACATTTAGGCATCCTAGATATAACTGTTAAACTGTTCTTTCTGTTTGTTACTATAAGGGAGTTCATAGCATGAAAAATGTATGTCGTGTAGAAATTGCTCAGTGCTACTTATGTACCATCTCTTTAAAAAGAACTGTTTAATTTTTTAGATCATCACTGTAAAAATGATGTTTCCTTGGGGCCAGGGCTGAGTTTTTTTGTAAATGATGTATGAGCATACGTGATGACTTTTTGCACCTATAAGTGAGTTTTATGAATTTAATTTTGTAAATGTGTTATCTAGGTACTGTTTGTTCAAGTTGCTTGCCCCAGACTATTTCCTCCTAGCTGTTGAAAGCGCTTGCTAATGGAATGCTATATCCTAATTCTATAGGCTTCACTACCTGCTTCAAAACTGATGAATCACCCAGGTATCAAACAGTAATAAATTCATAAGCAATTTGCTGTACTTGGCTCTGAAATTTTCTGGTGCATTAGTTATTGCAGTTGTACTGGCAGTGTTTTCAGTTCTGCTGAATTTCAGTAAGGAGATCCTAAAAGGGAAAATTAAAAAATGATGTTTTAACACTTCATTGTGCTTCCTGGGGGGTGTATTTTTGCCTTTGAGTAAAACAGCCATGAAAAAATGAGGGGGAAAGAAAAGGTGTCCATTTTATATTTTCAGAAGCTAAATTTTGGGATTGTCCTACTTTTGGAATTAGAATATAAAGCATGGCTAGAAGAAGGTAGATACTACAATAAATCCATTTGTATTTTCAGAAAAAAGCCAAAGGCCAACTGCTGTTTGAACAGATCATGTATCATCTGGACCTCATAGAAAGCGATTACTTTGGACTAAGGTTCATGGATTCCGCACAGGTGGCGGTGAGTAGCAGTGCTCTTCTTAAGCAACAGTCTGAAAGTTAAATTTTAATACTGTCAGAATTGCTATAAGAAAGCTACATTTTGTGAGTTAAGTTTTATGTGGTGTGTTAGTTTCAGTGTCCCCGAGTTCAATTCCGCCTCCATCACTAACATATTACAATATTCTTGTCTCTTCCTTTCTTGCCTTTCACGTGTTCCTGTCACACCTCCTGTTGTTACTGGGCAGGCTGGTCCAGTAGGACCCCCGAGCCTGGTGTGACCTCCAGCAACTCCTGGTGCTGCTGATGCAGAGGAAGGGGCAAAACCAGAGTGTGTGTTTGGCCCTTCATTGTTTTATGGAGTGGAGAGAGTTTTCCTTTGCCAATGCCATCAGCTTTCTCATCAGCAAAAGTCATCTTGTTAACATGTGCTTGCAAGAGGAATGTATCTTTGATTTGTTCAAATTAGTTGTGACTCAGACCTGTAGATAGAAATTTTGGGGAGGATATAGGTCTGTTTGTGTGTACCAGACAGTTTGAGTAGAGGGTTCTGCCAAGCCTGAGTTTTATTGTGTGTTTGTGAAAATGTAACATCTTTTGAAAAGAGGAACAGGGCATTGTTTGTCAGAAACAACCACAGTTTTGTACAGATTCTTCTTACAGTCAACTACTTAATCTGGCCCACAAGAGTAGCTGCGAGTGAAGTGAGCCATTAGACAACAAGTGTTTTTTTCTCTGTCCTGCATCCCTGTAACTTCAGCCTGTTTTCACTTATCCCAGCATCCCCAGTAGAGTGAGATACGAATTTTCATACTGCATATGTCAGTCTTATTTGTTAGATGTATGACATAATTGTTTCTGTGTTTCAAAGCCACTTCAGAATTATTTCATGATTATGTTGGCAAAGGGGAAGCACAAACAGTTCCTGCTGAGCCAAATATCTGAATTGTTCAAGGTCAGCATGGAAAATGGAGATGGTGCCTTATATTCCTTTACTGTTGTGAATATCCATGTCCAGAAGAATTTGAAGGTGGTCTTGTAAGTGTTACTGCTTTGTACAATGGGAAGAACTCCACAAACTTGAAGCTTTGGATGCACTGCACCACTCCAAACACATTTATAACCTGATGGCTTCTTTTCAGAGAAGCAATCAGATTTTATACTTCCCTTGTAATGGTAGAGAATATTCTCTTCAGAGAAAATCATTGGTGTTTAAGATCTGAAGGATCTGGATCTGAAGCAAACTTCATGGCTAGTGGGATTAGCTGTTGCTGGACCACAGTGCACAGTAGAGAAAAGTGGTCTTAAACCTCTTGCAGAACAGAGATACTTAACACCAAGCAAGAAAAGGTCACTAAGCAGGAAACCCTCCAGTAGTGGAGGGATGGCATTCAGAACCATGCATACCAACAGAAATGAGAAAACAGCCTATTGCATCCCATTTTATATTTATAAAATCATGTTAGCTGTGTTAAACCTGTGCAGTTCAGGATGCTGAATATTGATAGTGAATGACTCTGTGGCATTTATCATTTTGTATCAGGAAAACAGTAATCTATATGTTCTGGGTATCCCAGCTGAGTTTCTGTCATACGATTTCTGATGTATTTCCATGTCTCTAGGATCTTATAAGAGTTCACAGTGGGTTAGTTTTAATTGGTGAAACTATTTGTATGATAAACTTTTTTTCTTATTGATCTGTTAGCAAATAAGGCTGTTTTATCTTGAAATGGGGATATAAGAGTTAGTTTTTTCTGCCTTAACCAAGGCTCATGGCTTGCTTTTGTCCAGCAAATTTTTATTTCCTGTCCAGACAGCACCTGATTGAGTATTTGATACTGCACAATCTGCCAGGTACAGGGGATTTCAAGCCTGGTTTGCTTCCTTTTCTTAACTACCTGTGACTGAAAAACAGCAGAGATAACAATCTGTTTAAACTGGACCTTAATGATGCACTGTGTATAATGAAGCAGAAAAGACTGGGTTTTGCCAGAAGAGCTGAATGCCAGAGCCAGAGATAATTAATTGCTTTAAGAAATGAAGAACTGTTGCGATAGCAGCTATTCCTGCAAAGAGGAGCTGGCGAGCTCTAGCAGAAACCCAATCTGCAGCTGGAAACAAAGATAGACATTAATCAAGTGACTTGTCGAACATTATTCAGGAGACCTGTTAAACAAGTGTAAGAATCCAGTCCCTTACGGTGGGCAGAATTGTCCACTAGCTCTGAAGGAGATGATCTTTCTGCTACCCAATTTAAATCTAAGGATATTACAGTACTAGCTAGTTACACTTACTGACATAAACAAAAATTTGAAAAATTTCCCACTTGTTTTAAGTACAAATGAATTTTCAAGACATTAGTTTTGAAGGATTGGGTTTTTTCTTCTTTTCTGCTGTTGAAGTGATCACTAATCAGCTGTTTGAGTTTATGATGTACTGGGGCATGGGAGGTAATAAAAACTCTTCCTGACATTTTGGATTTTAGTATTCAGAAAATGGCTTCTTTAAAGAAGTTCTTGAAACAATTGGCTGAATGAGAGAATTGTTTTCATGTGATTTCTCTGTTCATTGTAGTCTGATAGTTAGGAATGGGCTTCTTCTTACAAGTAAGGGGCAGGAGATGGCAAAATGAGTTGTTTGCAGGGTTATCCACCATATATCAGACCCGGTCTGGCTGCCAAGGGAGCAGGCAATTGTTAATTTGAGTAACAGTGAGCAGTGCAGCATGTCCAGTGATGCAAAAGATGAAGATTCCTGGTAGCTTGTTGAGCTATTGGACTTTTCCTCCAGCAATGATGGAGAGGTGTTTCTAGTAAGAAAGCACTGAACAATTAAGCAAATTTCTAATGCTAACCTACAGGTTGCAAGGATCAAGTATTTGCTTTCCTTAATGGAATTCTAAAACACATTGGTTTGTTACTCTGGCAGTTTTATCTGACATAGTGCTTAATGCTGAAAATTATTTGCATAGCATTGTACTATGAACCCATTAATTCCATAAAGTATGGGACCAGTTTTGGCCTCACTGTCTTATTAAACAAACCCTTACTGGGTTGGGATTTTTTTTTTTAGTATGTGTGTGTGGTTTTTTTGTTTTTTTTAATTTCTGCAGCATCAAACTCTTTTAATAAGGACTTCGGTACTGTGTGCAGTCTGTTGTTTGTATTGCCTTCTGTTTAGCAGACTTTATCTCTGGATTTCAGCAGTAGACTGTGTTGAGCAAACTCTCATCAAAAGTAAACTTTTTTGCCAGGTCCACTTGAATTCCATTTTAATCATTTTAATCACTTGGAATAAATTTCAACTTTCTTGACGTCTGTGTCTGTTCATTTATGTGTTGGTTTGATAGTTTGATTTTTTGTTTTATCCCTGTCCCCATTTAAAATCAGTTCTGTTTCCCTTCTGCCGTGCACACCCTCACCATTCAGACAGAGCTCCTGTGAGCAGCAGCGGTGAGCAGAGTGAGATCTATCTGTGCCTGTCGTGGGCCTCCCGGTTGCCTTCCCATGGAATGTGGAGGAGATGAGAGAAAACAGGAGGGAGATGAAACAGGAGGGCACAGCAAGTCCTGGAGCCTAGAAAGGGCTCTGTCTGTCATTCCTGTGGTTAAATCACCTGCAAGCCTCCAAAGGGGTAGTTTGTGTACCTTTTTGGTGGAGGAAGGAGTAAGTGAACTGTCTCTTACAGCAAGTGAGTTCATGGAATAGGAAAAAGGATTTTGATTTTCTTGAAGAGTAAAAAATCGCTTGACTCTGTTTCGCTGGTAGTATAAGGAAAATAGGCATAAATATTGGCTTCATTCTTCCTTTAGCTTCCTGCTGTATTTTAAAAATTTATTAGATACGTTTCAGATAGCTTTCTGTAGCTACTTTGTTTTAATAGATAATGAGAGCTTTTTCAGCTGTGTGCGCAGCAGCAGCAGATTGTTCAGTTGTTCTGATCTGCAGCTAACAGAGCAATCCCTGCACATCACGGCTGTATTACAGGCTGACTTCACACACTCTGCAGAAGGCAGGGCTGTTCTGAAGACAGGAATGTGTTTGCACTTGGCATTGCAACCTGAAAATACCGGTTCTTTTTCATACTCCTGTTGCTCTTCTGTCCTCCGTGGGGCCCTCTGTGAACTTCATGGCACACAGTTTAACAAAAGGAGTGTTGTGCATATAATTTATCTGCATTAGTTGCAAGGTGACATTTGGGGTTGATCAGATGAGGTGGTGTTCCCTGGGCATGGTGAACCGTGCAGGACATGGTGTGTTAGGTAGTTTGCTCTGGCTGTGGAGTCATTATGTTGAATGGAGTGTCCTGTTTCCTGTTTCGGTGAGTCACCTCCTTTGGAGGAGGAGCTGTTGGCCATGCACAGCATTAGGAAGGAGAAGTCTCCCAGTAGCTGTCTCTTAGTTTTCCAGCTTTAACTTCTGGTATAAGCTCTTCAGCACTGCGATTATATGCAATTATTTTGGGAAGCATAGTTTATATGTGTAGGTGTTTTTCTCAATCTGCCATCTATAGCTTCTTTTTCACATTCTGTTGTACACGGTAAAAGTGAGGCCATTATTTTAGCTTCATGTCTAGCATGTAGCTTATAATTAGCATTAGTAGGTGAGGGAGTAAATTCCGTTCTCTCATGTGACAGTTGCTAAAATGTCACCTGTGAATAGATTTTTGAGAATTAGGAAGAGCTGACCCTGATTTCGAGACATAGCTTTGCTGTTACTGCACTTGAGTCATCTGAAGAAAATGCTTGGAAGCCAAAAATATTTATTTTGTCTCTCCCCTTCCTGCCCCAAGTAAACATCACACACAACAGAGTGCCAGAGTCTCCAGCTATGATTTATCCCTCTGGCACATTGTCACTGGTTGACCTACTAACGTCTGAATTGTTTGTATAGACAGGATGAAAATTTTAGTAAAGTGGTTTGTTACAAAAGTTTGTTTTTTCTTTTAAGTAGATAATACATTCTTGAGGACTGGCTTTAAAGCTAACATTTTGCACTACGAATTTTAAGCAAAAGGATCTTCACTGAGCACAAAGAGAGCTGTGAATTTTGAAAGATTTGGATTAGATTGTTTTAACAATCTACTTGTTATTCCAAGATAGTCTTCACTAAGAAATAGGTATTTTTCCTTTTTTTGTTCTTTCTAGGAGATTTCTTTATTGATCATTAAATGAAATTAATTTATTTTTCAGCATTGGCTGGACAACACAAAAAGCATTAAAAAGCAAGTTAAAAGTAAGTGTCCCTTCCATTTTCTCTTGGGGTCTTGACATACAGGAAACACAGAGAGTTGGAATGGGAGGGGGACAGTGTCCTGTGAGGGGTGACAAGACCCAGTGACAAAAGTCTTGCTTGTGCTACTGATTGTTTAATGACCTCTTCCCTCTGTAGCTCAAATTACTTTATGCTAATGTTATTAATTAAACATGTCATAGGCTCATTAATTATAGTTAAAGTAGAGTCAAGGCAGCTGAAGATGTTTTAGTGTTGTATGTTGTTATCCTGACTAGAGGAAAATGTGTCTTGGAGCCTCCGTCCCTTGGGGCGGTGCTGAATGCCCCCGTCTGTGTTCACTGCACCAAGGTCTTACCTGTTGCACAAGGCTTTAGAATGACCTGGTTGTTTCAGTGGTGTGTGCCTGGGTAAGCTGTGGCATTGGCTGGTTGTTCTTTAGCAGCTTCCTTGCTCTGCACTGTGGGAAGTCTTCAGGGATTTGTGGTGCTGTGTTAATACAACAGAGGTTTTGGAAACACCGAGAGAGAGAAAATTCCTCCTGTCAAATGCAAGAATCATCAGAGCACTGCACATTTTTAAAGAACTGTTAATCCATCCTTTTGCTGAATTAACTCTTTGCTTTCCAGAAAAGGTGATTCTTCAATAGAAGGGTCTCTTAAGTCCCATGAAAATATGTGTAAACTTTTGTAAAATAGAAGGGCCTGAGTTGTCAGCAGTGAGTGTTTCCCAGAGCCCTGGAAAGGTGTTGCAGACACCTACAACATGCCAACTGCAGAGCCAGGATGCACAGCTTTCTTGGTGATGGATAGTCCTTAAATGTAGGGATTAACCTAGATCCACGTGCTCTTGGCAGCATGAGTCAAGTTAATGTGATATGATTGTTGGGTTGACTTGTAACATATAAAACTATTTTGTGTGTGTATTTGTGTCCTTTCACCCTGATGTTCTTCATGGATTTCACTGTCAGAAAGGAATTACTGCCTTAAGACCTTGTGGTAGGACATAGCCAACCAATTTCAGTCAAATTTTGTGATGTGATTCTGTGTAATAAAAAAATAAGATGTCTCATCCAGTAACTGTTATTGCTGTCTTGAATGAATTCTGCTTTGCAGTTGGCCCCCCGTATTGTCTGCATTTTCGTGTGAAGTTTTACTCATCGGAGCCTAATAATCTACGTGAAGAGCTAACAAGGTAAGAGGGATTTCGTGTGAGAGAAAGGTACCCAAAAAAGGCCAGAGAAATGTTTTTGTGATACTTAAACAGTTGTATCATATTTCAGAGAATTCCTTAGATCTGCTTGCTAACTTAGCTTTTTGTAAATGTAGCTCTCTTTTTGTATTGTAGTTCTCTTGAAATGAATGAGTGCTAAATATTTATGTATTACTTAATGCACCCTTTTTCATTAGACAATTCTGGCAACAGATCTGAGTAGCTTATACCTCACGGACGGAGGTTCCTACTGAAGAGAACTCTGTCTTTATTCTTCTTAAGCTGTATTTAGTTTCAACTGCATGCAGTCATCCTGTCTTTAGGCAGAAAAGCATTGAATTGCAAGTTATGGCTTCTCATTGGCAAAAAAGAAGTTTAGTGAACATTTCGTTACTTGTGTGGTCTTTGCAGAGTTTATGGAAAGGGAAAATGTTTTTTTACTGCTGTGTTGGGATGTGAGTTCACAGTACTTTATGTGTAGGATTGTAGTTATCAGGTGAGCAGCAGTTTCTCTTGATTAAAGCATTTCACAGATCTATTCATAGTACAGCATTTCTTGCTGGGCTGAGACATACTTGGGGCATTTTGAAAGAGAATACAGCAACTACCATATGTCAGTAGTGTAAATCTGTTAAAAAAGTCAGTTTCCGTGCATTGTCATCACTCTGCTGATCCCTTTTGGAGAGGAAACAAAGTTCTATTTTCGCAATAGCTGTCAACATTTAATACCCTCAGCCATTTGTAAGGGCATGAGGTGCATTTGTTTGTTGTTCAGGTTTATGTCTGTGTGGATCTTCGATCTGCACTTTAGCCAAATCCCTGGGAGTGCTACCAGGAAGATTATAGTAGCATTACCACTTACAGCCATATGTGCCCTGTGCAGCTTCCTATTTACATGTGGTAACATAATGTGATAACTGCTACTTTTTAATGCTTTCCTGCCAATCTGGGAAGAATGTTTTATCTCTCCATTCATGTTCCTGAATAAACATTTAACTCTCTTTAAAAACAGTAACTGTACACAAAATTCAGACGTACATCTGTATCTACCACTATGAAAGATTTTCATTCCTCTCGACTGAGTTCTGCCAGTCAGGCCTGGCTGTACAGGTTTTAGCAGGGCAGACCCAAAACCTGAGGGCTTTAAAACCCTGTCTGCCTGCTTAGCTAATCCCCCAAGAAGAGGAGAGCAGCAAGTCTTCCTTCTGTGTTGAGACAGTTCGACACCTGAAGGAAGCAGAAGCAGTGGGAAGTGCAGCTTTGCTTTGGGTTTTTGGTGTCACTGGGAGTTTCTGAGGGTTCCACCTTTGTGCAGGAGGACACCCAGCTGGAACCACTTTTCAGCTTTCATCAGTGCAGCTTGCTTGTGCTCTGCCAGCTTCCCATCAGGTGCCACGAGTCAGAGGTCATGTAACACAACATGGGAAGTGCCTGAATTGTTTGCAAGATAAGCACAGACTGGTCACACCCACTGTACACATTCTTTTGGTATCTGGGGTCAGTACCAAACAAATATATTCCCCAAACAAATATATTGTAGGGGCTAGTGTTCGAAAGGCTTTGGATAATAAATGATTTGGCAAAGTATTTGTGGATTTCTCTGGGACCTGTGGGAAAAACACCTGCATCTGTTTTGTGTCTGTGTATGTAAGTATGAGGAGACCTGGGCACATGATGAAGCAGAAGCATTGTCTTTGGTGTTGTGTGAGGCTTCTGGGCATCTGTGCTAAAATCCAAACAGGATACCATCACAGAAGCCAGTGCTTTATACTTGCTGAGAGTACTTCTCTTGTCAGAGGAAGGCTGTGTACCATAGTGGAGCAAGGGAGCTGCTCTTCATGGGTATTGGATTGGAAGAATTGGTGTTGCACACCAAAGGGATTTGTATTCAATATTTGCCCAATTTCTAAGTGAGAAGAGTACAGAATAAGCAAGGCAGTGAAGGAAAGCTGGCTCTGAACAGTAAACAAGTTGGAAAGGCCACTGCCTACTGTTTATTTTTTGTCACTTTACAGTCAGATTTTTAGTTTAGATTTTAGGTAAGGAATCCATATTAGAAGCATTTAGTTTTGCGAGAGTTTAAAATAATCATTCTCTTATGAGATTGGTATGTCTATGAATAATGAAGGAAATGCAGAAGATGCAAGTTGTTTTTTGTCCAAGTAGGAACAGAAGAGAAAAAAATTTTATTTACTTGGGTATCGTGTTTGTTTTTCCATGCAACTCTGTCGTTCAGCTTTTGACAGCTTCTGGTTTCGGGTTTGCTTCATTTGAAATCCACGCAAAACACACAAATCCAACTGATAAAGCCTTGAAAGGTCGCAGTGCTGTTTCTTTAGTCTTGAAAACCAATGTAAAGAGTAGAAAATGTTTTTATTTGTTAAGCTCTAACTTACTGCTGTTGGCAGAGTGACATATTTGGAACTATTAGTCAATGACTTATTTCTTATTTATTCCTACAGGTATTTATTTGTTCTGCAGCTGAAACTGGATATTCTTAGTGGAAAGTAAGCAGCCTTTTAAACAATTACAATGTGTTTAGTCTGTAGTTTATTAAACTTTTGTTTGGATAATTAGTATGTTTTTCTTAGTACTGTTATTTTTTCTCTAAAATACTACTTTTCTGTGCATGAATATCAGCAGAGGAATGCTTAAATAATATAATGCTTATCTCCTGGTAATTTTTCAGAAATCTACTAATCATTTTTCATTTTATTACCCAACCATTTGCAGTTTCTTACTCTGTTATATGAGTTGCCTGCTAAAGAGTTTCAGTCCAGGTTTTTTAACAATGCGTTTTCCTTACGGCAGATTGGAATGTCCTTTTGACACAGCCGTCCAGCTGGCAGCTTACAACATGCAAGGTGAGTAGGTATGAGAGGGGAAGGATGAAGTTTCATGTACAGCTTCCTGTAGACTCTTATTAACTCTTTTCATCTGTCCTTGTTATATCCAGAAAATATTGTCTGCCCAGACAGTGGTGATCCAGTGTGGAACAACAGCTCTTTTTGATTGTAGTTGTGCTGAGAGCATATACAGAAAATTACTCAGTTTCTCAGGAAATAGAACAAGGAGGTTCTGAACATAAACAGCTTTGCCCTAAACTTGTTTTCTCAGGTGCTTATGCGCAAACCTGTTCTCTTTCACACAAGATATCTGATTTGCAGTCTTCCTGCATCACTTTGATGTAGTAACACAGCTCACTTTTGTCCTTCATATGGTTTCTGCCAAGTATTATGTTGTTGTCCAAATAAGGTGTAAAATTGATTTTGTTCTGTACTTAGTTGAAAACTCCTGTGTATAAAATACCAGTTTGTGACTTCAGCTTGTTTGTAGTGCCCCATGTCTCATAGTCATACATGAATATTCATGGTTGAACTGCACTTGTTGATGTTTCATATCCGTGTTCAGCCCCAAGACATGACATACTGTCTTTTTTCTCAGCTATACAGCACTATGCTCGAGTCACCTGAGATTTTATTAAGGAGCTGTCTTTAACTTTTGATTCCATCTGAGAATCCGGCATCCATGGCTTCACTGAGAGCTGTGTCTTGACCCTAAGTAGTTTGTATAGCTTGTATATCACTGATAGTCATGACCAATGTCTTCTGTTGTTTGAATGAGATTGTGATCTCAAGAAATGTGAAGTTTGCTGTGGTTTCAAGCAGGGGAACTCACGAAAGAAAGCAGAGGATTGAAGTTTTAGAAATGTCTGCTAGAGTGGCCTTTTGGGTCCTTGTTGGAGGAGATAGAGATATGGCCTTATTCAACCCAGTTTATGAGTCTGCAAAAAACCCTGGATCCTCTGTGTAAAACTGTTGTACAGTCCTCTCTGATGAAGAGGCAATTTGGAGATGTGCCATGTGTTTGTGCTGCACAAATTCTCTACACAACATTCATCTTATAACTCAGTCCACTGTTGTACTCGCTCTGCAGGAGTTAGGTAACAGAACTAAGTCATTGAAATTCTTCCTCTTACACATATTTTCCAAAATACATTTTGGTTTTCAGGCAGGAACTCCTAATGGCCCTAATCATGTGTAAGTGTGGAGAGCTGGAATTAAACTGTGAAGCTTACCTGCCTTTTTAATGTGCTCTTTTGTGTGGAAGAAAAACAGTTAGAATACATTCCATTGTTAAAAATATTAGCATTGTTAGAGCCTTAAGATACAGGTTCAGTGAATACATTTTTGGAAAAACAAAGTGATCTAATTAGGCTGTATATCCATTGCTGTTTTGTGCTGGTCTTTTCTTTCCTCTCTCCACAATGAGGTCTGTAGCAGGGCTTTAATCTTGCTGTCTGACAGCTGTGTACTTTTATTTAAATCAGCTGGAACCTAAGCTGGCATTGACAGCATTCCTTTCAACAGAGGCAGGCGTTCTAGTGGGAGTAAATTATTATAGAAGTACAGACTTCCTCAGTCAGCATTAAAAAAAAAGAAGGAGTGAAAAGACTGTTATTATGCTTGCAGTGTTCAGAAATCCAAGAAACAGGTTTTTAGATCATGTGTCATTTCTGTACCTACAGAATACTGTGTGCATTTATTTGGCTTCTCTTGCTCTTTGCAAAGGTGTCAGGTTTTTTCCTACACAAACATCTGTTGTTTCTTTTTTCAGACAGAGCAGTTATTGGCCTGTATCAGTCTCCCAAGGTCTGAGTTACAGACTAATTCCTAAGTTTTTGGATACAAGCTGAACATTAAGGAGCAACTTGAAATCAGTGGGAGGAGAAAGGTCTTAGTGACAGTGAAAATCAGAACTTTTTAGAAGGTTTGTGAGTTTCAGCATTTAGGCATGTCTCTGTCTTTACAAGCTAGACTTGTTAGCATCTGTGGAAAATGGAGGCTGTGCTTTCGGTGTGGCACACCCACTGACTGGTATGTTCAGCACGCTCTCTAAATAGCATCTCTTACTGCCCCTCTGAGCACGCAGCAATGGACTAGATGAGCCATTTGACCAACCCACTAGGGCATTTATTATGTTCTTAGATGAAAAGGGAAGTAACAAATAACATCTGTATGATTGTGCCCTGACACAGTAATTTTAGCAGGACAGGGTGATATTAGAACCACAAAACCAGAAGCTGATTTTTAGACTGGACACACAGTTTTATGAAAAGTGTCAGAACTGGTTTTGCTTTTTATAAATCTGAAGAGATGCTTTAACGATTTAAGGCAAAATTCTGTTGTGACTTTAGTCAGCTGTCATCTCAGTAGATACTTCACTGATAAACATGCTGAAAACTTTCTACAAGAAGGAAGACAGATGAGTTTCAAGAATGTTAAGTTCCTTTTATAGGAAGCTTCTTAATGAATATGTCAATGGCACTTTTTAAAAATTAATACAAAACTTTTGTGCAGATGACACAACCATTTGTTCAGTGTTCATGATTTCCCTGTCAGAAAAGGTGACACTTCAAAAAAAGGGATAACTGGTGGAGAAGGAGGAACACAAAATGGAATTTAGTACTTCACTAGAAAAGTATGCAGAAGTTCAACTGTATGCAAAAGTATCCACTGTGTCGATTGGGAACAGTGCTTAATATGGCTGTTTTTTTGTAGCTGAACTTGGAGATTATGATCCTGCTGAACATGTCCCTGAACTGGTGTCTGAGTTCAGGTTTGTTCCCACTCAGACTGAAGAGATGGAACTGGCTGTTTTTGAGAAGTGGAAGGAATGCAGGTACGAGATCTTCCAGTGAAAGTTACCCAGCTGTTGGCACTGATTTTTCTGTGAAGGGAATGTATTAAAAAGATGCTGATGATGATTCTTCTGTGGGTTTGTTCTGAAATATAATTTTAATATGGTTCTCTCATATTTTGTAAGAGGATATAATGTGAAAAATTAAGCTTTTCAGAGGTCTGAGTAAAATGATGAGGTAAAGTATCTTAAAATGCAGTAATTTTTGCAGCAGTGGTTTCACATTAAGACTGATGAAAGTTACCTGGATATTTATGGAAGTGAACAAGTGTCAGCAGGGTTTAAGTTTTTCACAATTTTTCACAAAGTTCTTTCTCCTTATATACAGTTTTCCTTTCTGGCTTTTTCAGGCATCTACCTAACAGCAAAAATTTTATTTCAGGGGGCAAACACCAGCACAGGCTGAAACTAACTACTTAAACAAAGCTAAGTGGTTGGAGATGTATGGTGTAGACATGCACATAGTCAAGGTATGTTTAACCACAGCACGATGACCTTTGGAAATGATAATGTTACCTTTGTGCTGCATTTCAACACATGTTTTACTTTGGGGGGCATAAAAAAAGGAATATTGTACTCATGCAATCTCTGTAACAAATGATCTGGCTTTGGTACAGGTTTCTAGAAGGTATAACTTTAATCCAGGCATGTCTACTCTGTGTTAAATATGTGATTGGTGGGGCAATATGTAATACAGTTTGTATTTAGACTTAAGAGTTTTGTGAAAACTCATAGTAATTAAAGTTGGCTGGGGTCCAGTCGTCTGCCAGCTGAAGAACTACAAGTAAAAATAGATCTCCCATGGAGAAGGAAGTGCAGTGAACTGCATAAGGAGGTCCTTATTACACAGACTAATCAGGAAACTTTAATTTTCCACTTTAGTCAGCCTTATTGAAAAGTTGTAAACAAGAGAAATCAATTGCATAAGATCATTGAAGCACAAGAGTTTTGTTGTATAAGATAAGCAGACAGGTGTGAAATTGTAACACTGGGCAAATAAACTACCTGAATCACTGGAGTGCATTGGATAAAGGGTCAAACACCAAAGTGAATATAATCTTTTTGTGTCAGGCAAGAGATGGCAATGATTACAGCTTGGGACTAACACCGACAGGAGTTCTTGTCTTCGAAGGAGACACAAAGATTGGTTTGTTTTTCTGGTAAGCTCTCTGATTGTACCTTAAAATGTATTTTAGAGTTTTACTCTTTTATTTCTTTTACAATAACAACAGAAAATTTGTTTGGGATATAAGAGCACTATCAATATTATGTATGTTCTCAGTGAGTTACTAAGAGTTAATACAGTGAGTTAGACATAACCTGCACTTTCTGTTCATCTTGCAGGCCAAAGATAACAAGGCTTGACTTCAAGAAGAACAAACTCACTCTGGTTGTTGTTGAAGATGATGAACAGGTGGATAAATATCTGTTTAGTTGCATCTCAGTCTTGGTTATACAGTAGTAATTTACATGTTCTTGATCTCCTTCTTTATGTTTAATTTCTGAGTACTAGTGTGAGTTCCTGCAAGATTTTTTGTTGTGACTTGGGGGGAGGAGGGAAAGAAGAGACTTAATTAAAAAGTAAATGGGCTTCATTAGGTTTTTTCTCAACCTTTTTTAAAAACAGAATGCCTTCTGAAACTAGACCAGATACTTCGGAGAGAGTGTGCATTGTACAAAAAAGTTTAGAAAAGGCCATGTACCACATTTAGTGGAATGAATTCCTTAAGCACATTCCAGAATTATTCCCAGGGGAAAGACATTGCATAAAGCTGAGACAATAAAAAAGTGAGCATTGGTAATTTAAGGAGATCTGATTTGGAGGTGAAACTGTATCAGCCTGATTGAGAAGTACCTTCCTGTTGTGATGGTGTCTTTAATTTGGAGTTATTCAGAAGTTTGACTTGTTAAATACATGGGCTCTAGCCCCTTCCAACTTTAACGGAACAGTTGTTCATTAAAGCTTCTGAAAAAGCTGATTTTTCTGCCTAAAATATTTTTTAAACATACATTTCAGTATTCATAGAACCCAAATTTTATTTGAGTTGCATAGAATAGTAACTTTGACTTATTTAGGGCCTGTGTAAGTTATCAGTGTGCTTTGTGTGCTTTAAGGGAAAGGAGCAGGAGCACACTTTTGTCTTTAGACTGGATCATCCCAAAGCGTGCAAACACTTGTGGAAATGTGCAGTGGAACATCATGCCTTCTTCCGGCTCCGAGGTCCTGTCCAAAAGAGCTCAAGCCGATCAGGCTTCATCCGGTTGGGATCTCGATTCCGATACAGGTCAGTGTCATCTGTCATTAAGCATCTGTCAGTTATTGCTGTTCCTGGACTATGCATGAAAACAGGAGAGAACTTGGTTTTCTTTCTTCTAGGACAGTGAAACTTGCAAGCTGAGTGAATTGCATTATTGGTTTTATTAAATCATATGGATTTTCCTCCCTGCATTTTTTAATTTATCTTGGTGATTCTGGTATGCGCAGTAGGAAACTAAAGTTTTATCAAGGTTTATATTCCTGACATAGCCTATATAGTACATTGTGTTTTATATAGATCACTTCATCTTGAAAGGCCACACTTTGTTAAACATACCACAGAGGAAGGATAATTGACTTGCACAGCTGGGGACATTGCAAGGTTTTTGACTCCTGAGTTCCTGTTTGAGTGGTGATAATGCTTCAGAAGCCTCTGATAATGCCTGTTCTGTGTTAGGCCCTGCCAGTGCAGGGAACAGTCTTCAGGATGGCTGTGATTCCAGGGTAGCCTGCAGGATCGTTCCCCACCAGACCTAGTGAGAACGTGTAGGAGGGGATGGGGGAGATGACCCCAGGCAGTGTGCATATGTTTTTCTTCCATTTCCAGCAACTGTAGCAATACCATGTAGTCTCCTTCAGAAAAAATCAGTGGTACCAAGGAGTCAGCAGAACATGAGGCTGCCACTGCCACGGGGATAGTCTGGCCAAACTTGGGGGAAAAGTATTTATCTGGGAACAAGATCTAGATGCTGGTTTTTAGTCCTGTTATCACCTTTCTCTACGACCTTCAGCATCATTACTTAAGCTGTACTCTCTTCCAGCATTTTCAGCCTCTCCCAAATGTCATGCACTGTGACCACAGAAATTCTCAAAGAGCAGCTGTGCTTTTATCAGCAACTTAACGTTTAAGGAGTCATTGCTTCAGCCATTTGTCTTGGAAAAATGGGGTGAAGATCAGAATGTAAAACTTTCCCTCTTTTGTAAAAGACCTTTTGAAGTGTGACGTTTGGGGCGTTTTAACAGAACTGAGGTCAGATATTAAGCTATGAATTTAAAATAGAAGTGTGATGTTTTGATGAGAAGTGTCTCTATTCCATCATTAAAAATAAGTGATTTATTGATTTGTACTTTTACATGGCATTGTTAAGTGGGAAAACAGAGTATCAAACCACCAAGACCAACAAAGCCAGGAGATCAGCATCCTTTGAAAGACGGCCCAGCAAGCGATACTCAAGACGAACACTGCAAATGAAAGGTAAAACAACTTTTATGCTGAGAAATATAATCCAGTATGAGAATTGAGTCATCTCCTTTAAAATTTTGTGTAGAAATTCTTCTGTAACTGTTTGCCCTTCTCTTGAATTTTCAAAATTAGGTTTCCTTTGACTTATTTAGGAGACCAAATGTATTTATTTGAAAAAGCTTGTGTCCAAAGCATGTCATTCTAATTTGCCTTGCGGGTAAAACACCTGTGAAGATTGCACAGAAGATCTCACTATGAAAATGGAAAACATGGGTCCAGGAAACAGTGATATATTAGTGATGATATTTGAACTTTATGAATAGAGTTAAAAATTTTTGCCATTGAAGTTTTTTTCATTGTTGTTGGGAGTTGCACTCCATTGTCACAACCTGACAACATGTGATATCGTGTCTCTTATTCCCACTCTGGCGCAGGTCAAGTGTGGCCACCATGTCTGCTTTCAAATACTTGCTTCAATCTGACTCTTTGGTTTGCTCTTCAAATTTTTTAATATTATTTTCCAATTCTGCATTTTGTTTTTCAGACATTATATATGGAATACATGCAAAAGGATGCATGCAATTTTTGCTCTTGGTTGCCTACTTTTAGGCAATGCTAGGCTATTTTTATTAATCATATACTTAATATTTAACTGATAATGTAGTATAAATTAAATTCTAATTAACACTTCATGTTTTTGCAGCTCATACTACTAAATTGGAAGAAACAAGGTAAGATGCATTTCAATACTTGAATTTCTCTCTTTGATATTTGCAACCTGTACTTGTGCATGTGTCTGCAGGATATACAGAGTGATGGCCTCTTAACTGTGGTTTTGCCATGCGTATTGTGTTTGTTTGCTTTACATAAAACTTACTGTTCAAAGCAAAGCTCCTGTGTTGTTGTCACATAGACAATTTTGCCAGACCTGCTTACTAGCAGGCAGAGAAGTTTGTTAATGACTAGCTGTAATTCTTGCTGTATGTGAGCTGTAGTTCTGTGTGCTGCCATGTAAAGAGATCAAGTCAAAGCATGTGAGGATGTCTTCCTTCTGAAATCTGCCTACTCTGGCTGTGTGACTGAAATACATCATCAAGTGAAGGTCACAAGGAGAGGACAGTAAAATAAATACTTGAAATAGGGTAATGATTTTATATTCTCGACAATACTTGTGTTTATTTTTATATGCTTAAGCATTTATTTTTATTCATGGTCAACCTGGAAAGGGGGAGGCCTTTTGGTTCTTTATTTCTATACCAAAACTCTTCCTGGAAGTTTAGGTTCATATTTGCTGTTGTAATGTGAATTACTCACATGTGTCTGAATCATACAGTTTTCCTACCCTTCCTTAAGGGAAGAGAGGAAACCAGCCTAAAAACAGCTACCTGGTAGTGAAGGAACTAAGTCACTCAGTTCTGGTTTCTGTCCTTTGCCCTAATAGCTTATGAACATTGCAATGATCAATTGCAATCATACTGTTTTTTAAAAAGTAGATGCTCATGGATGTTAAGAACTATGATGAGCTGGGTAAGGAACATTGACATAACATTTCAAAACAACATGCTTAATACAGCTGTATATTTTCTGTTTGAACCACCAGGGATGATTCTTGCATGAGAGGGGGAGATGTGAGGACAAGGCTGCAGTTACTATCCATGACCTCCTGTATTGTTTTTTATTTTTATGAAATGGGAAAGTATTCTTCCATACTGGTTGTCACTGAAGTGCTTAAAGATCCTATGTGTGCAGAATGTGACTATCTGATTAATGAGTACTCTCATGCTGTGTTGCCGTGCCCTCCAAGTTTCAGGCTGCTTAGGTCATTCTGAGAGTGGGCAGAGAAACTTCATGTGCAGTTTCTCCCTCTGATAAGACTACAGTCTCCTGATCTGCACCTGGGTGTGGCACTGTTGTCAGTCTCCACGGCAAGCTGTGCCATTTCTGAAACTCTACACTCCAGTGTTGCTAATTGAAATGCATCATGAAAGATGTATGTTTCGCCATTCTTTTGTGTTAACTCAGCACAGGGGAATGTACTACCCAGAAGGTATTCCTTAATATTTCTGTTACATGTGCAGTATTCTGTGGTGGCCTCCACATTCTCTCAATAGGGAAGGGACAAAGTGGGGAACAGGCAAGGAACAGCTTGTTCAGTGTTGACATTATGGTATTTTAAATGAAATAATTCTAAAGAGTCACTGAAGTAGACAGAGAAATCTGTTTGAATTGTCAGCTTGCCAGATTGGGATAGCTATTGTCCAGACCGTAAATCAGCAGATTAATGGGTCGTAGGAGACTGGAATCTTTTTTTAAAAGATTAGAAGTCTGGGGAAAATGTTTTCTTTGCATGAGATTTATAATGCATAGTTATTGTATAATATATAATGCTTCCAATTCTCTCGAAAATGTGAAATGTCTCTTGCAAATTCAGAAATCATCAAGAATAGAGATATGGATCTTATTTAATTTATCAAATACTATAAACATTTAATAATATAAAATTATTTTTAATGATGTGCTGAGCTGCTGTGCCCATAAATTTGAATAGCTCCTTTAAGTCCATTGGAAGTTGTATGCAGAAGAAACTCATTAATTATTCTGATAAACTTGGTGATGTGAAACTTCCAATCAGAAGGCTTCTAGTTATGGAACAAGCATAGTATCTACAGCATGTAGGTGAACTTCCAACAATGTCATATTTTGCTGGGTGTTTAACTAGAACTGTCATTCTTCCTTTAAAAATGCCCCACTTTACTGCTGAATTAGGAAGTCTTTTTAAAGCAAACTAGTTTAGGAAAAGAAGAGGAAAATCCAGTTGAGTTACAGATAAACTACAGTTTGAACAAATAAAAAATAATGTGGTACCCTTAGTTAGCTAGAGTGAGGCAGCTGACCTAAAGCATAAGTTTTTAAGTTTTCTTTTTGAGAACAGTTAAATACTTTGGAAATATCTTTGTTAAATTTTGTGTTTCTTTTTGAAAATTGTTGCTGTTCTACCAGCCTACAAAAGCAGTTTGTTGATCTGATTCGGTTTTAAATTGTTCTTGTCTTTCAGTACTGCAAACAATGCTGTTATCAGCCAAACTAATGGATCACAAGTAAGGACTCTCTTTCAGTAATTCTAAAGGTAGTTTTATCATGTTTCAGCAGATGTGAGAATTTCGTTATTTGCTCTTAAAATTTAGTGATTGACCAATTGAAAGTTAGGAACAATTAACCACTAAATTACACGTGAAGAAATGACTGCTAACTGACAAGCAGGGTAATTGGTTAATTAAACTGGAGTAAGGAAGATACACCGTGGCCCAGTACCCTAGAAATGATGCTATTTATAGACACAGATTTTCAGAGGTACAGAAAGCACCTTTGTGTGGCCGTTGTTATTATCCACAGCACAGTAATTTCTATATGCTGGTTAAAATAAAAAAAAAAAGGAGTGATGCAGTTCATCATCACCTCTGTTGTTCCTGGTGACAGTATTTTTTTTCTCTGAAAGAGGGGAATGTGCCTATAAATTAAAGAATACCTTATTAGCAAAATTCCTTGTTTCCTGAAATTGAGAAGGAAATCAGAGATACCTGTGTCTTCAGTACTTGTACACAGAATATCCTGTTTCACTGAAAAGGGATGATGTTAGTATAAAGTAACTCTGAGCATAAAAAGCCCCAGGACTTGGAGTTTGGAAAGACAGTGTCTTGTTTTCTGGAGCATTTCAGGTAAAGAGCCACATCTCTGTCACATATTGGTGGAAACAAGATTTTGGTTTAAAGTACTCAATCCTCACTGGATAGATTGCTCCTCTGCCCAGTCTTTTGCCTTCTATGCAAAAGGAGTGTTTTTCAGGACCTGTTATGCTGCAATACAAAGGTGCCAGCCTTTATTGCAAAGGATTGTATTACTGCATGAAGTTAAAAAGGACGCAGCAGGCCATAGCTCTTTATCGGAATCTTTGAGCAGCCTTGGATTCACTATGATCATCCCCCTAACTAACTGTGTGCGGTACTGGAAAAGTCTGGGCATAGGCATTCAGTGCAAGGAACTAAGGGAAGACAATGGCCTTGCTTTAGCTTTGTGCTTAAGAGGAAGTGGTGATGTGTTTTCTTCTCTTTAATGTGTCATCACATCATTAATGTGTGTGTAATAACTTGTTTATATTCTGTCCAAAGAGCTGGAATGCAAAACCAAACCTACCTGTCCTAACAGCGGTTCCTTCTGCCCCAGTCTTAGTGGAGATAGAAAACTTGCCAAGGAGCCCAGGAGCCAGCCAGCAAGACAAGAAGTGGTATGTTCTCCTTTTCTGGGAAATGAACTTTGCTTATGCATGATTCAAGTAGCTGTTCCTTTATCTGTACTTGAATAAGCTGCTATCCTTGTATCTTTATGTAAATTGACAATCAAGTTAGTGATCATGCAGCTGATTTTTTCCTAAGAATTGTGTGTGGCTGAGTCACTGCCAGCCAAAAGAAAATTTCTTCAGGGGCTGAAGAAATTATTAAATCAGGAGCAGCGTTTCCAAGTCTTGGAGAGAGCTGAGTCCTTCTCATTTGCCACAATACCCTTTGTAAGCCTTTGCTTGGTGTCATGGGACCGAGGGACTTACCCTGATCCTTGGGATAATACAGAATCTTGTAAGCTGGTATCCTTGTGAATCATCTTTTGAAATAGGCAAGCTGACTTTTCTCATGATCTTGGAAAGAATGGGAGCTTGAGGAAAATGACACAAGCCGAAGATAAGAGCTTTAATTTTGTGTTATCAGAGTATTTGTTTTATGGATTGGATGCATCTCAAAATGAGGATGATTTGTTTGAAGATAGATGAATGTGTATATCATTTATCTTTTCTTAAACTAATTCTATATTACAAAGCTAGTTTCAAACCAAAACTGACATATATCAACCCAGTACTTGTGCACATGTAATCTTAATTTTTTCAGCCTCTTGTGCCTTCAGAGGCAGTATGGCTTATCTTAGAAGGATAATTCTGGTTTCTGCCAGACTCATCAGGAGCAGCAGCAGTGGAATGGAGTGACACAAAAGCTCTTATCCTAAGCAGTTTCAGTCCTCAAGAGAAAAAGTCTTTTCTACCATTTGCAGGCATATAAACTTGCTTTGCTTCAGTTTCTCTTAGAAGTAGATGATACCTGTGTCCAACAGTGCAATGGCAAATGTATTTTAATTTTGCAAACCGTATTCATTTAAAGACTTTTAATACTATCAGTTTTGGGGGATAAGGGGGGTAATTCTGCTTTGAGTTGCATTTTGTTGAAATTTCAATCAGAACATATGATCAATGCTGTTTTTCTTTCTTTTGCCCTTGATTTATCTAGTATCTGAAATCTGTGCTTGTCTATGGTGAGATCCTGTTGATCGCTTGGTTCCTTCCGAGGTGGTGGGTGAAAGGTGGTGGTCTCTTTATTCTTCAGCATTCTCAATATGGTTTATTTTTATTCTTTTGGTCTAATTGCAAGATAAGTGCTAGAAACCTGTATTTCTTTTGGTGGAAATGTTTGGCTCTTGCTCCAAGCAGCTCTCCTCAGGTATCTGACTGGTGCTGCCATTCCTGCTTGTATTTGTAAGGCTGCTGTTGCTTCCTGAAATCCTGCTGCTTTTGTTCTGAAGCAGAGAGGGCTCTAGAGCCAATCTGTTTCAGTTTTGGGTTTGGCGTGCCTGTTTTAAGATTAAGAACTTGAGTCTATCTGTCATAATACTGTCAAGGAATCTAAGCTAACATGTCAGCTGCTGCAGGATGTAGCCTTTGTATAGAAGAGGGGGAGTGAATGTGAAATACTCCTGCATGTAACACTAAGCAGCATGTCATAAAGAAGACAAGCTTCTTGGCAATTGATGCATTTTAATTGAGAGTGTCGTGCTTGTCCTGCAAATGTGCTGTGTTTCTTTGAGACCCATAATTATTGAAAGCAGTTGTCTTCTGGTTTTAGTGTGTTCACTGGAAACAGTACTGCCTGTAATAAAGGGCAAATCCAGCTGTAGAAAGAAGACAACAGTTTGGTGTTGAGTCAGCAATTGAGCTACATTCTGGTTTCCTAGATGGGAAGTGGGGTTAGGTTAATATAATTGCCAGAACATATGTACTTGCTGCCGAGGGCTGTGATTTGGCTATTGCACCTGCAAGGGTGTCCTGGTGCTGCTAACAAGATCTCCTTTCAACTGCTACTGTCTTTAATTGGCCTGTTTCTGCATGAATTATCTTTGCTTTCTGTCAGAAAAATAGTCTTCTTTTAGAGAGAGCTTGCCAACAATCTTTGAGAACACCAAAATCTTTTGGACTGTGGATTTTCTAGATAGTTAGATTGAAGGGGTTTAGAAGTAAGGTCCTGACCTCATGGGTTTCTGTACTCTGCTTGGCAGATCCTTGTACTGGCTACCTTGCAGCTTAGATCCCTTATAATGTCAATGTTTCCTGTAATTTAAAATGTTAATGCTGCAGCTGCCAACAGCAATTGTGCCAGATAGGAAGGATTTCATAGGTTTGGGGTTTTTTTCTTTTTTTCACTTTGCTCCATTCCTGTAAAATTGATAGTATAGGAAAGCTGTACTGGTCTATGGGATCTGCAAGTGATCTGGAGTATTAGCTGCAAATCTGGGAAGCATAAAACATGATCTGTATCATTCTAAGTTTAGTCTTTTCCCAGGAAGGTCTGTCGGGGCCAAGATAGGACAGGAGACAAAGGTTTAATAGCTTCTTCCTTACTGTGGAAGAAGTAGGGGATTTTTTTCTTTTTTCTTTTTTTGCCTGCTGGTGGATGTAGCTTTCCCTGAACCACATACATGACAGAAATGGGAATGTAATGTAACAAACTGTTGAGGATTGGAGCCCTCAGTATTCATGGGTCACTTCCTCAGCATATTTCACAAAAAAACAAAATTTTGAGTTTGCCCATGGGTGACTTTTATATAAATCCTGTCTCTTTTCTAAAGGAGGACTATCCCTGAATGTTAATAATTTACTGCTCGTGTGATTCCTGCATGCTTTCCTGCTTCCCTGCCTTTACATGTGTGATCTTCCAGCTAATGCTCTGGCTGCTTGGCTGTTCTGGAACGTGAGAAGGTGGAATTTGAGCTGAAGGCTGTTGGCCCCTCTCTGTGAACAGCAACAGTCTTTCTACTTTGTTTAGATTTGGCTCATTAAGTAGAGTCTTTTCATTAAACTGAGGGAATACCTTTGTTTTAGGACTGTCCTTGCTTCAGTAGTTTGTGAAGTGCTTTTTTCCCAAGCACTTTTTTGTTATCTGATTATACCTTTGCATCAGCTTCTCCTAAAATGTACCAGTGAAGGATCCTAGTGCTACACAGACGACAGATCATTGCCCATTTTTTAAGTATTTTAGAATTCAGCTGTTTCAGTAAATTGCTTATCCTTGCTGCTTTGGAGATGTTTGTGCCTAAAGCCTTCCAGTTTTCTAGCTAAGAGCTCCTGCATAAAAATATTTTTCAAAACACTGTTCACAGTGATGAGTGTTCTCCCTTGCTCTTTTTTCTGGCTTTTGGAGCACTTTATTCCAATTGTGGTATAGACAAGCCATAACTGTGCATGGCATTTCTGTGGATTTGATTTTAGGAATTCAAAATTTAAAATTTACAAACCATTATGACTTCATATGCAAAATTAGAAAGCAAGGTCTTAGTTTTTATTGTGACCTTTTGTAAAATGGCCCTTTTTCAACTAAATTTTTTATGTTAATCTAAGCTGCAGTCACCTTCTTCAGTAGTGTTAGTCCCTTAGTCACCTAAATTGTGAATGATTCGTGTTTGCTCTACTGTTTTTCCTTCACAGTAATGCTCATTTTTCTATGTTTCTATTTTCTTCGCTTTTTTTTTTAATTTGCATTAGCATCTGCTTTTTCCAGTGACTTTGAAAACTGGTCTTGCTTGTAGATGTCTGTTTCAGGTGTACATTTAGAGCTGCCACTTAAACTTGTTTTCTGCAAATAAAGCATGTTGTATGCTGGGAGGTCTGTTCCTCCATCACATTATTTTCTTCCATCTGTAAAATGCACATGGCTCTAGCTCAGTTTTGTGAAGTGCTTTGAAATATAAAGTGCTTTTCCTTTGCTAAGTGTGGGCAATGTATATATGAAAGAGCTTAACTTGTCTTTTCAGGCTTGTGCAAAAATGTGCATGATGGTGTGCAGGAAAGGGGTTTATTTGGCAGTGTCCCATGTACACTCGCACGCCGCCTCCTTCAGTCTTCACCTCCCAGCAACGCCTTTTTTCCTCATCTTTTCGCATCAATCTTCTCGCCTTTACTTTTGCTTTACTTTTCCACCCTCTTCCTCCTCCGTGCCCATTGACTAATTGTGCCCCCTCCCACTCCCCAACACTCCAGGCCCTTTGACGCTGCCGACCGGTGTGTCCGTGCTGGAAGCCCGTGGGACGCGTGGGCCCCGCCGAGGAGCCGTGCCGCGGACGGACGGTGCCCCGCGTTCGTCCATGAGCGCAACGCGAGGAACGCGGGGATGCACAGCGGTGCTGGCACCTGTGCTCTCCAACCCACCATGACCAGCCTCTGAGATGCCCATGGGCCTTGCTTGGAACTGCTTCCCAGCAGAGGCTGGGAATTGCCTCATGAGCTGTCTCTGAGATAAGAACAACGGACCCAAAGCTGACCATAGAGGGGGAAAAAGCTTTAGGACAAAGGCTCTGCATATTTTGCTGTTGGTATTTAGTCTTTGAAGATAAAATAACATGTGGACCAGAAGCCACATGTCACTCTTACACTAAAAACAGTATATATCTATCTATATACAGATAGATAGGTAGATCTTTTAAATTGTATTAAGGTTTTCCTTAATGATTGAAAGATCTATTTTTTTAGCTGGGTTTATCATTGAGACCCATGCAGGAAGTCACATTTGTTGTAAAACTACACATGAAACTAGTGGGTTATAATGTGGTTTCAAAAATCTAAGAGAAATAGAGGATGTAACTGCTCCTCCTTTTGAACCATGATTGTCTGAAAATATTGAAGATACATGGATGATCTGAAAACTAACCTATTTTTTTCCAATAAGACCTCTTCTAAAAAATATTGTTTGGAAATGGAATAGAATTATTTTCATTTTTTAAGAATAAAGCTATCAGAGTTCCTGAAAAGGCAAAGAGTAATTTTTTTTTTTGCTTTCTAGAAAATTTTCTTTGTTTTTTGCTGCTGCGCTCCAGTTGAAAAGAAACAGAAGTATTTCCTGACAGACACCAGTTCTACCATATGATTCACGAGGTTAATTGTTAAGTCAGAGGTTAAGACTCCAGCTTCATGGCTCATTGGTATTCCCGGGGGCCTTTAACCACATGAAGAACAAACTTCTACCCTTGAACACACTGTTTTTACGTGTTTTCTGAAGTTAGCTGCTTTTAAAGTGCAACATTCTTTATCTATTAAAAGGGAAAAAAGATGAGAAGTTGTAGTAGAGGACTTTGAAAATTAATTTTTATTTGGCTTTTAGGATAAAGAAGGTGTTTTAATGATTTTCAAATTGTTTCACTACATTTCAAGTTGCCACAGATCCCAGAAATACAAAAACATTGTTTTCAGAGATCCAGCCCTGAAGAACCGAGAAAGTGTCAGCCAGGACATAACTTAATACTGTCTGACGTACTTTGGCCTGCTTGCCCCTGCATCTGACAGGGGAAAAGAGATTGTTAATGAAGTAGAAATGTCTATTTTACAACTCTGCTTAAATAAGAAAAAAAAAAAGGATTTGCAAGCTTGCATTAAAGATCTGTGAGATCTGCCAAGGTGATAGGAAGAATCTGTTGTGCTATTCTTAATTTTGGATTTTGCATAGTGGATGTTTTAAACTTCTGGAGTGAAGCAAACCTGTGTTTCTTTATTATTTATGAAGTTGCATAAGAACATGCAAGTGAAAACAAGTGTTTTAACTTTACAGTATCATATAATGTCTTTGTAGTTGAGGGAGAAGAAGCCACTAATGGGAATAGAGGAATTTGGGATAATTTTGTATTTAAAATGCAAGAACAGGTCACTGTTTTATTGCAATTTCAAGTTCAGATGTGCTTACGTAGAGGTCAGGCCACTGCAAGTAGTGGCTGACTCCTTGGTATCAGAGTTTTGTGTAGCTGTCAAGGAATTAAAGAACAGTTGAGCTGGAGATGATTTAGTCCACCCCCATGCTAAGAGCCGGCTTGAGTGGAGCAGGTTGCTCAGGACCATGCCAGCCACGTTTTGAGTATCTACAGGGATGGAAGCTTCAGACGCTCTATGAGAGACCTGTTTCACCAACCTCATAGGAATTAAAATTGGGGGGTTTCTTTCATGTAAGTGGAATTTCCTCTATTTCACATTGTGCCCATTGCCTCTTGTTATTTCTTTGGGTTCCCTTGGAGAAGAGTCTGACTGTTGTCTTTACTCTCTCTGTCAGGTTTTTATAACCATTGGTGAGATCCTCCTGAGCTTTCCCTTCCCCAGGCTGAGCAATTCCAGCTCTCTCAGCCTCTCCTCCTATGTCAGGTGCTCCAGCCCCTTTGTTTTCCTTGTGCCCCTTTGCTGCACTCCCTCTCTCTTGTTCTGGGAAGCCCAGAGCTGGGCACAGCCCTCTGGATGTCTCACCAGTGCTGAGCAGAGGGCTGGTGACCCTCCTGACGGTCGTGGACTGCTCTGGAATTAACTGTGAGTTCAGGAATTAGGGCTGTGTTTAAGGTTTTTGTAGTAGGTCTTTTGCATGACAGATTTAGGAAGGGGGTAGCAGTCCTGGTTGCCTGAAATCCGTCTGCCTTTAGGATTGAATAGTTTCAGTGTGGTATGTGTTGATATGCTTTGAATCTTCCACACATCCTGAGGCTCAATTTTTTTTTCTGTACTGGGCTTATTTTGGTGTGACTTCATTGACTTAAGGAAAATTACTATCCTGGTATCATTAGGATGAGTGACAGCAGTCAGTAGCAGACAGAGAAATTGAACCACACTGATACCAACAGCATCAAGCTGCATTTTTACAGGGACAGGTCGTGTGCTCTAGGAATTGCAAGGAGGAAGCACAGTATGGTGGTGGCATTTTTTTTGCTGTGCTTAATATCCCTGAAGGTTCTGCAGCAGCACCTTTTCCAAGGGTGTTTTCTATCCTCTCCTGTAGTTGTTGACTTTTGCATATATTATGCTATGTTAGTATTTGGAATTATCTTCAAACAAATGGGAGACAGCAGAAATGTTGGAATTTGGGACTTGCTCAATTAGAAACAGAATATGTGTTGTCTCTGTTTGTAGGATCTTACATCCTCAGGATTTTTGAAATGTCTGAAATTAGATTGTTTGCAAGAGAATTACCTCTTTTGTACCAGACTCAGTTACTGTATTTTGAAGATTCTATTTCACAAACTAGGATGAAGTGTTGTTTTGCTCCTCAACTAAGGAATTAAAACCCACACCACTTGTAACTGGCAGCTTTCTCAGTCACATTATACATTGAATGCTGTGTGGTACATACTAATATCAATATATTTGTCAGGAGAAACAAAGAGATAATCCAATAGCTACTCCCTTAATTGTGTGAAATCCCTGAGCATGTATGACTTGTGTATGATTCATTACTGGGTTGACAAACCTTTCTATTAACTTACAACCCTTCATTATCCTGTATTCACAATTATTTATATGGGCTTGAACTCCTGGTATCTTTTATCAGCATTTCCCTCAGAGTATTTCCTAAAATCTGCCGGTAGAAGTTGATTCTGAACACTCAAACCCTGGCACTTACTACTATTCAAATATCAAAATATCCCTTTGTGGGGAATTATAGGAAGGTACAAAGCTAATGGGCTTTTAATTTGTGAGTATGACCAACTGACTGTTGTAGAAGTCCTACTTTTACTAGGAGGCCTTTGGGTATTTCCCTTATGATTGGTGGGACAGTTCATTAGTGGTTTTGCATGAGATGTCAGAAATTCTGCGCAGTAATTCAAGTAGTATCTTGTGCTTTTTATTTCCATAGTTTGGCTGTTTATGAAGCCTGCATGGTAGTCTTCCTGCAGGTGCACTGAAGAGTTTGAAGAGTCTGGATGTCCTCAAATGATTTAATGCTGTTCGGAGGACTTGTCTTTTCTGCCTGCAAACTCCAGGGCCTGATGGTCTCCCTGGTATGACTCTCCTCTTGTTGACTGCCTGTCTCAGGGTGGCTGAGCAGGTGTTGTGCTGGGTCTGAAGGCAAGATGGGATCAATTCATACTTGAATCTTGGCTTCCTTGAGTCCACATAAAATTCATTGAGTTTCACTGAGGTCCTGCCATGAGGCAGGGGAGAAGCTGCTGGGTCCCACCCTGGTTGTCCTTGCTACCTCAGCCAGTTCTCCATTCCATGGCACAAATGCCAATAAGTTTTTTTGCAAACTTTGGTCACCTTCAGTGTAAGCAGTATGAAGCTTTTGGAGCACAGTGGATACTGAATGTGCCATTTGAATATGTTGTCACATTTTAAGACTGCAGTTATCTGTAGCAGGCAAGTTTTTGAATCAACTCTCTTGTCTGTCTAGTAAATAGTGCAGTTGTCATAGGGAGGAAAAGTGTAATTATCCTAGCAATTTTCTAACTAAGGTAAATGTCATTTTTTACTCATTTTCCCTCCATTGTGCTACAATGCTAAGCAATTAATTAGAAGATTTAAACACAAAGTGTTACTGGTGTTCTACATCACCTTTCTGATGTGAGGTTCATGGGAATTTAGGCCAAGTTTCTTCAACACACCATGGTGTCAGCACCTCTCTGTGCTGCAGGCAAAATCTGAATTACCATATTAAACAATTGAGGCACTATTTACAAAAAGCTTTCAGAAAATAGGAAGAAAATTGCTGTCTTCATATGAAGATTAGAAAATGTTTTCACTCTTAATGCATCAGCATCCTCTGATAGTAAGGTTTGGGATACAGTCTCACCTCTTTTGTTGCCTTAGCTGGAAGAGCATCTATTCCTGTTACTTCTAACAATTGAAAGTCTCTGTATCCATCATCCACCCTTTACAAGACTATCTGCTGCTTGTCATGTGAGTGGTACAGAGAGGCTGCAGAGTAGGTTGAAAAGTTTCCTATTATTTGCTTTGCTAGTAGCTTTCTATTCCACTGCCTTAAGAGAATCAAGCAAGTGACCTCAGTTTGCCTCACAGCAATTAATTGTCTTAAGATGATTCGTACATTATTAGCAGTAAAACGGTGGTATCCTGTAATCTGTTTCAGAGGTATATATTTAACATTGGAAGGATTCTTTTGTGTGCTTGAGCTGGGAGGGGGTTTTTTTCCTGGAGCCTCTGGTGACAACAGGGCACTGATTCCAGGGGCTGGAGAGAGGCATGAGCATTAAACTGGTAGTGGTAAGGGAGAAATTGGTCTAAACTGTTCAGTAGGAAGCGTCTCTTGCCTGTGCTGAAGAGTAAGTTCTGTTGTGGTGGACACTGGCTTAGTATCATGCTTCTCATATTTGGGATGGGACTTTCAAAAGTGATAATTTTTCTTCTTAAACCAATATTGGAGCCAAATTGTAGGTAAGGTAATTGCTCTGCAGCAGTTGTTCTTCCTGTGCTTGTTGGTTTGCTGTTAGGAGAGCTTTAGCTGTTCCCAAACTTGAAAGAGATTCCAAGTATGAGATTCCTGAATGCTTGCATAACATAAACATCGTAATATAATTTTTCTTTTTATAATTGTTTTTATTTGTTTATTGATAGTACAGCTCGTAGGGCAAAATATAATGGAGACATTTCCATCAGAAGGCAAAGGAGGTGAAACAAGGGATCCTGGCAGGGTACAGAGTGTACATGCTGTCGTTCACTTAAAATATTGTGACTACTGAGGTTTCATTCACGTCTCTGCCTAAGTTACCAAAACTGGAACTAGTTATACATATGCCTGACAGTGTCAGTGCAGACCTGTGCAGCGCACCCTTCTACCCTCTGTTCTGCTTGCAGGTGTGAAGTGCTGCACAAACAGCTTTTTTACTTCCCTCCCCCTAATTTTTCTTGTTCTTCTGTAAAAGTCCTAGAAGATTGTCTTGATTGTGTTAGAAAAACTTCAAATGTTTGTTTCCAAAAGTGTATTTAATGGATAGAAACTTCCCTTCTTCTCTCTTCACTTTTTCCACTGCTACATGATGACACAGCAGGCAACATGGACCTTTTCTGTTATGAATTCACTTATGCAGACATGAAATGTTCCCTTTTTCATGTTTTTTAGCTCACTGAGAGCCAATACCTAGTTACCTCAAACAGTTTTTACAGAATGTGTTGGGTTAGCAGAAGACAGCATGAAAGAAGAGATTGCATGTGTTAAAGGTTTTTCTTGTCACAGGAAGAGTGGTAACATGATTCTGCCTATCTCTGCCTATCTTTCTGCCCTTGCAGCACCCCTCTTGTTGATTTGCTGGACAGCACAGAGCTGCCAGAAACTTGTGTTGATGATGCCGTAAGCCGTCCAGTTGTTGCCTTGGCAACAGGAGATTCAGAAGAGGCTGTTGGTTGCCCTCACCCTGGCATGAAGGAAACTGCTGCTGAAAAAGCAGACTCTGATCGTAAGCAAATTTACAGATTTTTCTGTATTATGGTGTGTAGGGTCAGAATTAAATAATTAGGTTGCTATGAGATTGTTTCCTTACAAAAATGCAAGCTGTTTACCCACCACTGGGGCAACAAAGCAGCTTATTTACAAGGATAGAGGTACAAGGGAAAACTCAGATCTTTGTTGGATCTGACTTTAGCCACAAATACAGTGAAGTGCAATCATGAAAGCAATTAACTCCTTGTGCTTGCTCATTCACTGTGAGGATGACTGGGTAAATGAACTCGTGGGAGTGCAGAGTACTGTGACGAGGTACACACAGTCTGTAGGACTGAAACCTGCACTGAAGCTTAAGCAAGTGAATTCTCCCATCCCTGTGCTGTTCTGCACAGCTTCAAACCCATCTAAATAATATTCAGAAAGAATGCAAGTTATGAGTCAAATAACTCCACAGTAACATTAGGAAAATTATCTCTTTTCTGTCTTTTTCAGCATTTGAAGACACATTTCTAAAACTGAAGCAGCTGGAGGTGGAGGGCAGCAGCCCAGCACCAGCTGAGCGTCCCAACGTAAACATAAACATACAGGTACTTGGGCTTCATTCCCCCTGGCACAGCCTCCGAGTTTTGTTCAGGTCATTCTGAAGAGTCTTCCACTTGCCTTGGTCTGTTTGCAAAATTTTTAAGAATATAAGTGAGTAATACTGGGAGATAGTAAAGGAAATGTGAATGCTTAATTATATATAAACCTGTGTGTGACAGGGCAGTGAGATAAGGATGAGGGGCAGGGGTGCATGTTTGCAGACTGCAGCCTGGTGAAATTTTCTAAAATCAATGGGAGTAAAAGCCATAAATGCTTAAAATGTTTCTCAGTTGTCTTTATCTACCTGTGTGGTGGTATGTAGTCCACCCTCTTTTTGAAGGGGTGAGCTGCTTTCCTGGCATTTTTCAGTTGCCTCGGGTAACCTTCCCAGGAGGTTTTTTCTCGGTGTTGTTTTGAGTCAAGTTTGCTGATAATCCGTCCCTCCTGTTAAGTAACCAGTTTGTACCTGCACTCTCAAGTGTTAGTGCTCTCTCTGTTTACATAGAGAAGAGTGATGTGATTTGATTAAATGCTCTCAGATCCTTCTGAGCAAGTCAGACTGCTCAGGCTTCTGAGCCAAAGTACAAGCTTCACTGCCCTGAACAGAGTGAGGCCTCCCTTCTCTCCCCCTCCTGTTTGCTCTTCCCTCCCCAGCCTTACTCTGTCCTCCCTTGCTTCCAGGAATTGTTGAATGTTTGAGTGAACAAACAAAGCCAACAGAATGGAACCCAAAATTTCTTTTGCTGCCTTTGTTTTGAACTTTTTGTTAAGGTGTTGAGTTTCTTTAGGGTTTCAGCTTGTTTTTAAGTTGGTAAATAGTGAGTTAAATAGGTTCATGGAAAGGGTCAAAGAAATGCCAGAGCCATAGTGAAAATAAGCAATATTGCTAGAAGGGATAGAGAGGACAGGATCCTCCCTTACAAGAGCAGTGAACTGTGATAGATTTACTGGTTAGCAGACAACTGCACCCATACAATATATTCTTCTGTTTTTTTAATGAGCTTTAAAAAATGTGGAAATTAGAGTTCTCTTACTCTTCTTTCCCTGATGTTAAATCTTTAGATGCTTTATCACATTTTGGGCAAACAGAGAGAATAAAACACCTGACACTGTTATCTCTGTTTAGGCTACCCTCCCTTCCAAGGAAGCCTGAGGATTTATCTAACAGCTGTGATTTTTCTTGCACCCTCAGTAGTTAAAGGAACCAGGTGCCAGGACTGGTGTTTAGCTGTGTGTGTGTGTGTGTGTGAGCTAAAGCCCATTCCTAAGCTTTTGTTCTCTGCCTCAGTGTTAGGGAAGGCTGCTGTGGGTGGTGCTGCAGGCTCTTCTGCTTATGTCCCCTTTAAGGACTGCTGTCAGGGATGCCTTGTGCACCTCTCTGGTGAGTGCATTACAAAGATTACCAGGTCTGTAAGAAGATTAGTCAGTAGCCTGTAGGTCCTGTTATGCTGAAACACTGCTTCTGCATAAACTAAAGCAAATAAACTCAGTTTATTTCAGAACATTTTGGCCTGTTGAGTTCTGCTTTAGTTCAGACAGAGATGGGAAAATTGGTTAATTTGTTAATTGGAAGGAAAGGAGCAAAAGTGTCTCAGTGTTTTTTAAATTGTGGCTGATATATAATAAGCAAGCTAATATGCCTGTAATGAGCTAATCTAACAAACAGCTGCCATACAGAATGGACACAGTTATCCAGCTGCTGTCATATGAGGTGCTGAGTAACTTTAGAGGTTACAGATACTGGGGTAGTAGTAACCTGATTAGAGAGCAGGAGCATTTGCATAACAGAGAATTACATGATGTGTGGATCAGCACTCTGCCAATATGGGCCTTTCACTGGGTAAAAGAGATTTCAGCTTTCAAGAAGGAAGTGCAAATTTGCATTAAGAAAATGTAAGGGTAGATCATCATTGGTTTTTTCTAGGACAGAAAAGATTGAATAAAACTTTTCAGCCTATGATATAGCTGACCGAGAGGTCATTTGAGAGTGGTTGTTTAAAACAGATAGACATAGATTAGATAGTCTTCACATGCTTTAAATTCTCTGTGTTTCAAATTGCAAACATGGAGTAGCACCAAGTGAGCAAACTCTTCAGAGAGAGAGGAAGGTTAATGGTTTGGAAACAAGTCGTGAAAAGATTGACCGAAGAATAACTATTAAAAACACTTTGGTTTCTGCCTTCGAAGGCTGCTTTAAGAAAAATACTAATTTTCACATACGATGTTTGTTACAAAATGTACCTATTAGCTTTTCTCCTGCACTTACTTTTGTTCTTAATCTATTAGTGAAAGAGGTGTTTGTGGTATCCTCTTCAGACTGAACTGCATGGGACTCCAAAATATCCACTAAAGCCTTGTAATAAGCTTAGATCCTGGAGCTTGCTGTTACTTCAGAAGAATGCAGTATTCTCTCCAAAAGTGTGTGATCGCAAATTTCAGCATCTCCCTTAAAGTTTACCAGTGCATAAGATAATTACCTGTGTAAAAACAGTTACAGAACGTAAGAGGTTTGGTAAAACACATTGGAGGAAAGCATTATCTTTCTGCTTATGAAGGCAGAGCTGTGCCCTGAACTCATTTCTGCCTTCTTAATTAAAAATCTTCAACTGTTTTCCACCAGGGTTCAGAGATAGGCTGTGACAGTCATCTTTATGTAGTTCTGTACTTGCAATCAATCAATCTTGATTGATTGTTAGGAAAATATTTGTCTAGCTATCTCTGTTCTTCTAGAGAAAAAGAGAAATCTTTCCAGAATGAGAACTAGGAGGGAATGAATGGCTTCATTCTTCACTGCTGCTCACTGCCAAAATTGGTTGGGATGAAAGAATGCAACTTTGTCCTTTCCCAGCTTTCACTAAGGCAGTGACCAGATCTGACAAAAGAGAGCAAATAGTTCTGTATACACCAATGCTCTGCTTTCATCAGCTTCTGAAGTGAAACGAACAATAAAGTTCACCCTGTTTGCCCATGTTCAAAGTCTGCTCCAGAGTCAGAAATGCAAGGACGCAAGGGTTTAGTTTTTTTTAATTTGTTGTGATGTGTAAATGCATAGAAGTTGCTCCAAAACATGCCTGTATTAGACTCCATCTTCCTGAACAAAGTCATTTTCAGTGGCACCAGGGACACTGCTCAAAAGCAGAAAGGATTGGGATCACATGGCTTGCTGCTGCCTTCAATCTTTCCTTCCGTTTCTACATCACTGTCTAGCTCCGTATTTTGATTGAAGAATACAGTTGGTATAGTCCATGGAAACAACAAGCATTCGTAACAAGCTAGAATAATGACAAACTCCAGCAGCTTTCTTGTTGCATGTGAACAACTGAAATGTCTTGTCATTTAGACATCTTGAGGCTTCATCAGGTGCTGGGTGCTTTTCCTCTAGCTATGTGGTTTTTTCAAGCACAAAATAGAAAGGATTGAGAAAAATGGATCACTAATATTGATGGAAATATTTCCTTAGTGGTATGAAACTTACAATTACATTAAAATATTGTGTAACAGTCAAAAGTAGGGAATCTAATTGTTAATATACTAGAGTGACCTAATTAAATTGGTTGTTCAGGTGAAGGAAGCTGAGAGGAGGTTAAACAACAAAACAGTACTTCAGTGAGGTCCCGTGTAAGGATTTAAGGATTATCACAGCTTGGTACTGTGACTGTTCAAATAATAATAATAATAATTTGATTGCAATTATTCCAGACTTCTAAAATAAAAATACTTAAATGTTTAATAATCTTTCATCTTCATGAATTAGGTGAATGTACATCTCTTGATACCTGTTAGCAATAGCCATTAGCAGCACTTGGTTGTTGGTCTTGATACATTGACAGTGACCCTTGACTATTTTGCGAAGTTCATTTAAAATGGATTGTCCTTTCAATAGCGTCATAAGATCTTATTTGGATATTCAAGAAAGGTCCTCTTGGGGAAGGCAAGGAAAGGAAATGCTTTTCCTCCTCTCTAAAGACCAAATACTGACAAGGTCTCACAGGTGTTTCCAGTGAATGAAAAAAGCTGAAGGTGGATGGAAAGCTGTGGGGGACAGGTATTGCCCTCTTTTAAACTTTCCCTTCCCTCCTCTGTCTCTATGCAATGGGCTTCATTCCTTCTGGACATGCTGCAGCTGGTGCAAGTAGGAGCACAGCAGGATTGTTCCTGCTCCAGGGAGTGCTGCAGAAATGCAGCACTTGCCTCCAGGGAAGAGCCTGCCTAGACAGTGGCATATGGTGAGGAACGCAGGACTCTGTCTCCCCCTGCTGAGTCATACCCTGAGAAGGAAGGTCATAACATTTAGTTTTCAGTCAGTTAATTAACTTCTGCTGCTAATCAAATAGCAATTAGTAGATTAAATGCTTAATTAACATTTTGTAATTTAGAAATACAATTCACATAATGAAATATACTGTACTGAAAGGTATCTCACTTTTATTTGTCTTCGCTATGTATCTGGCTGCCAGTTTGATATAATCAGTGATGGGAGAAGTAGCTAATAGCACAGTAATTAACCGTTGTTCTAATTTGTAAGTGGATTTTAAAGTAAAAATCTTCCCAAATTGCATTTGAGAATAAATTATCAACTTTTACTTAGGCTACACTGATATGATATATAATGGCTGTAATATTGATCTCCCCTATCAGTAAACTAGGCTGCAGTTTAGCACAGCATTTTTCATCTCCAAATTTAAGCATTGTGCTTTTTTTACTTTGTGTTGCTGTGACTTTAAAACTGAGTTGCAAAATCAAGGAAAAAATTTGCTTTTTCATTTCAGTATAAATCTGCTGACTTTTGCTCAGGGCCTTGTTATTATTTAGAGATGTTGATAAACTTCAGCCCAGACATTTTCATGTAGGAACTGCTTCTAATAAAGATCTTTTCCTGTCTAGGACGAAGTGGTGAAGTTGACAGATAAATGTCTTAACAATGCGATTGAGAGCCCAATTGTAGCAACGAAGTGGCTGCCAGCGGATCTCAAAAGCAATATCCTGAAGGCCCAGGCAGAAGCAGGGCACAAGGTAAATACTCAAATGAGTAGGGCTGTGATGCTCTCATATATTTCTCTTCAATTGCCTGATGTTGGAGAAGGTGCCTTTCAGTAAGGGTGTTCCAGGAGCCTTGTCCAAGGCAGAGTCAGATTGGTGTTCAGCCTTTCTTCACAGTGATAGTGGTCCTGTACTGGAACTGTTGCCCAAGGAGGAATCTCCATCCCTGGTGATACTCAACAAGTAACTGGAGAAGAGCCTGAACAAGCCCTGATTTGAGTGCTTATTGAGCCAAATAACCTCCAAAGGTTGCCTTCTAACAAAGCAATTATTCCATGCCTCTGTGACTGAGACTGTGTTTTTTGCATGTTGTAGTGAATTCGTTAGCAAATAATAGTATTTTATTTGGCTATCTTGATGAATTATTTTTATTTCTGCACTGAAGTTTTCATACAGAATTGATGTTTTAAGTCTCTGAGCTGTAGATGAACAGCACATTTTTGTGCTGGGACAGAGACACTCAGCTCTACTGTGAATCTCAGAACAGACACAAGATGGAAACGTGTATCAGGATTGTATGTTTCTGTTCATTTCTTCCTCTTAGGTTGTAAAAGATGACAACGTGACAGGTGTCAAGAATTCTAATATTCAGGATGCTGCTGCCAGGTACTGAACAGATTTGGAAGAAACATGTGATGTAGCTACCCAAGTACAACACTGGGAACCTGCAGTTCAGTGGTGTCTGTCAGTGGCTTAGTGATAGTTTCATTTTACCTTGTACCTTGACCTGCTGAGGGTGAAGTGTTTTTAAAATGAAAAGGAGGACTGTAGTTTTGTTATATACAAGGTAATACAGATGCTTTTTATTATCTCATGCTTGAATTTGAGGAACATTGTTGCAACAGCAACTTCAATCACGATAGTTACTGCTGACCTGTGAACACCTTCAGTGTGGGGAGAGGGGGTGGATCTGCTTACAATAACTGTTTTCTAATGCAGAAAACAATTGTGTACAAACCCCTGGCAGTGACAGTTGTTTTCTTGAGAATTACTGAATCTCAAGTGATTGCTGGGTCCAGTGGAATTGCAGGCATTGAAAAAGTTTAGAGGGTTATGATATCTTATTTCTTGGTCCTTTGTAGAGATGCATGTCAGACCTTAAAGAGCACATGGTGATACTGAATAAAATGTACATCTAGCAATTGACAAACTATACTGTAACAAGTGATTCATGAAGAGCTTTGCATGGAGGTTTATACCTGGGTTTTGGTTTGTTTGGTTTTTGTTGGTTTGTGCCAGGAACATTCTCCTGTCAGGCAAATCACAGCATAGTCCCCCAGCAGCCAGTCCAGTATTTCAAGACCCAAGAGAGCCTCTGAAAGCAATCCCTGCTTCAAACACCTTTGTTCCGTAAGTGATTCTGGAGAAACATGTTTTTGGGCTAAGGGAACCATGTGGAGATTATCATGAACAGATCTGAAAAGATGAGGAACAGTTGCTGAACATTTAGGCTACATCTAACTAAGCAGGTTTACCAATGCGTCTGTAATTACTGTTGCAGCAGTTAATCTGTGTAGGCCAGGCCTGGGGGTGAGTATCCTTAGCAAACAGTAGGAGAATCTCTCTCATCTTCTGAAAGGACTGAGAAACTTGTCATCCTGCTGCCCGTGGCTCTAAATAGGAAGATAAGAGGATAACAGAAATAGCTTCAGGCAAATTAGATACAAGGGCTGAAGAAACTCCTCTGAGACAGCATCGATACTGTTGGGTCTATACACAGCTATAGCTGAAACTATGAGAGAGCAGTAATCTGTGGAGGTGGTTGGAAGGCATTTACATTAACATACAAACATCAGTCTTTTGTCTGCCTCAGTGGAGCTGGTGTCAAGTTTTTGGGCTATCTGGGTAGCAGCACTATTTTATGCTACCCAGGCAGGGTGCTAATGAGAATGTTTTCTCTTTCCAGTAATACATTGAATGAGGACAATGCTGCTTCTAGCCACGAGGACCTGCTAATTCCAGCTAATCTGGCTCCGGCTGAGGAGGCTGCTGTTTCAAAGGTATCACCACCTGCCAGCCTGGAAGGTTTCTGTGTCACACTCTGCGCTACTGATGTCTCCAGGCAAGCCCAGCAGACCTTGCTGCATGCCTGTCATAACTCAGTGAATACCAGGCAGCTGGTGAATGCCAAAGAGTGCTTTCTGGAGCAGGCAGGGACACTGCACAGATCTCCAAAGGCCATTTCTGCATGTCCTTTCATGTTCTTGGCCTGACACTTTTTTCTTTAAACTGATTGTTTTTCTCATGCTGGTGGGGAGCCTCTTACATCCCAATGATTGATGCTCCAGGACAGAGACAGTGGGGATGAAATTCTGACATGGGCAGTTCCTATCAAAATAACCACAGAGGGAAAAGTTTAAATTGAAATGTTTAATTGTTACATTCTAATTACCTTAAGGATAAGTTGATTTTTACCTGGACTCCATGAAACACAAAAAGTAGTTCGGGGATCAACTTTCTTTTGTCTCTCGCCAAAAGAGAAGTGGAGTCCAACAGTGGACTCTGCTATTACTTCAGCAGGCTGACAGGTTGTTCTGGATTACTGAAGCACCATGCCCTGTAACAGTTGGGCCTCTAAACCAGTATTATGTAGTTGATCCACTGAATAATTACCAGTTTTCATCTTCTGAGTTCAAGCACTCAACTCACAGACCTTGCTGACCTTGTTGAAGAGTGCAGTACCCCACCTTTGCACAGGAGGATGGGACAGTTTCACTGCTTGCTTACAATGACAGTGATGTTGTTTCCAGTATGTTAATAAGAGCAAGTGAAATTAAAACGCTGTTAAAAAAGAATACATGTAAAGATTTGAGAAAGCAGCCTGATAAACAGTGGTGATCATTAAAGACACTGGTCTATAACTTGGGAAGCCATTTGAGTATTCAGCAGACCTATGTAGTTACTACTGGGAATTGAATTCAAAACTGATTTATTCCATAGAGCACTCCAGATGACCAAGACGTTTCCTTAACATCACGGACAGAGAATCTAATTGACTTTACAGAAGCCACACCTCGGGTAAATGTCTTTCAAAACCAAACTTCTTCCTTCACACATACAGTGGTTTTTACTTATGAACTCTCCTCAACTTTAGTGTCTGTCTGCCAGGCTTGGATCTGCTGCAGTGGAATGAAGTGGTGATGGACCTGGATCACTGCATATATGGCCCCCACTTGCAGGGTGGCTGATACAGGGACTTAGACCTTACAGCTTTGTAAGGGCAGTGAGGGAACCTGAAGAGTGAACTTGTATCTCTGACACAGGAACCTCTAATCTTATTTTAGTAGCCCTGCAAGTGCCAGCCTGCTTCTCAGGCTTTTGGGTGTATATAATACTTCAGAAATTTTATGTAAATGTGTATACATATATATGTGTGTGTGTATATATATATGAAATAAATACTTGAAAATTAAACTTTAATACAAATCAACCCTTCTATATAGATAAAAAAACTCTTACTATCTGTGCTGGCAAAATGGAGTTACATTGCATGCACCAAAAAAAAAAAAAAAAAAAAGGAAAGTAGTGGAACTTTTAAACTGTTCACAGAAGTGTACACTGGGTTAATGTTGTCCACAAAGCACTAAAAAATATTGGATTCCATGGCCCTTTGGAAGGGAGGGCTGAGCTTACACTGCTCCCAGTGTGTCTGTGAGTGAGTGGGATGGCTGAGTGCTGAGTGGGTGCCACCCCTGGAGCTCATCATTAGTGTGGTGCAAACACTAACAAGGGGCAAAAATCTAAGATTGGGGCGGAAGTGTTGTTTGGGGAGGCAATATTGTTTTGAGAATGTTTTCTGCTACTTCCAACCTTTTCGTTGAGCTTTTGTTTGCTTTTTTGTAGGTGTCTTCCCAGTCCATCATAACACCAAGGTGGATAGTGCCAGTGAGTTACTTCACCATTCCTTAACAACTAAACAAAAAAAAATCTTTTGTCTTAATTAAGAAAAAGGAGTTCAAGTAAAATAGTAAAATACAGTAATTTTTAATAATTTTAAAGTCTATAAAATAAGGTACCAGTCCAAAACCAAAGCAAACTAATTCAGATGGAGTAAATCAGGCAACATACATGCCCTGTTAATAGTTTAACTTCATTTTTTTACTCTATTGCAGTGCAGGTAAATGCCATAAAATTTCTTTAAGAATTTGCATTTAGTGCAGCCCAAACTTGGAGGTTAATGAATCTTATTTTTTCCAGTTATAGATAAAAGATATTCAAAAATTAGCTTGTCTTGTCCTGGCAGGTGTTTTATTTCAGTTTCTTGTTTCATTCTCCCCCATTCAGACGGGACTGATTTCCAATGGACCTTTGGGAAATGATTTTGCCTTATCTATGAGGTCAGTGAAAGGCAGCACGGAGACTCTGCTGTCAACTGCTTTGCCACCATCCCAGCAGGCATCTGAAGTCCTTGCCAGGTAAGGTCTCCTCAGCACTCACTTAAGAAATTGGTATGGGTTGGGAAGGAAATCTCTGTTCTTACTGCTTCCACTGGTCATTAGACACGGTGCCTTGTTTTGCTGTGCTTATAAACTGTAGTTTCTGTCTCAACTTACAGCATTTGCAATATTATAAATAAGTAGAACAGCTGATGCATATATATTATTAGGGGTCCCTTGTGTGTATTCCTCTGTTGGGGAATCCTTGTGTCATTCTGTATGGGGGATTCTTAAGTGTGTCTCTGCATGGGGATCCTTCTGTGTGTCCTTCCATATGGGGGATCCTTGTATGTGTCCCTTCGTGGGGTTCCCTGGTGTGTGTCCTGTGTGGGGTATCCTTTTGTGTGTCCTGTATGGGGGTCCCTTGTGTGTACACCTCTATATGGGGAATCTTTGTGTGTATCCCTTTATGAGGGATTCCTGTGTGTCCCTCTGTATGGGGCATCCTTGTGTGTGTCCTTATATATGGGGGATCCTTGTGCATGTCATTCTACATCGGGAATCCTTGTGTGTATCCCTTTATGGGGGATTCCTGTGTCTGTCCTGTATGGGGGGATCCTTGTGTGTCCTTCTGTACGGGGGGATCCTTGTGTGTGTCCCTCTGTATGGGGGACCCCTGAGTGCCACACTGGTCTCTGTGTCCTCTTCATGCTGCCCTCAAAGCGCTGCTTTGTCGATAGTGTATAGAGATAGTGGAACAACGGTGTTGTACTACATTGCTACAGCCCCAAAGCTGCCAGAACTCAGGGTGTGCTTTGACAGTGGTCTCAGGCACATGGTGGGATTGTTGGAGTGTCCTTTGCAGGGCCAGGAGTTGGACATGATGATCCTTGTGGGTCCCTTCCAACTCAGCATGTTCTGTGATTCTATGATTATCATTTCACTTCAGTTTCTTTCCTTAACTGCTATCATGTTCTAGTACTGAATTAAAATTATGATACAGATAAATTTTCTGAGAAATCTCGTTACAGTGTTTCAGTACCTGTCAGAAGATTGGTGGGGGTGGAGAGGGATGTCTCCCAGTTATTTCCAAGCTGTAAGGACGTCAGAAAAGCAAATTGGTAGAAACTTTTCCTCTTGCTACTCCATTCTGCCCCACTGGTGAGGGAGAATGATGGCAGTGATGATCAGGCCTAGCTCCCTAAAAGAATGGCAGTGATGCTACTGCTGCACTGATTGAATTTGATTCATTTTGCTCTTCTGCAGTTGTCCATTAGAAAGGTTTGTCCATTGGTCTTATTACATTACAGGGGAAACAGCCATTAATGCTCTTTGCAGCAATATTTACCTTTTTTAATTCTTCATGACAGACCTTTTTAGAGGAGTGTATTTACAGAGCTTCATTTTTTTCTCCTCCTAGCGCAGCTACTGAAGACACTACAGTAAGAACAAAATGTTTACTTACCACTGAACTCTAGAAGGAGTTTCTGAACATCTCACCTTGTAAAAACTCAAATCTTCTAACAAATCTTCAAGGGATCCTTCCAAAAGATTTGCTTGGGATCAAACTCATGCTGAACGGGAGTCAAACAGCCATCTGGTTTGCAATAGGATCCGGGAAGAGACTCCTACATTTATTGCAATCTAACTGGAATTGCAGTCTAAACTGGGATGTAAAACCACATGCACGTTTGATCTTCTCCCTCGGGAGGCGCAAAATGCCATGCTGGAGCTCGTTCTGAGCTGAGGAACAGAGAACAATTGTGTTCTGCTCATGCCAGGTTTATTGTTACTTCCCCTGTGCTGGCTCTCAGTGCGGTTCCTGCAAGGCTCTTCCTGCGGCGTGGGGTGTGAGCACAGTGACCGCTGTAGAACGGGTAACATCGCGGAGATTAGGAGAACTCGTGGGGCCACCTCGTGGCCGTGCTGTGTACAGGGGCTCACAGTGGTGATGACTGTTTCATACGGCCAAGGACATTTCTTCTGTGTGATTATTCCCTCTGTTTTGTCTTTGTTTTACCAACACACACTCTCCTTTTTGGCCTTAAACCCCTTAATAATCCCTGAACCCATTGTTACAGTACCTGGAAAGCATGAAAATCTACTCCATGCAGTCCATCAGCTACATTGACTGAATTTGAGCTGCTGCTCATTGCAACCAGGAAAATGAAAATTAACCTGCCAAACAGCTTATAGCATTAGCAGACTACAGCAGAGATCCCATGTTTGACATTGATTATTTCATTTCATACATGAGAAATACATGCATTTCAGGTTAGAGATGTGTATGTTTTACATGCTGAAGCAGTGAAGTTATGAGTAGAGCTTACTTCAGGAACTGTTTATTGATTAGTTTTGTTGTCTTGTAGGACTAGAAAGGAAAAGAATTTCTTTGTTTCTGCTCATACTATTTCTGGGTGTTTTTTTCAGATGCTGTGCTTCAGGAATACTTGCAGGTATTTTTGCAGCATGAGGGTACAACTAGATCAGTTCTTAATACCACCCTGAATCCTGTTTCAAGTGTCATCTAATAGTTGTGCATGGAACAAATAGAAAGACCAGGGTGGAAACAGGAAAAAAAAGATGACAAATTTCTGTAAGTAGTTCACATCTCAGTAGAAGGAAGGTAAGAACACACACTCCACAGAGCTGGCAAAGGCCTATCAGTGCTCAAGTGAAGTACAAGGTACAGTATGTACAGTTCAGAGATCATTTGAGCCCTGGGCAGCAATATCCTCACATGGACCCTGAGGATACAGCCTATGAAAGAGGTCCATACAGAGTCAGAGGGAGGAGAAAAAAGAAAACAATGAATTCAACATCTAATAGGGAAGCACAGATGAAACAACTGTGATCTTTCTTAGGAAGAAGTTTGTACATACAACTGAAGTTGGAGGATGTTTTCTGCATAGTGCTTCTGTTTATAAATATTTATATGCAGGTAGTTCTTAGAAACAAACTTAAATGTGAAAGTTGGTTCTGGAACCTGTATGCACAGGTTCATTTCTGCCCATTGGCTGTGTGCACGTCTTGGCATAAACAAAGATTCGGACCAAACCACTATGGGTTGTGCAAGTAAGCTGGTGCCCAGTGAGGCTGCCTTGTTCAGACCAAGGCATTCTTGTTGCTGTTGCTCTTGTGCTCTTCTTTGCAAGATGCTGAATGAGAGAGTTAAGGGAGAAGCCACTTGGATTTTACATGGCCCACTGCCACTCCTCAAAACCCCCGAGGCCTTAATGAGAAATATAGGAACCAGAGAAAGCTCTTAGGACTGACATACCAGAGTGACTCTCTGCAGGCAATGATTGCCTCAAGAATCAGGAGTCAAAATTGGTGGCATGTCTTGCAGGTCCTCCTCCAGCCCCTGAAGCATGGGCAGGTCCCCACTCCCCACTCTGCCAGAGGGCAGCTGCTGTTCCCGATCAGGTGCAGGGTTCCTGCCTGCCAGCCCTTCAGCTCTCATTGCTACTTCCAGTTGAGTATTTTAAGTCTGAGCCTTACTGCTTATTAAAATGTAGAAGATTCCTGATTCAAATATCAAATGTCTTAGTGTGGATTAATAATGCAGTTGCCAGCAAAGTTCCTGCAGGAAAAGGGAAGCTATGGCTGTAACAGTCTGCTTCCTGCACAAAGCCAGGACTGTGTGGGGAAACTTGGCACTTGCTATTGATCTGTTTGCTCAGCAGCTGAGCTGGCATTCGCCAGCTACATGTGTTGGGTTTGTAAATAGACAGAATGAAGTAGCATTTTCTTAGGCATGTTTGATATTTGACTCTTCCCATTGGGTTCAGGAGCTCTGTGAACTGTCAGCTTGAATCCCTCCCAAAAGTGGAATAACAGAAGTTTACAGTTTTACAGTGCTGTGTGTTGAATACCATCCTTGGATTCCTCCCGGGCAATCACATACAGCAAACAACAAGTAAATGTGTGGTGAGTGTGTCCCCCTAAAATCGAAATGGTTCCAAGTAGCCAACTGTTACTTCAGCAGGTTGGGATAGTGGTGATTGGAGGGGAATGTTGTAGTTGCACACATGCACACAATACAAATTTCAAAGGGCGAGGATTTCTCAATTTTCACAAAACTAATATTTGAGAATTTTTTATTTAAAATGTCAAACATTTCAACTGTTAAAATTGAAAATTTGCAATTTCTAATAGATTTGGAGCTGCAAACCCAACTCTTTTCAATGATATTTGATGATACTTGGAGCAAATATTCACTGTAGCCAATGTAGCTTATTTAGCTAACTCAAATCATCGCTTATATAGGGAGCCTGGCAAGACCAAGGTCACAGGTTTGTGATCTGAACAGACACAAAAGTGGGCATCTGAACATCCTGCAGTTTGCCATCACTATTTTGCTTTGAAACTAGGAGTATCGTGTTGTATCATGACTGGTTAGCAGGTAACACAGCGATGCTCGTCACCTGCATTTTATCAAACACAAGTAGGGGCAACAGTTCCTACAATTAGTGTTACAAAGTATTAATTAATGCTTTCGTGCTACTGAGAAAAAAAGGATTTTCTTACCATTGCTGTACTATTGATTGATTTGCTGTAGGGTCCAAGCATTCTCTTAACGTTTATTTTTTTGTATTTATTTAAAGGGATTCATAAATAAAACTTTTGTGTGAATCTGGTATCAGCATGTTGGCAGGTCTGCCAACCACTTAAAAGCTCCAGGAGTTGACAGGAATGAATTAATGCATGTTTAGTGACTGGATCTTGATGTGATTTTACTCCAGTCACGCTCCATAAGTGAGTGGAGTAAAAGGTTTTATAGAAACCTTAATGTTTATAGTGGCAACACCCCAGCCCATGTCTCAAACTGATGAACTCGGGGAGATGCATTTCAGTCTCACCCATGTGGTCCATCAGTCTGCATGTGCTGCCTGTGTTTGCACATTTTTGAGTATTAAAATGTGAGAATTCAGGCCCTCTTATGCTGGAATTAAGCAAATATCTTCATTAATTCAGTGGTGACAGGGTTTAATATTAGTAAGTTACTTGACATAAAATACCTACTTACCTGGTAATCAGTCATGGCTAATGAATTAGCTGGAATGTGTTTGATTTTAAACTTAAATTCCACTCATATTTTGTCAAAGACAGCTGTGTAACAGCTATGTTTTGGACAATTTTTTGGACACAACTTTGGCAAGGAAATTTGCAGCCCTGTTGGAGGAGCTCAGGGGAACAGTCCAGCTACATTTGGATCTCTCTCTTCAAACTGTTTCCAGTTCTTGTCTGCTATCCCTTTGTCTGCACCCTGCTCATTCTCGTTTCATGAAGCAGAGACATACTGTTAGGAGGAGCATGTCTTTCACAAGCAGAACCGGATGTATTTTTCACATTGTGAACATGTTCTGGTACAATGCAAATCTACTGATGAAGTGTTAGCACCTCTGTTTCATGGCCAGCTAGCATTTAAAGCTCTATCTGGGCACATAAAGTTCTTCTTAGTTTAGAAAGTTGTAGTGTGTATATATATAGCTGTTAGACATGGCAACATCACTGCTTTCAAATGCAGCTGGACAATCATAACTTTTAAACCAAAAAATAGAAACTATCCATGCTAATGGCCTTTCAGTGTTGCAGGTGTAATCTGTGTGTGTTTGGTGTGAGTGTTGGCACCACAGATGTGAGTAGAGGGCCCTTCTCGCGCTGCCCTCATGGAGTCAGAGCTGGTGGGATACCACTGGGTGCTGCAGTGGCTCTCACAGGGCTCAGGGGTTGATCCAGGTGGTCAGCAAGGGCTGGTGAAAGCCAGGGAGGGATGGGCACTGCCCCTGCAGCGCTGCCAGACCTACACAGCCGGGAGCTGCAAGATTCTCCTACAAAACTCACCTCCTTTTGACTGCTTGGCTTGAGCACTCTGTTCCATAAACACACACCACACACCCTACCTATAACTGGACAAACTTATTTTTAAAGTATGTAAGAATGTTTTTTAGCTAGATATTTTTTTGTTAAAGCCACACTAACTACTGTATTTTTACATTTTATATGTAAAGCTTGGCAATAGCTCTCAATGTATAATTTATTTGTTGGGTTTTTTATAAAACAAAGTGCACCCTCTTGCTTTTCTTTCTCAACACTGGTGATGTATGAACTGTCTTAGGCACTGCACTGAGATCTGTATTGAAACTGTACATGGGAACAAGTAGATTTGTAGTCCATTCAACCCAGTCTTGAAATGTTTATACTGTAGTTTTGTCGTAAATATACCACATCAGTGCAAAAGTCTTGCAGAGTCATCTTTAAGCACCACTGCGTTAAACTAGTGTGGCAGTAAAAGGTGGGTGTTTCTGGGGCTGGGGACATGAGCTATGTGGGCTGGTGCTGTAAGCTTAATTTCATGTCAGTTAAAGCATAGTTTAAGATGGCATATAAGCTTGCAGGTAGATGCTAAAAATGAGATGCCTTCTTTCCAACAGAGCTGAGATTGGCCAGGAGGACTGTCAGGTGTTCAGGGGTTTTGAAAACCAAAGTGCCAAGGCGTGTGGCCAGAGAGGAAGCAGAGCTGCTGAGTGTGGTTCCACAGCATTCAGGCCAGTTAACTGAGCACACCTACTTTGATCTCCAACAAGCGACTGGTTAATGTTTGAAATACAGTAGTACCGATGATTGTTTAAAGGAAGCTGTTTATTTCCAAACCCTTTGGTGAAACTCTTAAGAAGGCAGCAAAGGGCATTTGATAATCTTCCTTTCTCAACAGTTAATAAATCTGGGAAAGTATCAAAAGAGAAAAAAATTCCATCCAAATCACTGAGGCCATAGGAAGTAATTTTCCTTGTGGCGTAATTGTTTGTGTAGGTCAAACTGCGATCCCATTGATAAGTTGCTGAATGGTTCTTTAAATTCACTTATAACTCAAAACAATGAAATGCTTTGAGGTTTCTATTATTAATTGAAAAACCCTCTTTGAGTATCTACATTTTAGAAGAAAATCCCTCTGCCATTCATGCATTTTAATGTTAAGAAACCAAATGGTAATTAAAGACAATTAGTTTGTTGCGGTATTTAACACTGATCAATTTGTTCTGTTACATATGTAATTTATAATACAACAGCACATCTTGCATCTCAGATGAGGTTACCAAGAACACTGTATCCTTTTGCTTTTATTATATGGATTGAATTACTGTGGGCCTATCAAATACATGCACATTTCCCTGTTTTTCAGACATTTTGAAACAGTCAGCTTCTGTGGCAGCCCCTTCAGTCCATGCCCAGCCAAAAATGGTGTGTTTTGTTTTGTTTCTAAGCTGGAGTCATTCCATTCATTATTTCATGCAGGCCACCACCGAGCTTTCAGATGGCAGCAGCTTTTAGTCACTTGCTTGGGCCTGAGATGAATTCTCATTAACTGCTACAATTACGGAAAAATACTGTAAATACATCCACAAAGGCTCTTCTCTTCCTCTCTGCAAAAGTGACTGTGGTGTGAAAACAGGAGTGAAACCACTTGAGGTGCCCTGAGAGCCCTGTTGGTGTAGCTGATGGCACTCACTGAGTTTTGAAAGGGTAGACGACCCAGAAAATTTCATACAGTGGTATAAGCAAGGATTGTGTGCCTAGGGCCTGATGCTGGTTTTTGAGAGAGAACCTGAAATATGGATTGTGCATGCTGAGAAGGAACTGAGGTGCCAGGCAGTCCCGTGGGCAGCTGTGGGATGCAGTCACTTTACATCCCAAACCTGTTCCCTTCCAGCTTGAGCTCACCCTTGTTTTTTAAAGATCTGGGAATGGGCCAGCAAGGGGAGAAACAGCATCCAGTGGCTTCAGCAAAGCTGCTGTAGCAGAGGTTCCCACTTTCAGAATCAGAGCTCCATTCCCTTCACAGCATTGCTGGGGTCAACTGCGGCTCAGCCTCCCACAAGCAAGCCCTGAGCCCATGTCTCTCCAGCCACAGTCCCTGCCCGAGCCCCTGCACACCTTGTGTCCTATGCAGAGGCAGGAACAGTGGGGCCCTTATGGCATCAGGCTGACCTGAGAGGTTTAGGATCTTAGGTGAAAAAGTGGGCATAGAGCCCAAGGTGAGGCGCCAGTGCAGCCACCTGACTTGGCACCCCAGTGGAGGCCAGGGGAGGAGATGGGGGAGATGGGCACACTCTGCAAGCTGCTTTTTCCTCCCTGTGCCAAGCCATTGCCTTTGGGCTGGCTCATGTCCTGCCTGCGTTGGCTCTGAGTAAATGTTAAACCCTTTGTGGGGCTGCCAAAGGGAAGAGAGTTTGAGGGGGGAGGAAAACAGGAATGGCAGAGGCTGGATGGCATTTTCCTGGGGCTCTTGCACATCCCCAGGATACCTCTACCTGCCAGGAGGCCTTTGCGTGACTTGGAAAAATCACTGGTTTATTTTTGACCTTTCCAGTTAAATTTCATTCTCTTGTCAATCCTAGATAAAAGCCTGTATGTTATGGCAGCTCTCAGGATAATGCCAAAACAGACATGTCAGCCAGCAAAAGGAAAACAAGCTGCTGGTTTAACATTGCAGTGCTCAGTACATCCTCAGCTCAGTCACTGTATTGAAGTCCTTTCTGAACAAACCTCCTCAACCTTGAAAATTCTTGTTCTTGGAGGAGAAATTCAAAGTCTAGGCAGCCCTCAAGGCTGGCTGAAGTGCTAGGAGATGACTGTGGGATTGAGTTCCTTGTTCAGAAAGGTAAGTTCTTTGTTCAGTTTGAAAATATAAATACATATTTTAGATTCATGAAAGCATAGAAAATGAGCACACAGTGATAGGAAACAGAGCAGGCTTTATTTAGGTGGGGAGAGTACAATCCTCTTTCCAAACAAGGGTCATGGATGGTCCAAATAACTCTTAAGTGGCTTTTTGTGAATTCATCTATAATTGTTCTATAATTCATCTATAATTGAATTCATGTGACAGCTACTTGTGAAGAGATGATGAAAGAATCTGTAAACATTCTCACTTGAAATTCCTTATTCCTATGAAACTTTTGAAACTTTTCAAATATTCAGATGTATATAACTTGCCCTTGCCAGTAGTTTCAGACATCAGCTTTTCTTACAGATGGCTGAAGTTCTGTCAGAAGGCCAGTATCTTAGTAAATTCTATGTAGATAAATGCTTGAAACACTGGACAATATTGCCTCTCAAAAAAAAATTTTTCTTTTCAGCAAGGAAAGTCATATATGAACTCAGGATTTACTCGTATAGAGGGGAAATGTATAACAAATACTACCTGAGCTGACAAAACAGAGAGATGGAGTTGGAAAAGCAGAAATCCTTTTGTGGCTAAAATGTGCGTTACCGCTCAGAACAGCCCATGCTTTATGCCACTCCTGTCAAGCCCTCCTCTTTCTGTCCCCCCAACCCTGCCATAGGAAGTCAAACCCTTTTGATCTTTTGCTCAGTCATTAAAGCCAGCACTCACTTGGCAACTCCTTTGTTCTTCCAGATGTAATGTGATTCCTCTGGTCTAACGCTGTCGTGGTTTCAGTTTGTCAGGATTATGCACAATCCTTCAGTACCTTCTAGATTTCACTCACTAATTTGTTGGGTTTCTGTGGTGTTACAGGTTATCTCATGTTGCAAATGCATTTTGCAAAGAACCCTTGAGAAAACAAAATCTTTAAAAGCTTAAGAGAATGTTGCCATTAAGATTAATCAAATCCTTCAAGTGTCACCGTATTTTTCTCTCTTATGCCAATGCAAAATGAGCAAGCTTTGACCCTGAAATTGCAGCTGTGGAGGCAGTAGGGGTTACTTGTAGTTCTGATTTTCAAGACTGCAATTTGAAAGGATATGAACTGACCAGAAGAAAAACAACAAAAAGAGCAGCATTCCAACAAGCTCTTCTCAGAAATCACAACTTACATGCAAGTTGTGACTTAAATATACGTCGGGTTTTGTTAACATTGTAAAAAATCTGTTCACAGCAAGTATGAGAAGGTTTAATTATTTTTTTCCCCAAGCATGCTGATAGGAAGCTGAAGACAGTTGCAAGCAGTTGGTTTTCCACCTACTGCCGTGGTGGTGGAAATTTATTCTTTCACTTTGCAATCAAAGTGATTACAAGCTATCGAACTCCATTTGCCTGAATGAGATCTCAGTGAAGCTGGACAAAGGTTTGCCCCCAATGAGCAGCAGTGTGTTGGTACTGCTGCTGAGTTCATCCCCCGCGGTCACACACCCACAGTCACGTCCCTCCTCCTCACCCACAATCTGAGCAGCAGCAAAAGTCTCTCTCTCAGAAGAGGCAAACAGAGGGAGAGACTTGTCCTTTGGCAAAAGGCTGGTGTCTCTATTTGGGTCTAGCTCTGCCTCTGAGGTGGTCTGAAATGCACAAGAGCCTGCTGACTCCAGAGGCAAGCTGAAGGTTTTCATTTCAATGGCATTGCTCTCCTCGCTGCTGAGCGCCCGGTCCGTGGGGCGCTGGCGGAAGTAGTTGCTAAAGCGAGTGTGCCTCGGGATGGGCACCTGCTGGTGATGGTCCTGCTCGTTCTTCCAGTGGCTGAGGAATGTATTAGTGGAATCTGAGGTAGTTTGGAAATCAACACCAATTCCTAAGATGCAGTGATATGTTTTAGGAGGAAAGTTCACCTTTGCAGTACTTGTAAGCTTCTTCCATGTCTGCGTATGGAAATGATACTTCCAGAGGTCATTATTAGGGCTGGAATTTGAAATGCCTCCACCAAAAATCAGCATAGAGTCTTTGCAGACTACTGAAGCATGACCTACCACTGGAGGAGGTCCTTGGCTAAACGTAAGAGAAACCAGCAGTTAAGGAGAGACCAACAAGAAACTTAATGCTGATTTTAGCCTCCATTTTCCTTTTGACTCAGAAGAATGACTACTGAACAGCTGCATTGGGACATCAGAATTACACTGCTGACAGCAGCATCAATGCATTGCCAACAGCTCCTCCAACGAAAAGCCAACTGGAGCCCCCAGGGATGGCAACAGCACCATATCTTGATCTGAACAATTCCTACAATCGCCAAAAGGGCACCATCTCCCCCTCCACCTGCATGCAGTATCAAATGGCAAGAGTAATTCTTTCTCTGCTCATTTAGTGTAACAAACAGAATAGTTTACCTTGTTCTGATGGTGGACCAGCTGCTGCTTACAAAGTCCCACTTCCATAAGTCCTTCTGTTCACTCAGCCCCATCAGTCCTCCAAAGAGATACATTCCAGTACAATAAACAACTGCGGAATGGCCATGACGAGGTCCTGGGCCAGTGTTGTGAGATGGGCTGGAAACACACAGCCACTTTCTTGTATCTGAAAGAAGAATACTAACTGATAGATGGATCAAACTTGGTGAGTATTAGAGAAGGAATTTATTTCAAGAAGAAAGTAACTATTCAGTGGAAGAATAAGAGTTTCTGCTCTAAGCTTATTTCAATATGAGCTAAAATTCTGACATTGAAAAAGTGCATTTAAAAAAAATAGTTTTGAAATAAACTTTTAATGAAAATGTCAGATGCTGTATGACAGATGCCATGGAAATTTTATTTACAAAGCAGTTTTCCTATAACTTTGTCAATTCATTAACTATGACACAGAAAGATACTTTCCTGGCTGTAAGAGGGGAAAAATCAGTCAATAAAAACTTCATTAATGTCTGTGCTTATTCTCCCTGTGAGACAATGAAGGATAAGATAAACTCATCATTCATTTCAAAATAATGACAGAATGGCCACCAGATAACAACTGTTATCAACTTAGGAAGTCTCTGGGAATCATCTGGTTTGCAATGCCACATTGGTGATGAATATGCTAATGGAACCACCTCCTGAAAGGTTTGGCTCCCCATGGCCAGTTCAAGATTTGAGATTCAAAAGATGGCATTAACAGGCTGAAGTCAGGGTCTCTGCTGCAGCTGAAAGTTTTAGTAATCCTTGCATAGTGCATAGTGAAGAAAACATTCTCCCTGATTTTCATCTCTAAAACTGGCAAATACTGCAAAACTTTTTCCAGTTTAATAATCTAATTAATTTCAGCCAGGTATTAATTGAATTGACAGAATTCACTAAATGCTGCCAAACAGCAGCCAAAACTAACTTACAGCATATCTACTGAGAAGAATTTTCTTAACAGAGCAAGCCGTGCTTTCCTGCAGCAGTTGTTGTTTTACACTGGGTCAAAACCCTATCCCACTTTTTTTAACTTACCAAAATGGAAAGTCCAAAATTCCTGTGAAATGCCTTTGATGCCAAAGTATCCCCCATAGATGTACATGCTGGAATGGTACACTACTGCACTATGACCTTTTCTGTTAGCTGGTGCCAAGCTCTATAACAATTTAAGAACGAGACAAAACCTATTAAATCATATCAGTAGCAATGTCTGTCTTGAAAATACACCTGTTCTGTCTCCCCACAAATGACCCTGCAGTCCCAAACTTTCTCAATGCCTGCACCAAACACAAGTAACCAGAGCAGTAACTGTGTCACATCTTAGTAATTTTTTGCGTGTAATTGCAAAGTGTAGAAACATTGTGAGGATGAAGTTTCAATAGCAAAAAATAAATGATGCTTTACATATAGTGATATAAACCCAATATCAAAAGGCCAAGACATAAACACTTCCACTCAGGTTTCCATTAGAAGTGGCAGTAACTTGGTGAGTCCACGTGTTCAGACTGAAGAAATGAAAAATGCTGCAGCACTTCATATTCCAAAATGTATTAGTGTGACTGCCAATCTGTTTTCACAACCCTACTTTTAAAAGCACAAGCTTCACGTATGGTTGTAATATTCCATTTAAAATTAGTTTTCCTGATAAGGATTTCAGAAAAACAGAAGCAGCAGCAGAGGAGAGGACTTAACTTCCTATATAGGACTTAAAATTTAAGAGCAGTATTTTTAAACACTGTTTTGAAGAAGGAAAAAGCCTTAGTTATTGAAAGTGCAAAGAAATAAAGTGTAGCCACATGTCTCTAAAGAGATGAGATTGGAACTGTTTGGGGGAACATATTTCAAAGCAATCTGTTTAATCAACAAAGCAACAGGCATTTGATTCACACATTCCCCACTTCCTGGCTCCTTACCTCCGTCTCTGCTGGTACGTTACGGCACTCTGTCCATTTTGTGGAATCTGGGGGATTGATTTAATAAAGCGCAGTTTAGATCCCAGACCACAAGAGGACACTCCTCCAACAGTAATTTTTCAAATTACAGATCTAATTTTCAAGTAAGTCTCATCCTGCCGTTTTCTACTGACAAGGCTGAAGAAATATGTTTCCCGCTAAGACAGCAGCACCAAGAGACTTGCAGGAGACACAGTTTGAATAGTTTTCCTGTATCCTTATCTGATACTGAATCATGGAGGCACCATTCTGTATTCTTGTTTCCTAAGGCTAAATTTCACAATGCAGAAATGACCTGTGATTTTCAGCATTTTCTGAACTTGCGGGACTCCCAGATTTCCCGACGGATGTATAGCTCCTTCTACTTATCCTGTACACCTTATGACAACAGCCTTATTTTTTTCTTGTTCTTTGTCATAGGTCCCTTAAGGGTAGCCTTCAGATAACAGTCAGAAGTCACAGATCTGTGATCACCATGAAGGAAAGACCACATACCCAGCACCAGAGGTAGAAAGAAAAGCAGTGCAAGCTTGCATTCCTTAAAGCTATAATTGCCAAATGATTTTAAATAATAACTATGAAAAAGCCAGACACACAACCAATTTTGAATAACTCATTCCCCATTTTCAGTGATAAATACTGTGAATATTAAAATGCTTCCTCCTTTAAAATAGGTTCTATCTGAGGCTCTCTGTTCTTCCAGGAAGTATCTCAGACAAATGGTGAAAAACACAAAAGAAGGATTGAAAAAAATACATTGACTTAGGTTACATAGTGAAGTAGCAAAAGAAGCCAGGAAACTTAAATATTGGCCTGGTCACAAGATTTACTAGCTCAAAAAGAACTTGGTATCTCTCTTTCCTCCTCCATCTGACATCTAAATAATCAGCCATTACTACACACAGGATTTCCAAAGGCACAATACATCATGTATGGCATTGCTATTAAATTCAAATGCTGCACTGCTTTTATTAGAATATACACTTAAGAGATCCCAAATGTTTGTTCTTACGAGAAAAAAACATGTGTTATAAAATGTCCATGTTAATTTCCTACCTTCTTATTTAATTATGCTTGAGTTTTCCTGCCAGCTTAAGTGTTTCTTCAGTAAAATTAGGAAATGAGATATACTGTACTGATCTGCCTTCTTTCATAATAAAATAAACAACTTGTTTTTTAAAATCCATGTACCATTAAAAAAATAAATATTAGATTAATTATTGGGTTTTATGATCAAATAGTAAACTTTGGGGGGAAGGGGGGATAGAAATTCTGAGACCGTAAAATACATAAAACTTTTCTAAATAATAATCTCTAACTGAAGTAAGAGCTGACTTTTTGATAGCTTAACACCCTAATTTTAGCAGGAAATATAAATACAGTTTCACATACATTAATTGTTGTAAAGCTTAGGGAAGGGCTATGCTACAGGCAATGGTTCTTACTATTTATTAGTACCTATGGACTTGGAACTTCCCATGGCAAAAAATGGGTATTGTGTATCATACCAATGTCATACATCCAGAGAGGAGTTTTTGCTTGATTGGAAGCAGAATCCACCATCCCACCAAAAATATACAAATTTCCCTGCAAAATGAAAAAATATTTGTCACTGACAGGTAAGCATATAGCATGAAAATAATTTTAAAAACAACTCCTAAATGAAAAGGCTGCTATCACCAAAATATAACTAACAATAATGTATGATGATCTGCTAACAACTAAAGAGGCAATCTCAAAAAGCCACCAACTTTTAATTATGTCTTTATTCTCTCTCAGTAGGAAACTGTGATGCTGGTTTAACAGGGACAGCATTCCAGAATCACTCCCTCCTCAGCCTGGGGCAGCTTCAGGGATGTGGATCTGCAGCTCTCTGAGGCACTGCTCAGGTAATATTTGATTATGCATGTTTAGAAATATTTCATTGCATTGCAGCTCCTGATAGTCTAAATTCTGTTTTCCCCTTGCAGGCAAGGCTGTAATTCTTATTTGCCTTCATTCCCCATCTCTCTTCTCTGCGAGCTCTTAAGTGAATGTTTTTATGCTGTAGCTGATCATGCAAATGAATTCAGAGCAACTGTTACAACCGTACAGTTAAGTCAAAGAATGTGCTGCCAAGGTCTTTATCTTGTATTACTCTTATGTACTGAGCACTGACTGAGGAAATTACTGTCACTTTATTCCGAAAGATTCCAAAACATTGGTACAGCAACATCCAGAACTGCACCGACACAAAAATATTTTCTGGGTATCATATTTCAGCACAAAATAATCTATGGCATTTTATTGTATTGTATAGTAGGAAATAAAATGTCAGGACATGGACAATATAAAGCTTGTTCTATACCTTATAAGCCACCATTGAATGTTCCTCCAATTCTTCTGGACCATCCCCGGAGCAATCCAGCATTTCCCATTCATTTTTCACTATAAAACAAAGCTGAAGTTAAGAAAATGGTGCACTCAGTATAAACATTAGGGAAAAGGTGAAAAGATGGGCTTTGAATGTGGCTGGGCTGCCAGTCAATGTGGAAAATGAAATGTTTTGTCATCTTTTCTCTCTGTTAGATCAGAAGATAGAGGCACTTTCCCAAAAATTAAATATATGCATTTTTCTATTTAGCAAATCTAAATACAGTAGAAATTGATCTTGTTATTGCTTGTATTTTAATTGTTGCCCATATCAAAAATCAACAAGTCCATGAGCATGAACCCCAGCAAAATACTGGTTTATTTCAGTAACAAAAACCAAACAGGGAAGACCACACATAAAGTCAAAGAATACAAAGTGTTATATTTGATAGTGCATTGTTAATACAAACCTACAAGATGTTGTATTAATGTATTCCCTTTGTGCACTTCTACATGCATAAACTATTTCTGTGTTAGAGAATCGGGAAAACTCTTTGATATCCCCTGCTAGTAACAGGATATTTTAAATGGCTCAGTATTTCTGGTCAATTTAAAAAAAAGAAAAAGGAACTGAACTGAAATCTAAACTTTCTGGAACACCTGCAACAGGGGCAAACACACACCATCTGCCCAATGAACAAAATGCAGTTTATCCATCATTTTTATGGAGTAACTTTAAATGGGGATAATCTGATTACTATGGAGTATCCCCAATTTCACGATGACTGGATGTAGAATCTTTAATGCTGACACTCAGGTAAAGGGGCCAACTCACCAATGCTGTATCGCCAAAAATCCCTCAGACTGGTGATGTTCCGCCCTCCATGGAGATAAACAAACCCTCTGCAAATAACACAGGCGTGTTTGTATCGGTCGCAGGGACAGCGCTGCTTCTGGGGGGCAGATTTCCAGTCACAGTGTGCAGTTTTGCCTTTCATGCTGACAACTAGGACCTTATCCAGGGATCAACTTGCAAACAGCAGCCATGTCAGAAGAGGGTCCCAAAACATCAGAGACAGGGCTTAAACCTCATTTTGTCTGCAAAAAGACAAAAGATAGTTTAAGGGTAAAAAAAAGAAAAAAGGGAGAAAAAAAGAAAAAAGTCTCTTCCTTATGATAAAATGTTACTGTGTTTTCTTTTCAATCCCATCAAAAGCAACATGACAATTTTGTCCATCTGTGATAATACACTAACTTAGCAAAGCATCTGAAATTCTGACTCTCAGTGTCTCATATCAGTGAAGCTGAGATAGGAATATTCCTGGAGCTTAAAGTTTTCCAAAGAATATCAGTGAGCTGAAGTGATAAACTCCAACACCCTACATTTGCAATATGGTAGAAACCAAGGCTTGATCTTTTTTCACTACTAAAAAATACTTAAAGCAAACATGTATTTAAAAAAAATCTGAAAGAGTGAATATTACAGAGGAAAATAATGTGTTAGCAGTTGTCCAGAATTTGTTTAGACTTTCATCTGTAAACCAGCTGAAATGAGGATGCATGTGGAAAAAATGACCTGTGCCACAAGATGTCACTGTCTTCTATGAAGACACAAATACCAGGAAAACATTCCTCTATTAATCCTCTTCTAAACAGCGGCTATGATATATTTTAACACAGATTACTTTACAAAGCACATACACACAAAATCAGCATTAGACCAAGTTTGTGTTCGTAGTATGTCAGAGGAGACACAGGTTGCCAAATGAGGTGACAGTCCCCCAATTTCAAGACTCTTTCAGTGAAAGTCAGATTCCAACTGCATTGAGAACCTACTATGGAAACAGGCAGGTGGGAGTCTATCAGTATGGACACTTGGTTAACTCTTCAGTACTGCAAACTAATGCCTTTTCTTCCACAGTTACAGTGGTTTCCTCGCTTAACTTACCTAGTTTAAGTAGGTGTGTATTTAGAATCCCAGTGGATAAACTCATAAAGTCACAGCTCAACATAATTATCATGGAGCAAATCCATTCTTTTGGTTGACAACTATTTCCAGGGTAAACATGAAAAACCTATGCCTACTCGGCAAAATTATTTCTAAGTAAATTAATTTTAAAACCTCAAACAACCAACAGGGCAGAAATACCAAATTTACCCTGAATGTACAGCAATAAAACCAGAGAACTTTCATGACAGCTGCTGCCCATGGCCATTTCTGAGCAAAGCAGTGATAAGGCTGGAAATTTTCCCAGCAAATCCAGGAACAACCAGGGGAGGTAGAACGAAACCCTTTTCTTCTGATCTACATGCAAGTGTTTTTACTAGACACATTGCCACAGTGTAACTTCAGACATATGAACTGTGCCTTGAAGTTCATTGTGTAAAACTATATTTAGCCATACATATGCCAGAGAAGGCCAACATATGCCCTGCTCACCCTGTGTGTGTCTGATTTCAGGGGAGGGCGTAGAGAATACAAAGTACCTACATCTCCATCAAAAGTTGCCGTGTTATAAAAAGCAATGAGTGATGAAAGACGAACAAGCAGCTAAATACAAAAAACCCTCCAACCCTAAGAATATTTCTGTAAAACCAGTTTATATGTTCATAAACATGCTGAGGAATAGTGTCCCAGCTACATAACCCTTCATTTATTTTTCTATGTACTTCTATGACAAGCTTTCCTTTTTATTTTCCCCTTGGGATCCTGTATTTCTTCTGTTTCATTGCTGCACTGGCAGTAACATTTTTGTTTCAAGAGTTTTCAGTACTTTGCCTCTATGCCAACAACCCTTATTTGGAGGGGTTTATATACCAAGCAGCACAAAAGCATACCCCTTTCTTCAAATGTTTTCTCCTGTGTTCAAATATTCCCTTGTTTCTGACAGCCTGGATTTGTCCCAGGCAAATTCACAAGCTATCCTTCCCTCCATCCATAACAACACGACCCCCAGTTGTCCCTTCACACCATTTCCTTCCTCGAGGCTGCAGCAGATGAGCACTGGAAGACCCTCCCCGACATGACTGCCCCAGTTTGCTGCCCCACCAGGTGAGGGGCAAGGTGTGTGTCCCAAACACAGCCACTCCAGTTCACAGCTGCACTGTGTACAGTGCCCATTCCCCATGGGAAGTACCGTCAGCAGAGTGCCAACATAAAATGTGGGAGGAAAGAAGGAAGGCCTTTACACCACAGTCCAGCTGCTTCAATGGTAATTCATCTAATGGTTATTTATTTATTGGTAATTTATAAGTCTGGGGTCACTTGTACATAATTTGAGGAAAAACAAAGATTTCAGTAAAACATGCTACATATTAATATTTCATATTAATATGAAATTAATGTATCTAAGTTAATTTATCATCCAATTTTTCTCTAAAATTTACCAGTTGTAAGACTGGCATGTATTCAGTGACAAAAAGATGCTACAAAATCTCTTGTGGCATACTTTGGCAAGATTAACTACTAAATTTTTGTGGTTTTTTTTTTTTTTTAATGCAAACCAGGATTGTAAGCTATTACATTAAAAACTAGAAGTATATTCTTTGTATGTTTTCTCTGAAGAGGATACAGAGATGGGCAGCATTTACAAAGGTGTGCATTTCTCATTTCAGAGGAATTAGCAGCTGTGAAGTAGTGACACATTATAGGTGTGTAAGTCCATAATGCTTTCTGGCATGTAATTGAAAAGGGAAAAGCAGCTGAAGTCATGAAACACAGATTCTCTTCCTAACTCTGCCAAGCTTCTGTGAAACCACAGCCAAATCATTTACTTCCACAGCTAAATAGGGACAGTCACTTCCTCAGTACAACACTTCAAATTTGCTGATGCAGTGCTGTGTGACAGTGCCAAGGTATTACTACTATTGATATAATTTACTGTGAAAAAGGTGATGGGTTACTAATACTGATAAAGGTAAAATAGGTTTGTCCCCTCGAGGGTTTTTTTTTCTGAGCTATAAAGCTGTTATCCCTCTTCCTACATATTTCTGCTTGTTATTCTTCCCACAAACCTTGCCATCCATTATACAAACATTCCGAAAAGACAGCTCTGATTTCCTATAGTAGATTAGCAACAAAATCCTATCCAGTTGTTTATCTACCCCAACTGAATTCTGTAAGGCCGGAGAGGTGGATGGGATAACAAAAGCCCAATCTGGGATGAACTGAATGGGTGTCTCCTCCCTGTAACACCTCTTGAGAATCGACTGACCCTTGTGACTCACGGCCATTTACTCTCAGCTAAAGCATTATTGGGAGCAGACCTACAATCACCAACAATCAGCTAACAAACTGCTTCATTTCAAGAACTGGGAAAAAACCCCACAAAGTCAACCATGAATCTTGCCTTTCATCATTGGTATTTCAAATTGCAAACTTGACTCCTGAATTGCCTTTCTATAGAACCAAACTCACCAGAGTGCATCTACTGTCAACCTTAACAGTCCCATTTCCAAAGAAAAACTGCTACTCTTCTGAGAACAGTGTCACCAGTGATGTCCTCCGTGTCATGCAACACTGACCTCAGCTTCAACTTCGTACAAGATCAGTTATCCAATAGGAAGCTCTAACTTCAGCAGAATTAAAAAGAAAACACACAAAAAGACAACTCAGAACATTTTTATCCAACTATTTTTTTCCCAAAACAGCTGTAGCACACACAAAAATGTCTGCTGCTCTCCAAACTCTTCTGCTATTTCATTCTAAAAATAGCTCCTGTGCAATCAATCCCAATTGTTCAAGGGCTGGAGGAGCTGTGAGTCGAGGGCCTGGAGAGCTGCAATTAGCACAGTAACTATAGCACTGAGTGCGTATCAATTAATGGTGCCCCACTACTGTTTCATAATACAAATAATTCAGGAAATGTAGCAAGACAGGAATTACATCAGGAAATGTAGTTTATATGATCATTATATAATTATTCATATTTCTGTTAGATGTGGTTTCTCAGACAAATTACTTATTTATTTAAAGTATTGCTTAAATAGATCTTCATTAAAGCCTTTTTCTGCCTCAGACCCCTGATTCATTTCCATCTGTTTTCAATATACTCAGAAAAGTTTCAGTTTTAAAACGACTGAGCCTTTTGAAATATGAGATAAAAAACCACTCATATTGTGGCGGGGGGGGCCGAGGCGGGGTGGGTAAGGCAATCTTGTTCTGTTTTGGTGTTTTTTGTTAATAACCCAGTTTTCTGAACTCCAGCCTTGAACCTTTCCATGCATTTTCTTGCTAAGTAACAGATCTTCCCATTTGTACTTATCCTCGAAACCTTTGCTATGGTGGTTTCCTTGTAATGCCTGTTCCACTGGGACTGCCTGCGTGAATGAGCAAACTTTCACTGAAGACTTGCAAGACAATTACAAAGTTTAAAAACACACCCAACTTGTTTACAATTATTTAAGAGATTCAGGCGCTTTTTTTCAGTATATGGTTTTTACTGGCAATGCTTTTACTATGTGTGATAAATTTCAGTATCCTCAAATTTGCTACTTTATTATTTCCTAAACTCAAGAGACTATGAACTCTTTCTAGGGTGGGATTTTTTTTTTGGTGGGGGGGTTGGGAAGTGGGTCTTGGTTTGTTGTTTTTTTTTTTTTTTTTAAATATACAGGAACTAATTTTCAGAGAAGCTCAGTTTCAGAATTTCAACCTGAAAGTCCAAATGGCTTTAGGACCACAGGACATCTGCAATACTTTTGTATTACTAAGATTCTGAATTGAAATAAGGGCCTGGCTTTGCTACGTGTTGTAGAACATGCAATTACTACATGACTGAGCTTACAACTGAAGCACTGAAGACAAAAGGAAGGGGATGGAAAGTGGTATTGCTTCTTACAGGGAGAAGGTTTGTAAAATGACAAAGCAGGGGTCGTGGCTCCATCCTGATTTCATCGTTCAGAAAAATTACAGGTACTTTCAAGTAAACAGTAACAACCCTGTTGTCTGCATGAAGCTTAGAGTGGGGATATTAAAAATTCACAGAAAAAACTGAGAGGCTTTTATGTTGAATAGCTCGAAGTTGAATTTTAACAAGTTTAATGTACTATTCATAAACATCACTGCTATACTTTTGTGCTTGAAAATGTTTTTTGAAGTGAACAGGTATTTTAAGGGGGGTAACTCTTCTGAAACAGCCACATGTAATTACAGTTTCTATATAGTGTAAACCTCTGTATGTAACTGTTACTTCTGGAGTGTGCAGTCCTAACACCACTGAGGGCACTGGCACCTTCACTGCAGAACAGACAAGAGTATCATGGGCCTCTCCCTGAGAAAAGCTCACTGCCTGTTTCTGCAGCTCTGCAGGCAAGGAATTGCATTTCTTTAATTCAGATCACATTATATTAAACTCTAATTTTAAAAGTTCATAATAAATTTATGTTTGCATATCATTCAAAAATGAAGTCCTGCAAGCAAATTGACATTATTAATATATTGTCTTTTGTTCTCTTCTAGAAGCTTTCACCCAGAAAAGAAAATCCTTTACAGTCAGTAGTGCTGTGTAGCACTACTTCATCTCTATTACAAAGTGAGTTCTCAAATTAACTTATTAAATAAAGTATAAATATATTGTTGTATTTTCTATGTGCTAGATGTATTTCTAATTTTAATTAACAAACACAAAAATACAAACTTGAAGTAATACAATAAATATTTCATCTATTCCCCAAATATGGTGGAGGAAGTAGTATGTGGAAAAAAGAAATTCAGTAATTAAAATACTTCTGAGATTGTTACATTTTTATATATGTCTCTAGTATATGATTAGAAAATTACCTTAGCAAATGTATTAAAATTTTTTATGGTACAGACAAAAATAAATACATTTATACCACCTTAGTTTCCTTAGTAAATTAAAATTTCAGTTGCTAGGGTTTTTTGTTTTAAGAATGAGGCTTTTTTTATACATAAGAATTAAAATACATGGTTTTGATTAGTAGATGATCTCGAGTAACCTGTTCAATTATGATTCCCAGCACTGCAATTAATCATTTGACTGCAACTCAGTCTTGAATGAAGTTTCTGAGAACAAACTTCCCTAAAACACACATACATAGGTGGCACAAGTATAGTATGTTATGGATATATAAATCCAGAGCAGCATCCATGCCTGATCAAAAGTTTATGATGATAATAAAATATTTTAGGGGGGTTTTTTTGCTCCTTAATAGAATATTTACTTTAGGAATCTAATTTGCTTTTCAGATCTTATTTAGGATCCTGTTGGTGACTCCATCCATAGGCAGAAATCAGTCTCTGTTGTGGTTGTACCACATAACAAGGATGGACACACTGACTGTAAAGTGTTCCTGCAGGAAGGTGGCTCCTCAGGAGCTACTGGAGACAAATACATGATTTTTCATGCTCTAGGTATGACAGAGGGAGGAAATACAGTTCCTAGTTCTCACACTTTCAGATAAAAGAAATGAGACACTCCCACCATGTTCATAGGGCAGTCTTAAGATGTATTTGGCCTTTTACCCTTTCCTTGGAAGTAATTTGTACTGGCACCACTGGGGCAGGTCATTTCAAGACATGGGTCATCACCCCTTCACCTGGAAATAGCAGTTTTCAATGTTCCTAGAAGGCATCATTTGGGGATTTCACAAAAACTAACCAGCTGGATTCTTTCAAGATACAGTAGGCAGATGCCCTGGAGATTGAATGTAATAAATCTGTCCTTAGGTGTGACTGAATGCATCTTCTTGACAGCTTGTGACCTGCTGCTGAAGGAACTTCAAAATACTTTATTTCCTAAGGGAGACTCTACTCGTAGTAATGCACAAAATTTTCTAGGTTAGGAAGAAAGACTCTGGTTGACAAAGGCTGCCCAGCCTGCCTTCTCTCCTCAGGCACAAATTAGGATACTGGAGAATATACTTGACAGCTGAGAGTATATCAGTGAAAAGCTATTATCTTCTATTAAAAACAAAAAGTCTGCATTGAATTTTACTTATTTGTTCTTTACACTCCCTGACTCAGAAAAAGAAGCATCTAGTAAAACATTCAGCCACGCTTAAAACTTAATGCCACACTTCAGGGAAGATAGATACTGTGTTTTTCTCATCCCCAAGACATTTTGCCCTTAGACGAACATGAAGCAATGAGATAAAGCAGACATACAAGGTTATGAGAGCAGCAGAAGCTGTAGCTTAAGAAATATGAAGGAGGAAAGAAAGGGCATTTGGCAATGAGAATAATAAAATGTTTCAGATGGCAAATATTAAAACATCCAGATATCACATTAGAATCAGTTTGAATTAAGATTACACTGTATGGGAGAAGTTATGAGAGACTTATGTGAGAAAGACTCAGATGGCACAACTGGAATGACTGTCAGTCATGACTGGAGGAAAAGTTGAGTACAAAAAGGTCTTTTGTAGGAAAGATTAATTTTCACAGTCAGGTGAAAGATGGCTGCATAAAAACAGATGATACAATTGCAGAGCTGGAATGGATTGCATAGACAGGAATAGCTGGATTTTAGTCTGGCAAGGAAAACAAAGGTGTCAGTGGACAAACAATAATAACCATGATAGTTCACAATAACCTTGATGCCAGCAGTTACTGGGCTGCACCAGCAAATGGACAAAACCAAACCCACATAATTTCAATATATAAAGGAGACAGAAAGCATATGAGTAACTTTACAAATACACGTTGTCGCTCCAAATTCAAATGGAATTACTCATGTGAATAAAACCAGTGATATGCATGAGCCTGAACAATGTAGCCTAGATACCAGAGCAAAAGAAGGACCAACTCTTTTGTCAGAAGCCTGAAAAAATGTTTTGCTAGCTGTTTTCATATTCAGACTCCAAATGACAGGGTCCATTTTGGACTGAAGTCTGGCTTTCTGAAAAATTCTCAGTCTCAGATGACATGGTCCAGTATTCATCTCAAGCCAGATGCACTTTGGCTTGGGTTTTGGATGGTTGCATTTCTTTGTTTGTCTTTTGCTCGGTAGAAGGCATTTTGTGCTTTATGCTCTTTGGTTGTGGAAAAGAGAATGAGCAAAAGCAGGTAGTGAATCTCCTAAACTGGAAGCGAGGAAACAAGAGCTCGGCTGTCCCTACCACAGACCTCCTGCGCAGCACCGCGGAAGTCGCGGGTCCCTCTCACCAGCGGTCTCTTGGCTCTGAGCGCTGACGCCGCTTCCTTCCTTTCATGCGCTTTGTTTGCTTTTCGTACCTTTGGACGAGCGCGACTTTGTGCACAGCTGCGCACAGCTGTGCCCCTGTCCCGCTATAGGGCAGCCCTGGCGGCTGTCTCGGTGCTCCCTGGGCTGCTGTGTGTGCCTGAGCGCTGTCGGAGCCCTCAGCGCCTGCCCTCCGCTCCCTCGGGCGGAGCTACGGCCGCTCGGGCGCTGCTGCTGCTCGGGGGACACCGCGCTGGTGCCAGCGGGGACACTGCCCACGGGCACGGCCTCGCCGCTGATTCCGCCACAGCCGGGCTTGTCCTGACAGGGACGGAGAGGAGGGAGAGAAAAGAAGGAAAAACACAGTTTCATGAACCGGCGTGTGGCCGGGAGCGCACCCAGCCCGCGGCCGCCCCTTGTCTCTGCCCGCCCCGGCACTCAGCCCACCCCGGGGCTGAGGGGGGTCCCCGCCCGCGGTCCCTCCGTCCCGCGTGTCTTGGAGCCCCCGGCAGTGCCCCCTTCCCCGGGGCACACCCGGGCACCTCCTCCCTTCCCGGGCTCACCCTCCCCTCCCGCGGGGTCGGAGGAAGGCGCGGCCGCTGCCCGGAGCCTGCGCGGCGGCGCCGGGGGCGTGATGGGACCGCTGGGGCGGTGATGGGGCTGATCGGGGCAATGATGGGGCTGATCGGGCAGTGATGAGGCCGCTCAGGGCAAAGATGGGGCTGATCGGGCAGTGATGGGGCCGCTCAGGGCAAAGATGGGGCTGATCGGGCAGTGATGGGGCTGATCGGGGCAGTGATGGGGCAGCTCGGGGCAGAGATGCGGCCGTGGGTCCCAGGGCACGGCCGGACCTGTCCGGCGGCGGGGTCAGTGCCTTGCCGGGAGGAGCGTGCCGTGATCGCTCACTGCCCTGTTCGTCTTGAGGAATGTGTAAAATCTCATTTCTGGCCTGAATGCAGCCGGAAACAAACATATATTTTTTTTTTGGTCGGTGGTGGCGGTGGGAAAGGGGAGCGCGGGGAGTGGTGTTTGTTTGTGCGCTCTGTTCCAAGCTCTTTCAAGGCAGCGCTAAGCCCAGAGATTCCTCTGCCTGCTTCTCTCTGAGCCCCAGTGCTTGCTTGGACTTGTGTCCTTGGTTTTCTGCTCAGCTGCTTCAGCTGCCATCGGCTTGCTTTTTCCCCGTTTCTCTTTTACAGGTACATAAGGGTTCATGAAACTCCCACACCCACAGGTGCATCTATTTTCCACGCTGACGTGGTTCCCTGCTTTGGGGCGGAGGCTACGTGTTTCCTTAGTATTGTTCCTGAAAAAAAGGAAAGTGTAATTGATTTTTTCAAGTAACTGTGTTAAGTGGAGGCCAACAGTCCATAGCAATGCAAAGTATGTGGCCTGAACTATGTGAAAATATGAATATATTTGGTTTTAATATGATATGTATAACATATCCGAGTTTGGTAGCTATATGTGTTCCTGAATGAGGCCAGTCCAGAGCTAACTTTCTCCAGACCCTCTTAATTGCATCCTCCTAGGAATTAAAGAAAAAAAACCAAACAAACAACAAAACCAAACCCCCAAAACAAACCCACACATATTTCATAAAAAGAACTCTGAGATCATTAGCTAACATTTGGAAGTCCCTCAAATTAACATGCGTGAAGGACTGCGGCCAAACTCCCACTGGCTCCCATAAAAGCAGTAATCAGTCCTTCAAGCAAGATTCTCCACAAAATAACACCCAGAAGCCCCTGCAGAAAGGATTGCCAATCTCACCATCTGACTAGATTAAAAACAGCAGTAACAATGTGATAATTGACAGGAGAAACTTCCCTGACAAGGAATGAATCAGTGTTTATTTTTAGCCTTTCCCTCAAACGCTTTATTTAAAGGAAAGATTAACTAATTATTTCCATCATTGTATTGTCCACAGTAGAAACAGGAGGTGGCAGATCTTTAGTATCTGCATGGAGCACTGTGTTTCAGCTCTTCCTTTGAGGTCTGCACCCTGGAAAGGTGAGATTGTGCCAGTTGTCCTTTCATCTCTAGTCCAATCAGATATGAAAAGTACCAAGGTTTCACTAAATTTAGACACCCCCCAATCAATATTTTTTATTTCCTAAATAGCAAGCCTCAAAAAGGGTGTCAGAAAATGTCATATGTGATTCCCTCTGTATCCCACCTTTGCTCCAAAGCTTTCCTTGGACAGCAAGTCAGTATTAATCCTGTCACTGCAACTGTCCACTGCAGCCTTTTGCAATGACAGAGCACTCGCATTCCAAGAAGATAAGGCTGCTCTACCTGTGCACAGGAGCCAGCAATAAGATTTTATCTAGGAGAAGGCAGCTTACCCAAGAAAAGTCTGGGACAAGATTTGTCCTGTTTTATGGGACAAAAGCAAGGTAACCATCTCTACCCCAAAGACACTAAGTAATATCTGTGTTTCTGATAATAAGCTTTGGGGTTCTGCTTTGTTTTGAAGGAAGGCCTTAATTTTTCTTATTTTTTTTTCTTAATTTTTGAATGAGTTGCTGGTTGCAGCATGGGTTTCATTAGCAGAAAATGAATCAAACTACTTAGAAATGTCTGAGGACATTTTTCTGTTTTGTTTTTGACTTACCTGCTGTGAAACTGAGGCACATAAAGGACTCATTGTTTCATTTTACCACATATCTATAATATGAGGTTTCTACAAAGCACACAAATACCTGATTTACCAGTCTCTTACTTGTCTAATCTCAAAACAATTGTACCACATTAAATTCATAGGTCTAATCATATTAATTTTAGTCCTGAAGAATGTCTCATTTTCAGCATTTGAGTAATTATTCATCAATGCAAAATGTTTGTGTATAATTTCTTTTCCACGCTTCTTAATATTTCAGATAGTTTTGGATATGACCACTTAGGCTAGACCAATTCTAGGTAAAATGGTTTATTTGTACCATTTTAGTGTGTACTTGGTCATTCTTGAACAGAGTGAAATGTGAAGTAGAAGTAGAGGGTCATAGAAATAATGGGAAATTATCAGTTTCTTTTTGTGCAGCCCGCTGGTCTCTACAGAAGTTAGAGGGAGAAACTCCACTGTTTTATTGCTCATAGGAGCAACCTGAACTTCAGCATCTCATCTCAAATGTTAGTGCAAGAGATGCCTCAAAATGGAATTTTACCTACAAATAAAAGTTTTAGTTTTCCTTTCTGCTTCTCCTGAAGAGACATGGCAGAAACAGCTGTTCACTGGGATGAGCTCAGCCTTCTAAGTATTGACTGCAATGGTGCCTCCACAACCCCAGATAACATATCTGTTCAGAAGTCAGATGTATGTAGAACACTAATGGGAATATTGTATGAAATTATTTAATCTGAGGGCAATCAGGCTGAACAAATCATGAATCATTCATAGTCATTCATGCACATCTGCATTGCAAGAGATACAATTAACTACAAAGGAAAACATCACAGATGGAGGGGAGGGTGAGACAGAGAATAACGTAGATCAGTACCATCAGCATGTAATCCATGGGGTTTAAACCAGAATTTATTTTATTGGGTACAAGCCAAGTCCAAAAAATAAGGGTTTATGGCAGAATTCAAACTTTTAAATCTAAAACATAGGTGGTGGAAAAACCCCAGTGAGCTGTGCCTGACCTTGCATCATGCCTAGACTCCTAAACCACCTTTCCTGTTTTTACATAAGCTGTATTCTGCTTTGTAGAGCCTCTCTGTGGGCCTAGATCTGCAGCAGTTCAACAGGACTAAGCAGCTTGGCACTCTTTCATATCTTAACTCTATCAGGAACTGAAAACTTGGTGTCACTCCATTCAGGTCCCCAGAGTGGCTCAGTTCAAGAGATAATCCTCAAACCCCTCTAATGGATGCCAGTCAGACTGAGTCTTCCCAACTGCAACTGTACCCATTCTCTTTAAAAGACAGTTTTATGATCTACTAGTGCAGGTAAAGCATTTATCCAGGAAGTGGAAGGTCTGGGTTCAGGGCCCGTTCTTGGCAGATCAGAGATATCAGTAGTCACATTGATGTCTGGATGCATAAGTATTCACATGAAACCAGCCTCAAAGTTTGATCACTCGCACTGTCAACTCTGTCCCCTGACAGGACACTCCAGAGCAGGTGGTGAAGCTCTGCACAAGATGCTTAAATTAGCACTGATGGTTTCCTCTCAGATCTCATTAAGGCCGTGCCGTCAGAGGGGGCTGAGGAGCAGCAGAGTGTTATCAGCTGAGCCGCAGCCTCACGGTGTATGTGCTTCCGAGTACAGCTGTGTCAGGGGCCGCCCCCTTCAGCGTGTTCCTGCTCTTAAGGAAGCAACAATCTAAACTATTTCAGTATGGAAAACTGATTTAAAAACAAAACAAAACAAAAAAAGAGATAAGCTCTCAATTTTTAACAGAAACGTTCCTTTCAGCCCAGCAATAGCTATCGGGAGTTTGGATCTGCGGCTGCAGGAGTGGTGGGTGTAACCAGTACCGGCTGCTGGTCAACTCTCCAGGAACGCCTTCGGGAAACACAGGTTTGGGAATTACCGCTTGATGGCAATCTTGTGCCACAGAGGATGTAACCACATGTGATTTTATTTGGCTGCAAACATTTTTAAAGACCAAGAACCAAGTCTACTTCTTCTGAATACTATCATAAATTTAGAGTGACCTCATGTTAGGCATTTAGTTTAATTTAGAGTTGCACCAGCCTAACTGGGACAAGAATATGAACCAGATGTTGAGAAGTGATATTTTGACTGTTAATTCTATTGATAACACTCTGAACAATTTATGAAATTTAAATACAAGGAGCAAGCATAGGGACTGTAGGCACGAAAGACCAAGAGCACCGAGCTTCAGTTCTTCTGTGTTGTTACAATCTACACTAATTTCTAATAATTGACCTTTAATGCCTTGTCACATGCCAGGGGTTTTACCCTTACGGCTACTGTATTATACACACTATTCTTTAAAGACACAAGAAAGTTCTGCTGTGGCTGGCTGTAAAACAAGAAATTACTTTAATTCCAAAAGTCAGTATTTGAAGCCTTTGTTTTAAGCTTTCCAGTCAATATATTTCAAATGTTTGGAGGGTGTTTCAGTAATTCCTAATGCCAAATATTGTGCATTTATTTTGAAATATTTGGAAAATGCCTCAGTTCTTTTCACATAGAATAATCCTTCTGTGAGTCAACAGGGTTTTTTTCAGAAAGTATTTAGGTTTTTTGGTAACAAATCAATCTTGGGCTAAATCTGCATTTTTAAAAGTGGTGATTATCTCAACTCTGTAGTGAAATAGAATACTATTCACAATAACTCTTTAGTAAAGACAACCCACTTGGCTTAATGTTCTGTACATGTGTTGTGTATCGATGTGGTGTGTGGGAGAACACCACGGAATTTCTGCAACTGCATTTGAATGTCAGGGAAAAGCCTAACTAAATTTGTGCTTCTATTCCTTTTCTGTTGGCACAAATGGTGACAACGTCTCTATGATAAAGAGCTTCAGTTCTTCCAACCCCAACATTGTACAGTACTCTAAATATAAGGAATACCTGATAAGTTCAAGAACTCCTCCAGCAAAGTCATCTTCTCCACCTTCACTTTCACCAACACTATCAAGAGAACCAGTAGTCAGTTTAAGCTGAGGCATTTTCTATTTTAGACCTGATTGCATATCTGGTTTCAGCCAGGAAAGGAAGTGCTCAGAATGTTTTCTCACAGCCAACTCTTGTGATTTACTTGACATCAATGGAAGAAGGAAATTGTGTAAATATGGGCTCAACCTTATTCTTGGGAAATGCACAGTTCCATGGACTTGAGATCTTTAATGTATCTTTTTGGTTGTGACATGGAACTGTCAATTCAGTTCTCTGTTTGTATATGAGAATAAGATCACACCAATTCTGTGATGCTTGAAAGAAGACTTCCTGTATATGTGCTACATGCACTGAGAGGCAAACCTGGGAGGCTCAGGGTAAGAATGTTTCAGCACACCTTTCCTTCCCTCCCTGGTTTTGGCTTATTCTGAGGCCCTACCATAACATGGTCACTCTGGGAAGATGCTCTAAATTAAGCAGTGACTGTAATGGCTGAAGAACACAGCAACCTGAATCTATTTGGAGAATAGGATGGAAACTATTTCCCCACATTTCTGCCCTTCCATCTTAACACTGTGTTCTAGAGTTACAGGATTCACAGTTGACAGGAGGGTCTGCAATAACCCCGTAAAGAACCTGCCTCTCCCCCTCTTCGTTTTATGCACAGTTGTCATTCACTGAATAGCTGGTAGTTAATTTTTAAAATCTATTCTAGGGCAGTCCCCCAGGGCTATGCTCTTGTTTGTGGTTTCTATGTACTACCTATTGCACATATTGGTAATAGAGAGAGACTTGAGGAAAGCCTACGAGTTCCAGGTAGCACAAGTGGAGGACTCAGATCAAGGGAAGGTCACATTCTAGGTTTGTGGCAGTGCTAATCTACCTCATCTGATTATCTGAGGCATGTAGGCACAAATGCATCTTCTGGTACATGTATCAGCTACAGGAATGCTAAACTGGAGAAGTTAATTTGGCAAAATAAGGCGGGGGGGAGGAGGGGGAGAAAGAAAGAAAAAAAGTCATGCTTGGAACTACTTGAAGACTTGCATGAAATTTCCATTTTCCCATTCTTTGAATACTTTGGAAACACATCAGGTCTTGAGATCTGCATTTTAAAATGTTGCTTCAAACTGGAGTAGTATCTGTTAAATGTAGCCAAGAAACATCTGTTTTTCTGTTCCTGGAACCCTGAGCTGAGGCAGCCGTTTTCCTGTCAGCTCTGCTGTGGAGAAAAATTGGTTCAATAGGTCATTCTGTTCTCTCCATTTCGTAGTTCTCAGTTTCCTGTTAAAAAGATGGCCAACAACAGGAGTGAGCAGGAAGGGAAAGAAGATTCTGTGTAACGTGTGTATTAGCCTGTGAAAAAAATCCATTTAGGTTCAGAGTGAGTGAGATAACTGGTGAGAGCAGAGCTATTAAGCATTAGAAAGAACACCAGGGATTTTATGGAACTGTAAAATTTATTAGCCCCCAAATGCCTCCAAGATTTTTTAGCCCCCAAATGGTTTACCTTTCATTAGTGGAAACAACAATCTGATAGAAATCCCACTGAAAACAATGAAAATCTCACATTGATGCAACTGGGCTCTGATTTTGACCCTCTGTGGTATTACTGGTAGATGGCCTGGTGGAAACTGGTCACCAGTACACAATATATTAATGCAGGACTGTTGTTAACTTTGATCTGAGCAGCTCCAGACTGGATTCAGTAACTGAAGGGCCAACATGTTGTATATATTGTCTTTTCAACCACCTCTCTCTCTGCTGGAGTCAATCTGAGGTCAGCTGGGAGGAACAAAGAGAAGAAGTTCAAAGGCTTCATGTAGAGAAGCCCATAAGTATATTGTGTTGGTTTTAGTTTTTACATTTCCAGTTCTCTGTGCTTTGACAATGCTTTGGACAAACAAATAGATTCTTGAGAGCTGCATAATTTTTCCCGCCATCTTTTAAAAAGAGGATCAAGGCTCATAAAGGCATTTGGCTGCTTATGCTCCCCCTGAAATCATCAGGCATTAAAAGCATAAATAACATGGAGAACATGCGCCATGTTCTGATACTTAATTAGCAATGAAAATCTGTATTATTCAGTCAGCATCATCAAAATTAGGAAATCAGTACACTGAGGTGGCAGAACCTTCTGCATGTATCCTTACTGAAGAATGGCAGCACCCCTGTTTCAAAAACAATTGAAAAAATGTGCTGTGACCATCTGTCATGAACATTTTGGTGACATAAAAAAGCCATTGGAGTCCTGTTTCTTATACACGTGGATTTGGCTATCACTCACGTGACTTAAAAAGCAAAACTAATCTGGAGGAAGAATTTTTTCATTTTTTTCCTTAGATGTGGCCTTTCCCTTCCACTGCATGAACTTAAAATACTGAGGAAGCAAGTCCTAATCTGAGTAAGAGTTTCTAAAAGAGAATTGGAGATGCAGCACTTTCTGTGTCAGGGTCTTGCAAAGTGCTGATGGTATAAATTAACTAATGGGGGTCAGGAAACTTGTTAAAGGCAGATAGGATGCAGGAAGGGAAGAGGGAGTTGTACAGTTCCCAGGCAGTTGCAAGCAGCTTCCTGACACTATTTACTTGGTGAAACATTTTGTTTCCTCCAGAGAAGTGGAGTTTGATTTTTGCTTTCATCATCATCAATGTAAGTCAAATGTCATGATTTGTGTCAGTCTGTCTTATATTGCCCTACATTCATTCTGATACTGAAGTGACCATTCTCTGGCTGGTACGTAATTATCTAAATCCACATGGTGGTATGGTCCATCTATACCCCAAATATACTACAGTCAAATGCATGCGTGTATATGGGAAATGCCATTGTCAATGGATAGTTGGGAAAGGAATGGTGCAGTTTACTCTGTGATCCCTGGGTTTGTAGCCTGTTTCCCCAATGCCATCTTCATCTGCTTTCTTCAGTCCCATCTGATTTTTGTATTTTCCATATATACACTTTGTTGTACCAGGGGAGGTTCATGTTGGATATTAGAAAAACTTTCTTCACTGAAAGAGTGGTTAAATTGGAACGGGCTGCTCAGGGAAGTGGTGGAGTCACCATCCCTGGAAGTGTTAAAAAAACAAGCAGACATGGCACTAAACAGTATGGTTTAGTGGGCATGGTGGTACTCGTTTGAAGGTTAGACTTGATCTTGGAAGTCTTTTCCAACCTTCATACTATGTGATTTTCCTAAAAACAGTTACATTTGTTATGTGTTTGGCACACCAGTAATTGGAATTGCTGTGATTGACAGGATCACACTCAAAGGACCAGCACCTATTACAGAAAACCCCTGCATGCTGTGAACATGAACGTGCTTCTGCATTGCTTGAGTTGCACCTTAGTTCTGCTCTTTCCTCTTGGAGTGTCTCCTACCTGGAGCTTTACGTAGGAACGAGGGACATCTAGTGGCTTAATAAAACATAGCAAAGGAAGATGTTCTGCCCAAGGTACATTGTTGTGCAAAGCAGACACTTCAGTGAAAATTAAACTAAGTTAAAGACTTTATCAATGGTTGGAATGTAATTTGAACACATCTAATTGCTTTAGCTAATAGTAAAATAATCTGCGATGAATTTAATTTTTGTTTTTCTATCTTGGTGAGCTGACTTTGGAACTTACACAGGTTGAAATGCACTTGGTACCTAATTTCAGGAGGACAAAATATCCTCTTTCATTAGAAGTTTGGGTACAGGACAGATGGATAAAACCCAAAAGCACATCACACACAACACAGCCCTATACATTTTGTGCTCCCCCAAATGAATGCATTTATTTTATGCATGGCAATTCAGGATGTGATTAATGAGACTAGGTGATACCTGATAGCTTACAATGACAAGGAATAACTGTGAAGAGCAGTTCAATGGAGCCTTTTCTTTCTCTGTAATGTGTTTCTTATTATAATAGTTAAATAATGAGTAAATAATATTTACTTTAACAAGTAAATAACTCTGAGTCATGTTTCACTCTCTCCCCTTTCTTCTTATCCTAACCAATAACTGCTTGTCATCCCAGTAGCTTTTATTACAAAAGATGAGGTGCACATAAAAGAAGCAAAAATATCTGCAATGAATTATATGATGGCTTTGTATTTTGAGCCCATGTTTGTTTTACATTTTCCATTCTGCCTTTTTATTGTACGTGCTGAAAATCTGGATTGACTAAGTCTATTATGCTGCTCAGATCAGGGACAGTGCTTGACCTCTCATCCTGCAGTAACTAAAGTTGAGAGGCCAACATCAGGCAGTCAAGAGTTGTTATCTCTGAATGTTTCTCATTCCTATTCTAAGCCCACAAATCAATAAATTCAAGTTTTGCAGATAAAGCTGGGGCATTTTGAATGGGGCGTATGACTGAAGAAGGCGGCTTACATGTAAAGAGGGAGGCTTCTCTGCAAATGAAAGCAAATCATTGCCAAATATTAAGACAGATAATCTGGAGTGAGCAACAGGAGGCATTCTGTCTCACCTGAGAGGCTGATGAAACCTGGAAGCCACAGGAGTGAGATCAGACTGAGAAAAGACGAATCGCTCGTTATTTTGCAAAGATGTGTAACTCAGGAGGGTTTTTTTTAAGAAGTGATGATAAAATCTTTTGCTAGCTGGGTGCATTTTGTCTTCCCTTTCCCTTCTGCAGAAGCTCATAGACCTTAGTGAAGGTAAGGAAATCATGAATAAGCAAGTGAAGAGCTCTCCCATTCTGATGCCCAGCTCCATGTGGAAGCCCTCTGAGGACCTTATCCAAGGGTTCAAACAAAAATTCTTAGCCTATGTGTGTGCCATGAAAATGAGATAGGAAGAGTTATTTAAACACTAGTCAGATTGCATTAGGAGCATGTAACACAGAGACTGGGTCCAGTGGTTTGGGCTGATGTTGTAGGGGATCGAATTTACAGAGGTTATTGTTTCATTAAGGGACACTGGAAGCAGGAACTTTATTAATGTCCTATGATTAATGAGTAGTGAACACAGCAGGTATTTGATAGCCCCTCGATCATTAATTAAAATTCTTCTTTATAGAGAGGTATTAGCAGCCTTTATTTATGTGATAGAGTTTGCAGGCTTCAAACTCCTAAAGTTTTAGGTGCACTAGCAGGCACAAAGTTATGTTGTTGAGATCCCATTTATCTCCAGATTTGTTTCAACAACAGTTCATTGTAGAGAGAAGTTGCCATGAAGAGACCTTACAAAGGATGTTTCTGTTCTCTTGTGAAGGCTACATTTAGGGTGTGAACATAGGTATACCAAAACCCTGCTGCTGGTGATATTCACACTGGATCTATCAGTGTGAGTTAAAAATGAGCTGAAGTTGGTTTAGCTGGCAAATAATGAAGTCTCTCTGTTTCAGAAATTTCTGGGAAAGAATGGCAAAGCCAAAGTACAGTTGGCCACAAGAACTACCCTGATACAAGTGTGGTCAATGATCAGAAAGAAGAAAAAGAAGCAGACTGGCTTTTTAACAAATATTTATCCAATGAGAAGGTAACAACTTCTTACTTTCCTACTTACCTTTGCCACTGTGAGGTCCTGGTTACCACATTACCACTGTTCTGATTAATAGGGCACTACAACACAAACCTAAAGTTACATGATCTTTAGACTGAATAAACTCTCTTGTGAAAAGGCCTAAGAAAAATTACAATCCTGTTACACCCAAGATGAAGTGAAAAGAGCATGTTGGGGAAAGGTTGGAATATGCCTTGCACAGACTGGGAGCAGAAAAGGTAACTGGGAGAGCTGATACTCAGCACCTGAATCCTTCAAGCGTAAGGTTTGTTACAATGCTGGAAACCAGCCTAGGACTCCTCTGCTCTTGCTTCTGTTGATGCTGGAGTGCCAAAAGCAAAAAAGCTGTGACTACTGAACTCAGGCTCCCACTCCTGCTGCCCTGGTGCTTTGCCCCTGGCCTTATGCAGGGATGGGTATGTATTTACTAGCTAGTACAGGCAGACACAAATTTCCATTGACTAATCTTCCTCTGGCAGGGTGAGTCATCATATAGAAAAGGTTGTTTCTGCTTGTTCTTTGTTCAGATTATAATCCAGTCAGAGCTCCAAAAAAGGCCAGACCAGTAGCTTCAACACCTATGACAATCTCTGCTCTCCCATAGTAATGGAGGGAAAACTGGAGATTTGTCTGTAGCTTCAAGCTTTCTGGAGGGAAACATTTTCCTTGGAAAATACTTTGAAAGAAGCTGGTGAAGTTCCTGGTAAGATTGCAGCCTTTTCTGTCCCCATCCATCAAAACAAGGTATAATTTTTGCCTGCTTCACAATGGTATTGGGAGGAATCATTAGTTAACATGTTTACATCACTAAAAGTGATTTCCTATTCTAAATCACCTAGACTTCAATCTCTAGTAACACAAACTGATCTCACCCTTCTTAAAAATCTTTTCCCTCTTCTCACACATCTGTATTTCTCTTTGCATTCTGAGTGCAAAATGTGATTGCTCCTAGCATTGCTCCTGTACACCTGAGAGCAGTTTTAACAATGACACTGTATTTTCCTAAGCAATTAAATAATCAGCAAAGGAAAATATTTCTTCTTCAATTTCTGTTCTTCCTCTTTACCAGTGTTGGAAAATGTTTTCTACCTGATATTACTCACTACTAAAATTTCTCATCACTGCTTCAACTCCTTGGTATTGTCATGAACACACAATTTTGCATATATTTCAAAGGCATAGTTTAGTCCAGCAATCTTTAAGAGAATTAATTGTGATCAAAACTGGAGCTGTCTATAAACAAACCCCTGTATAAATATTATGTGTTGCCTGTGTTTGCATGCTGCAGGACCTGTAGCTGTTTCTACAAAAAGGAAACTTTCTCTGGAACACAATGGCAGCAGACCAAAATGTCAGCACTGTCTTAAACATGAAGTGTACTATCCAACTGAAATTGCATAGGGAACCTCAGAGAGCAAAATGATCTGGAAGCTCCTGTAGTCAAATTCGTGCCAGAACTGGTAAGATATTTTTAGCTATGACACAGTCTTGAGGATTTATTTTGGGTTGTAAGAGGTACCCAAATCTGGAGGTGATGACCACTTTAGTCATGGTCCTGCTGCCTTCTCATCATCCAAATTGTCCTCCCACACACAGCCTTGCCTGACCTCTGAAACAGGCCTTTCTTTTCTCTCTCCCTGCCATGATCCCTTTTACTCCTGCTCACCATCTCTCTCCTACTATAAAACTAAAATCTTGGCTTTACCTCATTTCCCTATAGTATAAATCCTTTCCACCTTTTTACCAAGCTCCAAACTACTTTCCTATCCAGGTTTACTACCAGATGATGTATATTAATGTAAGGAAACATCCCAGCCTTGTATATGCAGAGATGAAGTCCATATGAGCTATACTTCATATGGACTTCACAGTGAGGGTGGTCAAACCCTTAAACAGGATGTCCAGTGGAACTGGAATGTCTGCCCTTGGAGAAACTCACATCTGGAGCAGGCAAAGCACTAAGTAACCTGACCTAACTTTGAAGCTCCGTTTTGAGTGGGTAAAGAAGGAGGTAATCTCTGGTGATTTCTTCTAATCAAAATGATTTCATAGTTCTAAATAAATCTTGAAGCAAAAGAGTAAGAATACCTAAGAATCTAAGAGAAAGATGGTTGTCTAGCAAGAAGCAAAAGGAATACAACAAAACAAAGCAGAGCTGTGCATAATTATTCTGATTTTCATGCATACACTGAAGTAACTCAGGATGCAGTCAGATAAATGTTAAAATCAGTAGAGAACCAACAGGAGAATCAACACCAAGATGCTTGATACCTTAGGAAGAAAACAGTTCTGTGCTCCAGTTTATTTTACCACTGCTGCTGGTTTATTTGGGAGATGCATCATCACCAGATAAACAAGCATTGATAATATCAGCATCTGTTTAATAAATATTATATTACAAAGTATTGTTCTTCCACTATCTTCTTAAATAGAACATGTTCCTGAAATTGAAAGTCCAGTAACAAAGGGCACAAACAGAACAAGGAATCTGGCAGCAAAATATTTCTTTCTAAACAATAGAGTTGCAAGAGCAACACCCTGTTATGCAGCTCAGTAGAAGGGCACAAACCAATACTGAAACATAAAATGCCCAATCACTAAACTGATTTAATATGATGAAGTTCCCCCCAATCCAAGCCATTAAACTGAAAGTCAATACAGGAGCTTGAAAATGACAATAAACAATAACATATCACTCATGGGTGGCTTTAATTCTGAATCTGGGATAAATTGCATGAAAAAAATCACAAGAAATTTTTAACACAAAAAAAAGAGAACTGAAAGGCAAGTGCAATGACTGACAAAGCAGAGAATGTAGTCATTCCTAACACAACATAAAAGTGTTGCATATTTGTAGGCTGGGCTAAATTTCGCTCTGAGTGTGTTTTATGGGATTATAACAGAAAAAAAAATCCTGACAACTTGAAAGAAAATCAAGTGTCTTATTAGACCAATTGATAAAGCTGGAAAGAACAGACAAGCTTCCAGGCACACAGGTGCTTCTTCAGATCTGAAATAAAACCAGCAAACTTCAAAGCTAAATCCAGGTTAAGAACAAGTGTGCTGAGTCAGGACATCTGCTTTGCTTCAAATGTTTATTAATTTCTTTTTTAAAGGCTGTAAACAATGAAATAAATTTATAATAATACAGCCCTGTAAATGGATTATTATTTCTAAAGCAGACTTGCAAGTAGAAAAGTATCTACGGAGAAAACCCCCTGCAAATCTGCACAAAATCACATTGAGTTTCCATGCGATTTAAAAACCTGTTTGCTTCCATTGCTTTAGAAAATTAATTGGAGTCCTAAATCACTTAGAAGATTTTACTTTCACTGAAAAAGGCAACAAACAAGTCAGGATACTGCCAAGGAGTGGATGCACGTGAGTGCCTGGTGTTCATACAAACCCAGCCATGCTGGGGACAGGTACATTTGCCTGAACAGACCTCGTAATAAGCTCAAAGCTTGAGATCTGACACGAGCACAGACAACACCAGGCAACGCTAAGCAATGGTCTGAGATGACTCAGCTGTAATAGGTCTCTAAGGCTAGTCTCAGTAATGATGTAAATATAGCTTTCTAAGTTTGTAATTTGTATTTATTGAACCTTTTCACTGGAAAGGGTATGGATAATGAATCAGAAAAGTAATTTTCTGTCATTGGCCATTCAGCAATTAAGCTGTTACTTTTTCAGTCACCTACAACAGTTTCCTTGTTTTTAGAATGACTGCATGATATCATATCCTGAGCCCTTCCCTTTTCTTCTAACTTTCTGGGGCACTAGGAGGAGTCCAGCTACAGTCATCATGTGAATTGGTCTGTAATACTTTAGTGGAGCTACCTCTGCCAGCATCTGCCTGCCTGCCTAATTCATACTCCTTAAGAAACTGCTGCTCCAGGACAAACGGCTCTTGAAGCACAGTGAGTACCAGCTGAGAGGGCAAACAATTTTCCCAGCTTGTAGAGTTGCATCAGAGAACCATCACTTCTCTATGTATTTACATGTATGTGCAGTTTGGGACACAAATAAAAGTGAAAGGAGAACTCGCTGTCATAATTCATCACTGAAGTGAGAAGAGAATTTCCTGGCTCAGCTGGGGTGAGAAAAGGAACAGCAGCAACATGGGAGGCTCTTGGGGCACAGAGATTGGGTTTAAGGTGTGGGTTAAGTGTAGGAAAGGGCCAAGGTACATGTGCTGTGCCAGGTGACATACCCATTTGTTGTGGACAGAGACAGGAAAGAAACAGCTGCTAAAATGCATACACACAGCTGTGAGTGGCTACATGGCATTGTATTAATGCTGGATGACAAGCACCTTTTGTTTATTCTTGATCTGGTTTGATTTAAGGAATGCAGTAGTACTAGCTAGTAATGAGAACAATGAAAGGAGGATAAAAGAGCTAGTTTTCTTCATGAATCTCCACTCATCCCTAAAGCATACAGGCCAAGTAAACACTGGCAGTGAGTCATTGACTCATTTTAGTATAACTACATAACCTGTGGTAGTGGTGATGTTACTTGTGCACTTCTCCATTTTAGTCTTTAGCTCTCAAATGCAGAGCTAAAGGCTCTGCCATTCTTGGTGGAGGGCCCAAGGTTTTGTCTAGATGTCTCTGAAATGATGATTTAGTAGTAACTTGTTAACTATATCAATGATATAGTTATATTTGAAGTTATGAATAAGGTAGTATGATCCAGAATTCACAGTGTAAAAGATGTTACAATGAAAGTAAATAAATTACTTGCATTTATATCTACCAAATTATATTGTAGAAGGTGTTTATTTATAGAACATCTGAATTTTACTGTGCATGTTGTCCTGGTAGAATACCAGATATCAACTTCTTTCCAAAGTTGTAAAAGTATTATGATCATGCTTTACATAAAGGCCTCAATCTAGTTTGAATGGAACCGACAGAAAGTAGTGTGAATATTTCAGATAACAGTAACTGGCTTCAAAAATGTGCAAATAAGTTGTGTCCTTGCTCCCCAAGAAAGTGTTTGGTGAGGTGAGCAGCTGTACAACACAACCTTTGCATATGTCATTGATCACATAACTTTATCTATTTTCAGTTTGCTCACTATGGTTTTGGTCAGCTCCTTCAGAGGGTCCTAACACAGTGTTAGTAAAAAACATTGCTTTTTGTTGTCTGCTAAACTGTATTGTGACAGGAAAACTCCTCTTCAGTTAAAAGTTGCTGGACCATCTTCTGTTGCTGATGTAGTTAGTTTTACGGCAAAACAAGCCTGATGTTTTCTACAACACAGTTATGATAAGAGTAGAAGGATGCTCAAGATGTGCTCTGTGCTGCTCAGCCTGGCCTCAGCAGCATCGAGATTGCTGTAGGAGAGGCAACCATTAGTCCACCCCCTGCAGCACTCTGCCTCTGACAGAGACCTGCACCAGGTGCTTCTGATACAGCTGCAAGTAAGTCCAGAGAGATCAGCTGTCAAATAGGCTTCACAGGAGATGTTTTCACACACCTATTAGTTAGTAGTTGGCTTCTACTGTGCAACACGAGGGATTTGTAACTCTTTCATTTAATAGAATATCACAAGCAGATATAAACATTTCCATAGAAATGTTTGTTTCTTGAATTCACTGCCTCCAAGCAATCTTGGTTCCAACAGTGTTGTGTGACCATGAGTAAAAAAAGTGGGGTTTAAGAAAACATTATTATTTCCTTTCTCTAGATTTAAATTGCTGCCTTCCCCTTCCATTAGATGTAAATTTGCTTATGTATAATAGAAAAAACTCCCTTTAGTATTTCAATTCTGTGCTCTACTGAAGAGTGATGATGTATTTTTATTCTTACTTATAGTTTGGTCTGTCTAGTTTATAGCTATGCCTTTTTTCCCAATTTATAAACTAATCTCAAGTTTATAAATTCAGGAAAGCTCTTGAATTTATAAGGGAGCTTCAAGGGCTTCACTCACAGTTTTAGAATTCTAGAATACAGATGTAGTCAGGCCACTTGGTTGCTGAGGGAGGACTTGCCCTTGGTGAAGCTGTGCTGCATGTTCTGAATCACCTCCCTTCATCCATGTGCCTTAGCATAGCTTCTAAGAGTATCTGTTCCACAATTTTCCCAATCACTGACAAGCCAGTAGTTCCCAGAGTTCTACTTTCTACCATTTTTAAAAGTGGGTGCATTGTTTCCCTTTTTCCAGGGACTTTGCTTACCTGCCATGACTTTTCAAATGTCATGGAGAGTGACTTGGAAACTTCTCATCAGGTCCCATAGTCCCATAAGTCTTCAGGTTTCTCAGGAGGTCACAAACCTGAACTTATTCCCCAGTCCCCATCCTGCTGACCATCCTTTCAGAGGTGTGGGAGGAGAGGTTGCCAGTGAAGACTGAGGCAAAAAATACTTGAGTACCTCAGCCTTTTCCTCATTCATTGTTACCCATTTGCCAGTCTTGATCACCAGGGGAGTATGATTCCTTTGACCTTACTTTTCTGGCTAAGCTAAACCATAATACTAACATACCTGTAGAAAGCCCTTCTTTTTATTCTTTGCATCCCTTACCAAATTCAGCTCCAGCTGTGCCATGGGCTTCCTGACCCCATCCCTACACAACTGGGCAGAGTGTCTATACTCCTCCCAGGATACTAATCCTTCCTTCCACTGCCTGTGCATTTTCTTCTTCTCCTTTAGTTTGACCAGCAGGTCTCAACTCTGCCATGTTGGTCTCTTGTCTTCCTTTCCTGTTTTCTTACACCTGGGTATTGAGAGCTCTTGTGCTCTATGGAAAGTATCCAGATCCACCAGCTCTGTTCTGCTCCCTGGTCCCCAGCTGCAGTTTCCCAGGGGTTCCTACTGCTTAGTCCTTGAAGAGCTGGAATTTTTCTTTCCATTAATTGAGAGCCCTGACTAATACATATCCCTGAGGACTATGAACTCCAACAGTGCATGATCACTACAGCCCAGGCTGCCTCCAATATTGATGTCACCAATTAGCTCACTTGTGTTGATGACCAGCAAGTCCTGTAGTTAATTATTTTGTTGTCATGCTTGAAAGATCCAAAGATGAAAGAGTTTATTTATGGAAGCCACCTAAATATGCTCTTGCATCCTGTTTATATATCTCAAAAAAAAAAAAATTTCCAGCACCTTACATCCACGAGATGTTAGGTACACAGAAAACATTTAATTAATTAATCCCACAAAAAACTTGTGAGGCAGGCTCCTTAATTTTACAGGTGAGATGGAGAGTGAGGCAGTTCAATTAAGTGACTTCCTTAATAATACATGGTGAGTCAGTGCTAATTCTGAAAATAGACTTTGTGTCTTCTGGTTCCTTGCCCTGTATTTTAATCATCAAACCAGACTTAACTCTAAAGTTGAATGAACTCCTTAAACTATTAAAATAATTGTTCTCAATTTCATGTTGGAGTATATTTTAATCACCTAAGCAGCTGAAATACTTGCAAAAGTTTTCCTTGCTTAGGACCTACTTTGTCTTTCTTGTTCATATGTTTCTTGAGGTATCAGCTGTATATATTTTGTTTACAGTGATCCTGAACTTCAAAAATACACTCTAGCAGATCTCTCAAAAAAATAAGGAACCCGCTTAAAACTCACAGCCATCTCCTTGCTGTCAATGTAGCAATGCTCTTTTTCATACTCTCAGCAGCTGTTCCACTTAATAATACCCGTAGCTTTAATTAATGGAGCACAGTAAAGTTACTGCCCCACAGAAAGCAAAAGATAAACTGCTGGTTACGCTGTCATGACTAAAGGAAAATGTATCCTGAAGCACAAAAGAGCAATGGTGTCTTAAGAAATATCTGCTTAGAAGTGCAGTTCTGGACAGCATACTGTGTCCTCTCTGAGTAACCTGGTTCAGGAAAAGGTGTGATCCTTGCAAAACTATTTAAGTGAAGAGTACCCATGGTTCAGGCTGATGATATGCTCCAGCAGCTTTAGAGCTTTCCTGAGCATAGTCCACATATTTGTTTATGCTGATAGGACATACATAATTTTATCAATCCTCACTATCTTACCTGTTTGATAGTGTTCTTTAGTATAGGATAGAATAAATGGTATAGACAATATGTATGTAGGTGTAAGACTGAAAGAGGCTGAGGAGAGGGAATGAAGAAATAATATTACCATTGTTTGCTCGCTGTTAAACCTGGGTATCAACACAGCTCTCTGTTACACAGCCTTATAAAATGCTTTGTATCATACAGTATTTTTAGTGTGGGTGAGATAATCAGCAAAAGGCTGTGGTCACCTCCAAAATTTTCATAAAGAATATTGCCACATGTAACGAATAGGACATTGCTGTGCAAGCAACCTTCCAACTTAATTGCAATTTAGCAACAAAATTCCTTCTAATTTCAGCTTCTTCATTGCAAATGAAGATCCTAGGTAGCAAAAACAGTCAGTAAGCATTGTTAAGCTGTATTTAAGGAAACAACTCTAAAGTAATTTGACATGTTGTAAAGAACAGAGTCACATGTTGCCTACCAATCATGGGATAGGCCGAGTGTTTCAGGTAAGATGCCAAGGAGAAATCTGCCAAGGAGACTATTCTTTTTCCTCTTTGAGTTCAATACTTCTATTCTTTTATATTCTTCTTAAAATGTTAACTATGAGCATATTTTACACTTTGCTGCTAGGGCTCTGTCGTCAGTTTTCAGCTGTCCAATACTGGTCAGAGTACCACTGCAACTTTGCTTTCAGTCCTGCTAGAGAGTAAGGTGTTTTTCTCACAGACTTCAGAAAACGGCCTGATGCCAAGTGATGAGCAGTTTGCAAGACAGCAAGCACTGTCTGTGCCCATCCACTGGGGACAGAAAAGCTGCCTTTCAAAGTGGTTTTTGAAAACCAGGCAGGAGTTGTCCAGTACAAACTGGACAAAGAAGACCCTCTTCTGAACCTTTCTTAGAGCTTGAAAACAAACTCAAAAAAGCAATGTAAATAATTGACATTTTTTCAGTGCCTCTTCACTCATGTCTCCTTTTATCCATAGTTCCTATTATTAACCCATCAAATGTAATGGTAGTAGTGTTTGAGAAGCTGAAATTGTTAATCAAACATTAGATAATATTTGTGAAAAACAGGGCCTAAAGTGATAATGAATGTGCCTAGGTGTTCTCTTCCAGATTGGGAATAGGAAGAAGACTTTTTGGTCTTTGTGTCTGATCAAAACTAACTAAACTGGTAGAAACAAAATACATGAACATTTTCAGCAACAATTCAGATAATAGGTATGAAGAATGAGTCAGTTTGAGAAAAGCAGATATTGCTTGTGGATAATCTGAATATGAATGGAGGATGCATAATAGAGTATCACATTTGAGAAGAGCTCTGACAAAATAGGGGCCTTGAATTTTGGATGCAGGGGGAGTTACACTTGCTTCGTCTGTTACTTAAGAGAATAGAAAACAAGCTGCCTCTGTGATTAAGTAGATATTGTGTTCTTTTACATAGTTCACATTATTTAAGATCCTACTTTCAGCAAAGACTGTGTGTCCTGCCTACCTTAGTAATCAGATTACTGGTCACTGCTCTCCAACAGGTCTATCACAGCCTTGTTCTGTTAATTCAGCACAGAAAGAAAGCATTTCAGGAATGTCAGTTCTTCAAGCAGTGGAGATTATAGGCATGGTAACAGTACATGTTTGTGAAAGGTATATGCTGTCTGACTTCATTCCCTGTGACAGTAAGAGGGAAATTGAGGTAGAGCCATTGTGCTACTCTGAAGAGTTGATATAATTAATATATTCTGTAGATTTGCTTCACAGAACCAAGAAAGCATTTATGGTAGGTAATATGGTGCTTACACATTAGATCCAGAAAATGAATGGGAAAAGAAAGTGAAAAGAAATACATAAGGAGGGAGTTGGCTAGTTTATTTCCATTATGCAGTCATAGTGAAAGGGAAAAAGCTAAGCAATACCACAATTAAAAAAACCAAACAACCAAGCAATAAACCACCACCAACAAAAAAGCACATCCAATATGAATTAACTATATTAATTATAAAATGTGGAGTTAGCAATGCAGGCAAGATATTTTTTTTCCAGCATTCCTTATTATGTGTTATTCGTGACACTGTAAAGATCCAAGAACCTTGGCTCACTCGACTTGCAAAATACCACTAGAATGTTTCTTGCTGGAATGAAGTACAGAGACACAAGTACAAGCTGAAACTGTAAATATGGGGAAGGATTTCTCTGTTCAATAAAACAAGTGGTTTCTGCTGAAACTAGTTTTGCTTGAGGACTAGTTTGTAGTTCCAAGTGTCTTTCAGTGCTGACAGCTGAAGAAGGTAGCTTGGGGCCAGATTGTGAGGTTCGCTCCTTGTGCTAAGGGGTGGATGTGTTTAATTAACCTTTGTTTCTGCAGAAGCAGACTTTCTGGCAAGCCTAGGAATGCTAAAGGAGGGAAATCTAAACAGCAGTGAACCTAGGCACATTCTATATATCTAGTATAGATAAAGAATATTAATGTAAATAAATAATGTTTTCTAGGAGATAGCTTTCTAAGTAATTTCCATTAAAGAAATGGAGCATGGTTCCTCCTGTAGGACTAGCCCTCATTAATTTCACAAGATCCAGCTATGGTCCCATGCCCTTGGGACACTTGTCTTTCATGCCTGACTAAAGACTGGGCACAGTTCTTCAACAAAAGCATGTATTCAAGGTGGAAATATTCTGCTTAGTATCTCTTGGGTAGAGCTAGACCTGACAGCCTCACTGCCTGTTCCATGTCCTGCAGTGACTTCTTCAGATACCATAGCTTGGACTGACCCTTCCCAGAGCTTCCTGTAAAGTGCAGATCTCAAGGTTTATAGCGAATTCTTCAGAAGGCACATGGCAAGTCTAATGCAAAGCAGATATCCTTTGCATAAAGTTGCTGAAGGCACTGGTTTTTGCTTGAAAAACTAAAGCACTGTAGATTACAATTCATACAAGTACAGCAAACTCCCTGGCCCCAACGTCCCTTGCCTCTAATCTTTCACTAAAAAACCCACCAACTTTGCATGCATGTTTTGAAAGAATGCAAATCAGAGCTTATCGGCTCTGACCCTCATCAACTCTGCTGCCACAATGGCATCATTGTTTTCTCTCTCCTCCCCTTAGTAAGCAGCATTTTCCATTCCTCTCACTTCCTTTTCATCCCATACCTGTCCATCTGAGAGCCTTTTTGAAGCTCTGCTTTGTCATCTGGTTTTGCTGCTACTGTGATCTAAATGCCAAAATCCTTCAGTCCTGGTTGCCTTAGTCTCAGTCAAGACCCTGTTCTCCCTTAAAAGGCACCTGATGAGCCTGAAGGTTGGATGTTCCCTCTAGTCTTATGGTCTTACAAACAAGGTGTATTCCCAGCGAAACGCATTTATGTTACAGCATTTTTCTTGCTCAAACTACATTGCAGCAACACAGTATCAATTGCAATCATAAATGATACTTTTCCCACCTCAGCACGTGACCCAGAACTCTTCCCCTCAATACTCTGCAGCACATAGAAACCAGTGCTAAGGGTGCAGTTTCTGCTACATTCCTACTACATTCCTAATCCCATGCTTTTTCCACTGCACTTCTGTTCCAGAATAAAGTGTTGTGAAAACAAACTAGGTAACTGAGGAAAAATAAAACTGGCTACAATTGTCAGGATTATAAATTCAATGTAATTCTTCAGCTTGTTTGTTTCTAGTAAGGCTATTGACTCCAAAAGCCACAAACTGTGTGTTAAGATCTTGGGTGGTGACAGTTTCCTTAATAATGCTGCCCAGAGCCCGAGACTATAGAGATAGGATTGTATAGGCCTGCCAGAAACAAGAAGTGTTCTATTGCAAAATGCATCCCACTGGCCAAATCTGGTCTGCAGGATCTTCTGCCTGGTCTGAAGCACCGTTACGGTGGAAATTGCAGGGAGCAAGCTGCTGCCTCATCCCAAAGAGAGGGAAAGGAGGGAGGGCAAGATCAGCACCCTGATGCATAGAAGTTGTTGCTGCACTTCTGTCTGAATGAGTTTGTGAATGCTTGGACACTCATACATAGCCCTTGCCTGATCTCCTTATTGGGCAGGTGAGAACAGCAGCATAATTTTAACATGATATAACTTACCAATTTCTTTATCTTCAGGGAGACAGAGTAATTGACATCAACGTAAACCTCAACAGAACCTTCTGCTTCAGGAATAGTGCTACAGGATGTGTCCAGGGCTTGGTTTCAGCACCAGCCACAGTACAACAGAAAGCTATGTTAACTTTCAGTCAAACTAAAGGGGTAACTCTGTTGATTTTGATCGATGGCAGTTAATTACATTTTTCCTCTTTAGAAGAACTATACATTTCTTTCTTTGTTCGCATGTCTGATAATGGCAGGGGAATTTTCTGAGGGTAGCCTTGGAACAAAACAGCAGCTCCAGGCACTCTCTAAGAGGCCAAATACAAGGGAAGGGTGGAGTGAAGTTACTATTTGATAATAGGAATAGTCGACAAGAAAGTCTCCTTATCTCTCTTCAATGCTTGTTTTTCAGAAAGTAACTGTGATGCAAAGGCAGGAACTATTCTCTGCTGTAAAATCTTTTCTGATAAGACTTCTGGAGGAACTCACAATGCTATCTTCGTTCAAATTCTTCCTCCGATGCGTTTCTTCCATGAAGTGTTTCTATGCTAATCCACTGGGCATTGCTCTTTACATCTTTAAAAGAAACAGAGTACTTAACTTGGACTGATTGTAGATCAAGCATTACTAAGAGCATGCATGTCCCATAGGAAAGCATAGTCCCTGGGAAGAATATTTGCCTCCTGGAAGTAGTTATTTGTATTGTGGGTTTATTTCCTTTACTGGATTGTAATCTCTAATGGGAAGCGGTGTTTATGCACCTTTAAGGCACCATGTATGTCTGTAACTTTATGCAAATTAGTGAAGATCAAGAAGGAAACAAGAAGTAATTTTACAATACAACTTAGCTCCCCCTTTAATAGCTGTCAGATTCTACTCTGTCATCTCAATATAAATCCAGATTTGGTGTTAAAGTCGCTGGAATGGAATATGGTCATAGCTCTTGAAACAGAGCGGACTGATGGGGAGAGGAGGCCAGCACTGCTGCATCTAATGGAAACATTCCCATTATCTTAGGCTATGCAAACATTAAATAAGCCTAGTCCTCTCTGTAGGACAGGCTGACTGTGCTGCCTGGTGCTATAGGCTGCTACTACAGTTCAGAAATGCACGTCTGCCATGTGACAGTGTATAAAGCAGTGGTTCTCAAAGCAGGTACTACACTAGTGAGGTCAGAGCAGTTTCAAATGAGGTCGTAAGACACATGAAATTAAATTTGATCACATATTTATGTTAGTATTTGGGGTTGCAGTAAGTTCTTGATCTACAGTAGCAACTTTTTTCAGTGAAAACTTTGGGGAACTGCTGTGGTTTATTCTGTGAAAAACTGGGTGGAGAGACTATTTCCTCTGAGTCATCAATGGGAAAAATTCCATTATTACAGAGGTGGAACACATGATCATGACAGCTAGGACTGAAAAAAATACCTATAACTGTCAGTATTTAGAACATGCTCAAATTTTTGTAGGTATATTAAATATACATCTGTTGATAGAGCATATTTCAAATGGCAAAGTGTCATCATCATTGCTTTCCAAAACTGTAATTAATCTATACATCCAAACTATTACACTGCTATAATAATTATAATAACAAAGTTAGTTACAGATCAGTCCTTCACAACAAAATTACACTTACCACTAGATAAAAATGGTGCTTATTTATGCATGGTGTACAACAGATGATCAGAAAGAAATAAGATTATTACATCCACCAGAAATGTCTGGCCCTCCTTTTTTTTAGCAGTGTGTGGATGTCTGTCTGTGCTGAAATCTGGCAAGGAAGCCCTGCCAGTGGAGGCATAGGAAGTTGCAGAGGTAGCAAACTGGGAGCCAGGAAGGAAGGCAATACTTCCTGACGCTCTTAGCAAGCTCAGAGGAAGGAGAGCATCCCGCCTACTCATGCTAAATCAGCTGAAGACTCCCTATTAACAAAACAAAACCCTTACCTATCCTTGTTTAAGCAGAAGGATATTCAGTTTTGGTCAGGAAAGAGACACCATGATTTTGGATGTCGCTGTGCAAAGCACCCATTGAACTCTACTCTCCTATACTGTGAAACTTCCTACTCTGCTGAAGGGAGCTGTGAAATGAAGAACCTGAGAAGTTACCTGTCTTTGTTTTTTCTCCCTTTATCAAGCATACTTGTCAGTTTTCACCTTTTTAGGCTATGCCTTGACTTAAATATTTATGCCATGTACCACTAGAATTCTCAGCTGAGAACTTTCCTCCTTTCAGCTGCACAGCTACTGCATACCATTTGTTAATTTGTGAATTTCAAATATATTTAGTGTGACTAAGTTATAGAGTTCAAAAAACAATGGTCTATTTTTGTACCAGAATTGCTATATCCCCTAAGCCAAGGTGATTTCATTCTGAGCTGGAAAGGGACATCAGAATTTAATCTCTTGTGCTCTAATCATCTTTCACTTCTTGTCTAGCAATTGCCAGTTCCATAGGCAGTTTTTTTAATATTAGTATTTTCAGAAGCCAACAACATTAACCACATAGTTTATTGTTTTAACTGTTTACTAGTGGATTTGGTTGTCTTACAGTATTTAGACAATTGGACACAGATGGCAGCTTTAGTGACAGATTTACAGCTGTCAGCCTCATGTGGTGGCTCCACACAGAGGTTAACTGCAACATTACATTGCAAAAAACTTGTAAAACCTTTGTTAAATAGTTAAATTGAAACTGGTATGTGCTCAGACTAATGTAAATAAGTTATACAGACAAGAGTACATTAAAAAAAAACAACACCAAAACATGAAAAAAACCCCACAATAAAATCTTAGAAAGGAAAAACACACAAAGAAGAAAGATGATGTTAGGCTAAATTCTCAGGTTTTGTTTCATTACTATTACAGTTACCATTTATCAAGGACTTTCAAGTCAGATCTGATATTTCTCCCCAGTTCTGATATTTTTCCCCTTTGTGTTTGTAACTCTGACTGTTATATGCTTAACTTTCATATTTTTACCTAAACTTTCCCCCTTAAAACTTTCTTTATCCATATTACTTCTGGTGAGATTTGAATCAGCAAACAGGACATTTCCTGTCTTGGTGGGGATGAACCCATACTGGATATGAGGAGCCTGTGTCAGCACTAACAGGATGCAGACCAGGAAGCTGTGCATTTTATTAACAGGAACTAGAAAAAGAGTGGCAAAATTTTGGCAGAATTAGAATGAAATGTTTATGCATTGAACCGACTAAGACATGGAACTAAAACATTTTTTTATATAACTAAAGCAAACTGGCTTGGTAGATTTGGAAAGCATGAGGAGCATATGAGAAAAAGGCTCAGCTCAAAAGCTAGGGCTGGAATGAGAGCTGTAGCTCCCAACTAACTGGAGCTGTGTCTCCAGCACGCTGAAAAAGGCTACTTTGGTGAGCTGGGAGTACCAATGAGTTACGTTGTGGAGCCACAAGCCATTGACTCTACTGGCAAATGAATAGGCAAAATTGGGAATTAAGAAAACTGGAATTAGAATTAATATTGGTAAATAAGAATAAAACTGACTCAAATTCTCCTGATGGAACACAAAGCGTGCTTCTGAGGGAGGTAAGAGTGCACATGGCCCAAAATACAAATGGGAAATAGCTCTGTGGTGTGGATCTAAAATAGGATCAGGCATAGCCACAAGTGTGGTGCCTTCTAATGTATCATAACTCTGCTACTCAACACTTCCTAATCTGGGCTAGCATGTTTCCACACCTCTTCCAGCAGTAACTCAAAACCTGTGACAGAGCAAGCCTGGTTGTTTGAAATTCGCTAGATGAAGTAGAAAAAAAGTGCATCAAAAAAGGGTGACAGATGTTTTCTTGGTCAGCTTTTCTGGCTGGTCTTCTTGTTAATTATAGCTTTCCACTGAGTGAAGTCTCTAACAGGAATAGGCAAGCACTGTCCTCCATGGACCGTCTGGAAAAGCACAAAAAGCCTTATTTCTTCCATAGTCAAAAGAAATATATTTCATAGTTCTGTCTGTTTCTCAGCACTTCCTAGTCTGGGCTAGGGTTAGAGTTAGGGTTTACCTGCTTCTACTGCTTAATTGCCTTGTTTGCATGACTGGAACTAAAAACCAAAACTTCCATAAGACACACAGAGCCTTAAAAACAGAAAAGCTGACTATGGCCTAGTGAAACTGAAAATTTTTGTAAAATCACAGCTCTCTCTGGGCAAGGAATTATAAGAATTGTAAAGATGAGCTCATTTTTAGTTAAATTTTAAAGATGAGTCCTGAACTTTAAGGAAATTTGAACTCTACGAGCAGAGTAGTGCTGCAATTCTTTCTGCCATGATTCAGACTGTGTTTAGAAATGGCAGCTTAGACCTACCTCCATTAATATCACATGACAAAGGAAGTGCAAATCAGCTAAGTGGCAAAGGAACTGAATTTTATCATATTTTCCTGAATTGAAATTTTCCCAAATTATCCCCAGAAAACCTTTGAAGAGGTATAAGAAAAGCCACAAGGAAACTTTCGGAGCTGAGAAGTCAAAGAAGCCCAGCTGATCCAAACAAAGGATTCTTTGCATGCTAAAAAGAGATTCAGCAGGTGGTCACATTGCTCTGTGAAAAGAAACTGAAAAGGCAGAACTACATCAAGCTGAATTCAGCATGGACATGACATGACTATTGCATTTTGCATTTGACATAATGGATATCTCTAACTACAATGGGCAAATCCATAGCATTCTTGCTTTCCAAAGAGCATGAAGGACTGCTCCTTTGGAAGGAAGGGGCAGCTGCCACAAGACTATAATAATATCTCAGGCTTGCTCTCTATAATTTCTAAATTGACAAGGAAATAACTTGTTGGATTAAAACATTTGTCAAGAAAAGAAACATTGTTAAACATTTAGGATCTTCCATTTACTTTGTCCAATTCCCAGCTATGTACCTGCCTCTTAGCTGTCTTGCATCCTAAATTAAGCATAACTAGTAAGTGGAAGAGCTAAGATCACAAACATTGTCTACCACTCTCTTAAGACCATTGGCAAAAAGATGGGACAGACTTTGGGGAAAGTAGCATCTTAAGCTGTTACAGTAATATTGCCAGATCTCACACTGTCAGATCCCTTCTCTGAATGTAATCTAACAAGATCAGGGGGAACCTTATATGAAACAACTTAGGAAGAGAGCATCTTGCAAATACTGCTCTTCCCCTTAAAGTCAAAGAGGGAAGAAAGGAGACAGTAGCAGCCTTTCCTTTCAAATCACAGGAAAAAGATTCATCCTTTGTAGGCAAGGTCTTAGACAATACAACATCTCTCTTGCATGTAGTAAACCTCTTAAAGTACCTCCTTTTCTGAGGTGATCTGAGCCCATATCTAGTAGGAGAACACCTCAAACAGTAAGCTAAAGACTATGCTAGGCAAGAGGTGTACTTAGTCCTAGTTGAATCTGGGAATACTGTTTTTGCATGGAATACCATTCTCTAAACCAGAGATGGTATAAACAAGAATGATCTTATCTAATGGCTACAGCACATATTGAACAGTCCCTGCTGTCATTAAGATTTCACAATTTATATTGACTATGCTAGTGGCATCTCTGCCTTTGCAGTTATAGCTTTTCTGGCTTCTGTGGGCAGGCTGACATTGTCTGCTTGGCACTGTCCATCTACTTCTATGTACCAGGCCTGCTTATGGGACATTATAAATTAACAATGGTAGTTTTTAACCTCAAAAACCTCACAAATTAATTAACTTATGGTGACACACATAAGAATTTAAACTTGAGATTTGCAGATCAAAGTCTTCTATTGATCTGCAGAAGGGAAAAATATGGTTTGCAGAAACCAGTTCTCAAAGGGAGTTATGTTTTTTTCTTTTCAACTGAAATAATGATGATCACAATGCTTCAGTATGAAGTTAATTTTTACAATACACAAACTGTCCTGAGGCCACAAATTGATTTGGTACTTGCCAGCGAACACCTCACTAATGGGAACTCAGATTTCTAAACTGACAGTAGAAGTTTTCAGAATAATCTCCCTAACTAATCAATTTCCATCCCTTCTCTACTTCCACTAATTTAATTGTTACTGTCCAAAGCCAAGAGCAAAGAGTCGATCAAGTGACACTAAAAACAGCATGAAAAACATCACCATAAAATCCAGTGGTCACAGACAGCAACGTCTCAGATGGTGCTACTTAAAATCAGACCACCAGTTTCAGGGCTAATTCCTATGTTTTTTGTTTTGAAAGATTCCACAATAATTTTGACACATTTTTCACTCCTTCCAGAGAATGGAAAAATAAAATTATAGGCCACCTCTCCATTATGTGACCATTACTGTAGTGATTAAATCTGTATCAACTGACATTTAGCATTTTGCAGATGTTTTCACAGATAGGAATTGGTATGGAAGAAAAAAGGTAAGGGAAAAGCAGACCTTGTATGTTTATGACCTCAATGAAATTCCATTTAAAATGTTAGAGAACTATTACATAGAAAAAGGAAAGACTGAAAAAATGACAAGGGTTATAGGGGGAATAAATGTAGTATGTGAGCCAGATCAAACTAATTCATTTTCTGTTACTGAAAGTCTGATCAGGAAAAATAGGCTAAAGGTCTATTGCTGCCCTTCAAGAAATCCAGCTTGAAGATGAAATTCTTGCCTGAATGTAGGGAAGCAATTTGGGAAAGTCAGAGTTTGATCTATTGTTCTCTGAAAGGTTGAGTAAAGCTTCTTACTAAAGATCTCCAAGTTACATAAAGGTAGTTTGTATGACTTGTATGACTAAGGACAACCATAGTTCTCAAGAACTGTTAGAAGATATGGACAAATTTTAGTTTTTCATTATGAATAGGTGGAACTTCTTGCATTAATTTCTGCAACATTTACATTACAGACACACATGATCCAGCAGTAGTACAGGTGCAGATTTGCAGTATGTGATATAAACAGATTCTACTCTCATCTATGAAAATGTCAAAACAAGTAAACAAGATTTGAGAAATCCAAGATATGACACAGTTCAATAAACTGTAGTTGATAAAAAGATGACCAAAAAAGCCATTCATTGCCCATTCTGATCTAGGACAGAAAATCTGTAACCCAGCTTGCAGGGTCTTAAAGCATGCCCCTGCAATGAAAGGGAAAAGACAAACTAAATTACAGCAAATGTTCACTGCTTCCAAACAAACAACTTCTTTTAGGCTGCAAATACTAGATGAATTTTGGATTTCAGTCACTTAGTTTGAGGAGATTAATCTGGGTAGAAGGGTGGGTGGTTTTGCTTATGAGTGTATAACGCAGTTCTCTTGTGCTATAAATCTGTGTAGTTCCAATGAAATTTGGGGAAAAACAGAATTTCTGACAAACACTGTTTTAGTTCTGTATAATCACAACAGCTTCAACTTTTAAATTAAAAAATATATGTATCCACATATATATGTATTTCTCTTCCCTCAAAGGGTCCTTTCTTGTTGTATTTCACCTTTCCTTGCTCACATTACCTACAATATCAGAAGTCTCAACTCAGAACTTTCTGGCTCTTGGTAATTATTTTAGTTTCCATTTTACTGCAGTGTTTCTGTTTTATTTTTATGGTGCTCCAGCAAGACATCATAATGAAATAACAAAATTTGGGGATTGAAGAGGAGCTTGGTTGTGGGCTCAAAGCATTTGGTGGAGTCCTGTACTTATATTCTGGCCAAGGTATGTTACTTTCACAGACTGAGGACCCCACAAACCAGTACAGCTCCTTCCAAACTTTTTCTAAGGAATAGAACACTTACTGTAAATTGTGTCAGAAGATAGAAGGTAGGGGATATTTTTTATTTACAGTATATTCATGAATACGTTAACAGGTTGAATATTGATGAAATCTATGAATATATTGAATGGGAAATTGCTGCTAATGACATAACTAGCTTCTAGCAAATAGTCTTTTCTAAAAAGCTAATCTCTGACTCTTCTGACAGATTCTAAGTATGTGTTACTGTTCACTGAAAAGATAAAAAACAATGCAAAAGCCAGAATGTTATGGGATACAATGAATATTTATTTTGAAGTTACTTTTGAAGTTACTTTTCAACCACAAGTAACATGTCTTTTCTAGAGAAGAATGCTGTGTAAACTAACACATGAACACTTAGCTCAGTAGTGAAAGTTTTCTCAAATGCAGCGATATTAATACAGGAGTGTATTATGTGCTTGACAATCTCTATAATTGGGAATAATGTAATGTCATAACAATGTGATACTTACATTAGCATATTCATAGATACACAAAATTCCTCAGAAACTTCACTTGTGGAATAAGTTCCTGCAGGTTTCCTACAATACCCACTTTATACACTTTTTTGATGCTTCACCTTTGCATTGAAATACAGCAACTAATGAACAATGAAGTGTAACATGATCTAAGTTTAGGGAGTAGTATCTGTAGAAAAGTGAAGTTGTAGAGGAATTTTGGTAGACAAAATTTGTAGCCATTTGTTTCACCACCAAAACCACTTCATACAGAATTTCCAAAGAAATTTCCAAAGAGATTTTCCATTCAAGTTCACATTCAGACCTTTAATTTAATATTTTCCAGCATGACAGTGTAAAGTTATGTTGGAGGTGCAAGAAAAGTCTAATTTTTTCAGGCACCGCATCATATCAGAGTTTATTCTAAAAAGTGTGGCATTCATGAATAAGTAAAACACTGTCATAACAAAAATTGTAATTCAAAATTCAGTTCCCAAGACCCTCTGTTAAATTGTGAGGTGCTTGAAAAAATAAATCTATTGCCACCTAAATGATGAAGGGGCATAAACGGTCCCAAACATTTGCAAAAGATGCTGCCATTAAACATGGAAAAGAGAAAACTACATTGATAACAATGAAATAGCAGACTAAATATGAAGGGCTTTCACGGCATCAGAATATGTTTACATAAAAAATGCTCTGGTTTATTTCCAGAAGTACATTTTAACCTCATTCTAAGTTACATCAACTTAATTACTGATTGCAGACAGAAGTAGATACTTAAAAATTATATAATTTTAATCAAAAAATCTTGTTTCTGAAGTATTGTTCCCACCCTGCTAGAATGCTGCTGCTATAAAAGCTAGTAATTTTCATTATTAATTTAATATATTTGTCAGTAATTTAATCTGGAAAATTTGATTAGAAAATGAGGGAGGGCAAGATCTGTTAGCATGAATTTTTTTCAAGCATGCTCAAATCACCCCCAAAGAGCAGCTATTCAAGAAGGTAGCACTGTTCAACTCAGGGACATAAATTCTCAACAATGTTAGCTGCTTATTGTTCTGGAAAATTTCCCTATTTTCTATTTCTGCAATAATTAATGTTTTTGCCAAACTGGCTTCAGTGTGATTTGTAAGATGCTAAAGCATGTTTTCTACGCCCCATATACTGGTAAAACTTTATTTAATGTATCTGCTTCAGCAGTACACTTCAGGAAACATTGGCCAGTTGGAGGGAGTCCAAAGAAGAGAGTGACTGGCAATTAGGATACACGTTGTTCAAAAAAAACAACTGAAAAACAGGCATTATTTGAAGGAGGAAAAGAATTCTGAGGAGTGAAAAAGATAAAGATTTTTGAATATTTAGCATATTGATGTAGAACATAAAAAAAATCTGATTGCTTTGTTCAGCATGCAAATAATTAGTATGCTTAAACTGCAGAAAATAAATGTTGTTGGTTTTTTTCTTATGCTAATCCAGTATTTTAAAGAAACTGCTATGATGATACCACAATCTTAAGTGTGTTTAAACAATTGCGTGCCAAATATTATATATTTGTAACTGATCTTGCCTTTGGGACATGGAATGAAACTACTTGACCTCTTAGGATTCTCTGTAGACCTTTCATTTTCTTTTGATTCTTGGCTATGAAGTTATTTGCAATAAACTTAACTCCTTCTGTAAAGGCTCCAAGATCAGGCCCTAAATCTGCCATGGTGTTGATAATCATGATGATCAGAAGTGTAGCACTTGTAATACTGGAATGTGAAATCCCTTACCTCACAAAATGTCAGTAAGAATCCCTTTAAGATTGACCTTGTGATATGATCCTGACAAATCCCAGCTGTATCTGAAATGGAAAGGTTATTTCACAGTGAACTTTATTTCAGTGTGGTGACTTCCGGCTGTCTGTAACAAAAATAAAGTGAATGATACAGTCAAAACACCATAATCTCCTGCAAGGCCAAACCCAGAGTCATATTTTTTTTACTATTGCTTGTTTCAGATATACTTTAGTTTATTGCTTTATGGTTTTGAATGCTGAAATTCATAAATCATGATAAGGTCAGCTGCATTCTTTTAAGTATACAAATGATCTGTAGAGTGTAGTTCTTGTTAGACTATTCATGCCCAAAGAGAAATCATCTTTGACTAACTTATTTTTATTTTAGAACAAACTCTGTTTAAGTGCACATTATGTACATGTACCTCTTCTTACAAGTTATCTGAGTGTGGATTAACTCTGGTAGCTGAACTCTGCACATACAAATAAAACATGTATTTTGAGAACAAAAAGGACATTACAGCATTCTAGATAATACAATAGGTTTTTACCATGTTCCCCATCTTTTTTCTGTTTCCCCAAGCTTTCTTCTGTTCTCCCTAGTCTTAGACTAGATTTATTTTGACGAAAAAATGGTTTTAAAAGTACATTAAAAGATTACAATGGCTTTGGATTGAATAAATTAATAAAAACTTATGGATCTGGTTACCTTCACTGAACCATTGCTTTGTGCTGCACAGGTGTTATAAGGGACTGGTCATGTGTGACTAAGAATTGCTTCAGAGAGGGACAAAACTTCCCTGCAGCTTTAGCCTGTTCTTATGTTACTGGCACAGACTCAGAGCAGGACATGAGGCAGCACCACTTCTTTCTCTGCTCACTTTGGACTTCTTTTGACTGTTACTGGCAACAGTTCCTGCCTCAGTCCCCAGTAAACGGAAACTGAGGTAAAAGCTGTGAATCAGGTACATGTCCTGCCAGAGTCCCTTGACAGCATTCAGATGGCAGCATTCTCTGCCTCTTTTTTCTCTTATTTCTAGAGATTGCAAACTACACCACTAAATCTGCAAAGACTGACTTCCTAGGTAGCACTGATTCCATTGCAATTCAAAAACCTCCCTCCAGTTTCCTCATCAGTGTATATAACTTTCTTTTCACCCCTGAGACTACTTTTGCCTGCTCCCTGCAGGAGCAGTGGTGTAGAAGGGAGATTCTTGGGTCCATTATTTGCAGCCTGCTAGGCCTTATAGTTCCTTGGATAATTTTTTCCTGAATGGGCTCCTTAAATTGTTCTTCTTATAGTCGCTTGTGTGGAAAACAAAAGAAAACAAAACAAAACTAGGCCAGAGATGCTGAAACACTGTCAGAGTAGAACTGGGTGTGCAAATGGTGGGAATAGGGGTATATATCTGGGATTTACATCTTTCCCATGACAAGTTTCTGAAACTAATTTTGGCTAATCCTTGTTCCAGCTAACAGTCTTTCTAGAATACATTTATACTTAAAACATAGAACTGCTCAGAAGGGAAGTATGAGTCCTAATCTTTTCAAAGAAAAAATATTTACTCTTCAGTCATTCCACCACACTTACTGTTGTTTATGACTCTGGCAATGATACACAGTGCCCTGTTACATTCTTAGTGGGCTAGAAGCTAAAGATATGCATGAAAAATACTGTCCCTATCTCTAGAAATTTGCAGTTTAAAATATGTTACAGCAAAATAAAGCAAGAGCTGGAGACAAATTTTTCCATCTCTACTGAAATTTTATGTGTTTGTAAAGGCAAGGTTTATCGTTTGCAAAGCACATGGAATAAAATAAATGCAATATAAATTACAATGAAAAGGAATTTTCTCCCCTAAGTTGTTCTATAGAATTTTTCTTCCTAAAGTACTGAAGCAAAAAATATATCTGTAACCATGGAGATTATACCAGGCAACATGCATAATAATTCAAAGTGTGGCATCACACAAATGTTCTTTGTCATGAGTGGATTAGTACAAAGAAGGAGGTTTCCCCTTAACAATTTTCAGAAGCAGGATAGATGTGGTTTGTTTCTCAACCCTCTTTTTTGCAAGGGGGAAGGGGAAGTGTTGGTACTGTTGCAAGTACAGCAGAGTAGTACTGTGTTCTGTTTGAAAAGACCCAGCTTCCCAGGTTCCTGGTAGTTTTGAATCACAGATATGACTTGCTGAAAATATTTATCTGCTCTGAATAGTCACATCAGAGCAACGAATCCCACCACATTGCCCACATGGCATAAAAGACATCCATAGTGATGTATAGTGAAGGATAAATAGTAAACAGTTTTAATTAACTTTCATTTGTTTTGGGGGGGTTTTATTTGCTTGGGTTTTTTTATGACTACACACAAATGTACAAAATCTATATTAAAATCATTCATGTTTAATCCTAGAAATACCAAGATTTGGCTAATTTAATTGTTAGCTCTAAACCAGCATTTGGCAATATATCTTTCTCTGCTTATTCTTCTCTGCATGGCTGGCATCAAATAGCAAATAGCTCTCAGTCTGCCAGCTTCTAATGCAGGATGAATATTGATGTGGTTCTTAGTCTGATACAATCTATAAGGCAGAGGGGGAAAACTGCTGCAATCAGGACCTTTCACAATTCATTAATTTCATGATTTTGCCTTTCCACCTAAGGGGTTAACTTAAATCAGGTGGTTTGCACTTGTTTGAGTTAGAAGGAGAAGCTGATGATGTTGCAAGGATGGTGTCAATGCTGTTTACTTCCAAACAGTGTAGAAAACGTGGTTTCCTTCAAGGCAGGAGAAATTCAGAAGATACTCTCTTTTTATGCAGTCCTGAAGTAGTTGTTTCTCAGAGCCACACACCTACTTTTTTTTCCTGCCTCTGTAACTTCTTTTTTCAATTCCTGGCACTTTTGCCGTCCCTGAAATGATAGTAAATCTTTTCCCAATTCCTCCTCCACGTTATTTTGCTTTGGCAATAGGCCATTGTTTCACCTATCACTTTTATAAAGCTGGACTTTTTTGCATTTAAGTGGCAGTTTTTTGTGCTCTCCAACTTAAAAATTCAATTTCACCCAGCCATTGATGGATAGAGGTTGCATGTAATTAATTCTTTCCCTTTCTTTTCTGTAGGAGGCTACTAAGAGGCCCAGTGTGAAAGCAGGAGTTAACATAGTTACTTAACCTATTACTTCTGTCCTTCTGTCCCAGAGGGGCTGAACCCCCAGAGGTCAGTGTTAATCATAATTTCCATTGTTTCCCAAGATGGGTATTATCATGCAAAGTGTGTTTGTCTAGAAGGACTAATTTTACCCAGCATATTCACTCTTAAATGTAGTGTGTGGAATTCAAATAGGTCAACATTTACATCTAGAAAAATTAACCAAATTAAAGCAACGTGAAAGTATGATTTACTTTGTAACTTGTCAGACAGTTGTGCCTGACCTAGTTATTAGCAGCATTAGAAATGGCCAGAGAGTTTGGATTTGAGAACTGCTAAAAATTTGAGGAAATAATTACAGTAAATAACAGCAATAGCGGGTCCAGAGAAGAGCAATGAGGCTGGTGAAGGAACTGGAGCATAAGTCCTATGGGGAGAGGCTGAGGGAGCTGGGGTTGTTTAGTCTGGAGAAGAGGAGGCTCAGAGGTGACCTCATCACTGTCTATAACTACCTGAAGGGAAGTTCTAGCCAGGTGGGGGTTGGTCTCTTCTCCCAGGCACTCAGCAATAGGACAAGGGGGCACGGGCTCAAGCTCTGCCAGGGGAAATTTAAGTTGGAGATCAGAAAAAAATTCTTTACAGAGAGAGTAATCAGGTATTGGAATGGGCTGCCCAGAGAGAGGGTGGATTCACCATCCCTGGAGGTTTTTCAACTGAGATTGGACGTGGCACTGAGTGCCATGATCTGGTAAATGGACTGGAGTTGGACCAAGGGTTGGACTTGATGATCTCGGAAGTCTTTTCCAACCCAATCAATTCTATGATTCTATGATTTTCTTTTCCTGAGCAGTGAAAACTGCTGTGTGCAGCACAGATGTCACACAATGGCAGCACAATGGTTTAAAAAAGCACTCAGCACTCCCAGCCCTCCTAAGGCAAAACATGGACACTTCCATTCCTTTGCCTTCTGCCTTCAGACTTAATTTCTGCATCCATTGGCAGACTTTGCACTAAAATGTGTGATGCATTTAAGACAGAGCCCCTCCTGGCTTCCGTTCTGCCCCCTGAACTCAGAGCTGCTGAGGCCACACCTCGAGGGCTGAGCCCAATTCTGGCCCCAGTTCAGGGAGGATATGGAGGGTCTGGAGTGGGTCCAGAGAGGGGCAGTGGAGCTCGGGAAGGGTCTGGAGCACAAGTGCTTGAGGAGCAGCTGAGAGAACTGGGGGTGTTTAGCCTGGAGAGGAGGCTCCGGGATGAGTTTATCGCTCTCTGCAGCTGCCCGAGAGGAGGATGTAGCCAGGTGGGATCGGTCTCTTCCAGGCAACCAGTGACAGGACAAGGGGACAGTCTTAAACTGCGCCAGGGGAGGTTGAGACTGGACATCACGAAGAATTTCTTCACAGAAAGGGTGATTAGATACTGGAATTGGCTGCCCAGGGAGGTGGGAGAGTCCGTCCCTTGGAGGTGTTTAAGGAAAGACTGGATGTGGCACCACGGCAGTGGTTGGTCACAGGTTGGACTCGAAGATCTCAGGTCTTTTCCATCCTGATCGATTCTGTGATTCATTTGAGTCAAACTGAGCCAGCAGTGAGGTGGGCACAGCCGTCCCTCTACCCTCGACTGCGCCCCTGTCGCGACAAACCCCTGCGACCCCTCCCAGACGCGGCCCCTCAGCCGCGCGGCCCCGCCCCCCGCGCTCCCGCACCCCATTGGTCCGGGCGGAGCCACGTGACTCCGGGCGGGCGCGCGCTCGCGGGGAGCCGGGCCCGGCGGGAGCGGCGCCGGCGAGGGCGGAAGTGCGCGGCGGGGGCGCGCGGGCGGCGGCGGCGGCGCCCCCTCAATGAGAGCCGGGGGCAGGCGGCGGCAGCAGCGGGTACAGTCGGACAGGAGGGCACGGCCGGGCCGGGGGGCACAGCGGGACAGGAGGGCACGGCCGGGCCGGGGGCCACAGCCGGACAGGAGGGCACGGCCGGGCGGGTTGGCACGGCCGGACAGGAGCCCTCAGGTGAGACTGAGCAGCGACCTCGGGATCGCCCCCATCCCAGCGCTGGGTTTCTGGCGGGGGCTCGGCTGTCCCGGCTCCGCGCCCTCGCTAAGGGGAGGCGGGAGCCGCCGCGTCCTGGCGCAACCCGGGGAGGTGGCTGAGTGCCCCTGTGTCCGCGCTCTGCGGAGCGGGAGGGAGGGAAGGAGGGTGTCACCCGCGGTGCGGGGCAGCCCCTTCCCCCCCGGGTGCCCGGGGCCAGCCGGGCCCGGCGGCTCCGGCCGCGGGAGAGCCCCGGGGTGTGGGGAGGGGGAGCGGCCGTGACCGCGGGGCCTGCGCGGGGGCCGCAGTGGGAGGCGGGAGGCCCCGCTCCGGCGGCTCCCGGTGTCGCTGGGCTGCGCTGGAGCCGGGGGCCCGCCGGGAATCCTATCCACAAGTGGGACGTGTGGGAGGAAAAGGGCGAGGAGGAGCTGGCCTTGAGCCTCAGCTACTTGGACGGGTTCCTCCCCTGCAGACTGCCCTGCCTTCCCTGGGCTGCCCGCGCTTAAGTGATAACGTTTTGTCTATGGGAGATAAACAGGGGGGGTTTGGATGCTCTCGGTCTGAGCTGAACCAGAAGTTCCTGAAGGAGCTTGTTTAACCTGGGCAAGTTCTCTCTGTGCCGGTCTTTATCCTCCCTCCAGCGTTAGGGGTGTAGATCTTGCAGGAAGAGAAGGGTGGTGCCTGAGTGTGACTTTACCTGGAGAGAGGTGAGACAAAGCAGCCCAGTTTGCTTCCTGAAGAGCTGGTGGAGACCTAACTGTCCTTCTACTGGAGCTCTTTTGCATCGATTCTGATCTGAGAACGGGAGACTTAGTCCTGACTACCCCTGGGGATTTTCATTGTGGAAGGGAACAAGGAGACCACCTGCACTAGGATCAGCCTTGCATTTTTCAAAGCTAAAACCTGCAGTCTGGGTAGCTTTTTTTTGGTTTTTGAACTGTCTAAATGTTACTTCTCTAGTTCTGAGATTGTTTCTGTTGTGAGGGACAGGGAAGTGCCGGTCTATTCAAGGGCATCCTCAGAGACATGATTTTCAGGAAAAGCTGTCTTTTTTTTAGATGCCTTAAACACCTTCCCCACAGTTGAAGTTAAAGTGGCAGTTAAAGTGGCAGTAGGAGCTAACAACTGGGAACCAGACTTGTGGTTCTTGGAAGTGATTTGCTTGACTGCTCAAACTAATTTTATTACAGAGAATTGATCCTTGTGGGTCCCTTCCAACTCAGAATATTTTGTCGTCCTGTAATTTAATAGCAACAGCTCAATCTTACTTGACAATAGCATTTTACACTTTTTCACATATGTCAGACTATTTAGAATAATTTTATTTACTGTTTCAGTCACTTCTGTACACTGAACTTAGATTTTTGCTTACAATCAGATCATACCAACATAACATGCGAAAATTTTTTACATTTCTTTCCTATATTAAATACTTCATTTAAGAAACAAAAAGACCTTCAGACTATTCCTGTAAATAAGTTTCCTGTATTAGACTTTTAGTAGTAAATTGTTTTACACCTCTTTTGGAGTAGGCCAGCTGGATTCTGTTTTGCATGCCTGGGGAAAAGTGAAGCTGACCTATTTTCACTGGTGTTATGTATATGCTGCAGAGGAATTTCTAGTTTAAAGATTTAGCTGGAATGCTGTACAAAAACTCTTAACTGAAAGCTTAATTTGACCAGACAATACCCTTTCTTGGCCCTCCATTACAACTCTCAAACTTGTCTCTAATTGTCAGTGCAGTGGTACTGGAAGTCTGAATAGAAAAGCAGTTGAGACATTTTGGTCAAATCAAGTCAGTAATGACAGGACACTGCCTAGACAACTTGGATGTGTACACTGAGATACTGGATGGTCTGTAGTTTCTGTGATCTAGTGCCTCTTTTGGGCTCTGAGTTTTTTTTAGCTAAAACTTAATTGATTGAGCACTACTGTTACTTGACCAAATGCTGGATAAAATGTCTGTCTTCTCTGGGAAGTGCTGGTGTCCAAGTTTCACAAGGAACAAAAATGTCCTATGAACAGAGCAGAAGTAGCCATGTGATACAGCAGAACAAGCTCTAGGATCATGATTTGGGAATCTGGTTCTTAGTTTGTTCTTATCCTGTCGCTTTGTGAACTGTTCACTTTCCATGCAGGACAATTGCACTTTTCCTTGATAATTTCTTACTGACTCGATTCAAACTGCATGGGACTGATTAAGTGAATTGCTTTCTCTCACAGTGAATTCATGTAAATTAATAGTCTCTCTTAGCAGCAGTACTGAAGGAGACTGTTTCTCGTGACAGCTGTGCAGGCACTGAGCACTCATGGGAAGGCAAGTGCATGGTGGTATCAAGACAAACAGTGCCTAAGGTCAATAAGTGTCTTGTGCCTGTAGCAAACAACTTGGGATGAGAGTTTGAGGGGGTGTGATGGTGTCTGGGGGTTTGAGTGAAGGGCAGTGGCTGGGGAGGATACCAAAGTAGATAAATTTTTAGTCGGTGCTCTCTCTTTTCATTCCGTGTGTGCCTGACTTCAAGTAACTTTTGCATGATTGACTTACTGGTGCTGATCCTAATTATCAGCCAGGTTAGATAGCAGCTGTGTTCTCAAACTCACTCTGCCTTGACTTGGAAGTCCTATCCTGCTGATAAAAACCTGTGGTTCTTTAGATTTTTCTCTCTTGTTCCGTCTTCCACCCCCATGTCTCCGCTAACTGTTCTGCAGCACTGTCAGGCAGTGGTGATGAGGGTCCATTACTTGTTACCTGCTACTGCATCAATAGCAAAGTCAGCAAACAATCTTGTCTTGCTCTCCTACTGGTAATAATCAATTTTGTGGCTTTTGTTCTATGATACAGTTGATGCCTGCCCCTTGGGAAGACACTAAAGAAGAGATACTTAAAAAGTCCCTGTTAATACCTGCTAAAGAGCAGTCATTTTGTTGATAGCTCTTTTAGCCCATTTAACAGGACTAAGCAACTTTCCTTTGTGTCTGCCCCAGAAATATCAAATTGTCTTGTCATTTAAGCAAGATGAGTGTACATAACTCGTGCTTTATCTCTTCATGTTCTTCCAAATACTGCTTTAATAGTAATATTAGAGGATCTGTTTCATCTCTTGTGCTTGAGATGTGCAAATGTGTTTTTCAAGACCTGTCAAAATGAAAGTCATGAAGTCGTGTAATGTGAAAATGTTGTTTAGGCTGTTGTGTAAGTAGCTGCTTGAATCATTAGGGTGACAAAGTGCTTGCTTAGAACAGTCACTTAGAATTGTTTTCTATGGGACCCTGAGCCCATAGCCCTCCTCCCTGAAGTCGTTGACAAAGGAATAATGGTTGATTCAGGAACATGAGACTTAACGGAAATGCCGTCCTGACTAGGAATCTCTGCAGGATCACAAGTCAAAGACCGAAAAAAATATCTTCTGGCATTATAAGCATTTGTTAAAGTCTTAATCCTATCAGCTGTTACTTTGTGAATTAGTGTTGCTGTCAGTTGAAGTGATTAGTGTGAAATATTTCAGGCTACTAATAATGCAATGACACTGGAGTTTTTAATATGTTCTTAAATTTGGAATGTGTCAAAACTAATCTGAAGTCAAAGCATAGAACTGGAAAGTTGAGAGCATGCTGAGTTAAGAGCGAGTGCTGTATATCCCAGGCTTCTAGCGCTTTCTGTATATATCTTTACCTGTAGTGAAAAAGATTATTCTTCAGAAAAGTGCTGGAGACCCAGACATAGCCCCCAGTTTGAGCATGGTAAATGGACATGTTAAAGAGTGTCTCCGATTTAGATCTGCTATTGATGATTTTGCTTTGTTTTGTTCTGCAAGCTCGTGGTTTGAATCACAGGTTTAACAAAGAAAACAATCCCACTTTACAGACAAGACTATTATAGAGTACTGCATTAGATTGTACTCAAAATAAGAAAAAGCACTTTAAAAGGTTATTTGTAGGAGCTACCCAAACTCTGGGTTCCATGTTGCAGAACACTAACTCAAGTGGCTTTCTTTTTAAAGTAGTTGTTTTATAAAGTTAGTGCTACCCTGCACTGCCTGGGGCACCACTCTAAAGCAGACATTTAACAAGTGAGGTGGTTTTAGATCAAGTTGCATGCCAGTTGCTTCAGCTTTCCAAAAAAAGAGGTGGTTTTGCTAATTGGGGAAGCTGTCCCTGGTTAGAATGAACCAATCCTAAAGTACATAGTAAAATGTGATAGAGCCTTTCCACTAAACTGCTGCTGTCATAAGAAGCTCCTCTCCATGATGGTACTCTTCTGCTATTTAGTGTTCTTGGCTTACTGTGAGGTTTCATTTTGGGTAGGAAAGGAATTCTCATTACTGTACTCACCAAGAAGTCTCACTGACTGACTTCTAAGACAGCTTTCTTCTTTTATCTACCATGTCATAAAACAAACTAACCAAGCAATTTAAAGAAATGGTCTTTCAAAAGACAGGAATGTGTGCTTGGAACTGGTACTGTTTATCTTTCTACTTTGTCATGTTTCAAAACACAGTTTAGGAATCAATTTTTTAAACAGTTTGCAAGCATTGGGAATTTACTTTTAAATTTGTCTTACAAGGCAAACTAAATTCAAAGTAGGCTTTATGGGTTGAATCCATTCTGAAGTTGTAATGGGAGGAAACTAATTAAAAGGATTATTAGACTGAGGTGATACTGTACATCTTTATCTTCATTTAGCTTGTAAAACAGGGATCAAGCAATGTTCTTGTCCAACTCCTTTCCTTAAGTATTCATAACTGTCTTCTAATAGTAGCTATCATCTAGTAAAACAGTATAACAGGGGTCATAGCAGAGTAATGACCCCTTTTATACTCCTGTAAATAAGGATTGATTAAGGTTTCTAATTAGTCATTGTGGAGTAGCTGTAAGTCTTGTGCAAGTTATCAAACAGGCCTTCCACTTCCGAAGATTCCCCACAGATAAGATTCGTAGCAACTTCATTTCTGGGGCACAGACTTGACTTGCAGAGTGGCTGAGGCTGGAAGACAATCTGGAGACAGCCTAGTCCAGCCCTCCTACTGATTGCACTATTCCTGACTGGTAAATTGGCTCCTTATCTCTAGGTAGAGCTTTGTGCACTCCATCTTTTCTCGTGGGAAGGGCAGCTCTCCCGCCTTCCCTTATTGGCCGATCTGCCCTAAAGAGCCTGTAGGTATCCACAGCAGCACCCCAACCATGAGACCTATCCCAGCTCATCTCTGTGATCCCAGGGAGGTTATAACCCCTGCAGCTACAAACAGACCCTCAGCATCTCCTGCTTGATGCCTGTGCTGCTTGCACTGGAGTACAGGAGCACCCTGTTGTGCTGATTTCCCTGGGAAGGTGTCAGGGTTTATGTGGTGAGCTTGCTGTGTATCAGTAGATTTTATTCTGATAATATGTTCTGTGGAGGGAGGAAATATCTCCAAAAGCACACAAGGATCAATGCATAATTTATATTCTGCACTAGTTCTGTATTTTCATGTGATCTGTCACTTGCTAGGTCATAAAGGGAAGTGCCCTGAACTGAATGTGTCCTTATTCTCTGTGTTGAAGTGGTTCTTGGTTAACAGTTTGACATCCAAAACCAGAGTTACCAACAAGCATGTTTATGTTGTGCCACTCTTTATTCTCCAGCACTCTGAGGGCTCTGGTTGGAGGGCACATGTTTGACTGTGAATGCTTTTTATAGTGGTAGGCAGAGGCTCCATGAGAGAGACCAAGGATAATACTTCTCTCATAAGGGAAGCTCTCCACAGCTTTTTAGTTTTATTAACTTAGGTATACTGAAATTGCATGCGACCCTTGTACTGCTGTAATAACACAGTTCCCATCTATGAAGATAGAAACACTGCTTTTGGCTTTGATATATAGTGTATGAGTACAGCAGTCTGGAAAAATACATGTGTCTTTGTTATTGGACATGCCTGCTCTTAGACCAGTAGAAAGGTGTATATGCAGAATCCTTTGGTATGGTATTCACTCTTTCTCATTGGGGAAACTGAAGGAAAGAACTGTTTAAAGGTGACTTAACATAGCATCTGAATTATGGATAATTAGTAATTATACAAGGTACTAAATGACACTATTGTTGCTTAGTGTGTTGCAAATACATTGATTGAAAGATGGGAGAAAGTTTGGTACTTGTGTTACCTCACCTGATTGAGGGAGCTTAGTGACTTATGGGATACATCTATGGAACCCTCAGTTAAGTGCCTAAAATAGTGGAAGTACTTTCAGAGCCTGTAAGAAGATGATTCCCCCCAATGCCCCTGGGATTCTATGGTTAAGAGTAAACTCAGAGTAGGGAGTTATTACTTGCCTGTCTGCATCAAATGTAAGCTCAAGTGGGTTACATTTCCCAAATAGGGATATGAACATGATACATTAACTTCAGTTTAGGAGCAAGGAATGCAGTTGCATGGGCAGACACAGTTGCTTCTTTCTGGCATTACCTAAACCAGGCTAAATGGTGTTTAGACTTCTGATTTATCTCAGGCATCCAGTTCACTAGGGAGGCTGAAGACAGTCTGATCTAGTGAGATACATCCTCTAGGGGAGCCATGGTAGCAGCTGTGGCCTGTCTGCAGTGTCTGGTGCTGTATTTCCAAGTCATTTGGGCCAGGTCCACCAGCCCAGGCCTTGTGAAGGAAATTTGACTGGGTAACACTCATGAGAGCTCCTGCAACTCGGTAGGATGCTTCTCATTGAAGGGGCATTTGTTGGAACTTGCTAAATCAGTGTTAGTGGCAACTTCCTTGTGGATTATATAGTTGCAGGTTTTCATTGAAGTAACTGAAACCATGTTGTAACCTGGTACTGAAGTAAGATTTTAATCGTAGGTTACTTTGAGCTCTAGTATGCCACTTAGGACACTGATTGTAAGCTGAGATATTGGATTTGTCTGTTGTATTTCTTATGCCCCCAGAGATCCAATTAAAACTCAGTATTAGATTAACATTTGAAGCATGTCACTGTCTCTTAGCAGTGGTTTGGTGGACTTGGTGTATGCTTTGTATCGAAGATGAACATGCTTTGGCATGGGTGAGCTTTCAGAGGAAGTTGATTAGTGTGAACAATGGTGCATAATTCACACTAAGTACTTAGGCAACTAGTCTGTTACCACCATGGTGACAAACTCTTATCACATTAATACTGATTAATGGTATTATCTCAGTCTTCCTGCTTGCAGAAGATTTCTATCAGGTTTCCTAGCAAGTTCTTTCTAGAATAAGAGCAACATGATAGATCCTTTTCTTTGATAGTCTGTCTGCAATATGTCTTCTGGGTGTTAATATTAGACCTGGAGGCTTCCTGAAAGCACTTGGAGAGGTCTGACTGTGTATTTCCCTACAGAATTGGTTTTAGCTGTAATGGCACTACTGTCTTATGACTTCCACTTCAAGAAACAGTATCTTGCTGAAATAAAGAGTATATTGGTGCTACATACAATCTGCTAATTGGTCTGCACTGAATAATATGTAAAATGGGGTGGTTGTTTCTTACTTCACTATAAAGCTCTGTGTAACTATGAGGATTCAGTGTGCTATCTGTGCAACAGTGAGGCAATTTTAATAACTTTGTATTGTCTACATGCAGTGATAGTGTCTTGATATAGTTAATACCTGGCAATTAAGAGCATTAGCTTTGTATCATGACTTTGCAACCTTGTTTACTCAAACAGATATATTCGGATTTTTTTTCTGAGGAGGGGCAGTGGATGCGGAGGTGGGGAGTGTTCCAGTATCTTAAAAGCACACTTTAAGGGAAGTTCTTTTTCTTCTTTGCTTAGCTACTGATCAGAAACAAGTTACTTTCATTCCAAGGAAATTCTAAAAATAAACAACCAACCAGAAAAACCCTCAAATTAAACAAATTCAGATATTTAAGTTCCTTAGGAACAGGGATATGTATACATTTGCTTATATTTCACTTCAGTATAAGATCTGAGTTCAGTTTTAAAGGGTTGCCTTGAAGTGTTATGTCACAGGTTTGGCCTAGCTGTTACCAACCCGGGACTGGCCCCCCTTCCCCCTCCCAGAACTCTCCCAGCAAAGGAAAGAAAAAAACCTGAAAAGAAACTGAACGGAATAAAAAGGAAGGAATTATATTTTCTAACATTCACAACCACACTGTATACACAGTACGTAGGATCCCACCCCCAGGGGAAAGGGAAAAGGGAAAAGGGGACTAGTTAACCAGAAATTGGGAAGAAACAAAACCAAACCCCCAAAAAACAAGTGAAACAGACAAACGCAATTAAAAATCTCAAGGAAGGGGAACAAGCATGAAACAATCTCACCCAGGACAGGAGAACCACCAACAACCGGAGGGATCAGACTCCAGCCCTTCCCACCAGCTCCCAGGCCAAGGCAGGAACAACCAAACAAAAACCACTCCTCCCCTGCTACGTGGAAAACACGTGTGGAATACTTGTAACTTCCTTAGATACAATGGTTACTGAGGAAGCCATGGGTCAAACCATTGCATGTTACCCTTCTGATGCTCAGAGTGATCGGACTGAGCCTTTGCTGTGACTAAATCTTTCAAGGTTGCAACCTTGCTACAAACTTGGACAGAATTTAGTTCCAGCTTTCCTTGGACATCAAGATTATTCTTAGCACGGTTATTGGCTTGAGGTGTTACTGTTAATGTGTAAGGTATTGTCTGTGTATTTGTAATGAGTAATCCAGGATGGTCCTGTACTGAACGATGTGAGAGGGCATATATTTAAGAATTTTATCTACTAAGTAAATGTGAGTAAAATGCTGTCAGATTTGCTTTGCAAGCTGTAATGGTGCATCTCTGAAAACAGAAGAGTTGAGCTGTGCTTGGCAAGAATGGAGAGAGCATGGTGGGAAATGTACTGAGTATGTAAAGGTATTTCATACGTAAAATCGATCACTATTATGGTGACCAGATCAGAAAATAGCCTTTAAAGGTGAGGTTGTCCAAATCCAGCTGTAACCTGTTGCAAAGAGGTGTGTACTAGACTTTGTAAGTTGCCAGGATAATGATCACTTAAGTATCAGTGTACTTGGGAGTCTCCTGTTCTTCATGTTCTACATAACTGTGGGTGTCAGAAAGGTACTTTTTATAATAAGTCCACTCTGCTAAAGATCACTTGATCTTATTAAACAATTTGAATCTAAGTGGAGGGCTGAAGATGACTTTGCATGCAAGTGTGTGGAATACTGAAAAGCACGATATGGTGTGGAGGTCAGGATCACTAGTAGGTGTTCTGAATCTGAATTGGCCAGCATCCAATCGCTGAATGTCTGATGCTACTGATAGTGTTAGGATGTTTTAGTGTGATTTCTGGATCCTCTTTGTGCATGCAGAAAGGACTCCTGATCACAACTATATTAAAAATACTGCTTTTATACTGCCTATGTTATGTTTCAGATGAGCAAGTCTTTGGGACTCTCCTTCATTACAAGCACATCTCCCAGTCTTACAGTCTTTCTTATTATGGAAGCTAATACTCAAGTCTGATTAGTTTGATGAAAGACAATTCTGACTTAAAATGGTTCCTCAATCTGTGCTTATCCTTTTCCCACTCTTGTAGGAGATGGAGAATAATCCCAATCTGGCATCAGATTCTGGTTTAACTTTAAACTGCTGTGACACAGTGAATTTAGTCTTGATCTTGCCTCTTGCATCTGTTAACTCACTGTGTATGTACAGCTGCTGCTAGGGAGTAGTTGTGACAGCCAGGATCCTCCAAGTGTGCACACAATTCTGGGGGGTTTAGGTGGGATTAGTAACTAATAATAGTGGATTGAAACTAGTGTAATTGTAACTTTGAGCTACATTGTGAATTGTAACTTTCAGTGTATCAGGTAAATGTATTTATTCTGTGATTTTTACTGTGATATTTAGGGTATGGCTGTTGCCACTTTGAACAAGGATCTAACCTATATGAGGATTATGCATACGACTAAAGTAGTTTCTTGCCTTAAATGCTTACTTTTACTCCTGATGGTATAAAGTTTTCAAAATCCATTTTGAGCTTCCTGTCCAGTGCTCTGAACTTTGCAACTGCAAATCTGCTAGTAGATCTTAGGGAGAGAAAGTGTCTAATTACCAAAAGCAAATCTCAGCTTGGGTTTCAGTCCCGTGCTCAGCCTGGACACTGGGGCAGGGTAGTGGCTGCACCAGCACCCTTTTCTAAGGAGTGTAATGCAAACAGGCTCAGGGAACCGCCCCATTTCTGCAGCGATGTAAGTAACCTTTTGGCTGCTCTAGTTCTACCTTCTTTGGCCTCGGTTGTACAAACTGTTTTTGCTCCTTCCCATCATCACTGAGGCAATGTGGCCTTGCAGGTGTGACTGGCAGACCCAGCCAGCTGTGCTGAATGGCTCTCCTGCAGGAGGAGCTGGGCCTGAATAGCCAGGGGCACGGGAGAGGGGGCTGAGGGAGAGGGGATGGATATCAGCATTGGGTGATAGAAACAGGGACTGTGAAACTGCTGTCCCAGCGTGCTCTGCAAGACATCTCAGACTGAACGAATTCCTTGATCTAATTAAACGTGGCCCAGAAAAATCTATAACCACAACTGAGAAGGTAGAAACACCCAGCAGTACATGGGAAAGGATACAAGGATACCCCAAGCAAGAATTTCTACCAAACACATCATGATCTCTGTTTAGCTTGAAAACCAGTAACTGGATATATGCCAAGAGGTAAGATGTCAGCACAGCAAAAGAGAATAGATTAGCATTTTTAATTTTTCAACCTGCATATCCAAAAATTTTCAGTAGCATTAAATATGCCACTTAATCTCAGTTGGGGTGGTTTTGGTTGGATTACCAGTTGGAGCATTTACAGTCCACTGAAAGCTAATGGAATTTCAGTACTTCAGTATTTTCTGGATAACCTCAGAGCAGCTGAGGAACATTCACAGTTTATAGCTCAGTGAGGCTGTTAATTAGTTTTGTGATCCAGGGAATTTCTGTGACTGCATTCTTTTGGGAATATCACAGAACCAAACACTTCAAAGCCTCTAATTCATATTCTGATAAATGAAGATCACTAAAATGCTGTTGCAAAACCTTGTTCTTTCTGTGCTTGCTTGTGATGACATCATATGTAAGTCTTTATAATAGTTTGAATACCCAGATTTTCCTTTAAAAGTAGGTATCTGAAGGGTTTAACAAAGCTCCTCTGTCAAGCTATTGGGCTAAGGGTTTCTAGAATCCTGTTTTAAAATTCAAAGAATAGCTGCTTTCAGTAGCAGGATAGCAGTGAAAAGAAATGTCCAAAGATATCAGCTGCACAGCAAGAGAACAAGGGCTGATCTCAGCAATTTTGAGATTAGAGCTTTATTTCAGTTTTAAATCTCAAACTGAATGGAATAACTAGAAGCAATTCCAATTAAAGCCTTTTGAAAGGTCTAGAATTTTTTTTTTAAGTAGCAGAGTATTTATTGGAAAACAGGTAGCCTTAGTGAAGCTACTCATGGGGTGTTGTTTTCTATGTATTTGCATGGGCTGTAGCAGAATGGATTCCTTGCTTGTGAAGTGACAAATGCTTTTTCCTTTAAGTGATGTACAACTGTGGAGTCTTAATGCACATGAAGTAAAAAGGGATGTAAAAGCTCGATCTGTTTTGAAATCTGTGTAGTTATTCAGTAATAGTCTTTGAATCTTGGTGTTCGGTAAACCAGCCATGTTTGTAAACTGTGTTCTGAGCAGTTCAACTGTTTATATTGAGGAGAGGGTGGAGAAAAAGCAGTTTAAAAGGAGTTTATAAAGATGTTTATAAACAATTGCCTTGAAGTGCTCAGTTTGGAGGGACCAGCCAAGAATGACACAACATTGTGCAGAGGGCCTTAGTTAACCTGGAGAAGTTGTAATCTAAACAGATAAGACAAGGGGAGGCTGAAATAGTTGCTGAGCTTGGGGTTAGATATTTTACATTGAAGATGGCATGATTTGATTAGTTCTGTGGCCAAGAACAGATCTTCAGAAGTCTAAATCAAAACAGCTGAATAGTAACTTGCTTGGTTTGATTTTTAGATCCTGCTGTGCTTCATGTGGGCAGCCTGTGGCTGGTGTAACCTTTCTTGGGCTGAAGAGTATCTTTCACTAGCATCACAAAACTATTGTGCATAGGGCTTGGTGTTATCTATGATAAAATAAATGTAGAATTATCAAGTCAATTGCTTAATCCTTATCTTTTAAAACAGTTGAAGCAGGTAATTACTTCTTATTTCTTAAAGATGAAAGCCTGAAAAAGTTTATTCTCTGACATGGGATCTGTCCAGCACTTTATTTCAAAGCAGGATGAACTGTAACGAGTAGAAATTACTCACCCACCCCACCCCACTCCCACACCCCCACTCAAAAGAAAAAAAATACCAAAACCCAACCATTTCAGAAGGTCAGGGATGTGGGGGCTTGTTTTTTGGGCAGGTCGGGTTTGGTTTTTCTTACAGCTTATGACAGCTTACAAAGTTCAACATGGTGTCATTAAACCTGAGGGTAAAATGACAGATGGAATTTAAATAGATTGACTGACTGCCATTGACTGGATTGCTTCTCCTCCTGTCAGAGGAGGGTAGATCTTGCTGGAAAGTAAACTATACCCAAACATAAGTAAAGAGCAATGGGGGAGGACAGATATTTATCATGACATTAGGTGTCTTGTCTGAACACTTATTCAGAGTGAGCTCTTTGGCAGATTTTGCCTTTAATTCACATTCTCTTAAACTGAAGGCAAATGAGTAATGTTTTGAAGCAACTGCAGCCATCACAGGTTCTTCTAGACACTGTTGCTTTTTTGGTGGTTTGATTTCTCAAGACTTGCTTTTCTGTGGACAGATGAGTTAATGTGAGTGTCTTGATTGCCTCAAGGATATTTAATCTGCAGAAGAGGAAGAAAATTCATCCTTGCCTACTCAGAAACGGATGAGGAGAGAGCTTCCACTTGTGTTTTTTTTTTTTAACCTCAAGGGACTGAGATCAGCTCAGTTGGTTAAAACTTGGTTATAATAATGCCAAGGTCATGGGTTCAATCCCCTGTGTGGGCCACTGACTTTAAGAGTTGGACTTGATGATTCCTGTGGGTCCCTTCCAACTCAGAATAATCTGTGAACTGTTAGATGTGAGCTTTGACCCATGGTGTGTAAACTGCGTTTTGGGCTGATGAGGTGGAAATACAAGTAAAAAACCAGTTAGCTCTGATGTCTTCTCTTGTTTTATTAGAGTTTTTCCATTAAAATCTCACCATTCCCCTTTCTGAACCATTGATGTGGTATCAGCCTGTTGTTTTGTAAGCACTGGTAACTCTGCCTGGTATTGCCTGTGTCAATCCTGTGTCAGGCTGCTTCAGCCTTGTCCTCTGTCCTGCCTGGCTGTGCTGGGACTGGAGGGGGGCCACACTCCCTCTGGTGCCACCAAAGAAGAGATGCTTTGTGTGAAGCTTCTGGGACCTCACTGAGCACATGCAGCATCTGGACTGTGTTGTGAGCGTACCCTTCTCAGAGGATTCATGCAGTCCTGATACTCTGAAAAACTCAAGTGGCACTTGTAACAGCTCTGCAGGGAAGATCAAGTTACCTAGCCATTAAGAGCTTTAGATGCAATTGAACTGTAAATTTAGATGCTATTGGATGGGTTTTGTTTAATATTATACTTTGATTACAAGCCAAGTAATACTGTAAGGCAGACCTTGCAGTTGCTACTGGACAGTTGAGGTGGGATGGAGAAGGAAGGATTTAAATATTCTTTCCACTCTACCTCTATGGTGAGCTTGTACTGAATCAAGTTTGTCAGTATTTTATGTAACAGGCAGCTATTCCTTTAATATAACTAGGTAAAGGTGTGGTATTTGTGTTGACAGGACGGTTAAATTTGCTGTCTTCTCTCTTGGCTTTTAGTAAGTAAATAATCTCTTTATTACCCTTGCATAGCACAGTGGACTAGGTGGTGATGTTTATTACATTTTTCTAAGTTTGTGATGACAGAAAAATGTTTACCTTGAAAGCTTTATATTATGTAACACAACAGTTACAACAATGTTAGAGTGCTTGTTCAAGGAATACGGAAAGGTTAAAACCAGTCACAATTACACCGCAAAGTAGCTAAGGGTCACCTGGCTTCTCCACAAAGCAGCTTATCTACTACTGTCAAGACAGACTACTCTTGAACTAGGACAAAACAGTATTCTCTACAACTTACTAAGAGTAAGCTGTGTTATTTTGGAACACTGGAAGTCCACAAACTATCTCACTGTGTGGTCAGTCTAACTCTTATGTCTCAGGTGTCTATGTGCAAGCAAGGTGAATTCTAGTTTACCATGTGGACCATAGGCAAAGCAAGCCTTTCAGCAACAACTTCTGGAGTTCAGATGCTGCCTCTTGTGTTTTCTCCCAGGTTTTCCACATTTCCCTGGCAGGGAACTCTCTTCTCTTCCTCTCTGGTGACTAAGAGTTAAAAATCGATCTTGCAATCCTATTCTGATTTAGTGTCTGTGGCATTGGTTGAATTCACTGTCCCCAGCAAATGTGTTTGTGCTGTACTGGGAGAACTATGGCAACGTAGGAGTTGTCTGATGTCTAATATCATAGAGAAGATTACCAGGGGAAAATACCTGTCTTCACTTACTAGTGTTTATTGCAGAATGAACATTTAAAGATGATTAATTTGCATTACTGTACTAAATGTATGTAGCAAACAGGTGTGAGTAAAAAGCTCTGCATGGAAAAATATTGCTGCTCAGATGTTTGAAAATGTTGTCCTGAGGGCACTTCTTGATTGTTGGCATGTTGGTTCTTGTATGCAGTAGTCAATGAGAACTTGGTTTGATTTGTTGCTTTTCAGAACATCAAGTCATGACAAGAGAGAAAAAATCATCACAATCAGTGTATCTCGGGGGAAGCTGCCCAGACTGGTGGTGGAATTGGCATTCTCAGAAAACAGGGCACATGAACTGGGTTGCTTGGAGTGAACAGCTTTAAGAGGAAGTTTGGACTGGATAGCATCCAAAGGTCCCTTTCCAGGCTAAATAGTCCTATGATGTCTTTGTAGGCTGGTGATCCCTTAGTCTCTGGTTAATTTTGTTTAGGGCAGCTGGTTGCCCTGAAGTTTTTTCCAGTAAAGTACTCAATAACTTCTACTGTAAGCCTTGTATTTTCATGCAGTAGAAAGTGCACACTTGATGGTGTGACAGTTCCAGTGTCTTTCTGGAGTAATTGTGTCCAGGCAAATTTGAGACTCTCAGTAGGCCAATTGCTTCTGTGCTTCTGGAATAAAGTGTGCTGCTTTAAATCAAGGCTGGTATAGCCACTTGTTGCAGTGTTTTCTTAACAGTGTTCTGGCCTCCTTGTAGCATCAGGATATGAACAGCTGGGGTCCTTTGTTGTGCTCTGAGGACACAAGAATCACTATCCCAGCATTTCTCTTATACCATTGAGTGTCTGAAATACACATATCAGGGTTATTTTTTCTGTGTGGGAATACTGACTGGTGGCACATCTTTTTGTATCAGTTACTTCTGCTTTTGTCCTCAAAGTGCTGTCTTTAGAGATGCTGCTCTGTGCTAATCAGAGTAGCAGCTGCTGCTCGTGCTTCTGGTACAACTACTGTGTCCAGCTACTCTTAAAAAAAGCAAACAAACAAAAAAATCAATATTATTTTTAAGAATTCTCCAGCACTTAATTACTAGGCTTGTATAACCCTCAAAAGCTTGTTAGCTAGGCCTTGTTTATTGCTGCTTTAAGCTTACTCCTTTATGGCTTTGCAACATCAGGAGAAGAATAGGAACTGAGAATTTCTTGCAGTAAAGCAGGACTTTTTTTTATCCCAAAGCAAATTAGATTTGCAGCATCAAAGGCAGGAGGAGTGTAAAATAAATGCGAATGCCATCATAAGACTTTCTGCTGGAAGGTTTTGCAACTTGTTCCTGCCAATTTGCTGTGTAACTCTGCTTTTTTCTTAGCCTACATAGGGAGGAGATCAAAAGCTAGATTTCTACCTATAAGCAGATCTACAGTATAGCTGTATCAACATTAAAGAAATACTTTGCAAAGGTATAAAGCCTTAAAACAAAAACAATGAAAACCACTTAATTTCATGCTGTTTGAGAACGTGGGGTTTTCTTTGGAAACTGCTCTAGACAATAGTCTTCTAGGATGGGTTTACAAATAAGAATAGCTTGTTAGAAACCTTTGTCACTTCTATTAATAGTACTGTTGTCACAAATGGAAGGTATTTGTTCTAATACCTTGTCCTACTCATACTTTAGGCATGTTTTGCTTGCCAGTGCACTGAAGTGGACCATTCTTCAGGCTTGCTGGGCAGGGTCTTAATCTGGTCTTTCAGCACCAGTGGGATGCTTTAGCAGCACTACCATGATGTCACCAATGTCATGGATGGTAACTGTGTTTCTTCTGCCTGCAGATCTAATTGGGTGCCAATTGCAGGACAATGGCTGCCAGCAAGAGCAAGAACCAGAGTTCCTTGGCCCTCCATAAAGTAATTATGGTTGGCAGTGGAGGTGTGGGCAAATCTGCACTCACACTTCAATTTATGTATGATGAGGTAAGTAAATTTTGTTCAGCTTCAATAAAGCACAAATTCATACAGTTTACTAACATTTTTTAGTTGGAAAGGGGAACTAAATGTAATTAGCAAAAGACCTGATGATCTGACTTGGAGGAGCAGAAGGTCAGAATCTGGGAATTGTGGCCTCTGGGAACATCTCTGGCTAAAGGTGACAAAATTTTTGCTTATTAATGAAACAAGTCTTCAGAAGCCACGCATAATGTGCAGCTGCTTGTCTGTGTGTACAGAAGCTGTTACCAGTCGGAGCTGAAAACTTTAATTTTGTTGCCCTTACTTTTGGGTCAGTTATGCTGAAATCAGAAGTAAACATTCCAGCTCATTCTGAGCCAGGTGCTTAAGTGGCATGTTCATAGCATGAATTCTTGTGTACTGGTATACAGGAAGCTCGATTAGACAGTCCAGACGAGTATGTGAAGGAATACATGATCTGGTAGTTCAAAAGTTAGCATCTATAGGGTGTCCACACGTACTATCGTGATGTGAGTACCTGAATAGGTGACATAGTCATTAATGAAGGCCAGCCAGCTGAACTGGGCTCATAGCACAGCTGCTTATACTCTGAGGCTGAGAGGAAGGAGGTGGAGAGGTAAGAAGCCTATGCTTGGATGTGTGCTGTTAGCACAGAACTGGCAGTGGCTTTGGTGGGTCTGATCAATATTGAATGGGCTAAAGTATGTGCCTGTGCCATTATGGGGCCGGTTTTCATGTTCAGCTGCTGGATGCTGTCATCTACACCTGTTAAACCTTCAGATTCCTGTACCTGAAGTACATTCTAATGCATTTTTGGGGGCAAGATCTAGATAATGCCAGCAGGTTGCTGGTAACTTACACTGTAACTCTGTTCTTAAATTAAGCTAAAGTTGCTGCAGAGTGTTTCGTGTAGCAAGTTTCTCTTGACTTGGCAAACCGGCTCTTTGATGTATTAAGTGCTTAAATAATTTGCTTTTTATAGTAAAATTAAAAAAAAAAACTTGGTGGAACTTAGTAGCTGGATGAATTATGAGAAGGTTTTGGGGAATTTAAATGTGAAGTGAAAGGAGGGATATGGATAAATGCTAAGACTGTTTGACAGTAATTCTAAACTCTAATCCCTTTCTTATCACCCTTAGTTTGTAGAAGACTATGAACCTACCAAGGCTGACAGCTACAGAAAGAAAGTCGTTCTGGATGGTGAGGAAGTTCAGATAGACATTCTGGACACAGCAGGACAGGAGGATTATGCAGCTATCAGAGATAACTATTTCCGCAGTGGGGAAGGTTTTCTTCTAGTCTTTTCAATAACAGAGCATGAATCCTTCACAGCAACAGCAGAGTTTCGGTAAGCAGTTTCTCTCCCAGGCAAGGGAAAATATCTGGTTCCAATGTTGCTCTGACAACTCTGCTTGAAAGCTACAGCTCTTTATCCTTTGTCTGTTACCTTTTGGTCAGTAAAAGTTACACCAGACCATTTGACTTACAGTAACTGGTAACCTAAACCACAGTGTTCACCCTCTGGCTCTAGTTGTCTTCATGCTTACAGCTTATGAGTACATTATGCCAGCAGCAACTTCAGGCAAGTAACAGATTCTTGGACTCCTAAAACAGGCATATTCAAGCCAATTTTCAGTCTTCATGGATGTGAAGTTTAATTATCTTATAGCAGTACTTCTGGAATTAAGTCTGTCTTTTGGCCAGGTTTCAGACACTATTGCTTACTGCTAGAAGCAGGTGCTCTAAGGAAAGGAAGGATTAGCCTCCACTCTCAGGTATGGATTGGTGCCAAACAAGGGTTGGCAGCCAAGCAGTGCTATTGTAGGGAGATGTATTCCTAGAAAGACACACAGTAGTAGTAGGCATTTCCATTTTTGTTCTTGGGATTAGCAGTTCTAATGTAAAAATTGACACCAGATTGAGCACACAAACTGCTTGTGTAGTGTGGGGGCAAAAAAAGAGATTTAAAACCACTGTTCTGGTTTAGAATTCATGTAGCCAGGTTCTCAGGGCAGGGAATCTAACTCTTATTTGATAATACCTGTTGCCTCAGTATAGAGGGTAATCTGGAGATTCCCTGAGACAGCTGTATAACTGGAAGAAAAACTTCCCAAAACATAGGAAAATTGTTAGGAGTTCCTTATGTTTGCCAGAATAAAAGCTCTCTGTCCATCTGCCTTATGTTCATTTTGCTTCAGTGGTACAAGATTACCAGATACTAATGGGTAATGCAAGTGCTGGAGCTAAGGTAGACACCTAACTCTAGGTTTTTCTTGAAGTTATGACTTTGGTCCAGGTTCTTAACATATTGTACTGTTCCAACAGTAGCAGAAGACCACAAAATCTTTTAAGAGGTATAGAAATAGTGTTCCTTCACCACATAATACTTCTGTGACTGCTCATCTTCAGAAGGGCGACAGTCATGGCACACAAGCAGAGCAGTTCTGCTCAGTTTGGCCTAACTGGGATGCTGAAAGGAGCCAACAGTAGAACTGTTGCAGGACTGTGAAACTGAGTTCTAGCACCCCTCCCAATGTAAAATGGAGGAAAAGGTCAGGTAACACTAAAAAGGACAGAAGGAAAATGAGACACTTGGAAACACCCAGCCTGGGTTTTGGTTTGTGTGCCTAAGTGAAATACAAGGTGAAATCCAAGGCTTAAGGCTTTGAATGAAAAAGGAGTGTTTATCTTGGCAGTTTGGTTTTTTTGTCAGACTTCTCTAACTGGGTTACCTGTGTGTTGGTTCAAGATTCCAGCACAACCAATGAAAAGGCAATGCTAGCCCTAAAGATGAGCAAGGAGGACTTAAAAACTTTGAGATATAGAATCTCCTACCTTTCAATGGTTCAGAATTGAAAAATAGTGAAATTAGTTAAATGGAATATTTAGGCTGCCATGCAACAACCAGCTCCTTGTCCGAGGAAGGAGGGAAGAATGGGTAGTATGAGTCACCAGTATCACAGGCCAAACTGCAGATTGCTGTTATTGATCCTTTAACTTCTAGAATGCTAAAACTATGAAAAAATTGAATGCTGAACAAACTGTGGTCTTATTTTTAAACCCTAGCTCTCCTGTCAATGCTATGCATTCAGTGTTTGCTTTCAGTGCCTCTAATCTGAAAATGTGTGAAGGTGCAGTTGAATGCAACAGCAGATTGTCTGCTCCAGTATTAATGCCATTTTAGAGTCTCATGCACTCTCCATACATTGTTATTTTGTGGATGGAAAATGTAGGCATCTGAAGCAGTATGGTACCTCAGCGGGATGAGAGGGTGTAGCAATGTGCTCATGCCTAGTTTGGCTGTTGTTCATCACAAAAGTAAGCAATCTAAAAATAGTTGTAGACTGATAGAGTTGTCCAGCATCCTAGATGGACAGCAGTACATGTCAGTCTGGTTTCAGCCTGTGTTTTACTCCAGTAATGGCACAGACTGAGACTGGCATGCAACATCACTCCATCTCCTTCTCTGGATGCTGATAAGTCCGCTTGACAGAGGATAACAAGTTGAGTGCTGATGGTTCAGATATTTTCTCGGAATTTTTGAAGGAGGAATGTTGCTAGCATTTTAGTTCAGCACTACATAGTAATGCTCTCTTCTTTGTGTACAGTTTAGGTAGCCATTAGGAATGATCTCCGCCAACTACTTAGGCTGTTCCCAGCCTATTGCCTTGGCAAAGACTTGATCTTGCCCAGATCTATGTTGAGATGTGATGCAGACTGTGAATTGAAGATGGTGACTGAATGCCAAGGTGGAACTTGGCAAAGATGGCACTTGTACTCTCTTTCTTGTTCAAACATGAACTCCTGTTGCCAGTGGCTCTTCTGCCTCACTGTTCTTCTTTATTAGAGCCTGATTACTTGCTAACTAAATGGTAGAACTGCCTTCCTGGAAGCGTTAGGCTTTCAGGGGTGTAAAGCCCTTAGCATTAGTATGTTAACCTTGGAATAATTTTAAAGTGTGTGTCCAGCTGTTGGGAAGTACATTGTTGTAAACACTAGTAATGTGCAGACCGCTTGAGCTGCTCCTGGTAAGTGTGGGTATTTTGTTGCTTCTACTAACACAGGTATTTTTATTTTGAATACCTAATGCACTAGGGAACAGATCCTGCGTGTGAAGGCTGAAGAGGATAAAATTCCTTTGCTGGTAGTGGGAAACAAATCTGACTTGGAAGAGCGCAGACAAGTGCCTGTAGAAGAGGCCAGAAGTAAGGCAGAGGAATGGGGTGTGCAGTACGTAGAAACCTCTGCCAAAACTAGAGCAAATGTAGATAAGGTAAGACAAATGACATCTGCTCAATTAGGTCATTACTGCTTGTTTAGCAGCTGACAAAAGCAAATCCACAGTTTGGCTTCTGAAAGCCTAGTTCATAAAAAATCAATTAACTTACTGGAATGTGTACACTTAAGCAAATACCTAGCTTAGAAAAACCTGAGGTCAGGAGCAAGTTAATGCAATTGTCTTGTTTTAATTGTTTATACCTGAACAAATAGCTTTTCAATAATACAGTGGGTAAATGGTTGTAAAGGTTTCCTGAAATGTGTTTTGTTTGTAGGCTATGTCCTATTTATAACACCAATAAATAACAAGCTTAGAAATTGTTCCCCCTTCCCTATAAAGCTGTATATAATGTGGTTAATCTTAAAGACTTTGTCCTTTTTTTGCCAAGACTACTTTGAATTGTGAGGACTACTCTTCTTGCTGTGTCCCTGTTCTGTTTTGACTTGTCCTTGCTGGTATTGGACTATTATTCTGACATTATTCTGCAACTGGTTTCTTGCATAAGCAGTGGTGGTAGGCTATTCCAGAGGAGAGATGAATTATGACTATGGAGTAATTGTCCAGTATAGCTGAAAAATAAGTTTGTCATCCCCTTTATTTTGTGTGTAGTGAGGGTTTCTTGAAGAAAAGGGTGCCTTTTTACCTTACCAATCCACAGAAGACAACCTGAAATTACTGTTGTGCACCCTAAAGACTCCAAAGGTGTCTTACTAATATGCATTTGTTTAAAGATTACAAATCTTAAGCAGTTTTCTCTTTGGATAAAAACCACTTGCAGCTTGCTGTACTCTTAAGTTCTCCTAAACAGCCTCCTGTTATTCTAGCCTGTATTAGTTCACTAATGGAAATGCCATTGGTGCATAAGTTACTAGTAGGAACTCCTTATCTCGTTAATACTGTGTATATGAAATTCTTGACTTGAGACCTTTTAGTTATAAAGGACGTGACACAATTTCAGTTTGGTCGAGAACTATTCCGACTTGCAGAACTTTACTAGAAAGTCATAGTCAGTTGCATAAACTGGGTGGTGCATTAAAACATGAATACTCAGACTTGCTTTTGCCTATGAGCTATCTCACATCACTAGCAAATGGCAAGCCTGTTTTATACTTAAACTGCCTTTCTGTTCAGTTGGGATTAACAGCAATGGAGCTGTGTCTGCAGTGTACCAGCAGGATGATCTAGGCTTGCTGTAGTAGGTTTTGACTAGCTAGCTTGTGTGACATACTTGTTATCCTCTATATGAGCAGTTTTGTGTGTACTAAGACAAGTTATTGGTCTTTGTGAGGATTGTGCATTAATACAGTGGCAGAATAAAAAAAAACTAGAGCGTTTTGAAAGATAATCTATTTCAGTAACAGGGTCTTGTTTCCAGGCATCAAAGACTTGAAAGTTCCTCACTTAAAAAAAATCCCACCAAACACCCTATAGTGACACTAAACTCTTGTTCTGTAATCCTAAAAATCACTTTTCCCTTTAACTACAGTAAAACAGCTGTTTCATCTTAAGTGGTATGTGCCTAGATGTCAGGCATCCAGGAGGTGAAATCCGCTAGAATTTTGGAGAAAAAAATTGTGAAACATGAAAGAAAGAATTACTTTCTCAATGTGTCTTCTAACATGGGCTGAAAATGTTTTTTGCCTGACACTGTCACTTGACCTCTGTAGCTTTGTAATTATATACCTGGCAGAATACTATGAAGCAGAGTGCCTACCTAACTACATGGAAAGGACTAGACTAAATGCTTTACATAGTTAACAAGAGTGATTTTCCTGTAAATGTTGACTAGGCACAGACAAATGTTCTCATGAGCTCTGAATGCTACTTTTGTGCAAGTATGGTATTCAATAAAAAGCTCTTAAAACAGGGCTATTGAATTTTTGATAGCCCTGTAAGATTGTGCAACTTTTTGCCATTGCTTGACATACTACATAATTCTGGTGTTGAGTTTGTCACTGGAATCCCTGTCTAGTCTCACTCTGGCTGTATTGAGTACAGTGTGATGCTGCATCTTTATTTGCTGCTGAATACAGTAGTTTTTATCTGCATTCTGATGGATTATCTTGCTTAATCTTTCTTTATATTTCCCTCCTAGGTATTCTTTGATTTAATGAGAGAAATAAGAGCAAAGAAAATGTCAGAAAACAAAGACAAGAATGGCAAGAAAAGTGGCAAGAACAAGAAAAGCTTTAAAGAAAGATGTTGCTTACTGTGATGCTTGGGAACTGTAAATATCTATCTAGATGTGGCATGGATAAAATACCACTAAGGATATAGGGCTGGATTCATGAAAGGAAGTCTGTATTGACTCCCTTATCTTTTGCTTTGCATATCACACCTTCAAAATGTGAAAACAGAACTTTGAAACCATTTCTGGTATCCAACAAAACCTTTGCCTACTTAAACTGAAATGGGTTCCTTCTTCCCAGTGTCTTTCAAAACTAGAAACAGTTTCAGAACTTCAATCCTTCTGCTTGGTTACACAATGTACTTTTGTATTGACTTCCTTCTAATGTTTCTCTGTTTCTCTTGAACCTCTACTGGCCTTAACAAGCACAGCTGTTCAGGTTCAAACACTTTCCCGCTGTTGCTGCCCTCCTTGATGGTGCAAACTGCAGAAAGGCTAGATGACACCTGGTAAAGGCTTTGAGTCTCATCTTCTGTTGTCACTGGTATTTCTTACACTGAAATCTGCCGACTTCCTCCCCACACTCCATGTAAGAAATAGCAACTGACAGTTGACAGTCAACTCAAAATAAACTTTCTTCCCTGTTCTGTTTAGTCAATACAGCATTCATGAATCAAGCCTATGGACTCAATTCAGACTTATTTAGGCAATGCAAAAATTAATATTTAAATACTGGCTAGATGCACTCCCTGCTGGTCTGTCTTCTCATCCTTAAATTAGTGGTATGGGGTGAGAAAATGACTGTAAGCCTTTCTTCAAAAGGAATAATATTGTCACCATCTCCTTGAAACGCTGTCCTTGGTTTCTTCCGTGTATTGTGTCTAGACTCAATTACACTCTACATCTTTCATCCTTCCCCTCCCTGGTACTGGAATAGTGGAAATCATTGTTGATTTAATGAGTTTTGTTTATATTGGAATACTTGTGATGATCATGTTGGAAAGTGAGAATATCTGCATCTGGCGCTTGTCTTGCTGAAGATAAAAACATTGAGTAAGAATGGGTCCCATCACAAAATCATGTCTTGGAATAGGTGAGGCATACTACCCATGCTACCTCTCAATGATTAGCTGGCTAGCGAGTTGTATAATGCCAAAAAGCAAAGGAAGTTAAGCAATTGCCACATCTTTTACTCACCGTTCATTTTATATGTAGTGTTTTCAATGCACAGCAACCTAGCACATGGTGAGTTTTGCTGTCAGTTATGCAATGGTGGTCATGTATTGTTCATCAAAAACAGGCTAGAAATGGAAAAGTCAGTACTTAGCAGGTCCTGTTGTCAGCTGACTGAGCTGAGCTTTCTGATGCAGTTTAAATTAAGTGCAGTTGCCAAAACCCACTTCTGTCACTGTGGAAAAGTAAGTCTTCTAATTGCAAAGTCCCTCAGTGAATTATGTCTCTCTTCTGCTTTGAAGGAGTAGAGAGACTTTAAGTAGGGACTGTATCTTGCTTGTAACTGGATGCTTAAAACACAGTTGCTTGGTGAAAGTAATCTGAGTTGTTCAATGAAGCACACTGCAGTACTAAATTAACAAATGGTGTTCCTGAGATGGAGTAGTGAGTACTGTTCAGTACTTAGTGTTGTAATTTGAGGTTGAAAAATATTTTTTAACATGTACTAGACTGCTTTTGTGCATTCCATCTCTGAACTTTGAAAAAAGTAAAATGTGGTAGATATCAGGACCTCCATTGGCCTGAGGTTTTACAAGGACTTAGTACAAACTCATTGTCTTCCATAACTAGTTCAACTTGTCAGGCAACTCATTGGACTGGGGAAACTGTACTAAATAAAAGGTGCTGTAATCTTCATTCTTGTCGAATTAAATTCCTTCTCTATTACTGTTATCTTATACGGGCAGAAAGAATGGTTAACTAATTCTGGAAATGCTTCTCTTTGAGCAGTGGAATTAATGGTATTACAAAGCCAACTTGACGATACTGTTTTGAAATGGAAGCTGGAAGCCTGCTGGCTTGCAGAACTTGTCACTTGAGCTGGGAGCTGTAACACTTGCAACAAAGTTTCCTCTTGAACTTCCGTGGACAATGGTCCATTTTTGAGTGCATGCTGTGCATACAGGAAATCAGTGTCTTCTTCCTGAGGAAGGCAACTCACAGGTTTAGTTTTAGTTGAGACTTAAAGGTCAAGTCCCTAATTAACCTAAAAAGTAAATAACAGTTGAGTTCACATTACAAGCTTATCTAGGTCAAGCCCCTCCGAGGCAGATTGTAAAATGTGTCTTAACAAAACTGAATAAACTGTCCATGCTGTATGAATAATGAACTCAGCAAAGCTCCCAATGAGCAGCTCAGCTGTATTGGCTCAAGAGACTTGCATGCCTTGACCTTTGATCTCTTTAGTCTTAAAGTACCTGACAGTATTTGAAAAGAGAGATGAATTTCTTCTCAGAACATCAAGTCTCCCACTGGTGTTCTTACAGTCCATGTGCTGTTCTCACTCAGGTTAGTTTGTTTGGGTTTTTATTCCAAATGGTAAAGCTACACCACTGACATGGACTTAATTGGGAGAAGGTGCTTGCTGCTTCATGGCTTGATGCTACACCTCTTCCATGTTCTGTGCTTGTCACCTATGCCAGAAAAACCAGGGCTGGGAACTAAATAAAGCAGCTTTTCAGTATTCCTCTTCAGTACTTGTGACAAGCTTCAGTTTAACTTTCCAGTTACAGCTGAAAACAGGATAAACAAGGCAGCTACTTTGCCTACTTTCTAACAGTGGGCAACAAGCATTCTGACTTGTACCAGGAAGGCAATAAAACTGGTCCCCTGGACTGGAATCCTGTTGCCTCCACCTCCTATGGTGGAAGTGCCTGAATGTATACCCTTCTAAATAGGGCCAATATCATTGAGAGTCCTTGAATGGCTTCCAGGTGTGCTTCACTGGACATCAATGGACACCAGCATCAGGTGAGTTGAGTGGAGTGAATATAAAATGGCACAGAGAAATGCTACTTGTGAGCAGAGTAAATGGAGTTTTGCTTCTAATCAAAATGAGTAACTGCAGATCAGGTACATCAAGTAAGGAGGACTTGTCAAGAGGAGGTGTGTGTGGCTGCCTGCTAGCCATGCTGTGTAGCTGAGGTAACTGAAGGCTGTATTGAAGCTGATAGATTCTACCAACCTTTGCATGTTGGCTAATTAAAGACCAAGACTTCTCTTCGTTGGTATAATGTGTTCTTATATCATTCTGGAACATGGCTGTAGGCAAGTAACTGGATATTTGAAGCTGGAGGTCATGCAAGACTTGACTATGCACTTGCACTTAAGCATTCAAGTATTATTCTTGCATAATGGCTTAACATAAAGTCAGGGATCTGTTTACTGCTATGTGCAATCTTACATACGTGGCTTAGCTGTGGATATTCAAGTGCTTCAGTTTTCCTTTGTGTTTGAGCAGGGCAAACATCTGAGACGGGCTCCAGTTATAACAAGGGCTAAGTCATTATATGAAAAAAGCAGGCTAAACTCCAGGAGTGCAAAGACAGACTTGATTCTTCTTTTTTCTAGAGGAGTATCTCTCCAGGTGGGAGTACAGATGCAGCATGAAGTGTGTTTTCAGTGACTTGTGCCATGTGTTTTATACAGACTAATACACCTTTACTGCAGTTTCTAGGTGAACATTTGGCTTGGTGAAGAGAAAGATGTGTGCATACATTTACTCGGCATTAAACTTAAGATCTTAATAACCATCAGAAGTTCCGGTTGAATCCTATCTGGCTTAAGTATAATGCTTAAGAATACTTCAGGTCTAAGGTACAAAGCTGCAATCTGGAATGTAGTAAGAGGTGTGTTGGGGGCAAGTGCATCTAACTAAATGCTCGCTCAGATCTTTTTTTAAACCTTTCTAAAGCATTAACCCCGTACTTGGGCCTGACAGGTCTATCAGTTCTTGCTCAAGAAGAGGATACTGTTTATCAGTTCAACTCGGAGCTTATGTAGACAGAAGCTTTCCTTAATTGCTGTAAGCATATGTTGCAATGTTCACCTCCTGTTGACTTTAAAGTTGGAAGAAGGAGGCAAGAGGAGCAAAAAAAGCTATGATTTTCACTGTAATCTCCACACTTCATGGAAATGGCAGGTGTTCCTCTTGGGAGGGGAAGGTGTTATCTCTAACACCAAGTGAGAGGTTTATCGTAGAGGAAGTGATTGTGATTGCAAGACTTAATAAAACTGCCTCTAAACTATGTATGCTATACTATACAATGTAAATTCTTATTTTTTCCTTACATAGCTTCAGAGCTTTGTCTCTAACTTGCACAAACATTTTTAATGTCTGTAAAACTGGTCACTTTTCATTATCATGCTAATACAACTGATTTGTATTACTATTGATAATAAAAAGAAAAAATGAGCTGCATATTTGTTTGTTATTGATTTTTGTAACCTAAAAGCATGTCTAATGCCCAAATTCTTCAACCAGCCAACCACTGACTTTCAGTGTCTGGAACTAACCTTTCTATCAAATATATAACAAGATTATATTGCAGGTTATGGGAAGGGAGGGGAGGAGGAGGTAACTGAGACCCTCATAATTGGATTTCTGGAAATAGTATGCATGTTTTTCAGGACTGAAGTGACATTAGTAGTTTGGTTCATTCACAGTTAGTTTTCCGCAATCGAATTGGATCAGACAGCTTGTATCAACTGTGTAAATGACAGCGTTGTTTTCCCTTCAGTCTTGTGGCTCAAATGACAGAATAAGCAACACTCTGGGAAAATTGGTCCTTAGTCTTCTGAGTGTGGCAAGACTCCATTGTTGGTGTGGGTTTCTGATGAATGAACTGCAGCAGAGAAGCTAAGACGACTGAGGCAGGATGGCTAAGGACAGACTCACTGCACTCTAATGCCACTTAATTTGGAGTGGCAGAGCAATGAGATTCAAAGTAAACTTTGAGTGCAGTTTCTACCACCACTGCTATACAAGTGGGAAGCAGAACATTCCCTAGCTCATGACTTCTGGTCGAGGACTACAGCAATTTACATAATCTTGTTTACATGATGCATGTCTGGTGTTTGCCCTGTGTTTCAGATGGCCACAGTAGTTTATGTAGCTTTCCTTTCCACTGAAGTAACTTTAAAAATATTCTGTGGTAGAGAAAGTGTCATGTAGGAGAGAGTTCTGATCACAGCTGTGTTACACAGCTGTACCCAAAGCCCAGAATGGCACCTTTTGCTTCAGGTATTGTGTGAATGTTTGTGAAGAACAGCCTTGCCTGCAGCTCCAGAAGGATGAAACTGGAGAATGATTGCTCTTACATAGCTTGGCTTCTGCCTTGGTGCTTGCCTGTGTGTTGTGCCCCAACTAGAACATTTTAGTGTGGTTCTGTGAACTAAGCGCTCTGACAACTACTGGGATGGTACAGGCACCTCTTCCTGAGAACTGCTGGCTCCATCTTGTGGATTTAGAAGTTACAAGCTCTGCCACGGAGAGGGGCTGTTCAGCGTGCTCAGACGAGCATACAACTCGCTACTATTTATCTGCCACCTGAATTACATGTAGAAATCCACACTAGCTAAATTCTTCTGGTTTTGTAGCTCTGCTGTATGATGCCTCATGCAGTATGAGACCTTGTTCTAAATTTTCCTTTTGCATGCAAATGCTAATGTTAAATCTTGCCTAAACATTCTGCTGTGCAGCAGAACACCCAATTTCTCATGAGGATGTTGGATTTACGTTTTCTATGGCATTAAACCAGTTTGCATTGCAAGTGTAAGTTTGTTCTGCTTGCTGAGCACTGATTTGCATGCCAGAAAGAATACTTATTGTTCCCTGAGACTGTGCAGTACTTCACAAAACATTTTGTTTCTAAGGGTGACTAAAGATGATGTGCTTTCTTTGAAATATAAAGGCTTAATTTGGGGGCGGGGCAGAGAATTTCCCCCCCGCCCCCTGGCCCTCAGTCTTTCCTCCCCACCCCCAAACTACTCAGTGTCTGTTATGTGAATAGGAATAGAAGCTACTAGGGATATACCAGCAAATTTCCCTCTTAGCATTGTAACTCCAAAGGGGTTTAGAAGTAAAATGTTGGGGTGAGACCGGTATCACGCACTCGGCGCTTGCCTTCCTGACAAAGTTGATTAATCTCCAGAGTTTACGGTAAGTTCCCTTCGATGAGCCTTGTTACTTGGCTTTGAGGCAGAATCATGTTTTTGATATAATCAGAGTTTATAGAGTTTGTTTTTAAAGTGCAGGATTTGGGGTGACACAGGCTTTATGTGTGTTGGCTTCATAGGTCAAATACCAGAATTCAAGGACAAACTTGTGCATACATGTAGCATTGAAAGACATGGAAAGTTACTCCCTACTGTTTAATAGTGCTCTGTTTTTGTTTTAAAAAGGAAAACACAACAAACTGAACCTGCTGTTTCGATGAGTGTATCAACCTGTGGTCTGTAAAAGTGCTCTGTAACATGATTACTCTCCCCACAAAATGATGGCATTACAATTCTATACCTGTAAACAAGGAAAACAACTGTGCATTGGGGGAAGGAGTAATTATATTAAAAAATAGCCAAATTCTTTCTTCTCAATGAAAACCATCATGGCAACATTGCCCAAGAAACTGCAGTTTTACCCCTAAACATTTGGCTCTTCACTTTTAGAAAGGCTGCTGAGAGCCTGAGAGAGATGGTCCTAGTCAGGCACAGACCTTGCTGACAGAAGTATCCTTTCCTGGAATGACAGGCTTCAGAAACCAGAAGTTAAAACTTTTCTGCTTGGAAGCTGGTGTTATGAAAACCAAAACTACTAGGTTGCTGAAAGATTGCCTGCAGTGTGGACTAGGTGTTGGTTTTAATTACAGCTATTCTTCTAGTTAGTACCCTGATCATGGATGTGGAAGAACCTCTTTCACTCTGGGGTCTCTCTCCGTTTTCATTTCTGTATAGGCCTGCTTAAGGATTTCAGATATTCCTACTTCTACTTGGGTTTAGGCAGCTTAATGAAACATGAGCCCTTCTTTTCTTTCACTCCTGGTGACTGTGCTTCAATTAGGTGCTGAGCGGTGCCACTGGGTGACAGGCATTCAGGTTCCCAGCTGTGGCTGGCTGCTCCATTCCAGCTCTGAAGACTGCAGGACAACACAGAATGAATGACACTGTGGGAAGAACAGCTACTTGTGGAAGGACCATGAGCACTAGGAGAGCTGGAGGCTTCAGACTTTGCTAATGAAAGCTGCTTCCTACTTGAAGAGCAGTAGCAGAGTTTGTGATTCACCTATTCCTGCAACCAGGTTAGCGCTTTCTTATGTGATACCTTGGGTAAATCTATTTGAGCGATGACACTACTCCAGTAAACACTTGTGGAGCAGAGGGTAATGCTGTGCCTGCTTGAGTTGTCTTGATTTGCCTTTTTTTATCCCCTCTCCCTCTCTGAACAGTATGGAGGGAGGAGGGCAGGCAGAACCACTCCTGCGTGGGAATTAAGGCCACATTTGCAGCTTTGCCTCAGGAGCTTGAAAAACCTTAAGTCAGGCCTCCAAAACTGCATTTGGTTTAGAAATAATGAGATGCTTTAGAAAATGAACTTGGAGTTCTCTTTCACAGTCTTTTTGTTTCCAAGCATTTTCAGTACCTTTGCTTCATGTTTGCAAGCTTGCTTTCTTCAACAATGATGGCAGAAGTACATTTTTCAATGAAAACAAAGATGTTCTTATGCTTGCTGATTCCAGCACCTGGGGCATAGATTTTAGAACATTGTGGCTTTTGGAAAGGAGTGGAGGCAGGACATGCAAGCCACTTAACTTTAAGCCCCATTTCCACTGGGTCACCATCCTTCACAGGAGGAATCTGAAGGATTGCAAAAGCTGAAGCATAAGGATCCCCTGTTGGTGGTCCCACTCTCTGTCTTGGTGGCTTGCCAGGAGCCCAAGGGATGCACTTAATTTTCTTTATTCATTAGCATATTTTTAATCAAAATCCATCAAACCACAATGTTTCCACATGTCTCTCCCATGGCAGATGAACAAAAATAGGTCAGTGCTCAAATGCACCTTTAACACACTGCAGTTCTATAGTTGCAGTTGGAGGACAGCAAATGACTTGTTCTCTGCACCTGGTGAAAACTTGTGATGAAGACTTCGCTACTCTTGTGAAAGAGGAAAGCACATGGAGTTTGTCCATGATACACTCTGCTTTCCACCTGCTGCTCAGTCAGAGGGCAGGAAGAGCTGCATCTGAATCCTCTCCAACTTGAAGCTAAGTTTACAGCATTTGTTTAATTGTGAATAATCAAGCAAGTGCAACGTCCGAGGCTGAGTTCCCTGGCCCTAATTAAATTCCAAGTCTGCTTACACCTAGTTTAATAATAGGTTTTTTACAGTCTTGTCACCTGTAACCTACCTTCATATACCTCATGCTGCCAACCCATCTCTAGCCAGGCAAGGAAAATGTTGCAGTGTTGAGATCATGTTCACACTTGCAGCTGAGACGTGTCTTGCCTTGTTTCTTATCTCTGAATTGTTCATAACAAGAGCGAAGTAAAAATTACTCTTCATGTTTTTTACATGAGCTTTCAAAGTTGGTTCTGGGTGGGGTGAATATTGCATCAACACCAAGTTAAAACTTATCTTTTGTTCTTCTTTTTTGGAAAGAAATTGGGATATAGATTCCAGGGAAACAGTCTTCCCCATGGGACAAAATTTGGGTAAAATCTAAGGTATTAAACAGGTTTGGAGTATTTGAAAAGCAAGTCTATGACAAAGGGATGTGTGCTTTACTTTTTCTTTCTTCCTTCCTAAAAAAAACCCCAAAAACTCAAACCCAGGACTTCAAGTTAAACAAGCTGAGGAAGACCTAACCTAAATGCAGAAATGGGAATGGACTTACAGCCTGTTCCTAAGCCGCGTAAAACCTAGGGAAGTGAAAGGTGAAAAGCTCTGCAGCCCCACCTCTCCTGGTTAGCCCTTTCCTGCTAACAGCACCGTCACCCCAGACAGGCTGCAGCAATTGACACATGCACAGAGCAACCCCTGCTTCCCCCTGCTGCTGGCAGATTCTCCCTTTCCATCGTCACAGGCTCCTTTGTGGTTCCTCTTGGAGATAATCCAAGGGGAGAGGGTATGAAAGGTGTCTTAGCAAGGCTTAATTTTGGCTTCCCAGATAAAGCAGCTAGGCATTTCCTGCTAGGAAGCCTTTTGTGTGTATTTTTATGTCAGAAGCCCCAAACCATAGTATAACCATTAAAGACTGGAAGTCCATAGTGAAAAGATGAAGTCTTCTCTGATGTGTACCAGGTGGTCTCTGCTAAATAACAAAACATCCTAGCCATGAGGATGAGAACCTGTTTGCTCCTTCCTTGTTACATGCCTGTAATTGTTCAGTGTCAGTCATGCTATGGGCAAATACTCTGCTTCTATCAATTTACTGTTCTATTCATTCAGCTCTTCCACTTCTGCTGTAAGAACTGTCTTAATTGACAGCTATCAATCACTTGGTTACTTTCAAGTCTTAATATATACAGTTAATGGTTTGCCTTGTCTAAATCCACCCCTACTTACTCCTGTATTCTTTTATTGTTCTTTAACAGCTACTGTTAAACAAACTTCAGCCTTGCTACCAAAAAATAAGTTACGGCAGGACTAATTTGTATGCAGGCTTAATCCTGCAAGTTTGTGCCTTGTCGATTAGAGAAGGGAGAGAGAGAGTCACTTAGCAACTTTATTGGATCTCTCTGCTCTCCTGTAATGCCTGCTCTGTGGGCAGACCTGGATCTGTACAGCACTTTTCATGCAGTGGTTTGGACTCAGGGGAGCTGCCTCTGCTATTGCTTTCTGGACTGCTAGCATGACAATGACAATGTTTTGGTCTGGGGGAAAGCAAAATTAGAAAAGGTTTTGGGCATCACTGTGGAGCCTATCAGTGCTACTCCTGGCAGCCACTATAAACTCCAGGTCTTTGCCTTTAATAGTGATGCTTCCTGGGCCGTGCTCTAACTCAAAATGGCAGTCAACAAAACCAAGAGGCTGCTTCTCTGCCTGAGCAAACAAGGGGCAACACAACTTCTTAAATCTACCTTGTTTGGGGGCTGAGAATGCCTTGGGCTTCACAATTTAGGCTTTCTCTTGGCTTTCTTCCAGGAACACAGCGTGGGTCCGTTCTTGCAAGGGAAAGGCAGGGTGGTTGGCAGCACAGTGGTGTTTTGTGTACACTACACTCAGCACTCAAAAGTCTAGTGCCGAACATGGGGATTTTCACATGGCTCAGTTCCCTTCTGCCTCAGGGAATGTGGATGTCTCCTCTTCCAGAAGAGTGCACTTACCAGGGTATGCTTCATGCCAGGGAGGGGACTGCCTCTGTCCTCTTAAAGATGGTCTCATATGAATTAAATGTTTAGGCTAGCAGGGTGGGAAGAGGGTAGGTTTGACTTGTGGCTCTCTATTAAAGAGTTGAGGGTTCATGCTCCCTTCGGTCACGTGCTGACTCAACTAGAGGCTTGGGGAGTGCTCCTGTCCCAGCATCACCCCATAGCTTACTCCTTATGAGAAGACCGGATCTGCCTCTCATGCTCCCTGTGACTCCTTTCAGGCAGGGAAGAAGACTGAGCCTATCTCTTCTTCATGAACTGTTGGACTACTGACTAAATTAAGGTATGAATAAAAATAGCCTACGCCCATATCCTCCACCCACCTTGAGCTCTTTTAGAAAAAGGGAAGAAAAAATCATACTTATTGCTGCATTTTTGGACACCTGATCTGGAAGGTGGGCAGACTGAAAACACCTGCTGCACTGAGTCCTTAGGGAAGAAAGTCAGAGATGTTCATCTAGTCATTGTAGGGAACTGAAGTCCAAGATGGATGCTGTAGGCTTTACCAGGCTCAGTGGCCTTTGGTTTGCCACTAAAGCCAGTGACAACCACCTGGACGTCTTGAATATATTATCATGGCAGTCACTACCACATCAGATGCTCAGAGTTTCTTTGCATTTTACTATGACACAAGTGATTTTAACATAGCAAGTCAATTAATTGGGGGAGGAATTCAACATCAGTTAAAACCACACATTTTACAAATTTGAAGCTGCACTAGCAGAAGTTGAATAAGGCAAAGCAGCATCTTCTGTCTCCTTGAGCTTTGTCCTGACCTGTGTGCACAATGTGGCTTGTACTGGGAGTGACTGGGAGTGGACATATAACAAACATTTCCCCAAAGTGAAATCTGTGCGACGGCCTTGTTTCTCATGATATTTGTTCAAGTAGTTCATCATGCTGTGGTCAATTTACTTAGTTGCTATCCAGGAAGTACAGGTAAATAGCATGCAATCATACTGACGATATTAAACAAAAATATTCCTGTCCATTGTGACTGCACACCAGTGGTATCTTGAATGACCATTTCATGGTAGGGAAAATGCCTCTGACCCAAGGAACACTTAAGAAAATGAAGCAAGAGCCCTCAGAAAGGCAGTGGGAGACATCATACCTAATGCTCACTTTTTATGTCATTATGAAGGGACTGTTACACACACACACACACACACACACACACAAAATATGGGGGTAGTGTGATGCTGAAATAACTGATTAGCCTAAATTTTCCTTAACTCTGACATCTGGGAAAAGCTGTGGCTGTACAAGACACTGTCTATTGCTAATTCTTTATACAGCTCTAGCACCTCTCACCCTGAAGGACCAGACCCCTTGAACTCTGGACTGTGACTACCTTCCCATTTCCCTTGAAAGACCACAGTAAATGAGGCCGTCTTAGAGAAGTCCAGCTGTGTGATAACAGCTGCTGCCTTATGCTCCCCTAAAGGGAAAGTGGGGCCTGTTTTGGGGTGTGGTAGGACCAACTGTCTGCAAGTTTTGCATTTTCTCTGACTCGGTGCCCTTCACTGTTCTTGTAGAGGTAGTTCTGCAGCAGAGGGTCCCAAAGGATGCAGCAGCTGAATACAGCCTCTGATGGAGTAAAAATTTGTGTGCAATTCAGAACGAGTACCATTTTACAATAACCTCTAGTAAATAGGAATTGTGGAGAATATAACAACTGGGCCTGCATCAGGATGCTTTAGTACCAATGCTAAAATTTGGCCAAGGAAATGAAGCTAACACCTTTTTGTTGCACACAAATAAACCAATATTTCCAAGGGATCTTTCACAATCAGCATTGGTGGGGATTTATCACACATAATGTCCAAACCTGAATGCACCTGGCTCTGGTATGGGATCCTTAGTGATTGATTTTGGGGGTTTGGTGTTTTTTTTTAATATTCCATTTTCAGCTGGAAATTACTGATGTGACCAAAGTCCGATTCCTTTCAGCAGTTTCTCCCTTCCTCCCCCCACCTTTTCGCACTCCCTGAGGTCTGACCATCTGGAAATCCTCCTCCACCTCTTCATCATGTGTGAATTTCCACCTAGGGCTGAAAGTGTCACTGTACTAAAGTGTGATGCATTAACACATTGAGGCAGAAAGCAGAGGGGAGTTGGGGATTATAACACTTCATGACCCACTCCGCAGTTGCTCTATGATTTAATCATCTTTATCAGCTTGTATCCTTTTCTTTGTATCCCATATTTTCCCTGTATCATTTATTAAAAAATTTCCATAATTAAAAACCCCCCAACCCTCTACGTGCAGAATCTTCTATTGAGACTAGGATCAACTGAAAAAGGCAAATTCTCAAGGAAAACAGGCCTCACTGGAGCAGGCTGAGGGACCTAGATTGGTCTTTCACTGAAGCTTACTAATTATTCATATCTCCTATTGCAAACTTGGTTTTTTTCCTGCCAACTCTCATGTACATGATCTGAGAAACAGTAATGTTTATACATATATAAAGTATAAGCAGTTACAATGTTATCTTGTACAGAAATAAAACTAAGTTCTGCAAACTTGGTACTGTGTTGGTTTATTCTTTTGGTAGAGTGGACTGGAAAGATTACTAGTTTGCAAGTCAGCTGCCTAGCCTTCTTCTAACTAAATACTGAGGCTTATTATGCTTCAAATAAATATATATATATATATTTTGTGGCTTGGTTGCTGTAATCATCTTGGATGTAATAATGTTAGTAGCCTCAGGGCTATATTTATTAAGATTTTAATTTAAAATCTTTCTGTCCTTCAGCATTTAAACAGAGGAAAACCCCATCTGGACTAGCCAAAAAAAAAAGTTCATCCTTTTCTTTTTCATGCGTTGCCCTCCCCTAGGCCCTTTCTCTCATCTTTTAAGCAAAAAAAACCTAGAACAACGCACTTTCCTGTTGTGGCTCTGCACCCTCCTTACACTTCAGTACCTGTGTAGGTTTGGTAGACCCAACGTCTGCTAAACATGACCTGTGTGCTTCTGTTCTTGCTGTCTCTGAAGTGAAGGTCTGTTTTCTTATCCTTGTGAAACAGTACCAGTATATTTCACAGTAATATTTTCACAAAATTTGCTTTATTCTTAATAATGTTCTCAGTAAGGCCATCAAGCACAGCAATAAACATTGTGGGGGGGGCAAGACTATTACTCAGATATGGCAAAGGGCTGTGGAGAAGTTTTAGGGTTATTCTTTGTTAATAAACTGCCACACTTCTGACGAGATCATGGCAGGGAAATAACAGAACAAGAAGACCTGCTTGTAACCTGGAGAGTGAAAAGCTGTCACAGTGTAAGTGCTTTCTCAGGTGTTTGGAAGAAATGGCAGATGTTAGACCTGTGTCGTATAGAGTTTGTAATCCATTTTGTTTTAATCCCACAGCATATTCAAGCACCAACTTCTAAATGATAGATACTGAGCAGGGCAGAGGGTGATTCTGAGATTTTTGTTCATAACCCTCTCATATGATTTAGTAGTACTGAAACATCAGCAATGGGTGGTAGCAGAGGACCTTGCTTGTTGCAAATGCCCAAGTAGCAAACCTGATGGGCGAGGCAGTCTAAACATGTTTGCTAGAGGCCTGCAATGGCTAAATAGCACTGGGCAAACAGCTGTGCAACAGCTCTCAGCTGGGGCTAATCTATAAGGCTCCACTAACTGTGGCAGTGCTGCTGCTCTGCCCCTCGTGGAAGATCCTCCTTGCTTGTACTGGGGGACTTGGGTGCCATTACAGGGGCCCCTTGCTCCTGGTCCTAGCAGTGAGTGCATCAGGCAACCATATCACAGTGATCTTTCAAATCTCACTTTCATGTTCTTGTGCGAACAGCCAAAGTGAACAACAATTTTGGTTTAATAAGACTCATAGGAACAAAACTGGCCAATTTAATTATGAACAGGTTGCACACTACTTTAACATACAGCACCAAGGCCATGCTGTTTCTATCAAGCTCCATGCAAAAGATGAATTCCTGTATGCTACTTTTCTTCATTTCAAAGCAACATACAGAGGGTTGAATGCTGCCATCCTCACCTTATAGCTAGTGAAAACGGTGTAAAGAGGAAGAAATTCAGGCTTAAGCACAAGTCTGGCTGTAGCCATGGGCAGTATGTGTAGACACTTCTCAACATTATGCTACTTGCTTGTAGAAAAGAGAAGGTAGCTTATGTTCAGGTACTCATCAAGTGCTACTGATTGTCCATCATAAGGTGACTCAAGCTTCTGTACTCCATTTCTCTCATGGCTTTGCAAACGTACTAGCCACTTTGTCCTTCTGAGCTCCATTTGAAATTGGAGGGAAACCTCTCCATCTTGTCACCACTCCCTGATAATTGCTACTTTTCTCAGGACAGCTGATTTTAACTATGCTCCATCAGAATGTTCATTTTCTACATCAAGTAGATATATCACACAGAGGTGGATGTACAGAAGAAATGCACCTGTGGACTTCTAAACACATTGCCTCAGTAAGTACTGTTCAAATTACAAGAAGTCAAGTTTTAACTATTTTGTTTACCACTTAAATGCAGATTTTATTTTTACTCTTTGCAACTTTGCAAGCCTTTTGGTGTGAACTTAAACAAACATGAAAATCATGTTCTTTAACAGTATGTTAAAAGTGCTTATATGTTAAAAGCGCTCACCACAAAGCAGACACTTCTTTGTTGGGCAACCAGCACAGCTTTTTCATGTTCTCTGTGTGTCCTCACCCGCCCCAACCTATTTAGGTCAATACAAGCAACTTCAGAGGAAGTCACTGCCTGGTTATAAGGCTACAGCTTTGGACTGCAGAGGACAGACTGTGTGAGGAAAACAAGAACACTTCTGGGCTGTCACCAAGCAGTGGATAGCTTTTGAATGTCACATGAGGTATCCACCTGATGGTGTTTGGTCCCTTTACTTCAGAGATTGAAGCAGGTCCCTGAACTCATACCTTTTGCCAAAGGGAATGCTGCTTTGTGCAGAGACCTGCCTGAGGCGAGGTACCTGACTGCACTGCATCACAGACATGAAATTCACCTGTACTTCATTCCCTGCAGCAGGCCTGGAAGTTTGGCTGCAAACCTTCCCAGAGCATGGAGGGGTCATTGAAGAGGATCAATCAGCCAACATGTTGCCCATGAAGCACCACAAGGTAGCTGAGCTGAAGGGAGTGGGACTATAACTCTGTTGAAGCAGATGCCATGGGAGCAGAAGGCTGAGGCCGTGAGTATGTCCCTGCAACCCTTTCCTGCTGCCTTCCCCATGCCCTCATCCTGCCTGACACTTGTGCTGAGAGTAGAGCATTCAATAGGTGCTCTTCAAAACCTGTTGAGGCCTCTGTGACTCATCTACTTAGATTACCATTGTACCTGCTTTAGATGAGGAGTTCCCAGTTTGGTCGGGTCCTTTGTTTCTGTCTACTAAATACCCTTTTTCTAAGTGCTCTTCAGGGTAGGACCTTTTCTTTTAGAGAGAGCAAATTCCTATTAACAGACTGTTTTCAATTTTCAGGGGCCAGATCAACCTCTCAGTGGTTTTTTTCATGAGTTAGGTCTACCTTTGCCAGTTTAGAAAATGACTAGGTCACTTAGAATGGCATTTACCTATTTGATTTTCAATAGGACTTTCCTTTCTAGAGAATTATGGTACTTTTGAAACATCCACAGTTTTTGTTCACAGTTGTTTAAGAAGTAATATTGTCTAGTGAGGAATGAGTCTGATTACAGATACATAATTTCATCTGAAGCTAAAGAATGTCATGAATTCCAGACAAAGCACATCGCTCCCAGCCTCCCCCTGTAAGTTTGTGTCTTCACTTTCTCTACATTTCCTGCAAGATGACAATGGCCACCTTGTAAAAAGCTCTTTCAGATATGAGGCAGAAGTATATACTTCAAGGTCTAGTCTTGAAACTTTTGTGGGATAGCAATGCTCTTCTGAAGTGCCATTTAAAACAGATTGCATTTCACTATGTGCAAAAATCCCCCATATAGATGCAGCTATATGAGCAAAAAAAAAGTGCTTTTGCCAGTATAGCCTATTTTATTTGAGAAAGCTTGCAGAAAAAGATGCTTGTGCTAGTAAAACTTGTATTTGCTTGTTATCATAGGAGAAGCATTTCTAGTGCAAACCAGGCCTCTTATATGTGAAGCTTTTATACAGTTCAGCCACCAGTTCCTTCCTCAAAGGGATTAGTAAAGTTACCTAATAGATATTATTGATGGTTTAAGAGCATAAAAGGTGCTTGAGCAATAGAGGAGGGGCTAGATCCTTTGCTAATGTAAATTGTTTGTGGTCCCACTGAGGGCATCATGGAAACACAGAACAGCGAGGGAGCTGCTTCATGCCATCGCTGTATGCTGTTTCTAGAGCTTCCTACCAGCTCACAAAGGTGCAGGGCCACACTAACTGGCCCCTCCAAAAGTATGACTTCTGAATCTGCCAGAAAAATGTGCATAAGCAAATATCTAGGTTGTAGACAAAGAGTTATATCTAGGAAGACCCTGCCTGAGCAGGAAGGCTGGATCAAATGACCCCACGGGTGGTCCCTTCCAACCTTACCCATTCTGTGATTCTGTAGCAGTTTGATGCCTCGGAAACATGCCCATCCACACTGCCTGAGGATCTCAGTGTATACTGTTTTCATTATACTAGTAGCTTTTTATAAGCATCAGATTCCAGTCATGAGACTTGATGATTCTACAGAAAATACCCTCCGACGCTGTACTTTCTCACAGCAGGGCTCCCTGGCTAATCGTGTGCTTGCCCATCAAACACAAATTCCAGCCATTTCCTTCCCAGTTTTCCCTTGCATTTAATGTATGGAAAAGCATGACCCTGAATCAGATGAATAGCAGCCGGTTTGAGAAGGTGTGTGTGAAAATGTATGCTCACGCAGATGAGCTCAGAACAAATAGAATAGAGGGGAGGAGGGGAGGAGAGTGGAGAGGGGGAGGATGAAGCTACCCTTTCCCTGATAGTTCAGCCACTATGTAGAAGCAACAAGTTTATGCCCAAGGGAAAGAACCAAAAGCTGAGGATATCTTAAAATTAACAGAGCTTTATGGCTCAATCAATAGGCAATGCTTCCTGAGCAAGAGTAGAAATCAGATGGCACATTTCTTTCTCTTAACCCTGTTTGCTCTCCCTGAAGGCTCTTCTGCCTGAAAGCATCTGAGGTTTGATTAAGTTCTTGTCTAGGAGCAAGTCCATTGTGTGAGAACTGCCTCCAGAATACTGTGTTGGACACGCTTTAAATAACAATAGAGGTTATTAGTGTATTAGTTTGTTAGTAATTGTGAGAGAAGATAAGTCTTCCCAATATTTGAATATACAAAATGGCTTTGGCTAACCAAGAAAGAGAGTGGAAAGAAAAAGCACAAAAGCCAAAACATGCCACTGCAGTGAGTAACAGGGATTATTAAAGATCACCATATGTAAAAAAGAAAACCTGTACTTTGTTTTACTACTAGATATACCTTCCCAGATTTGTTATCCCCACCAAACCCATGGTATTTTCCCTCTTTGACATTTCATTCTCATTGGGGCAATGAAATAGTTCTTTCCAAAGGGAGAGGGACTGTGTTTGCACCTATTACTTGTTTGACAGTGACCTCTTTGAACCAGTCATCACTGCTCTGCCTGTTGTTTTCTTGTTAGCTCTTTGCTGTCAAATTAATTACTGTGAAGTACTAAGCTTGTTGCATTCACGTGCTCTTATTAGCTCACAGGATGTCAGAGTGATTGGATTTTTAGCATTATTTCTTTTTTTACATTCCAGGCTTTCCATTCAAAACCTGTTATTGGCAGGCAGGAAATACTGTACCTAATTCTGATCTCCCATCAGGGTAGCTCCACTGATGCTGAGGATTTAAAAAGCTGTACATGCAATTAGACTTTGTTTATATTAAACCCAACATGAAAAATCAGATTGGGATTGCAATGTGACTTTGAAGCAGAGCATTAAATGTCTTTCCTTTTGCAGTACAGAACACAAAAGGAAATATTTATGATGAGAATAGCATTTGTCTCCTCTATTCTTAGATCACAGTAACGAGCTGATCCTCCAGTTGACCCTCTTCACTCTCCTGTGTGCCTTGTGTTAGTGACAACTAACAGTGCTCACGCATGTGCACTCCAGGAATATACGAGAAGTTTTACTCTTCTTCTACAGAATGAAATGAGCAGAAGGGACTTCTCTGCTGTCATGCTTGGAATTTGTGTGTCCTGCATCTGCTCCTTGAAAACCATCAGTCTGGCTCGGCTGAAAAGATGAAGGTCTTGAGAACTGTTTTCATTTTTGAAGGTAGGATTTTCTGATTTAAAAAAATGAGAGAGAGAGAAAAAAGAAAAGAGTAGATGCGATTAGAACGGGCATCCCCGGTGCCGGTGCCCGTGCCCGTACCCGCACCGGGTGGAAGGAGGCTCAGCTCAAGCTGCTCCTTCGCCGAACGCAGGGCTCGGGCTCCGCCACGCACCGCCCACCGCCTGAAGCCTCTCCTCCGTACTTCAGCCTGGCCCGCGTGCGCGGTGCCAGCTGCCCCCGGTCCCGCTGCCCCCGGTCCCACTGCCGCGGTGACCCCGCCCGGCCCCGCCGCCGCTGCCCCGCGCGGCCCGGAGGGGGCGCGCTCGGCCCAGGCTTCCCGGAGGCGGCGGCGCGCGGCGCCCGCGCAGGTGAGGCGCGACCCCGCGGGGGGTGCGCGGCCCCGCCCGGGCCCGGAGCGCGCCCGCTGCGACACCCCGGCCCCCGATGAGCAGCGGTCTGTCTTCTCCCCGCATCGCCCCCCGTGCCTGGCCGCTCGCCCCCGGGCTCGGCTGTTGCGGGAGGGACGGGGTGGGACTGTCTCTTGATCCCTGCGAGGAGGTGTCACGGCCACCCCCTTCGCCTCGGAGCTCCCCGCCAAAAGCCCGGGGCTGCCCCGTCAGCGAAAACCCGCTCCCCGGACGTGGGCAGGGCCGGTGCTCCCGCCGGCTCCCATCCACGGCTGCGGGAGCGCCGCGGGTCCCGTTATTTCCCCTCTCGGCTCCCCTCGGCCGCCGCCCGGGGTCCCCCCCTCGCTGCCTCTGCCAGGCGCCGCGTCCCTCCTGCCCCACGGAAAACACACGCAGTCCCCGGCACCCGCCCCGATTACCCGACCCATTCAAACAAACAAACAGAAACCCGCCCCGTCGCAAAGCCAACCCGACGGTAAACTTTCTAATGACTTCTTCTTTCAAGTGCTTAAAAGGCAAGGAACACCGCGGGGGGAGAGGAGGGAGGGATCCATCTCCCGGCCGGGCCGGGAGGGGGGCCGGAGCTGTCGCCGCTCGGGGTCCGTCTGACCGTCAGTCCTGCCTGACGACGGGACAGGGACAGGAGCCGGTGTGCGGTGGGTGTGTTTGCAGGAACCGGGAGGGAGGGGACGGGGGGAGTTAAAGAAACAGCATAGTTAATATTTCCACATCAGGAAGTTACTGTAATAGCCCAGGGGGCAAAAGACTTAACTTAATCTCCTAAATAGTGAGGAACCCATGGCGTCTCTGTTATAGGTTGGAGTTCCCACGTGGTTTTAACTCCTGTATAAAAGTTTCAGTAGAAAGTGCCACAATGTCGTGATTTTGCAGGGGGAAAAATTAGGAGAAGATCAGAGGAAGATAAGCGAGGAGCAAGCAGCTTCCCGGAGACCTTTCACTGCGGATCCGACGGGGAACATCAGACGCGTTAAAAAAGGAAAAAAAAAAAAGGCAAAACCAAACAACCAAACCAAACAAAAAAACCCAAACAAAACAAAACAAAACACAGCGTTCAAGCCAGCACAAGGCGAGCGAAAGATCAAAAAGACGCAGAGAGGGAGACATTAACCGGAGCAGCAGCAGCAGCAACAACAAAAAAATCACACTTAAACTAATAATAACAATAATAATAATAAAACCCAAACCACCAACAAGGGAGATATTGTTTAAAAAGAGCGAGCGAGGGAGCGAGCCGAAGAGCTGGTCTGACCGAGTGGATCCGTGCAGCTTCTCCTGGGATCGCCGGGATCGCGCCGCTTCCCCGCTCCGCGTCGCGCAGCGTGCGGTGCCCTGACCGCGGCGGGGGTCCCCGAGCGCCGCCGCCGCCGCATCCGCGCCGGACTCCAGACCCTCCGCGCTGCTTTGAAAATAAAAGCATCTCGCTAATAATAAGCGGGGCGGTGGGAGGAGAAGACTCGCAACAGTGGAGCTGCCAGCCGCGCACCCCCTCACCGCCGCCCCGGACTGCCTCCCCAGCTATGCTCCGGGTCAACTTTGATGGCACGTTGAGAAGCAGCGGGCGCTGAAGGGGGACAACCGAGCAGCGCGGAGCCGACCTGCTCAGAGACCTGCACCCACGGATTGTCTTGCGGGGGCGGAGTGGGCGGGGGGGGTACAAGTGGCATTTCTCCCCCCCCCCTCCTTCCAGGCTATAAATTGGATTGTATATAAATCTGCTTCGTTTATCTCCCTGACCCCCCTCAATGACGCTGGACTAAGAGAGCTCCTCTCCGCGGCCCGCCCGGACCTGCCAAAGCGAGCGATGGACCACGACCGACTGCGCCCGGGGATGCCCCTCTGAAGCGACGCGGGGCATCGGGGCAGCGCGGCGCCGCCTCTCCCCTGCTGCCCGGATCCCCTCGCACCTCCGGCTCGCTCCCCGCTCCCCCTCCCTCCTCCCCGGGCTCCGCAGCCACCCCCTCACCTGCTGCCGTCCCCCTCCCCCGTGGAGCCGGGCTCTCCGTGCACGCCAAGCCTGCTGCCCCCCCCCCCCCTCCCCAACTTCGCCTTCGGTGCCTGCGCGTGCAGCCTCCCCCCTCCGACTCCCCGGCGGCACACGCCGCTTCCCCGGGCGCCCCCTCCCTCCGCCGCGGCTCCCCCCCTGCGCGGAGCGGTTGCGGCCCCCCAGCTTGGCTGCCACCGCCCCCTCCGCGCCGCGGAGCGCTCGGAGCGGCGCTGCCTGCAGACGGGCTCCCTGCGGCGCTCCAGGGCGGCCCCCAGCTCGGCCCCCCGCTCCTCCGCCATGGACGGGGCGGCTCGCCGGGGGGTGCTGGCCGCGCTGCTGGCCTGCGGGCTGCTCCTGCTGGGCGCCGCGGCCACCCCAACCCCTCCGGCCCCCGCCGGCGGCTCCCCGCAGGACACATGCACCTCCTGCGGCTTCCGGCGGCCCGAGGAGCCGGGCAAGGTGGACGGGGATTTCCTGGAGGCGGTGAAGAGGCACATCCTGAGCCGGCTGCAGATGCGGGACCGGCCCAACATCACGCACGCCGTGCCCAAGGCGGCCATGGTCACGGCGCTGCGCAAGCTGCACGCCGGCAAGGTGCGGGAGGACGGCCGCGTGGAGATCCCCAGCCTGGACGGGCAGGCAAGCGCCGGGCCCCCGGCCCACGACCCCGTCTCCGAGATCATCAGCTTCGCCGAGACAGGTGGGCGCCGCCCGGCCGCGCGTCCCCGCCGCCCTCTGCCCGACCCACCGCAGCCCCTGCCCTGCCGCACTCCCCGCCTGTCCTGCCTCGCCCCGTCTGTCATTCCTCCTGCTCGACTCCTGTCAGTCTCCCTGCTTGACCCCGTCAGACCTCCCGCTCGCCCTGCCTGTTCTCCTGCCCACCTTCTCTTTCCGCCTGCCGGACCCTTGGCAGTTCCCGGACCGCCCTTGCGTGTCCCTCTGCGCACCTTGCCTGTCCTCCTGCCTGCTGCAGCCACCTGGCTGCCGAGGTCACCCGCTTGCCCTCTGCCTCATCAGCTCTACCCCGCACCATCCTGCCCTGACCCTGCCCATGCTTTCCTGTCCTCGCTGCTTGTCCCCCTGTGCCCGGGATTCTCCCCGGGTTGTGCCCTGCAACTCCACTCGCTTGTCCCTCCATCCCTCTTCAGCTTCCGTGCCCCCCGCTCTCTTCCGGCAGTCTTTCCAGCTGCACCGGGGCTTGTCTCGGTCCCTGCACGTCCCACCGTCCCTCCACCTGTCCCACTCCATGTCTTGCATCCCTTGCCTCGTCTGTCTGCCCTGCACGTTCATCTGGTTCACTGTCTATTGAGGCTTGTATTCGCCCGTCCTCCGTTGTCATTGGTTTACCATTTATTTAGCTTTTATTTGCACTGTTGGCCTTGTCTGTTTGTCCACACCATACACTGCCCTCCCAAGTGTGTCTGTCTCCTCACTGACCAGTCAGTCCATTTACTAACTGTGCCCTCCATCCCCCTAGTACCAGCCATCTCAATCCTGTCCAGCCATTGCAGTTCTGTGTCGCTGAATCCCTTCAGCATAGCTTTCCAGTAGTTTAACCACTGTCCCTGTGAACTTTGCACATCTGGCTGTAACACCAGCACTCTGCAAATTACCTCTCTTTTCTCTATCTGCCCATCTCTCCTTTCCTTCGTTGCTCCATCGCTCAGTTAATTTTTCTCTCTCTATCTTCCTGTGGCATCTATATATCATTTGTCCACAAAATAAATCTCTTTCTATCCTGTATGCTGCCCACTCATCTTCTTTATCTACCCTCCTACTTACCAAAGGCATATACATTTACAGTATCTATGGGATCTGTTGCATTATACATATGCTTGTTATATTCACATACAAAATTTATGAGCGCACACAATCTCACACAACACAAGTGATGTGGATCGGTGCAGCAACACCGCACTGTTCTTTTTTTGTCACTGTCTCCACAGTTTATGAAGAAGTTGTGTATTTACTAACATGCAAAAGTCTTAGCGTACATTAAGGGGTTTATTATTTTTTAAAAGGCTGTTGTTGGGAGATCTGGGGTGGGCTTGTACTTCCATTTGGTATTCAGTCAATTGCTGTCTTTTGTAACACTTCCGAAATTGACTTTATGTAAAACGTAGACAAACACAGTGAAAATTTTTGTCACTGAACTCTTACAAGGTACTGAATGGGCTCTGGAGGCACATTTGAAAGGCATCTAGGGTAACAAATGAAAACACCGACTACGCAAAAAATCCCATTCAGAGATTGACAAAAATGCTAAAGATTCTTGGGAAAAGAACAGAAAGAAAAATCTACATTTGCCTCTGTACAGAAGGAAGCAAAATAGACATGGGCAGATGAGAAAATGCCTTTCCAGCAATAATTTTAAATAGCGATTGGGATGCTTCGATTCAGGGACCAGAATCGCAGTCTCCACCATAAAGGCCAGCTTGCACATTTATCACCTATGCCAAATTTAGTTAGGACTTGTAGTACAAAATTGCAGGAGGGCCACTGGTATTTCTGAAACATCTCATGCAGCAGGCTCTTCTGTTTACAAATAAGGGGTTATGTCAGACATTTGGTGACATTTGGTTTTCTGTGACAATTTCTCTCCTTTAACTCTGGTGTTACTGAAAAGCGAATTGAGAACAGCCAATAACAGTGCTGCAGCGGGAACAACTACTTCATTGCCTCTCTTCATATGGGAGTTTATCATTTTGGGGAGAAAAGGCAGAGATTGAAACGATTAATAATAGCAGATATTCTACCAGACTTAAGTGGGGGTTTGCGTGATATGTTGGACAAGCCGGCACATTACTGAAATATTTTCCCTTCTGTCTTGTGAATCCTTTCCTTTAAACCTCAGCGAGAATGTGTGCAAATCGAAACAAAATCCCTGGTTTGGCATTGATGTTTCAGTGGTTATTGAAAGAGCTTTACTTGTGAGAATTGGCAGGTAGCTGAAAGTTAAAACTATTCTTAAACTGACGAAATAGCAGAGTCCTAGTGCTGGCCTTTTTCAAGGTGCTGCTGTAGCATCTTTAAAGTTGGCCGGAAAAAAATATATTCTGGAGAGCTCTTACTGATGTTTCTCTATCTGGTATGTCTGACTGCAGCCTGATGTGGAAGGTTGATGTGGGAAGTCCCCTTTTCAATTAATTTTGACTGCAAATTGGGGATATCTGATGCAGTGCATGCCTTCTGGCTGGCACAGCCCTGTTGCTGTACACTCGATCTGCTGTGCTATAGTGTTGTCCTTGAATCCAGGAAGGCACACAAGTTAATGTTTCCTTTTTGACTTAATCTTGCTGATCTCTCCTTATCTTGCAGACGATCTGGCTTCATCTAGAGTCCGCCTCTATTTCTTCATCTCGAATGAAGGGAACCAGAACTTGTTTGTCGTTCAAGCCAGCCTGTGGCTTTACTTGAAGCTGCTTCCATATGTCTTAGAGAAAGGCAGCAGGCGAAAAGTAAGAGTCAAAGTCTATTTCCAAGACCCGGACACTAGCAACAAGTGGAATGTGGTTGAAAAGAAAGTTGATCTCAAAAGAAGTGGTTGGCACACTTTTCCCATGACAGAGGCGATCCAGGCTCTGTTTGAGAGAGGAGAAAGGAGACTGAACTTGGATGTTCAGTGTGAGGGCTGTGAAGAGTATTCAGTGCTGCCAATTTATGTGGACCCTGGGGAGGAATCCCACCGGCCTTTTTTAGTGGTGCAAGCCCGCCTCGCCGATAACAAACACAGGATCCGGAAAAGAGGCCTGGAGTGTGATGGCAGGACCAATCTATGTTGCAGGCAACAGTTTTACATTGACTTTAGACTCATTGGATGGAATGACTGGATCATAGCACCATCAGGTTACTATGGGAATTACTGTGAAGGGAGCTGCCCGGCCTACTTGGCTGGTGTCCCGGGGTCGGCTTCCTCCTTTCACACCGCTGTCGTGAATCAGTACCGAATGCGGGGGCTGAACCCGGGCACCGTGAACTCCTGTTGCATTCCAACCAAACTTAGCACAATGTCAATGCTGTACTTTGATGATGAATACAACATTGTGAAAAGGGACGTTCCCAATATGATTGTGGAAGAATGTGGTTGTGCTTGATTTAAGGTGTGTTTTGGGGGGGGGAGAGAGAGAGAGAGGGGGAGAGAGAGAAACATTCCCGTACAAGATGGTGTTGGAGGAAGTTTCACTGTGTATCCAGGCATCAGTGTTGGAAAGTCACTGTGGAAAAGTTTGAAAAAAAAAAAAAAGAAAAAAATAATCATTTCACTTTGGTGTCAGGACAGTGGCAGTTTGTGGAACATGGACACATATATTCTACCACTTATAAGTTAATGCTATGAAATATCTTAAAGACACACAACACACACACACGAAATGTGGGTACGCACACAAACACGCGCTCATACACATGGACACAGACACACTCACACAGACACACACACACACAAGGCAGCTCGGAAAAGGGACATGAGCACAGAAAGTCAGTGACCAGTGACGACGGACCTAAATGCCTGCCAGTACGAGTGAATGGCTGAGCAGCTGTTTCCCCGCCTGCCGGCAAAGCCAGACCGAAATGAGCTCCCTTTGCTCAGGCAAAAGCACGGACTGTGAGAACACAATGTATTCTTGCACGCAGGTGTCGAAATGACCAAACTTAGAAAATTTAAAAGAAAAAAAAAAGAAACAAGTTGACTGTCACCTCTTAGGTCTAATGGGAAGCTGCAGGACACCTGCCTTGGGGGGGGCGATCATTTCCTCTTAACTTAAATCTATCTAAACATAAACATCACAGATACCCGCATCTTCCTACAGCACTTCCAGCAAGGAATTGTGTGGTTCCATTGGAGAGCAAAAAGGGGACAGACACATAAGCAACTGCTGTATTTCTAACACCTGGCTGTTGTGAAGTCAAGAGCTGGGCTGGCATGATCCAATGCTTTCACTGCCCACTAGCAACCCGTGGCTGGCTACACCTGCCGTGTCTTGGAAAAGGGAATCAGTACCATATCTGGACTGTGTTGACTGTTGGTATCTCTCACTGTTTGAAGAACAAAAAGTCGAAGTTGCAATCTGTGTTCTTCAATGGGGGACTTGGCAAGGCAACGTCATATGGGGGACAAGCAAACAAGCAATTGCCACCACGGTTAAACCAGTGAACCCTAAAGAGGAGTGACAGCAACAGAGTGGAGATGTTCTGAAAAATGCAGTGCATTTAATAACAGGCAAGGAACATTTTTACAAGTCTTAGAAAGGAGGAAAGAGGAGAGTGCTTTCAATTTCCTCACCAGGAGGTGTCAAGGATGGCCATAAAGATCAGAAAATAATGATACAGCATAGCACTTGCAAACTGCTTGAATGCACGTATAATAGCACTTGCAAATTTCAATGCCTTGAAAAGTGGTACTTGATAGTGCACTTATCTTTGCTCACTATCTAGGTAAACAGGTGCCGCATGAGCTATGCAATTTAAAGTGTTGACCCATACTAGACAAAACTGGACTTATAATATGACTTTTTTATATTTTTTTATACTTGAAATTAAATCTTTTGCTTCTTTTTTAAAGCGAATGATTGCTTTTAATGTTTGCACTGATTTAGTTGCATGATTAGTCAAAAAACTGCCATTTGAAAAAAAATGTTATTTTTATAGCAGCAAAAAATGAATACAGTTAAATGTATTATACATAAATTTTGGAACCAAAGAGGCCAACATATTAGTTATAATTTTTATGAGATGGCAAAGCCATCATATATCATGTAGTCATACTGAGCAATCCCTCACGAGGCCTACCAATTGTTTCAGGGTACAAAATGGATTCTGTTTGTTCTATTCAGTGTCTTTTCTATACCATACGCACATGGAATGTAGAGTGAAAAAAAAGTGACTATTGTAGAATACATTATATGCATCCTTTAAATCCAGTTTTTATGTTTATTTAATAAAGTTCCTTTTAGGTTCTGTTCCATAATAATTTAAACCAAACAATTTTCACTTAGATTTGCTGTTGAAGTATTTTACATTTGTGTACAGTTTAAATAAATAAAAAAAGACTGAAAACTGGATGTGCTTTTTTTTTATTTTTTTTCAGTGTATAACATCTGGAGGAACTTGCTTGCTTTCGGGACTGGGACTGAATAGGCTGCAGACGGTGAACTGTCGCATTAGACTGTAGTCGTATTAGTCATTGCAGAAAGCCTTGTCTGAGAGCTCAGCTGCGATCCTAAAAACATTACACTCCAATTTTAGTGCTGTCTATACATTTAAGCATCTGCTTCTTTCTATCAGCAGCAGTTGCAGGGGCTCTGGGCGCAGGAAGGGCGCTGTTCCGCATACCTGCAGGTCATTCACAGCAAGTTCCTGGTTCACTTGCTGTGTAAGAATGTAACTTCTTCTCTGGGTCACTTCCTGACTGGTTAGAAGAAGTAAATAAAATAATGTTGAAAGCACTTCCAGGAATAAAAGTTCAATACTAAGTTTGATAAACTTTTTGTTTGTTTTTAAATTAGCTGGCCCCAAGGACAGTTTTTCGGTTTTGTTGTTTTGGGGTTTTTTTTAGCAAAATATGTCCCTTTTACTTACAACCCGCCAAAATATTGACAAATACTCATAGACATTCTTGTCAGCTGACATATATCCAGATACTGATTTAATTGATCTTCAGAGATAAATTCTTCCTCCTGGAGACCTGAGCAAATGCCAGCTGAAGCTGGCAGAAGGACCTTAGCAAATGTTAGGTCTGACCCTGAGACCCAAAAAGTGTTGAAGAAGCAAGATCATGCAGCTAATGATGGGTTCTAGTTACGATTCACATTCATTCAGGTGTAGCTCTGCCCAGCTCTCCCCAAAGCCAGGCACTGGGGTTAAACGGGAGACCTGGAAGAGCAATTTGCTGTGACTGTGTCAACAATCTGCTTCTCAGAACTTTGTCCTCCAGATCAAATTTTTTTAATATTTCATAGCTTTCTCACCACCTTGAACTGCGCATTGATTGTCAAAGCCACCACTCACTGTTGCTCCATCTCTTAGCAGCCTTCTCCCTGGTCTTTGTTCCCTGGGTCAATTGTGCTACCAATAAGTACAATAAATTCCCCTTGAAATCAGTGGCAAATAATCCATCCTTTCAGTCTGAAGGCATGTTTGACCTAATATGACACCATCATTATGAATAAGACTGGGCTGCACTTTAAAAAATGGGATATATTAAGAAATCTTGCCCATTGAAATGCAAGGCCCTGGAGGCTGTGTCTGGTTAGGTTTCATTCTTAATTGAAAGTGTTTGGTTTCTGGGGTCAAAGCCAAGCCCTTCATTGGACACTGGGACTCCTGTGCTCTTCCAGGAGGAGAGGAGGGTGTCTTGGCATGGGATTTGGACCTGCAGGGAACAGGGAGCTGCTGGCAGCCAGGATGACTTGAACTTGGGCTGGCCAGAAGTGAGGGACAGGAATGGGCTGTGCTCTGCATCCCACTGCAAACCACAAGCAAGCTCAGGATCCTGAACTTTTCCACAGAGGCCCTCAAAAAGCACCCCTTTTCCTGGTAAAAGTCTTTCACAACTTTTTTCCCGTCCCTGCCTTCTCTGCTCCCCCATTTGTAGCTGTAGATGTTTATGGGGCAGAAACAGAGGCATAAAGAAGAACATAAATATCAGCATGGTGTGAGGGGCATCCTCTGGGAGTGGGAACAGCTGGATCATAGTCCAGTTTGCCAGGTCCTTCTATTTTGTATGAAAGGACATGTCTGGGAATCATTCTGAACTGAACACACATGGAGTTTTCTGCAATGTGGAGTCACTCACTGCTCTGGGCACTCTGCAGGCAGTGCAGTGTTCTCGAGTCCTTGTGCTGACAGCAACCTGTCACACAGATTTCTAAGGCTAAAATGAAATAAAATCAAAATGCCTTTAATTTTGTGGGATCAATCTGAGACAGTTTGGGCTTGATTTTTCAGAAGAGTGACAAAGCTACAGTTCTTCCCAGCTTTTTACAGGGGTGTGGAGGGATTCCACTTTCTGCAGCTTCTACCTCCTGCATTTTTGAAATCAGGCAAAATGAAAAATGAGATGCCTAAGCTTGATGGCAGCTTTTCAAATATTTTGGGTTTTATTTTCTCATCTGTCATTCCCATCCTTACAAAAATGACCATCCAGTTTCACTGTCTTATCCCAGGTTAGGTAACGTACCTCAAAACCAGCTGGCTCAGGTTCATACTCCACCCCCTCAAAGGTGACTAGGTGACTCTCTCTCATCTCTGATAGGCTTTGAACTTGGTTCTGTAAATGCTAAATCAGTGTCTTCTATCATGTGATGGAATCAATCTCTAGAGCTGGAAATTCTTCATCCTATAAAAAAATATTCTAAAAGAGGCAGAACTCCAGTCCTGGTGCCTGGACCTCTCACTGGTGTTAATGAGGATGGTGTGAACAGGATGACTGTCACGATGTGGTGCAACAGAGCACTTGTTGGATTAACTCTGCATACATCTTGTATTTCCACACATACTAGACACCTGCTCCACAATTGCCAGCTCTCACCTTCTTTGCTTTGTTACTTGTGAGAGAATGAAGTCAGCAGCTGAAACTAATTGCTGCACTCACCCTGCCATAGGAGGAGAAGGAAACCCCTCACTGAACAAATTGTTCATAGGGATAATTTTCATGTGGAATGGTTTTTACTGTGAAGGATAGAAAAACATTTTTCAAAATGGATCTGAAATACAAACTTCTGTCCAGGAGGAGAGTCTGTTTCAGTTAATGCTGATGTCAGTCTGCAATAGCTCCCCTAAAGTCTGCAGATGTAATTCAGGCTAGCATCAATATAACTAAAGACACACCTGAATGTGGTTTTCTGGAATTCTTGGTTTGGCCCGACTCATTCTCATTTCTCAATATATCTACATTTATTTTTTCCCTTTAGAATCAGCAGCTAAAAGATTTAGCAAACCCACATATGCTGGATGACAGATCAGAACAACAGTAAAAGACACCTAACCTTGTCATGAACACAGGGAGAATCTGCCTGCATACACTGGAACTTGGCCAGGAATTAGAATTTCCATCAGTACAAAATAACCCAGTAACTTTCATTTGCTTGGCCATTCAGTACCCTTGAATCAAAAACTGGATTTCCATGCCTGCATGTAAGAGTGGGGGACAGTTTTACTTGGGTAACTTCATTGATTTCAGGGGAATTATTTCTGATTTGTACTAGAATAAGTGGGAGCAGATTTAGGTTCTTTAATGTTCTTCCAGTTTAGCTCTTGGAATAACTTATATTTCATTATTATGTGTTTATGTAATTAGTGCAATTATTTCAAATTATATAATTGGTACAATTACTTGGACTCATGTAACCACTGCATATAGCATTCCATGCTGTAAAATCTTTTACTCTGAAAAAAAAAAAGCAGTCAATATTACATGGGAATCTTAATTTGTTTTTAAATTCCAGTATCAAATTTAGGGCCTGACCACATGCAAGGAACTGCTGGTTCACATCAGTGGAACCTCTCTAAGCAGGCAGCTTGCAGCCTTCATCATAGATACTGGGTTTTTAATCTGATTTGGCCAATTCTGTTCAACAGAGGCCCTCCTGGAATGTGTGCAGCTCTAACTAGCCTTCCTTGTACAGAGCAGAGATGTCAAGTTTGTACACATACACTATGTAACCTGAGAGAACTCTGAAGACATCAGAGATCTATGAAAGCTTGGAAATAGAGGGGGTCTGCTGAATCAGTTTTGGGCAAAGCGAGGGAGGTGATTCTGCCCCTGTACTCCGCTCTTGTGAGACCTGCCTGGAGTACTGCATACACCTCTGTAACCTTCAGTATAAGAATGACCTGTTGGAGAGAGTCCAGAGGAGGGCCATGAAAATGATCAGAGCGCTGGAGCATCTCTCCTATGAAGGCAGTCTGGAAGAGTTGGGGCTGCTCACACTGCAGATTAGAAGGCTTACAGTACCTAAAAGGGTCTACCAAAGCATTGGAGAGGGACTTTTTACAAGGGCATGTAGTGATGGCCAAGGAGGAATGGCTTTACATTGAAGGAGGGTAGGTTTAGACTGGCTATAAGGCAGAAATTTGTTACTGTGAGGATGGTGAGGTGCTGGACCAGATTGCCCAGAGAAGTTGTGGGTGCCCCACCCCTGAAAGTGTTCAGGGATATGTTGGCTGGCACTTTGAGCAGCCTGGTCCAGGGAAAGATGTCCCTACCCGTGGCAGGAAAGTTGGAATGGAATGATCTGTAAGGTCCCTGCCAACCCAAACCATTTTATGAGTCTATGAAAGTCAAAGTAAGAACATCCAGCAAAACAGGGAAAAAAAGGGCAAGAGTGAAACCCAAGAGATGTATTGACTTCCTTAGGTCAGACACCACCATCAAGGAAGACCCAGGATGACAGCTGTAGTTTCTAACCCCCTGATGAACCTCTCCTCAGGACTCTCCCAGGTGCTGAGCATTTGGAGTTCTGCTCTGACCCAAATGCAATCATTGAACCCAGCTGCACAGTGCACAGCCCCCAGGTGAGGCACTGCTCTACCTGATGACAGCTCCACAGAGTCTGGTTACTGCTGCTTCTTCTCATTTTGGACCTGCTTTTGGAGAGGCTTCACCTCTCAGTGTGCTTTCTTGCAGTCTCGCCTTTGAAATCAGGCTGGGAGAGGCAGCTGCAGCCTACTACAGCACAGCCATTTTAGGGCTGCAGCTCATGCTGCCTCCCTGCCTTCCTCCAGCTGGTAAGTGTGCTCAGTGCCTGTTATTTTTATCTTGAGCTTTTGCTTTGTTTTTGAGGATAATTACACATTATTGCTGCAATATGTTATAATAAGTGCTATGAAGATGGCTATTGTATCCAAGGGGAATGAAGATGTGGCTGGGGAGCAAACTTAAACCTGTGTGTCAGCAAAACAAACACGCTGTGTTTGGGCTGTGTCAGTCAAGTGGTACCAAAGTGACTTTTAGGTTTTGCCCAAGCAAAGGCTGCTGGACTGATCTCATCCCTCCTTGCTTTGTTGGATGGAGCAGCTTGTGCCTGTTCCCAGAGAAGAGAAGCTCTGGAGGAGCTGCAGCAGCTGCACTTTCCTGTTCCTAGAGCTCAGTTCCTCACTCAGGGATGGGGTAGCTGGTCCTGGGCGGTGCAGCAGAAGCGAGGTAGGAGAGTGGGATGCTAAAGGTGGTATCCATTTGAGTATAAAGGGTTATAAATGCTACAGGATCTGGCTCCTATGACCTGGAGCAGATTGGGCTCTTGGACATTTGAACCCCCGTGTCCTATCCCCTCTTCACTATGTTCTCTGTAATCACATTTGGTTTCTTATGGCCTGTTTTTGGGTCAGATTTTGGAACTGATCCACAGCTGTGGGACTCCAAGGTTAAAGAAAATGTTTCAGGACCTTGTAAATTAAGGCTTTGGACTCTTGTGAAAGGAAACAAACAATGCTTATCTGTCTTAATGAGAGTCGTGTATGTGTATTTTGTATCCAATTGTACGAATTATCTTTAGGAGTGATACTTCATAAGACCATGTAATTTATGAGGTGGTTATCAGTGACTCATAAGTATTTATTTATGTCTTATATGCATTGTGTACGTTTGGCTAGATCAGGATGGCGTGTTTGCATGGGTGAGCAGCATTTCACGTGTAAACACACAGACAAGAAACAGAAGGCTTTACCTAAGTAAATTGACTTCTGCCTCTGTGATAAAATTTATTTTGGGGGATCCTGATGATAGATTGGAGGTAATGCAGTGTAATGCACACTGTTTTGAGTAGATTTCTTGTCTCTTGTGTACCTCTTTCTTGGTAAGTTAGTTGTCTTGCATTAAGCATGTGGTATGTAGGTACCCTGTGATGGCTGAAGAGAGGCAGCCTGTTCTCAGATGTGGCTCTGCTCCAGCCAGCTCCACATCCAAGAGAGTGCAGCAAACCACTTTTTCTCAACTCATGTTTTGAAATTGTTCAGAAGCCAGTTTGGTCTTTAGCACATTTTGGAGCAACCATGAGGCTGCCTTTAATACAGCTGCCAGGAGTCCCAGTGCTGCTGTAAAAGCTGAGAAAGGGACAGAATACCACAGTGCCCTGATCACAGGCTTTGTATTTGGCCACACTTCCTACACTGGGAGCTTTTGGGTGGCACTTGGGCAGACTGGATGCCATCTAAGCCTCTGTTTTGAGTGTTTGTTATTATGTGATAGGCACAGAGAGGTGGGATTTAAGCCGGCTCTGTTTCTATTAGCTGCACACCACAGTGGCCGAATCACTACATTAACAGTGCGTGACAATGAATCAAGCCCTATATTTAATTTTATGGGTGGGTTCCACTTACTTTGTTCTCATTTTCTCCTCCCCTCCCTTTGACAATTACAGACATGTGCATCTTGGAGAACATTGCTTCCAGACCGTATCCCCTTGAATGGGGTTCCTGCATCAAGCAGGGAAAGTAATACTATGTTTAAGTTTTACCCTAAATGAAAGCTTTTTCTAGTTTGCATGCTGCAAATAGACTTTTAATTATGGGGAGCACATGCTGGAAGTGCACTCAGGACTTGATTCCATCCTTCTGTCTGGCAAGTTTGTGAATGTGAGAGCGCTTAATCTTTTTCTTCAGCATCACCAGTCACCATCCATACTTACGAGATAAAACAACAAAAGAAATGGCAAACCAGTCCATGTACTGATGGCCCCCAGTTCGCTGCTTCTGGCAGACTTGTGGTGATGTTCTGTGTTAAAACAACTCGGGTGTGCTCTGTGATTTGCTGGGTTTAAAAATCCGTGGTGTTAACATAAGGCCAGATTCAGTTATTCACACCTGTGGAAGGCACGTTCAAAATCCTACCAAATTGGAATTCCCCAGTCAATTACAGTCATAAACAGGCTGCAAGACTGTACAGAGCAAAGCCAGAAGTACTTTTGGTGCAGTATCAGAGCCTTAGCTGAAGGCGCTGTGACTCCTTGAGCTTCCATTCAGTGGCACCCATTGGCACCAGGTGTGAATTCATCTTGTTGTCTTGCAGACAAACCCCTTGCCTTACAGTCAGCAGTTGGGCTCCTGGTATTGTGCTCTGAGTATCTCTTTAGCTGGTGATAGCAGCTATTGTTCTTTTCTGCAATATGTTCATGGCATCAGGCATTATGACTCATGTCATAACACCGTCGTGAGCCGTTTGTTTAATAATACAGCATCCGTATTGTGTCACTCTAGAAATGTTCTTAATTCTTTCTATTATTAACATCTGTTTTGAAGTGTTTGTAATTTAGCTTTTAAAATTCTCACTGGATGTAAGCTGGTGAAAGAAGAAAAAGTTTGTAAACATATCTGAAAGTGTCTGACACTTTATTGGCCATGCCTTATCAGAAAAGCAAGAAAGGTATTTGTTTAAGACTTTATTTTTATTTGCAATAAATGGTAATGCAGGTTTCATCAGTACCTAGAAATGAAAATGCAGGTGCTACTTTTTTTTAACTCCTGCAGGACTAGTTGGATTTAATTGCTAATGGTAACTTTCAATTTGACAAAGCAGATGATGAAAAAAGGTAGCTTGCCTTTTTCCTGTCAACCACTTTAGTAATTTGTTAGGTACAGCCCTGTCTAAAAGAACCACCACGCTTTTTTGAAGCCATTTGTGCAACCCTGGCACTATGCAGAATGTGAAGAATCTTCTTGGGCCCTTTCTTTCTGTCCACTGGCAAAAGACAGGAGCAGAATCCAACAAATATTTGGACAGCAGATCTTCTAGTGAAGCTGTTGGAGTAGGAACCCTTAGCCTATAAACAATTTGGGGTCAGGGAACATCTGAAAAGTTCTTTGTTGCTGTTGTTTTGTTGGTGTTTTGGGTTTGGGTTTTTTTTCTGATTGGCTTAGCTTCTGGCAAGGTTGTCATGCAATGACAATCCAGAGGTGTCTTCCTGGAAAGGAGGAGTTCTGGAACATAAATGTAGCTTTCTTCTATTCTACTGGGATGTCTGCAGTGACCATTTACTGAGGCTTTGAGTAAATCTTGCCATAATTGATAGAAACAGCTTTAAAAGAAAAGCAAAACAGATCATGAAGAAAAGAAAGAGCTGATAAAGCTTCTAGCATCAAGAGTGTGCATGTTGAAACACTCTCTAATTATATATTTATCCAATCCAGTTAATACTACAGAGCTTGCAAAAAAAGCCCCATAATTAGGGGTTATGAAAATGTCTACATAGCAATAATATGGCACCTAAATATAGCATCTTTCCTCCTGAAGCACTTTACATCATTTGAGAACCATGGACTCAATTCACAGCTGGCATTCACAGGTGCAACCTTATTGATTTCAATGGAGTAGTGCCATTTTTACCAGGGATGAACTTCATCATAAATGGAAGTTTTATCTTATGGGCTTGTAGGGATGCCCACCACAATAGTATCTGTGTATCTTTTGCATCAAATTAGCTGGCAATAGCAAAATCCTTAGCAGACTTCACAGAGTCTCTGCCACATCTGCTGCCTTATCCTGCAGAAATCTTTTCTCAGGCTAAACTTATTTGTACTGTGTATCCTGGCGGCAGGGAGAGAAGAACAGCTAATGGTAGCGAAGATGTATGGTGGTCTTCTGGTGGGTGAAGACCTCTGTGACCGTGGGTTTTGCTTAACGGTTCCACTGGAAGATGATTTCATGGTTGTAGTTTCTGGATTGAGAATATCAGGGCCTGGGGACTTGAGTTGTTCAGAGCATACCTGGGAGCTCAGACATGTGGTCCTGACTGTAGCAGGCCCTAAATTATGTATTGGTCATGGTATCCATCACTGATGAAGTGATTGCTATATACAATTAAATAAATGGTAAGTGAACTTTGTTCAGTACCTGGTGAAGTCATTGGAACTAAGGCTCAACAGTACCTCTGGATTCCCCAGGGTCAGAACAGGTCCTGCCAATTTTTGGTCTACTACTCTGCCACTTTGCAGATTACCTATAAAACTAAGGACAAACCTGTCACCTACTTTGTGCTGCCTCTAATGTGGGAAAGATAGTATTTCCTCAGTGTGAAGTGAAAGGGTGTAACTGGGGCTCAGAAGAAAAGAAAAATAGTTGGCTTGCACTTATTTGCCACTACCTTCCACATGAGGAAAAATCAGTCAGGCTTAAACTCCTCAGCCTGGAAGAAGATGAGATGTTGGTGGAGTAGGAGTGGATTCTGCAAATCAGGTGGGCAGGCGTTGTTTGTTCTGTGCCAGTACATCAATTAAAGTCATTAAATGAACTAGAAGAAGCCAGACTCAAAGCAAACAAAAAGAGATGTTCTCCATGCAACTGGTAGTGGACACAAGTAATTCACTGCCAAAGGTGGCTGTGGAGGCTAAAAGCTTATTAGACTTCAAAGGATGACTGGACAAGTTTGTGTAAAGAAATGCATGAAGGATTACTAAGTAGCCAGAAACCACATCTGGCTTAGGAAATACCTTGATCTGAAAATAGCTGGAGGCTATCAGAAATGTGAGGGAAATAGCATAAATTGTTGCCTTGCTTCTGCTGTTTTCTGGCTGGTTGACTGCTACAGAAGACTTGATACCAGGCTAGATGGACTCGTATGGCTGTTCTTCTGTTTGTACTTGATATGGCAGCTCTGCTATGCAGAGCACACATGGGTTGTTGCTCTAGGGGTGTTGTGTGCTCCAGTTCTTCATTTGTGATTGGTGAACTTTGTCTCCTGTTGTCTGTGAAGGTCTGGGTTTGGATCCTCTGTGAAACATTCTCTGGGTGATGTTTTGTGTTGGAATACCATCTTAGTATGAATGGGAACGTAAGACTGTGGAGTACTGAAAATCAACCCTGTTTCCTGTAATAACTGATTTTCCTTTGAAGCTGCTTGTCCAAAACTTTGCAAGACAGACCCTGTGTAGCTCTGAAAGGATTGAGGAGCTATATAGTCTTATTGTGAAAGAGAATAAATTATATTGAGCAACTCCTACACACACATAAGGGAGAAAAAAATTTCACCTCCTCCCATAATATCAGATTGTTGATATTCCCTGCATAGAACTGTAGGGAATAAACAAATGCATTCATTAACATTTACCCAGTAAGGTGAACTGAGGACAGAATATCAGTCCAGATATCCAGGCTTATCTCTGAATTTCCTGGATTTTATGGGTTTAAGTCTGACTCTGAACAGGTCTTAAGGGCATTTTCTTGGTGGATTAGAAGGATCTGTGTTTGGACAGTCCCATCTATAGTACCTATGGGATTGTACAAAGCCCTAGTTTTACTATTTGTATCTGTTTTAAAATCCTGCTATTCATTTGCCTGAGTCAAACAGCTTTCCAACTAGAATTAGAGTTGGGTACATAGCATGAGGAGAGTACACATCTGGAAAGAGCTCAAAAGACTCAACCAATGTTTCACAGACAATGTTGGAAAACAAACAAAAACCCCTCTCAAAATGTGGTCTGCAGATGGGTCTTTATATTTTCTTCCCCATTATTTTAACAGGGAATATTCATCTTTAAAAGAAAGGCATTCAGCACAATAACAGCAGGAAAATGATTCAATGGGAATCATTTTCCAGGATATCTGTCTGGGTCAGAGAACAATTACTTCTGTGCCAAGAGACTCTACTCCTCATGGAGAGGGTGCAGCATTGGAAATGCCTTCACCAGTGTCTTCTGCTGAAACAGCACTGGACAAAGCTGTAAAATTGCTATGGCTATTTCTCCAGTAGCTGGGATGGGGCTCTGCTGTGGGCTTGCCCAGCTTGCCACAGAAAGCATCATGTGGCTCTGGTGGCCAATCCCAGCTCCAAAAATGGTGTGCTTGTTGCAAGCCCGTGCCAAGCCATCTGTAAGATTTGTCAGATAAATGTGACTAGCGAAGTGGCACTCGTGAGCAGATGAAGGGAAATTCCCTAGGGGATTCTTTATTCGCTCGTCATTAGCAGGAGAGGCAGTGGGAAAATTCATTGTTTAGCTGTTCAAAACACTGGTGAACATTTGATACTGAATAATCTTTAAGTGGCAGGGGATGTCAAACATGTCTTGAGCAGCCCAGACTCTGTGCTGGAGGCGGAGTATCATGTTTTGCATGTTGCATTTACCTTAGTGAAGAAGGATAAGGATATCTGAGTTCCTCTGTTTTGTATTTCACCTCAAAACCACCTCTTCTCCCTGGGGTAGACTTATTCAAAGTGAGCTGAGGCATGGAGCAGCCTGGAGGTGCATTACTGCTGTTTACCTGTGTGTATCCCTGATTTGAAATGGATAATAAAATCTGTCCCTGCAGTGATAAGGTATTGCCTGTTTGCTGAATGAAACTGGCTTGCAGGCTTTTTGGTGGCAGCTTTGCAGTGAGGAATAAATTTCATTTGCTCTAGTCATGAGACTGACTTAGATGTAATGCATTGTGGAATAAACGTACTGGGCTCTGCCACTGATATTTTGTGAGCTAAAGTGGGCCCACTGCCCACCTGAGAAACAAGTCACCAGTCTCACATGTTCTAAGAACAACTCCTTTGGTGCAACTCACTTTGCTGCACCAAAGGGATCTTTTTAGTCTTGGAAGCAATTAAGCTCCTATGACTGCCTTCCCTGGCAGACTTTAGGCAAAGCCCTTGGTTCTTTTATACTTTTTGTGGTGGGACTGGGATGTTTAATGGCATCTATGTGCTGACAAGGGTGCACGTGGCACAAAGTATTCTGCCTGCATTGTTATCAGCCCTATTATTAACCAAAATTAAACCTAGACTTTGACATGAGCTTGGAAAGGCAACATTGTAGTTGCACTGGTTGGGATCTTTTCTCCCGGGGAAGATTGGGAAAGAATGCTAAGCTGGCATCTGGGGAGTAGGAGAGAGGGATTTGCAGGATCCAACTCAAATGTTCTGTGATTCCCAATTCCACAAACTCTACCATAGGCTGGAGAGCAGCACAGGACTCATCTCCAGGGAGCTTGGCTTAGTGGAGAATTGGTAAAGAGGACGTCTTCTCCTACTGAATCCCGTAAAAACATTCACCCTAAGGCTTGCTGTTGTAGGGTACTGTGAAAGATTAAGATACTGTCACTCACCACTTCTTCATGTAAGTGAAGATGAAAATCAAACTCAACTGTCCAGAACACCATTGTACCAAAGAAGGGGTCCCACATTCAACAGCTTCAATATGTGGGCAGACTTCAAAAAGCTGAATGCCTTTGCAGTTCCACTAAGTTTGAGGGAGACATGAAGCAGCATCTGACTTTAAATGGTGGAATGTGAAATGTAAAGACTGTCAATAAACAGGTAGTTTGTCAGACACAGCAAGTTTCATCATTGAAAAGGTATTTGTGAGTTTGGGTTGAATGCACTAGATAGCTAGAAAAATGAGAATATTCCAAAAGCAGCTCCAGACCTTGCTTCAGTTTTCATGTAAGTGGATGAACTTCTGTTGACTCCTACACAATCTTATTTGCTCGCATGAGATCGGTCTTTTTTATTATAAAAGAACAAGTCACCTCACAAGAGACTTTGATGTTTTAATGTGTCATGGCATATCGATGGATACATCCAATGGAGAAGAATAATCTGGGACACTTGGTCTGCATTTGTGCTTTGCTGGAGATTTGCTATGTAACCTCAAGCAAATCTATTAATCTCCCAGTACCTCAATTCCCCAAATGCAAAATGGAGATAATAAAACATAACTCCCTTAGCAGGGTAAACACATTAAAAAATGCACTTAAAAGCGGTTGGGTACTAGGTTAATGGAGACCTATATCTTGTGGGGAAGATTTGTTGTATTATAAATAATACATCTTCACAATTATTCCATTTAGTCTGCCTTGAAGCCTTCAAAGACATACCACGCAAATGTTTACTGGCAGCATGTTTCCCCCCTTTTATTGGCCAGCAACATGTTTAGACCAGACTTTGCTGTGGCAAAGTATTTCAGTGCATTGCACATGGCAAATGGCTCTTTTACTGCAGAAGTGATTTTTTTTTCAGAGAATACCCCAAATAATGCTGTACTCAGCAAAGGCCTGTGCACCTGGAATAGCTGTCTCTGAGCAGATTTTCCTTGCAAACTGTTCAGCATGCTTCTGCCTAGAGCCTTTGACTGAAATGGAGAATGAAGGAGGTCTGGTGGGTACCAAGGACAAACTTTTTAAGGGTGAGTTCACTTTGCAGACCACCTGAAAGAATTTGGGTATGTCTCAAGTCAGAAAAGCAATGCTGGTGCCAGAATGTCCTGGACAAAAAGGCCAGTGTTGCAGAGCGTGGTTGAATTGCCTTGGGTACAAAGTGGGGGTCTGAGGGACTCCCACTGCAATGTTAGTGCACAGGAGCTATTCAAGCCTTTAGACCACCCACTGGTTTTGGAGTGTTACTTAGCTTCCCTGGACTCTCTAATTGCTCTTGTCACATTACTGAGGATAACACAGAAATATTGCGAGCATTTGCCTTGAACTAGGAGTGTTGAAGCTTATGTAAGGGGGAGAAAAAAGCTACACACACTAAAATGAAGGGTGTGATTCTTATCCCACTTGTGCTTGTTTTACGCTGGTTTTACTTCTGCTGGATTAATTCCTCCTTGAATTTGATGTAATATGTTTAAAAGTAGATCTCTGTGTCCTGGTGAAACATCTTTGCCTGCCTAAAAGAGGTGTGTATGAGGGTATTTTGAGTAAAGCTGCATCCTGGAGTTGGCATTTGCTTCAGTTCAGATAATTTTTTGTTTCTAAACTCACACAGTGAGAACCCAGTGTGATGAGAAGAGGGAAAGCTTTGATTTTGTGATCAGAACATCAAGTAGAGAATTGCATTTGCTCTGGTGGCTTTCCTGTTGGGATGTTCCTTAAGAACTGGTGATGACAGAGGTGTGCTGTCACAGGCTCTACTTCAGGCTGCTGGAGATGGGGAGATGGACTTGGTAGTGTGTGAGACCTGTTGTGTCCCTGCTTCCCAGATGGGGTGGGCTGATGTCACAAAAACATGATAACTCAGAGTTTATCCCAAGTCTTTGTTTGCTGCACAGCTTGGGAGATGTCATGCAGCCAACTAAGCAGGGTTGGGTACCAGGAGGGTTTCCTTTTAACCTCTGCTCTGAAGTACATAACTATTGAATTGAGAGTTTTGTTGGTGCTCTGCTTCTTTGACTACAATGTAATGCTTTTAGGTGAAAGGCACCATGGAAAACAGCAGCAGCACAAAAATATGAAGAACCCTAAGAAGAATATCCTGAGATGAGGATTAGCTGGGAGGAGAGTTAGCCTTGCAGACAGGGCTTCCACATTGGCCATTAGCACCTGACAGTCCTCCTGATCCGATGCTAACAGAAACCACAGCAATGTTTATTTTAACCTCTGGCAAACATGCATTGAGTAAGACTAAAAAGTTGATCTTATGCTTGAGAGGAGTTTGGGAAGAGCTAGTACGTGCTACTCACTGTGCTTCAGTCAGAGGTGGTCAGTCCCTTCAGCAGGTGATGCTGGGCACACTGGGAGTGCTCCTCGACTCTCTCAGACTGCATGTGCAGCCCTGAGCACAGCACAGAGCCTCTCTGCAGCCTGGTCTGTGGTCTATACGGGTTGTGTTAGAGGAACCTGTAAGAGGGCTAAGGTTTGTTTGTGTCTGACAGCCAAATGGGAGGCTATCACTGAGAAGGTAGCATTAATTTGTGGGTACCTGTGTGTGCTGCTGGGATGGTACCTCTAGTTGTATAGTTAGTTAATGTTTTTTCCCCAGCAAACCCAAAGCAACCTAACCATTGTTCTCTAATAAGGGAAAGAGGAGTACTTGCATTTTTTCTATAGTCCATTGTGGAGAGACCCATAGAGAGAAACCAGGTAGGAGTAGATATGCAGCCCTGCTGATGTGTCTCCCAGTGATGCTGAACTGAAGGTCAAGTGGTTTTGTATTGCATGACTGCTGCTGTTGCTGCTATATGCCCTAATGAAAAGTGTCTATTTTGACTGTGTGTTTTGGGTATCCTACCACATCTTGGTGCCTACAGTCTACAGATTGATGAATTCTCTGTTTTATTGGGAAATATTGAAATTACTCTAGATATTAATTTTATGATATTATGACTGTACTTTCTCTTGTTGTTCAGATTACCTCCACTAGTAGTGTCTTGTCCTTTCTCCAGATAAATTGCTTACTGTGTTTGGGACATGATACTATATAATGCGGGGTCATTTATTCTTCTACCTTGTGATCATCTGTTACCTAGACTAGCAGACAACAAAGAAAAAAAGTGGTAGTGCCAATCTTCTACATGTCACTATTTATGTATATCACCTAACACAGTTGGGAGTATATATTATCAACATTGCTGTGGTGTGAAGGGACCCTATTGCTCTAGGCATTACACAGGCAGACAACAAAATATGGTGCCTTCCCAATGAGCTTATGAACAAAATGTGCTTAATGTTCAATTGATCTTTGCAGCAGAATCCTATAGGGAACCAGTGAATCAAAGCTGCATGAAGTGATGACACATACAAGGGCACATGTTTATCTTACTGACAAGCTACACTTGTGCAGAGGTTCAGGAGACACTGTATTTTAGAATCTTTGGGAAGAATCTGCAAGTACTCTTTAGTATGAATAAGAAGACTTAGAATGAAAAAGATTTAGTATGAATAAGAGGACTTAGAATGAAAAAGTCAAGGCCAATGGATCAGACAGAAATCATGACCTGAAAAGTGACAGTTGGCAAGAATGGCTTCAGAGAAGGCTAAAAGGGTATTTCTGCCCACACTACAGTTCTTTACACATGAAGACAAGCCAGCCAGAGGCTGACACTTTTGCTTGGTGCAGCAGAGAGACTGTTGAGGAAGTTGCCTTGCTCAGTCTGGATGTACCTGTTGTGCCATCACCCTGTGGCACAGGAGAGGAATTGAAAGCCCAGGCAATCCTCCTTCCTTGAAAACTGGAACTGCAGACAGGCAAGGTAGAAAGAAAGGGATAAGATGATGAACTGAAAGTGATTAAAGAGGCCTAGTGTCATGGGGGCCATGGGAGGACAAGGTTTTCAGAAGAAAATACAGATCTTCTGCTGTGCAGGTGTTGATGACTGCTCAAGGCTGAAATGTTTCCCTACAAAAGGTGCTCCAAGACCCAAACTTGTACCTTTTAGACCAGCAGAGTGTAGGAGGATGTTACAAGATAATGAAACAGTACTGCATCTTTACTTGCTTTTCTTTAGGGGGAAAAATGGTGCAAAGGCTTGGAAAGCTATGCACAGAGGCAAGGTTGAAGTAGTATTAAAAACTCACATAAAAAAAAGATGAAATTGGGGGAAGTAAGATTCATTTGCCTTGGAGGAGCAGAGCTGGCCTTAGAAGAGATGTCAAAGCAAGAGAACAAGTATGGGGGCAAAAATTAAAATCCCAGTAACAATAATGTGGACAGGAAGACTTTGGAGAACATGTGGTGGAGGTGGCCAGCACCTAAGGAAAGGAATGCAATGGAAGTGTGATCAGAGTGAAGAGATTGAGTTAAAGTAGAAAACACAGTTGGTGCCTAAATTAAAATAAGTATTTTGTTTTTTCCTTTTTTTTTTCCTTTTTTTTCCTCTCCCTGGTCATACACACAGCTTTTGTAAGGAATGTAAGGTATTTTGAAAGATATTATTGGAAAAAGTAGTAATTTCAATAGGCAAAGAAATAGTTCAATGTATTTAGTGATGATTTTAACTATTTGTTTTATGGCAGATTATGTGGAAAAGTTTAAATCCTCAACCTGCATTTCTTGTTTTAGTGTAAATATGTGAAATTTTTCATATGAATAAGGCAGAGCTTAACACTTAGGGGCACAGAAAGCAGAGAATGGAGACTAAAACTGCAGATTAAATAGGTTCAATATGAATCAAATGGATTCAGATGTGAAATCTGCAAATGCTGTCTGCTACAGTGGAAATAGGGTTTATTTCAAGTTCCTAAGTTTGAACCGCACCTGAAAAAGCTTAGCCTAAATAGAAGAATGCATCTGTACAAAGCCTCTTGCCAAAGTGTAAAAATAATTTAAATTTAAATTAGTGCAGCTTTTACCTATAATCACGAGATATATGTTAGAGTGGAAACTGAATTCTGATTTCTGTTCTTGTGTTTGAGCACATACGCCACAAGTGCATTGTTTATTGTTCAGAGCAACAGTGGCAGATGCAAAGCACAGCGGTATAGGATGGTGTTAATTTTTGATTCTACTCTAAGATCTGAAGATAGGGGAGCCAAGAGAAGGTTCTCTCTAGTCCTTGGGCTACAGAAGGTTAGTGGTGAAGTATTTACATTGTACTGTCAGGAACTGAGCTTTCACAGAATGGGTTAGGTTGGAAGGGACCACTTTGGGTCATCTGGTCCAAGATCCCTGCTCAAGCAGGGTCATCAGAGAGCACATTGCACAGGATTGTGTCCAGGTAGTTCTTAAATATCTTCAGTGAGGGAGACCTCACAGCCTCTCTGGGCAACCTGTTCCAGTGCACAGTTCCTCAGATGGTAGTGAAGTTCTTCCCAGTATTCAAATGGAAGCTCCTGTGCATCACCTTCTGCCCGTTGCCTCTTGTCCTATTGCTTTGAACTACCTAGAAGAGCCTGGCTCTATCCTCTTGACACCCTACCTTACAGGTTGTTGGTCTATAAATGGATAAATTTCTGTGTGACTTTCCTTTTCTCTCACCACAGTGTGAAAAAACCATCTGGATCTGTGAATTGTTTTTTAGCATCCTTACAGGCTGTGGAGGCTCAGATCTTTCCACTGCAAAGTCAAGTGTTGATAATCCTCTGCAGGGTCATCAGAGCTGCCTGAGTGCCAGATTTTGGCTGCTCCCTCTGTTCCCATGGGTGCAGGTGCCCATTCTTCTTGCTTTAGGGGATGCTCTATTTGCAGAGCTTAAATCAGCAGCACATTATGGTTTTTGCCAGTGCGGTTTATGATGGTGACAAAGGATATTTATTTTCAATGTGGAATTGGCCCGTGCCTCATTGAACGATGTACAAATAAAAGACATGGAAAATCAAAACTGGTTTGACTTGCTGGCCAGCATAGACAAGAAAAAAGAAAAAAAAACAAAACAGCTGAACAATTCCAGCAGGCAATCCAGTCTTTGGTGGGTGCCTAATTAAGCTTCCACATGTCAGTGGAAGGAGAGAGCAAGACTTTTCCTAGTAGTACTGCATGCATTTGGGGAATGACAATTATGACTTGGAAACATTAATTCTCATACAAGATGTTCTTCTTTGACATTCTGGTTTTATGAATATTAAAATCTTTATCATCTGGTCAACAACTCCTGCTATTCATTTTGAAAAAAGCTGATATTTTCATCTTGTTCTGTAGATAGGGACTACAGAAAGGCTGCAGGATTGTGGAACAGTGTAGCACAAGAGCATGATCAAAACAGGAAGCTGGACAGAGTCCTCTGCTGTAATCAATCTTCCTCAAAACTTTAGGTGAAATAAAAGGACCATGATAGCCATTTTCAGCTCTGACCCTGCTGAAAAGCCTTTGAGGAAGAAAAAGCATCTTGCTATGTGGGCAGGCTGCTTTCAGTATGTATCTCAGGGAAAGATTTCACTTGATGACAGAATTATTATTAAATTGTGTATTTGGTTGCTGGGAGTTACCCCAGACTTGAAATCCAGTAGATAATAGGCTTTGTGTTGCTGATAAAGTAACTAAATCTGCATATACTAGATCTGAAATAAAGGGAGCAAGCAAAGGAAATTTACTAAGTGTTTTAAAGACTTTTTTTACTACACTTGTGGAAACAAGTGAAAAATGAAACATTTCCCAGTGTTTCGCTGAGTGCAGTGACATAATGCTTTTAAAGGGTTTAACTGCAGCAAAAGAAACAGTCCAACTACTCTGTTTCTGCTGGGGTAGAGAACTTCTTGGGTCCTAAATATGGACAGTACCCGTGGAAGACACTGGGGATCCTGAACTAAAAAGTATTTGAAGCACAAATCTGTAATAAATAATAAAATCCCATTTTCATATTTTTCTTTAATACTTGTTTTTCTGTTTCAAAGGTACATAATAGTGCAATGTGACTGGAGTAGTGGGATCACTCTCTCCTCTCCCTAAAAAAAGATAAAAAGGTTATGCAAGAATATTAATCATATTAGTTGTAACAGAGGGCAGCTATCTTTTCCAATACTTGTTCCATGACATAAATAATTTTTCCGGGTGCCTTTAGGAAGGATTAAAAAGTCTACTGTTAAAGAGCAAGGAAGATATGGATAGTTTGATTTTGTCTTTACCATTGTTACTCCCACCCAAGATAAAACGTCAGCAGCAAATTTATCTCTGTTGTGTCTTCTGTCCAACTCAGCTTGGGTCTCTGCTTCAGACTGTTCAGTGTTTGATAATTCACATTTAAGTCAAAGCTCCAGTTAACTTCTTCCTATAATAGCTGTCAAGGTGTAAAATACGCAGACTCCATGCAAACACTACTTAATTGGCAAGTATATAGGCCTTCAGCTGTGATTGCAAATCAAGCTGATAGCATGAAAAAAATCACTGCAGTGAATGCAGCCATCAATATCTTCTAAAAATTGAGAATATTGCAAGTAGTTTCTCTTGCTGGGGGGTAGGAAGGCTCTGGCCGAGTGAAATCATTTGTAGAATTCAAAGGAATTCTCAGGGAAAATGATTAGATGCTTTGCTTTTCCAGGCATTGCTATAATGGATGTTGTCTCAGAATAGAAAAGGGAGGGGGGGTGGGGGGGTGTCATACTGAGAAAAGGAAAATGATTCTTTCTTTTATGTGGTCAAAAGTGGAAGCCTTCCAAATTTGGGAAAACTCAGTAATAAATCTGCAGCCACCTAGAATTATGTGGTGTTACAAGTGAAGACATCTCCAAACTTCATTCCTGCAGCAGGAGCAAAACTCCATTTCCTCACCTTGAATCCCCCACTGCCTGAACTCACCTCCACTGGTCCAACGTGCTCTCTGATGTGGAGCCAGGCTGCCCGGGCCCAATGCCTTCCAGGGCACTGCTGCCCACAGCAGATGCAGTTACATCATGAGTTTCAAATGAGTATTGCCTGTACTCTAACATACGGGACAGTGAAATTCAGAGGTCCCATGGGGCTGGGCAGCACCTCGTGTGTTCCTAATTCCCCCCCTATGGTAGGCAACCAGAGCAGTTGACTTCAATAGGGATATTGACATTAAAATTGGTCTGGTTTCTGATCTCTGCCCTCCAGAAACTGTTCAGATGCCTCATCTGTCTGGTGGTTAAGCAGTGGCTACTTCCCCTGGTGAGGTTCCCTGCTTGGTGCTGCACACAGGCCTGGGAGAGCACCTTTGCTCTCTGGCAGCCTTTCCTTTACAGTTCTTTCTTGCATGCTAAATGCTGTCAATTCACTGCATTTTTTCCCTTCTCTCTTGCTTGGGGATTTTCTGCCCATTTTTTCTGTGTTGCCAAGTGGTTCTGTGTTGTAGCTTGTTAACTGCCAGCGTGTTGGTGTTGCATATGGTAAAAAAGTGTAGCTGGCAACGTAGTATCACCTCCGCAAAGGAAAAAGATGTGAAACCCAACTGAATTCAGCCCTGAAGCTGCTCCTGCTGGGACCTTCAAGGGCAGAGACCCTAATAGGCATTATGTATTAGGGATGCTAGGGAGCCTTGATGCACAGGGTTGAGGTCGGGCAAACTTCTGGCTGTGCACTGAATGTCAGGCTCTGCAACCAAGGATTTTAAAGGTTGAGGTTAAACACTGTTGCTGGAAATTCTCTGGGAAATGGTGCATTCCAGAGGGAGCAAAATAGGTAACGAGGGTGGAAAGCGAGCTCTGCTCCTGAACTGGTGTGAGAGGGGACGGGGGGGTGGTGGTGGGTGGGTGAATGATGGCTTGCTGCTTAGGATAAAACAAGCCCCCTGAAATGGAGGCTGTTTTCCCTGCAGGGACCAGTCAGGGAGAGGAGCAGAAGCCTGCAGAGGAGAGGGTCTGGAGGAGGAGGGGGAGGTGGGGTGAGCGGGGCCCAGCCTGGCAGGCGGTGGATGTGCCAGCGCCTCGGGTTGTCGTTTGCACCTCGGTCACGTGCGTGGAAAACATTGCCGCTGTTGTAGCTGGGTACCGCTCGCTGCGCGTGGGTGCAAATGGCAAGGCGAGATGTGGGACGGAGCGGAGCTGGGCCCAGCTGCTTCTGTTTATGCTCCACAGCAGGGAAGCAGACACAGAGTGACTGTGGCTTGCCGAAAGTCAGCCGTGGGCTGTTGTCCATGGGGAGGCTAGCAGGGAGTGGGGGCTGTCCAGAGCCTTGCTGCCGAGCCTGATTGCTCTCTCCTGCCCCTGGAGGGGCCGTGGGGGTTGTTTCACTGGTATCTCGCTGCTCCTCCTCAGCAGCACAACCCTCATCCCTCCTTGCTATGCTCTGGAGGCACTGGCAGAGTTCAGGTTAATATTTTTTTTCTCTTTTCCATCTTGAAAACAATAGTAAAATTCCTGAAAAGTGGTGAGCATGTACCTGCATGCAGATGTGTTTAGGGAGGGAGGCAACTGAAGTTGAGAAGTAGTGAAGGAAGGCAGCCCAGCATCTGGCATGATGGTCTCCCGTCTGCACCAGTGGTTCTTGTGAGGCCATCAAGGGTTAATGGAATTGCATCACAAACCCCAATTCCACTGCATTTCTCTTTTTGAGCCTTCTTCTCTGTCTTTAGGAACCATAAACCTTTAAAAACCCCACAAAAATCTATCACAGTCAGTGGTTGCAGGAACTGTGGTCTGAAGATGGTCTTCGTGTCATGGTGGAAGCACCTACTTGGAACAGGCAATGCAGGGGAAGGGGAAAGACCTGGTGTCTCTTGATTCTGTTTCAATTTGAACAGGACACGTGGCTCCTGACACATGTTGTCTAACCAGCTTGGTTTTATGTGCTACTTCAGTCAGGAAATTAATCAGGCAAAAAAGATAAGGAAGCATTATGCTATTCAGAGTAAATCGCGGCATTACACAATGCTGCTCCCATTGCCTAGGTAAAGCTGTTTAAGAAAATGGGCTGGCTTGAGGGCTTCCTTCTGATTGTCTAATTAAACTTCCAACCTTTGCAATTATGAAAATAACCATGTGGTTAGAATTACTCGTATATGCTATAGGTAACTGTTGAATTAGGTAGAATGAGGCTAAGATGTTTGCCTTGAGATCTTATTCCAAGATATGTTTTATTTTTTTGTGCATTTCATTTTTTTTTCCTAAAGAGACTCTTTCAGTGTAGAGTAGCACAAAATCATAAATGCTGTGATGACTAAAACCAGAGGTTCACTTGTTGCAACCTCTTTTGCAGCAACACCCAGTTAAAAAAGGCCTCTGAGGAGATAACAGACACAAACCAATTGGATCTTTGTAGCCTCAACAATTAGTTTCCATTTGAAAATCTTTCATTCAATGATAGCCAAGCAATTGTAAGATAATGTCTTGTGGCAGAGAGTTCCATTGGTTAACTGTGTGCTGTCTTAATGCAGGAAGCATTAACTGTTTACGTTTTTTTGCAGATGTGCTTCACATGCTTATATGAGAAGGTGAAGTGGTAGGCTTTTTTTTTTTTTTTGAGTCTGGGAACATTATGGCTGTTTTGTTTATTCTTTTTATTACCTACAGTTTTGAATGCAAGTAATTAACCTATAATTCTCAAATGCTGTCTGATTTAGCTCACTTCAGTCAATCAAAGCAAAAAAAACTCCCTTAGCATGGGTATGTGCCCTACTATAATACAATTTTCTATTTTTCCAAGACCTATCAGTATCAGAAACAGCTATCTGCCTGATCTCCTGTGGTACAATCTTTCTCAGATAAAGATGACTTCATTTTTTTACAGTACACTTGTGCACTGTGCAAGCAGTGTACTCTGCCTGCTGCAGCCATCAAGGTTTTCATTGTAGCGAAGATACAGATGCAAATATTAAAAGTCTGGTCTTCAAAAGAACTGTCACTTTTCTCTTAAACTCGTGGTTCATCACTGTGGATAACTGCATCAGATGAAGGACTGCTAGCAGAGGTTGTGTTGTCCTTTGCATCGGAAATGGACTTCATGCCACTCAAACGGTTTCTTGTTAGGCTCTGTTAGCACCTTATTCTCATCTTTAGTTGATATGAATGAGCACATCCCTTTGTTAGTTTGCTTGTGCCTTATGTCATCTTTTCTTTCCTCCTGTTTTATCTGATTCTCCTTATAAAAACAGAACTATGTCATGCACAGCTGGATGCATTCTGAGAAATCTGCTGCTGCCTGAGTGCTACCTGTTTGTGTGATCAGAGGGGAGTGCTGAGCTGAAGAATAGAATATGTCTTTTGTGATTGATCTGCCAGGCGGGTTTGATAGCACAGAAAAAAGTAGGTGTTGTACATACAGTAATGTTCAGGCTTGGACTCTGTTTTCAGTCTGAGCTATGAAGTGTTGAAATTGGGAGAGAGGGACTTTGCATAACCAAGTCGTAAGTGCAGCTGAATGACTTGTCTGGTGCGTTCAAGTGATTTTTTTCAGTGTCAAATGGAGTTGGTTTTAGTGGGGACTGCAGCGTGGTAGCCCATGGAGGTACTGACAGAAGCAAGAATCTGGTGGTGAAGGTGCGATACATGTGGTATTCAGACATCAGTCAATGCTTCACATTCTTGTGAGAAATCTGCTTTAATCTGGGTCTGGTTCCAACTGGCAATGCATAACAACAAGGCTTTCCAGCCTTCTCCTCCCCCGGGGTTTCAGTCCTTAAAGATGCAGGTTCTGATAGCATGTTTTTCTTTCTAATCCAAAATTGAGTTAAAAAAATGACAAGCACACCCAGAAAAATATTTAACCTTACTACCAAGCTGGAATTAGCCTTTGAGTTACTTTCTGCTGTTTCATGGTTAGCAGCACTACTGTGATCAGAAAGTGGCATAGCTACTTTCCTCCTGTTTTCTTTGCATCCAAGAGCTGCATGGTGTCACCTTGGCTCTTCTGAGATCTTTCTCTAGTAAAATTGTCATCTACATCTTTTTCTTGTAATTTAAAGATCCCCTTCTCATGAAGTCCCAGGAAACAATAGATAAGGGATTGCAGCCCCTTGGGACACAGATGTGGTCCCTGTTCTTCACTCAAGATGCACAACTTCCATGCAGTGGTGGTGGCTGCCAGGACCTGTTTCGTGACTGAAAAGGGCTACATATGGGTAGAATATGCTTACCCCGAGTTATTTCAGGGTGACCTTTAGTATTTTGACACCATTTTTCATATATCTAGCACAGTGAAGATAATGTAGACTAGAGATTACGTGTCTAGATGTGTACTTTATTGCAAGTTGTTTACGCCCCTAGCCACTGAAATGGACTGTTGTCAGACTTTGTTATGTAAAGTGTACAATATTGGGTAAAAATAGGTTTTGTATGCAAAGTCAGTGTCCCAGTGCTAACTCAGGGAAAAATTTTCTTTCTAGCTATAGCAATCGAAACAGTCTCATTTTGCTACAAAAAGCCAGTTTTTCATGTCCTTTTGCAGTTGATGTGGTCTGTGGGTTTAGTTCTACAAAGAAGCCTCAGTGGTTCCCTCACATGTGAGGGTGTTTTCCTTTTTTTTTTTTTACTTGTGTCCAGTATTCCCTGAAGATTTCTGAATTGCCACTAACTTTCTTAAGTCCCCCTTAAGATTTTTATTTGTAACACTGTAAGAAATACAGTCAGAGTGTCTTTAAAACTGTCTAGCTTCGAGAAGCTCCTGATAAGCTGACTGTAGTAACAAGGCTGTCCTGTGCTGGTAGCTCCAAGCAGACCTGGTGGCAGTAACACTGAATGTCTCAGCCTAGTCCATCCAAAGGTGAAGGGATCCATTTTTGAAAGATTTTACAGGACCGCTTTGTGCAACATCTTGTGTTGCACAGCCAGAGAAGTGTTGTAGTGCTCCACCCAAAATGATTTTGTGACTGCCAGTGCTGAATACCAAGCATCGACCTTTGTTCAGCCATGCTTTGATAGCACAAGGATTTGGGTGGTTTACAGTTTGCAAATTACCCTGATAATCAATTTGTTGCTGGTTTGGGACCTAAAACCCCACTTGCAGAAGTTGTGGTGCACCAGGTTTCTAGGCACGGAGACTCCAGCTGATCTCTGTACAATCCTCATGAGTCTCTAGATATATTATTTTTGCACACACTGCTTGGCTTTCTCCAAAGAGAAACTATAGGCACTGGCTGTCTAAAGCACACTTCATTTAGGTTATTTTCCATTTACTTTAATCATAGTCTCAAACCATTTAACAAACAGACAAATGTGTAATGCTTGGGGCAGACCCAGTTCGCCTGTGGGAGAAATAGTTATTTTAAATAAAAACAGTCTGATTTTTCTGGAGGTGATGAAGACCCGCAATTCTGATTGACTAGTTCACCAATAGATAAAAATCAAAATATCATCAAACTTATCTATTTACAAATTGTCCAGGAGCAGATTGTGAAATTGTCAGGTTTGTCATGTAAAGTTATTCACTAATTTCTTCAGGGAATAATTAGATCATTAGACAAATATGCCATAGGCAATCTGTGTGGGAACTTGTGTAATTAACCAATCCAAAATGAGTGATAAATTGTATATCGGTAATTTTCACACTTAGCAATTTAAGATGTGTTAAGTAGTTTTGTCATCAAGTTAAGGAACAGAAACAATACATTATGACTTATATAACTAATTAGCATTCCTGATTTTACAAACACAAACAATTTGGAATTTACCTTGGGCGACAGTTTGCTCATGTGATGTAGGAGAATATTCATGAGCTCAGAACTTTGCACTCACTTTTTGCAAATGCTTGAACGTTAAAGAGGTCATAAATCTGGTTAATCAGAAATTTGCCTTTCAATTTTAACAAATGTTCATGGTATGTTACTAAGAGAAAAAAAAAAATCTCTTTTCTTTCCCTGATATTGGCTCAGCTTCTTGTAAAATCCTCTTGACAGCACTTACTGAATCAGAATTTTGTTGTACTAAGGAATGGGCCTGTGCATGTTTTGTAAAGTACTGGGTGATTCCTTTGTTCACCAAATTGCTGAATTTATGGTGCAATGTCAAATTATGACTTTCATTGTAAATGAACTTTTGGGGGGTGGGGTGGGGGGATGTGGAAGAGGTTTGAGACAGGAAGATATAGTAATTGGAAAAGGGTAAATTCAGAATGGATGGAAGTTATCAGGAGAGCTTAAACGGTGGCCATAAGTAGGCAAGAGCAGCACAAGCCTGATTACCAAGGGGAAAGACAGTGACCAGTGTGGTACAGAAGGAATGCAGCAAGGAGAGGTGTTGTATCGTGTAGAGGTGGAGGTTTGGGGTGTATATGAAAAAAAGAAAAAAACACCAGGTGCTGTATTTCTTTTAAGACCTCAATGCAGCCACCTAAGAAGGTGGTATATGTGATTGTAAACTGTGGAAAACAAAAGATCTTGTTGAATATTAACTGTATATATGCATGCATTTATATCTATATCCATCTATATATGCACACATACCATGTGAAGAAAGATGAGCTGATGACTTCTTTGGTCCCCTTCCATAATTGAGTCTGAGGTCCATGAACCCTAGAGCTCTTCAAGTGTGTTAGGCACAAACCCCAAACTCTTTTCTTCTTCTCTCATCTTGTCCTTCTCTACAGCATCTTTTAGGTACAGAGTGAGCTCATCAGTATAATATTAGGTCAAGCACTATGCAATACCATGTATATATAACAAGGCTGTGGTGTGTGCAATCCTGGGCTACTGATGATATCAAGGTCTCTGGGAAGAACAAGCAGCTGTCTGCTGTTATACATTATGCTGATACTACAGGAACTGAGAATGGTCTCTGTTTCGCTCAGAACACATAATTAAACAAAGACAAATCAGTGACACTGTCCAGTTGCATCAAGCCACCAAAAAAATCCACAGACTACCTGGCTTGAAGCTCATAAAGATCACTGGGTTGGATTATCTTTTTCAACTTTAAAAACACGTGTGTGCCAGGATGGTTTTAGAGTGAAGAGTATTGTGTATAACCCATTAAAAATAAAATAAAAAAAATCCACTGCACCACTGGAGAGTCAGCAGAGGGAGTGCGAGTAAGGAAGCCCCTCTTTTAATACCTGAATGACTGCAGTGCTGGAGGAGGGAAGTAAAGAAAAAGATATATGTGAGCTAGAATTGTGGCAAAGAAAAACACCTAAACCAAAATCTTGATGATAAGATAACAGCAACACCCCTTGATAGAAATGGTGATACCCCTGCCCTTGGAGGCATGTGAGCTTGATTGAATACATTCTACAAAATGTAATAAATTTCTTGAGGTTGCCTAAGCACTTTTAGCTCCTATGATTTTAATTACTACCCTTGCAATATTGTGCTCACACACCCTGGTCCATTGAATCATAGTTACATTAAAATCCTTTGCTTTTCTGTATTTTTGACTTGAGTTTCTACTAAAGTGATATGGAGTCTCAATATTACTGAAATGGTTATGGAGTCAAGCTTAAATTGTGATCTGAGTGCATTTAATGTGTGAAAAAGCCATAAGGCAAATAACAAGATTCTCAGGGCTTGAAAGTCATGATGGTGCTTAAATGCTTTGAGCTGGCAGAGCTAGCACTACTTAAAATGACATTTAATGAGGGTACATTTCTGGGCAACTCCACAGAATCTATTTTACCTCTGCATCTCATAGGGTTTTTCTTTTCAGTTACAGAGAAAATATGTAATAAAAAAGCCTAAAATGGCATATTCACGTTTTTGTTTAATTTGTTCCAAGAACACACAGTTATTCCCTAGAGCTGTACTCTATTTTTTGGTTAGTTCAGGACTTTTCCTTCAACCATGGCTGTAGTCGATCATGTATGAGACTAGTGATTTCTTCAATACATTTTAGAAGAATGTCCAGTATTGGCCTAAAAATTAAACCAAGGTGCACCTTTCATTAGGGGTAACCTTCTGTTTTTCAGTCTTAGAGGTAAAAAGCAATGCCATACTAGCTGGATAATATATTAAATAATTGAATGTGGTTTTGTCTGGTGCTTCAGAAATACATAGCATGACCTTTTTTACTTCCAAACAAATCTGCATTGGTGTAGAAGATCAAAATGAAGATAAGCAGTTATGTAGGAGATACTTGCGGACTACTTACATTTTTGCTTAACTTTGAATACTGTTCTTTATCTGTGGAGTAATTTACTTCGAACTACGTGCTCAGAAAGAAATGCTCCTTGAGGTTAAGGGGGCAAGGATGCTGAAAAAATTGTTGGTTGGTTATGTTGGTTTTGTTTGGGTTTTTTTTAAGCAGTCTAAAAACCCTCAATAAAAATATCCAATGTCCACTCTACTTTTGAATGCTAAAGTTCACTCCTTATAGGATACAAAGTGTCACTTCTAACTGTGTCTGTCTGATATGGGCTATTCTGCTAGTAACTCCTCATGCATTTCAGTTTGTTTCTTTCCAGTACTGTGTTACCCAGTTTATTTTCAGTGGTGGTTTTTTTTTTCCTCCCCTCTCCCCTTCCTAAACTTCTGTCAATGTGTTATGGTAATGCAGCTCAGCTTTCCACTCATGAGGTGCTTGCATTCATTGGTGGGTGATGCGAATAAGTAAAACCTGTCTCGTAGTGCGCATTCACAAGAGTGTTGAACTGAGATTACACTGACATCTGAAGTTCTGGCAGTTTGTAACTCCAAGTGCTTACACTTTGTAAATCTCAATCGCGTCCTTAATGTAGATTTTGTTTCGTTTCCTGGTAAAGAGTAAAAAATGTAAATTTAGAAAGGCTGTCACTCTCCCCCTTGGTCTTTGAGTGATGTAAGTCATTCCTTTGTCAACTGATCTAATGTGTTTTTGCAGCGATAATGTCTTCTTAGTCTCCAACATCTGTGCACTGGACAGAAACTGAGATTCCTAGATGTGTAGTGTGTGCACCATATCTGCACCATAGCACAGTGACATGTAGGTAAAAAACATGGCTTTATGCAACAAGTACAAATGAGACTGTTTTGAACTGAGCATTGTTTGAAAGCTAAGATGAAAGAAACTAACAACAGGCACAGGCTTATTTGATTTTATCGAAACTGTCCTCTTCCTTGAAGAAACTGGAAGTAGAGTGAGTCTGTAGTGCCATAACTGGCTCTGGAACTTTGACTCCTGGGGAAGGTCAGGTGTGGGTGAGAGTGGCGTGACTCAGGGCTTTTGCTGGCATGGGCTGAGTCACAGCACCAAGTTCCTGGGCCTTTCTGTTGCTGACAAAATCAGAGATCTGTGGCTATGGCCTTTCCTAAGAAGAGCCTGAACCATGTCCTAGATGAATAGACCAAAGACCTGTGAAAAAGAGAGCATTTTCTCCTGATTTATCTGAACAGACATCTCTTGCTGGTGGTTGTTCCCATTGGGACTGCAGGACACTTTAGGTTTATTTATAAGTTGAGTTTTGATATGGCTTTAGCTCTCAAAACCTAGCATGATTTGTGTCTTTGTGCTTTCTCCATAGATATCTGCCAGCTTCTTGCCTACCTCTGTATGCATGCACTTAAAGACTTTTTATCAGCTGAAGTAGCCTCGGTGTCACTGTGTGCTGCAGGCTGCCAGGGAATATATATATATATATTTTTTTTTTTTAGAGCAGAGGGAACCAGAGAGATGCAGCTCCATGCCTTTGACCCTGGAAGAGCCCAGAGCTAAGCGGGTACCTGAGATATGGTTGTAACCTACAGAAGACTGGGGGGTTTTTCTGCATTGTTGTTTAGTGAGGCTTGAGTTAACATTGCCAAGGGAGTCTTTCTCAGGTCTAGACCTTGTAAACAAAGACTATTCCCCACCATAGAGCTGATGAGCCTCAATATGTCAAACCTATGGCTACCATTTGCCCTTGTACAGCATCACCTGCTAAGTAAGGAAGGGAAAGTTCCAGATACAAAATTATATGGTTATACAAATACAAAGCACTTCTAGCAAAATAAGAACATGCCAAAATAAACCATTGCTCTCTGTAGCAGAGAAATGGAGCAGCTGCTCCTGGGCAAGATGAGGCGTAGCTGCGGGTGCCGGAAGTCAGTGTCCATGCGGGAGAGCAGTGGTGGAGTAAAGTAGTTTCTGTTGCGCAAAGTGTATGGTCTTTAAATAAGTAAAGGGCTGTGTGAGCTGAGGAGAAGTTGTGGGATGTGGCCATGCTCTGTCCGTGGGCTCTCTGAGGCGGTGGGTTTCATGACACTGATGTTCCTATGGTCCTCTGGCAGGGGAAAAGCAGAGGAACTGATGGTGGTGAGGTCCAAGCTCTGCCTACAGCAGTGGCTTGGTACAGCTGTGGGTATCCAAAGTGGTGCAGGAGCAGAGTGCAAGGACAGGCTTTGACTGTTGTGGGGTTCAGGGCCCTCCACATGTTGCTGAGAGGGTAGGCCTCAGGCTGTGTCCAGCCAGTCTCTGCTGGTGTCCCTAGGGAATGTCGAGTTGTGCTCAGTTCCTTCATGTTTTAATTATTTTTTTCTTTTCAATATAGTAAATAAAGCAGATAGCAATGCTGGCAATTTAAATGCAGCAAAGGTTCCCTGACTTCTCCATTTAGAGTCTCCCTCTAAAAGTTTGCTTTGGGCCATTTGAAATGGACTAAATTCTTCTGAATAAAAATTCATCACAAGTAAAAGTTGCTTCTTACCAAAGCAGTATGTTTAATTTCTTGTTATCTGAACCTTCATTAAGTTTAAAAAAATCAAATTAAACCTGATTTTGTTGTTTAACTCTTCCCCCCAACCCCAAAATTTATTTAAAAGCCTGAAGGAAGCAGTTTGATTTGTAGAAGTTGTTCTCAATTCTTTCAATAGAGAGATCCAAGTTTGACATGCAGTATCAAAGCCTGCTGATTTGAAATAAATTGATAAATAAAATAGTTGTCAAGAATGTTGCCAAGCCTTTTTTGTGTAGATATATGAGTGTCAGCTGCATTTGGTTCTTATTTTTAGGATTTCTTCGTATGTAACAGGTTTGAGTCCTAAAATTGAGGGCTGACATCTTGAAGGCCAACATCATCATCTCTTGGAAGCTTAGGCCAAAAGACAGGAGTGCAAGGTCACTGACATGTAACAATACATTCTCCTGTGTTTAAATCATAAAGATTCTGCCATTAATTTTAATTAACTTAAGCAAACCAAATTTTTAAGGATGTTCTGCTTTTCTAATGAGAGGTTAAGTAGGCCAAACAGATTTTCATTTAATTGGCAGCATTTTGTTTCTAAGCTACTGCAGGACTCCTTAGAAGCTGAACCTTATATTGTGCTTGGAGCCCAAGGTGGGTGGATAATCTTCCTTTAGAGCAGGGGCTGTCACAGAGGTGCCACTGGCATATCCACAATACTTCCAAAAGGGGACCAGTTTGGAGGAGTGATCCTGTGTAACAACCAGAGCAAAAATTCATGAGCTGTGCTTTTAGTTTTGGTATCTTTGGGTCCTACTGCCTATATTTGAATACCTGAGAGAGTGGCAGAACCTTCTGGATCTCTGTGCTGTTTTATTTTCAAGACTTGCACTGTGGCATAAGTGATTCAATCTTTTGATCAGACCACGCAAGCTATGCCTTATGGTTTCAGGTGAAAAGTTAAACAGTGTTAGAGGAAATACCAATGGCAAAGTGTTCAGGTAGTTTGGACAAAAAAGCCAAATATGTAATCCTAATTGTTTCTTGAACTCTGAGCTTGATTGTCTTTGGGAACCCCACTGGCACCCACAGAATTATGAGTATTTTTCCAGCACAATCTCTTTTTCTACAGAGAGCTCAGAGGGGAGCCCAGTGCTACAGTCTAGGTATGTCAGCACTCTCTGCTGCTTTTGCTGAAGGTAGCTGCTCATGGTTGACAGCAGCAGAGTTGATTTGTAGGGCTGGTCTCTCTGTCCATCTTCTTCACCCCCTGGATCGTCCTTTTCCGAGAATCCCTGAGCTGTTTGGCCATGGGTTCAGAAAAGTTCAGGTTGTGCTTATCCTTCCTACTGAGTAGGTGCAAGAAAAACAATAGGTTTAGTCTGTAATATCAGCCTCATGGGCCATGGAGAAGTTTGAAAATAGGTAGAGTATGTATCTATTTGTGAATTTAAAGAGACCTAAAAAGAAAAAGGAGGAGGAGAAATTCCACCCTTGTAATTAATATTTTTTTGGCACTTCTTTCAGTCTGAGTTGGACCAGTGCTTCTTCAGTGATCCGTGTGAAGATTGTTGAGCCATATAAAGACCGTGCTGTCATATTCCTGTCAGATATTCTGTCATGTGTCCCTGCCTGACTAGCAAAATGTCATGCTCAACACAGCCTTTCCTACACAGAATAGCCTTGGGCAAATGCACTCTACTACTGCCTAACAACCCATGGGATCTAGTCTCTGCTCCCTTACTGACTGTTCGTAACCTCTCTGTGCACTTTGAGACTTTTCAGAGTAATCCTTCTGCATATAATCATAGCAAATAAGAAATAGGGAAGGGAGCAGCAGCCATGGCTGGATCTAGGAATCCAAGTGTCTGCTATGATAAACCTATATTTCAGTCACTTTTCCACATTATTTTCAGGAAACAAAGTGTCTATGATGACTTAACTGTAGGAAAAAGTTTAACATATTCTTACTGGCAAACAGGCAACAATGACCCTTTAGTTTAACTTGCTATGGACAGTGCTTCCAGTATTTGGGAGACCCTCTCTGTATGATCCCTGAAGATGATAGCAATGGAGTTTTATTGTACCTGGATGTCCTCCTTGGACAGCAGATTATGCTGTGTGCCACGATCCAAGAAGCAGCTGACAGAGGGGTAACCTGACATTCAGTGGTAGGGCAAGCCAAATAACTGGATTTCTGTGGTCTACTGGTGTTGGTTGACACACCTGGAGATATATGCCTTTTATGAGCTGCAGTGGGAGAGACTTTGTGGATGTTATGACTTAGCATTTTCTATGGGATGGTCCACTTGGGGGCATGTGTGCCTGAAAGTTTGGTGGAATAATTGTTATTATGATCATTTTGGAGTGAAGAAGGTGCTGTGAGGTGACATTTGAGGTTGTGTGGAGTTGAATGCCAGATTAATTGCTACAGTTAATTAAATCCATCTCTGAAACTGGAGATGGGTGGAGTTGCTTGCTGTGGAGACATGGCAGTGCAGCAGTGTAAAGTGCTCAAGTGAGCTCCAAAATGTTGGAGCTTGCTTAATGTTTGTGTGTCCTTACAAACGCAAATCTCCAAAATCCAATGGTTATTTGACCTGGCTACCCTGTGGGATGGCATTAAGCTTCATAGCCTTTTGTATGTTTGAATCCAACCCAGTTTGCTAGTGGCTGTAACAGAGTGAGTTAAATCAATGTGTGTGTCTGGTGGCTGCTCACTGCAGGAACATCCGTTGTGGCATCCGCATTGCAAATGAAACTCACTGCTGGGAGCTGGGGCATTCAGAAGAGCTCAAAGCTGCAGACACCAACTTCCACCCTCATCTCCTGCACCAAACTTACCCTTGTAGGTCAGGGCTGTACCGAGATGGCCTGGCAGTGAAGGTGCCTGTAGATAAAGAGATCACATTTTTCATCAGCACTACCAAAATGATTCCTTTCACCCTGTGATTATTCTCTAAAGTATTTTTATAGCTATAGTTTAGAGACATGCAAATGAGGTGATTTATGTGTCAGTAAGTAATGCACTTTGCACTGAAGTCATACCAGGTGCAACACAGGTACTGTCAGCTCTGCTGATTAGCTGAATGTAGCTCCTGGAGTGGCTGGAGCCTCAGCAGCCTGCCCTGCTCTCCCTTGGTTAAGGGAGAACCACCTTGTGATTAAAGCAGGGCACGGACCCAGGAGGTCAGTCCCCAACTCCCAGCTCTCACCTGGACTACTACTGTGCCCTGGAGGTGACTGCTTAGAGAAACAACCTGCTGGTGTGGTTGCTCCCAAACCTATTTCAGCCCGGCCAAGCTATGCTAGACAAAGGCATTTTCTTGTGCAGCCCGTGGATGGACCAGGGGTCCTGGTGAAAGCAGGTCATCTTGCTGAGCTGAAGAGGTGGGACACAGCTGGAGGCCGCCTGAGGCACAGCTGCCTTTGTGAAGATTTAGGGTTACACTTGCAATAGGAGGATGCTGCTTTCTTTTTCTCCCCTCCCACTGATAAATAAACAAGTCCCCCCAACAATAATGTTAGTGATTTCAGTCAATTACACCTGAGATTAACCTGTGCTGTTGGGCTTCACTTATCTTTGTGAAAAGCAAGCAGGAGTGCTGAGGCCATCTCCAGGAGCTGGGAATAAAGAATAGCTGCAAGCTGTGACACACGCCAAGGGCAGTGGAAGAGACAGACTTTGCATTATCCCTTGCATATATAGCAACTCTGAGAGAACCAGGAAGCTTGCCCTGCTTTCTCAGTATGCTGTAAACCCACGGAGGTGTTTGCGATAGCAGCTTTGATCATGCAGTACCTCTGACCTGTGCAGATTGGGGTGCTGAAACAGCTTCAGCCCAGGATGGCTCCACTGGTTGAGGAGAGAGGTCAGACAGCCTGGGGTTAGAGGGAGAAAAAATGTTCAGTGGGACAACTGACATCTGGACTGATATGCTTTCTTTAGTCTTGGAAAAGGTTCAGCAGGCTTAGTTTCTTTCTTGACACATACTCCTTAGAAAAATAAGTTCAACCACGGGGAAACTGCCCAGACATCACATTTTCAAAACAGAAAGTTTCCACTTGTTTTCACGCATTCATAGTGTTTTAGTCAGGCTGCCTGAAACTATAACTGTGCTGTTACAGCACAAGACTTGGGACACTCTGCCTTGCTGTATAATCTCTATGTTTGCTTTAGGTGTACCTTAGGAAATAGTCAGAGGCTGGGGTACCTGTCATGATTTGATTACTGGTCTAAATGACAGATATGACAAATGAAGGTATTATAGACATCAGAAAAGGAGGGAACAGCATATTACAGCTTGTGGATTTGTGGTTTCTGAGTTTAGATGCACCAATATTTTATTGGGTCCTCTATTCATACCAACATGGGGGGCCAGATTCTCATGCCGTGTGAACGACAAGCTCAGTGCAGGGCCTGCTCTTTGATGTTTGTAGGCAAAGGGATTTCTCAGGAGCAGTTTGAATGAGGTGAGGGGCTGATGTGTGCTGACTAGAGCTTAGAAAGCTGTTCCAAGCATGAGAGAAGGTGTGGGAGATGGTGCAGAAATGCCTCTGTGATGAGGGAATGAAGGGGAATGCAAGGTCAGTGCTGCAGGACTTGCTGGGGGGTGGGTCGGGTCACATGTGGGACTGTGGGCAAATCCATTAACTGCTCTGTGCTTAAGCTTCACTGCTGTAAAGTGGGGACGGTAATGCAATATCCTTGGCTCCTGTGGTAACTCACAGTTGATAACAGAGATGCCCAGAGTAAACACAGCTAAGCCTGGATCTGAGTGTGCATTTGGATTTGTGCAGTTCTTTCTTTTCAATGCTTTTAGAAATCCTGACAAAGTCAAGGGACTATGAGAAACCAGGCTTTATAGCAGCATCTGGAGTCCAAAATTCCAGCAGAAGACCAGTTATTGTAATATTCTACTTCATTAAGTACCTCCTTGAGGGTCTAAAGTAGCCTGTGAAAATGTGTTATCGCGAGCAGTGGAGTGTCTTACAGCCCTTTGGGAAAAGGAAAGATATGCTATCTGTACACTTCAAGATCCATTTGTAGTGACAGCCACGTAGACTGCACTCCCCTCCCCCAGCTCTCTGCTTGTCGTAGTACCTGGACCCTTCAGATATTGCAGATAACTCTCCTTGATCCACACAAGGATTTTCCCAAGTAATGCAATTTAGTACTGGCTGGAAGAATCTCACATACAGAAGCTTGTACATCTTCAGTCCAGGACCTACATAGGTTAAAACTAAAATAATGTTTGACCAGGAATGTGGTGTTGCCCATGTAGACATAGAGGTAGAAATAATTTCTAATTTTTGCATCCATGTAGAAAGCTGTTTCTTCTACTGACTGCTTTCCTACCACTGGGATGTGCATGCATTAGTGCACACTGGGCTGTGTGTTATCCTTTCTTGGTAGTTCCTATCCTGAAATAAGAACTGCTTCAAGTTACAATTTTTCATGGATTTTCAAGCAATAAATGCAGGTAATTTGTTTTCAGGACAATGGAAAATTTAAATGTGAGTTGAGAAGTTTGTAGGGTAATAGATCCTGTCCTGTCAGATTCAGTACCAGAGGGTATAAAATATATCAGATAATTCATCAGCTGTTAGGATTAGATAACATAACTTAATTAAAGTACAGTTTGGCTAAAAAACGCGCATTAAGACAGGAGTAATGCTATTACTGAATGCCATGTAGCAACACGTAGATGTCTTTTCTAGAACAATAGAAGAATAAACAGACATCAAAATGGATAAATCTTTTCACATATTGCTAGAGATGATCAAATAATTAATGGCAAAATCTAGCTTTGTTTTTTTCCATTTTTAAATCCTTCATAATCCGGTCCTCTTTTCTGTTTTCAACTTCTTAGTGTTTGCCAAGTTGCTTCTGAACAATTTTCAGATGAGTTCTCATGAGGCCTCTGCTCTGTAACTAGCTGGTATTTGTTCATGATGTGCTTGACTGGCTGTACTCATTCTTTCTGAGTAAATGGCTTAAACTTTTTGAGCACAGAGGAATAATGGAGCCACACACACTTAAACTGTGTCATTTGATAATTTATATTAAAGTCATGAAATTTTGGGGGTTTGGACTGCTATAATAGGCAGTGCAAAAAGGGAATAATATGACTGGACTGGTAGCAGAAGACACATTTCATTGACTGTCCTTTCCCTCTTCATCTGTTCTTTGCATCATTTAAATCGATTGAAAAAGTATTTCAATTTTTAATTCTTGTTCTTAGTGGGGTGCAATATGTCCAAGTGTGGTGGCCGACCTTTCTTCTAGGTTCCTGCATAGATTTGGGTTAGTCACTGCCTTACTGCCTGTACTGGTAAAGCAGCACTGTGTGATCCTCTCTGGCTGTATAGATGGTCCCCTCTTTGCAGGTTTGTCTTGGAAGGAGTGGAGGTGGCCTGAAACAGATTGGACCAACAGTGGAGTACAGTGGACAACTGGGATGCTTAAGCTTGAGCCTAGTCCCTGGCCTTCTCTGACACTGTATAACCTACATGACTTATCCTTGATGTACAGCTAAGAAATTGATTCTTTCCTATCTTTGAGAAGCATTACTGGGGGATGGAAAAATATTATGTGGGAGCTGGTTTAATAACAGACTTTTATTATTATTTTTTATGTGCAAAAGCAAATAGAACCAGAAAACTTTCTATATAGGCTAAGAGTAGCCTTCAGGATACCCAATGTTACACTCATAGGTTGGCTATAGATAAAAAAGGCAACAAAAGTGCAACTTCTAAGGTAAGAAAAACCTTGAGATGGTCAAAGGAGAAAGGATATATAGGATCTCTTAGCCTGTAGGTCACCCCTGTCTTGTCATGAGTAGCAGACTAATGCGTGTGAAGAATATGCTTATTTATATCTGTTGTTTTACCAGAGGGGGTTGTCAGATTATACTTGATAAAGCTTGAAAATGTTTCTGCATTTATGGCACTGTTGATTTGCTGAAAGGAACAACCAAGCAAATAACTGATGACTGATTTTGCCGCCTTGTGCAAAAATATGTCTAAGTGCGTGACTGCAGCAAACTTTCCTACCACTGCAAGGGAGATCAACATCAGTATTGCAGTCTTTCAGGGTGAGGAAGAAACTTTGTTCAGAATTAAGAGAAGAGGAAGGAGGAAAATGATGGTTTAAGTATATTCCAATGGGACATTACTGTATCGGCATGTATTTTTTTCTTGCCTTTGTTTTGACTTAGGTCCCTCACTTTGTTTATTTTCGTCTTTAAGATGAACAAAGCAGTGATTCATCACCAATATGGAGGGATACCTCACTTCGCATTTGTATGGTATTGTCTGTCCAAGTGGCTCAAAGACCTTTACAGACTTCAAGGGCCATGTCTTCAGCTGGCATAGCAGTGTTATGCTGACATCATCTGAAAATCTGATCCTATCTCAGCTCCAATTTTTTCTGTTTTTTGACTTGACATACCATAGTATTTCAGATGCTAAACCAGTTGCCCCAAACCCAAGAAGAGCACAATGTTAGAGAAGTCATCCATGAGTAAATCAGCTTTAAAACTGCAGAAGGATCTGATTCTCTGTTTTATCAGAGTTTCTTGTTCCTGTGGTTTAATATATCTGTACTGAAATGCACTGTTTGAATGAGTCCAAGTTAGCAATTGATGTGAATTATTTTGTACAGCACCACTGCATTTACTGTTATTTACTTTCTGTCAGTCCTGGGGAGGGGTTGTGGGGGGTGTGTCTCATGCATTTTATGATGGTTTGTCTTGTACGTGACAATTTTATGTCAGTGAGGGTTTGAAAGCTGGATGTGCACTCAGATGCAGAGAGCTGCTCAGAACTCCCCTCTGTGATTGCTTTCTGTACCGTAGCCAATTATACATTAGTTGGAACATGTGTGCTACTCATACTGTTACGACATTCTAATGTCAAAATGTCATGCCAGACCAAAATGCTGCAAACCTCATTTCTCTGCAAGTAGCTGTATTGATCTTGTCAATTCTGCAATAAATTTATATATTTTACTTACAGGTGTGTATGTATGTATAAAATTTTATATTTACGTGTTCTATATAATTGTTGCAAATAATATTGACAGGTGTTGATTCAAATAATAACCTGATTTTTTTCTATTAGCAGAACCTGAATCGTGTTTATTGGGCTTTCCTGTTTGTTTTCACTCAAACCCCATTACTCTGAAAAATCTACAGGTTTATTTGCTACCCTACTTGAATATATATTACTTTTGTGTACTTACTTATCCTTATGTTTGGAATCTTATGGTACTGGTCAGATGTTCCACTCTTTAAAAACAAAACAACATTAGTAAGATATATTTTTCAAATACCTAACTGTCTTTGGTATTTTTAGTTACAAGTTATGTGGACCTATTCACTAACAAACACTGTTTAACAGTTTTTAATAAAGAATATACTTCCCTATCAATAGAAAAAATTGGAAATCTTCATGACTAATGGAATGTATTTCCTCTGTGTAGTTCACATACATAAGAATAAACTGTAAGAACATTACAGTCTGGTTGCTACAGGGAAATGGTTAAATAGTCAGGAAACACAGAGGAGGTTTTGACTTCTTTTAGGAAGAAACATTGGCTTTATGGCCTCCTAATCAGCTCCTCATAAAATCCTCAAACTTTCCTTTGTACCTTTTGCCTCAGCTCTTTCTTCCCTCTCAGAATTACCCTTGTCTTTTGAAAAAACCTGTAATAGTACTATTGGCTGTGGAGCTGCCTGCACTGATGTTGAATGGTTCAAATTAGTCCTTTTGGTGACTGCTGATATGGGGTTTGGCAATTAGTTTATTTTGAACCCTAAACCCCATAGTAAATACAAATTAGAAACTCCTTGTGTAAAGGTTTTAATGAATGAATGTTGTGTTAAATATTATCTGTAATTTCAAAAATGTCTAATTACAAACTATGAGGGCTTCCAGCAAGCTAGAGTCATGTGTAGTGCAGTTTTTAATTGTGCACATTTAACAAGTGTTCAAGGATTAAATCATCCTGCTCCCTGATGTGTTTTGGTGGTCCAAAACAAAGACGGACTAAGATTTCGCCACCTGGGCTTTACATTTCCCTGTAGTCTTATATAAGCCATGTAATACAACGGGATGCTGTGTCACTTATTCCAAGGGTATCATCACCAGTGAAGATTTGCCAGGTGACTTCATCCTCCCACTCAGTTTTGTCTCTTTCTCATGGTTGTGTTTCAGGGAGGGAGCATACCAGCCTGTTGTCCTTGTGCACATCACTAAATTTTCGTTCTTTATTTCCTACTGTGGAGTCCTTGAGGATTAGTTGCCCTTTTAGGAAAGCTGAAAGGCCTTCTTTCATAGCTGCTTAATTCCTATCATAAAGTTGTTTTTTTTTCCCTCCCACTCTGACCACTCAATCTTTCTTTTCTGTTTCCTTCAAGGAGGATTCCTTTGTATTTGATTTGCTAAATATTGGCTATTTCTAGTTGGGTAAAAATGTCTCATGATTCTTTTTCCTTGTGGTCACAAATCTGTTTTTTGTATCGCCAGTTCTTGTACCATCTGTCCTTCCCCCTGTAGCATGTGTGGCTGTAATTTGGATAACTTATTGTCCAAGAAGTCTTTGTTTTCTCAGATGCTGTGCATTAATAACATTTGAGTTTTAGACTGTGTGTATCCTTGCTTTTATGGACCAGGAGTTGATTTGGACCACTATCAGATTGGAAAACCTGAGCACAGCCAAGGCACTAAGAGAAACTCTTCCCTGCTCATCTGCTCTTTGCTTACAGGAAACAGTGAGCCTCTCCTGCCCAGGCTGTCCTCCAGATTAGTGGTTAACTGCAGCCCCTTCCCCAGAAACTCAAATAAGCTTAATTTCAAAGATTTGGTGACATCATTTTGCAGAAGTGCTGGGTGAAGCATAAGTTCATTTCCCTCAGCACCAATTCTTGATGCATTTTTGTTCATCAAGGCGTACAACTAATGTGAAGAGGCAATTCAGTCTCAGCAGTCATTCTGCTGAGGGTGAAATACTGATAGGTACTTCATTTAATAAAATAATAATGTTGTGCAGCTGTACACGGTCTCTCCCACAAGGATCTCTAGGTACCTGAAAGAGTATTAAATAATTAAGCCTGACAATACCCCTGTATTTCATTAGTTCCATTTCACAGGTGGATTAGCAGAGGTTAAGTGACTTGACCAAGGTCAGCATCAGACCATATTCCTGTGAGGAAAGCCTGTTTAGGGGATAGTTCGTACGTGGGTGGATCAGCTGGTCCTGCATCGGGTCTCTGTGACAACTTGGGATCTGTGCATGGAGGCAGAGCCAAAACCCATGGCAGAATGGAGAGGAAACAAGGGAATCCTGGCTCTGTTTTCTTAATTTGTTTCCAAATGTCCAGGCCTAGGATAATCCATACTAAATGCGGTGACAGGACTGAAGGTTTTGATTTGCTGAAGCCACAGAAATATACAACCTGCTGCCCAAGAGACCTGTAAGCATTTATTTCGTATCCACTGACATCTCCTGTCCAGTCAGCTCAACAAGTCATATTTTTGTGAAGTTGTTCTGCACCATCTGCATTGAACATGATAACCTGGACAAGTACACAATGGATTTTAAGTCTATTCTGTGTGAGAGTTTTAAAATGGAAAGAATCCAGCAGTGAGGCAGGGGGAGGAAATACCAACTCTTTCCCAAGGAAAGTCAGGGTTTGATCCTGCAGGAGGCTAAAACATGCCAATTTAGTTGGATGCTGAGTGTTCAGCATCTTTTCAGAGATCCTCAGGACTTTGCAGAGTCAAAGCTCTGAGCTATAAGGTTGAGCATGAACATTAATGAAATGTTATCTCTCTACCACATGGAACTAAGTGACAAGTACTCTGGCTGTCAAGCGCAGAAAATAGTGAATCTGTCGCACATCCCCTGACAACAGCAAGGCAATCTTTTTCAAACTGACTTATGCAATAGCAATTGTCTCTGGTGGGGCACCTCATTCATGTAGTCAGAAAGTTGACCTTTGTTGGGAACTATTTGTCCCTAGTTTTTGTTTGTTTTGTTTTTCTGTAGGATGCATCTAGCTTTCCGATCAGTTGCCACCTTGCAAATAATCCACTTAAAATGACATTTTTCTCAATGCTAAAATAGCTCCAAACTGAGGCTCAAATTGCATAAAAATTGCATGTATACTTGAAACCTTTACAACTGATGATTTCAGATAAGAGCAGGTACTCTGTTCTGATCAGCCTTCGGCTGAAAGGTGTAACCACTACCAGCCTTTTGCTGTCAATGAAACATCTTCCCTGTCTACCAACATACAAAAAAATTGTTGCCATATTCAGAGCACAGCAGAACTTTCTTGGAGCCATAAGGGATTGCCTCATATTTTACAGACTTAACTGACTGCTGATAAATGAATAACATAATTTTTTTTAATATGTGCATACTCTACATGAATGATCATGTAGTATTACCATTTAATCTACAATTGAAATACCTTCTTTATAGAAGTTGAATGCAGAGCATAAAGGGAATGTATGGGAGAACACTTACATATTTGAGGTGGGAATTGAGATGAAAAGAGGAATTAGGGAAATAAAGCAAGCTTTCAAAGTGGTCTCAAAATCTGAGTGCAACTCTCTGCTCTAACCTTGGAGTTGAAAGCTGATAGCAAATAAAATGAGGCTGTTCAGAGGAAACAGAAATTCCTCTGAAAGTCTGACTTCTTGTAGTTTTGAGAATAAATTTACCTTTGCCAAATAATTGAACTGATGCTTCAATTTTCACCTCCTCCTGGAAGTGCCCTTGTCTGTTCCTTCAAAAAAAGGCTCATTTTATCATTAAGTTTAGATGAATGGTTGAAGTGGATTTTTTGGTATAAAATATTCATTATGAACAAACTGTGAACTTGTGAATATGCATGATTCTCCTTTAATCTGTTTTTGGTTTGGGGTTTGCTTGGGTTTTTTTCTGTTTTGTTTTGGGAGGTTTTTTTGTTTGTTTGGGCTTTTTTTGAGAAGCATTTCCTTTCCAAATAAAAAGGCCAAAATTGGTCTACTCAAACTGACCAACAAGACTTAAGTTGCCAAACAATCTGCACACAAGCTGCCTACAGCTTGTATTTTTCACATAATAGTTTTGCCAAGCAGCTGTGAAGAAAACCACAAACGTGACTGTGGACAACTTGCTCAGCAAGTTGTGTTTCACTCTAACAAGAAAACAGTCTCCAAATCATGGATGCTACATGGTTAAGATAAAAGAAAGAAGTCTGCAAAAAAGACGCTTGAAAAACTTGAGGATATCCCTGGTGTAGTAGCAGTTTTCTGGTAAGCATGTTCATTAGTTTCCTTTCCTTACAACAGAAGGGGAAGTGGCCCTCAGGATAATGCTTTTAAGTAGTGGCAGAGAGCAGTACATACTAAAGATGGGAACATTTCTTCCTCAGGTGGTTGCTGGGATGTTGTCAGATAGTAGTGCTTAAAATAATAGCAGTCTGAGGAATTCCCCTGGTGTCATTCAAGGTTTCCATGAAGTCGTATGAAAATGTTTGCCTTTGGGTCCTCATCCAGGCAATGCTACTTGCTGTGTGTTCCATTTGTGTGGCAGGTCATTTGTTCCAGTGGTAGATCTCCTCAGAATATTTGTGTGGCAAGCATCTTGTGGGGAAGGAGAAAACCCTAAATTTCTTCTATCTCAAAATGACTCTAGGAGCCATAGTGGAGGCAAGATTCACCAAATTGGCACAACCCTGATGAAGATGATACACATTGAGTTCTTTTATGGTAGTCAGGAGTGGAATTGGGGGAAAATATTGGGAAACTTGTCCTGAGTTCAGCTCACAACCATGTTTAGCCAGGGCTGTTCCAGGTAGTGGTTACAATATGGATAACTTTTCAGGGAGTTGGTTAACACAAAAGAAATGTGGTGGTGCTTTTTTAGAAGGTTAAACTTCTGTCTGAGGTGTCCAAGCCATGGGAGATGTTGACCTTCAAGTTGCTACGGTATTTTTAAGGTCCATGGCTTGTAGATACATGGAAACACTCTTTGATACAAGGGTGAAGAGAGAGGATTATAATCTTCTTCCATAAATTATACCTTCCTGTTACTTATTTCTTCTCCCCTAACATGTATTATCTGAGATACTCATCTTCTGTAAAAATTGTCTCACTTCTTTAGGTGGTTTCAGTTGAGGCATTGAGTTAGAGCAAATTGTTCTACTTATGCAATTGTTCCTGGTAATAAAACCTATGGTTCAACCTATGCATCTACATTAATGAAAGAAGGTTGCATTGCAAGTAGTGGCAGTTTTCAGATTGGTTGTAACTCACCAGAGTCCCAGTTGAGCAAGTTTTAATTGGTGAGACTTTAGTTTTCTCACAGGGAACTTCCAAACCACTTCATTAATTTCATTGGAAGTGTATGCTGTTAGGAGATACTGAGCTCCTGAGGAGGTACAACCCTGAACAAAACATTTCTCTGAATATCGAGCTTGCAGCCTAGGTAAGCACAGGGTAAGAGATAAACCCTCTGATCTGATAGGACCAGAGATGTGTGAGAACAAAGTCTTCTTTTACTTTTCCATAGCAAATACATAAATAAAAAAGACAACCAAATCAACTGCCAAAGCCTGTGATTTTGGACAACATAGGTCAAGTCAATTATTTAGGAAATCAAAATGTTCCTTTCACTCTTGAGTGGTGGGCAGGCTGCTGCCATTTCTGTGGGGCTCTAAAAGCTTTCTGGGATGAAGTCCTTCATGGTTAGGGGAAAAAGGATCTCGGGAACAGGTCTCCATCAGGCTTGTGAGATTCAGGAAGTGCCGCTTGTCCCCACTGCACCCGTGTACTCTTGCCGTAAACTGTGTCATGCTTGTGATGAAGTGGGTGTCAGAGCTGGGGGAGGCAGGGATGTGCCGAAAAGTCATGTGTGTTTGTGAAGCAGATATTCAAGGGATAGAAATCTCAGTTTAGGAAGGAAGAGGAGACACCCTGTTCATGCTGTAACAAGGGAGGAGGTTAAATAAAGGAAAAAACTATACTTCCAGAGTTCGTCCACTCTCTTCTCCAGGGTATGACCAGGAGCCCTGCATTTGAAAGCTTTCCAAAAGCAGAAGCTGTCAAGGACTGCTGAAGCTTCATATTACTGGGTTTTTAAGATGTCTCCTGTTGCTTAGTTTTGAAATGCAGCCAGTGCTGGGGTAGGTCGTGCAGTTGCAACGTGCACATCATTTCTGAGCAGAATATCAACTATGTGTTAGAGAAATCCAGGCAGAGTGGAAGCTGGCTTGGGCACCCGTGCCTGCATCTCTGGGCTCATGAAAGTGAAAAATGAAATATTTGACTATCGCAAACAGCTCCAACACAGTGATCTTCAAAAATGTGTTGCAGGAGCACTGCTTTGCAGCTGGCTGTGGGGAAAGGAGACTGCACTTCTGGAACCAACCCGTCCTTTCTTTCCTCTCCCACTTGTATATTGACCTAGCTTAACTCTCTCTGGCAGGGTCAGGAAGCACATAAGTTCAGAAAGGCTACCTGCCAACTTTCATTTTTCATAGTTTAGTCATTCATGGTTTTCTGTGGAAGAAATGCCCTGTTTGGTTAGGAGGTAAACTTATTTTGGCAGGGAGGTATATTCGCAATTTTCACTGTCAAATTATGGCTAAAAAGAAAGAGAAACCATTTTTGCATTCCAAGAATTAAACTCGTTAATGTATGTAGCATTACATTTTAGCAAAGTATTCACAGCTGAGCATCCAAAATGTTGTCTTGAATGCTTGAAAAATTTACTGAAAGTAAAGAGGGAAAGGGCTGTGCAGTGTCCTTTATAGGAAAAGCTGCTACTAATTCTCATATTGGGTCAGCAATTCAAGATGTTAAAATTTTTTATTTATATGTGATAGATTTATAGTGTGTGTGTGTATAAGGGGAAAAAATCTCACAATGCAAATTTTTGGTAGCTTTTCATATTTCAAGCCATACTGCTGCCTCAAACTGAGGATTTATAATATCCATTATCTGAAGTTTAGGTTTTTGAAGGGCGCATATGTAAACATAATGTCATGACTCTATGATATGTGTAAAAATATGCATAAGTAATTTGTAGCTTTAAAAAGAAAAATGGTGGGGAGAGGGGGAAGAAAAGAGAAAGCCCATCTCCTGGTTCTGAAGCTGGTTTTGGAATTCTCGTGTGACTCCATGCAAGTTCTTACATTGAAAAGAGGTATCAGCTTTTGACCCCACCTTAGTCTGTGGAACCAAGGCACTGAATTTTGTACAGGTACTTTTTCGGCTTTAAACAGAAATGTGTGATGAGCAGTACACAAAAATTGGCAAATAGAGAGTTTTGTGATGCCTGATTTCCAAGGGGGTTTTCAGATACTGAATTGTTGGTGGAATTCTCTGATTGATCCTTGGTATTTTTGGACCTGAGATAGATCTGCCTAAACACTAGTTTTGAGGAACTGTTTGAGTAGGGATATGTGAGAACTCCTTAGGTTTCTGCATTAGGGAAGTTGAAATGGATGCTTAATTTTTGTTTAGTGTAATTAACCCCCTAATATTAATATATAATCAAACTTATTGCTTAGGGGTTGACTTCTGATTCTTGGCCTCAGCCTGAAGATACTGTCTCTTTCTTTCCTTTTTTTTTCCTCATTAGTAGCTTAGACAGGCATGAAAAATCTTTTGAGCTCAAATAACAGATCTTTGTTGTTGTTGTTCTTGTATAGTTCAAAAGCAGTTAATTTTTAAGACCTCAAACTTGGCATGTGGCCACTCTCAGCTGGCAAATACACCCTTGCTATTTTTGCTGTGTGTGATTTTTAGTTCATCTGGAAGCTGCTGCCAAACAACTTTAGTCTAATTCTCCTGCCCCTTGCCTCTTCCTATTGCTCTCCAAGTGCTCTCATGTGCTTCCACCCAGTTAATGAACCATCTGTAAAATGAAGGAGTAGCTCAGTCCTTGATGTCTCTGCTCCATCCCCAGGCCATACTGGCAACAGTGGTGGCTGGTGGCTTGCGTGGCCACGGCCGAGTCAACTGCGTGGCAGCACCGTGATCTCTGCTGACCCACCCCAAGCAATCATCCCATGGATGTCAGAATTACATGCACTGCAAGGCTAGTCTGTTTTGGAACCATGCTCCCCAGCTGCAAAGTGTTCTACTGCTTCATCATTCTCCTCTAACATCCTACTGTACAGGCAATTGCATCATTACAACCACATCATTTTGTCTGGCATTCAGTCTGCAGCTTGGGAGAAGATTCTTGTAGCTTCAGGTGCATGAAAGTAGGAGCTGGCATGTTCTGTGAGCGGCAGGTGGGAGTTGTTCGGTGGGAAGGTTAGATGAGATGGTAATTGGGAGAGAGTCTTCAGGCTAGTTAGCAGGGCAGGAAAATTTGTGTGGATTTTCTTTTCTGGTTTAGAGCAGTTTATGAAATGAAGGGAAATACCATATCAAATTTGAAAGCAAAGTTGGGAGTGAGCTATCCTGAGGCAGAGAATAAATGCAAGAGGCTGGCTTGGGTAGTATTTCAGTAATTCTTCCAAAAGTTCCTCTTTTAAAGTAAAGATTTTTTTTTAATTAAATCTAGTATAATGCGATAAACTCAATTTCCTGAAAATTTTCTAGATTAAACTTCTGCAGAAAATATAAAATAACACAAGTCTTTTGTCTTTTCCCCTTGTCTGTCCCCTTGTTTCTCAGTAACAGTGAAAAATCTGTTTGGAAAAGGATGCAGAGAAATTCTGAACAACTTTTGTTCCATCTGTACAAGGAAACCTTATCTCTTTGAAACACTTCAAATGGCATATCCCTCTTTGTATCATCACACTTATTATATGTGATGTCACAGGAGTATTTGGAAAGGGTAGTAAATTAATGTAATGTATCACAAATGTCTTGTTTGGTTTTACCAGGAGGAGTTTGGTGTGCAATTGATTCATTGCTGTATGTGAATTGCTCATGTGTCCTTTTCCAGAACTGAGTGTTATCTGTGCATGGTCCACCCACGCTTCCTGGCATGCTTGTCAATGCTTACAGTCAAAGGTGACTGGAGGGCCCAAGTCACTTTGAGATTGAAATACTGCGTAGGTGAGTGAGACAATATCCAGGAAGGACAGAAAAGTAACCATTGAGTGACAGTGTGCATTTTTAAAAATAATAAAAATCTTGGAGTGGGGGAGTTGAATGTTAATATTATTTTTAAACCTTTAGAAGTGTAAAAGCCCTCAGCAGGCCAGAGGAATAAGGGAGTAGAGGCACTGCTGTGTTATGTACATTACTTATTTCTCACAATCACAGAAGGGTGAGTTTGTACTGGTAGTAGATTGAATTAAGCAGACAGCACTGGCAACTGCAAATTAAACATACCAAGGTTTTTGATATGGTTTTGTTTAAGATAACAAGTGAGACATCTGCAGAAACTGATGTGAATTGTCTAGATTCCCAGACACGTTTTGCATCAGTCAAATTTTGGGAGTATATCTGTCTGCACATGTGATCTTTGCTACGAGTGTCTGGCACAGTGCGATCGTCAGAAGCCTTCTTCATTCCATCTGCACTAGGGTCTCTGCTGATGTAATTTATTAAGGGAGAATTTTTTTTCAGTTTTAACAGGACAATGTGGAAAGGATGGAGTTTAGTCTTGCTGTGTATAAATAATAAAGACTGATTGCAAGTTCCTCAGCCCCTTCCCTGCATCCAAGATGGAAGGTTATGAAAATTATGTGGGTTGCAGTATCGTTGAAGCTTGGTTGATACTTGTATCTCTAATCTTCTTCTCATTGGATCTGTGTTCGGTGGTTCCTTTTCTTCCCTAACTCTTGGCAGAGGTGATAATGAGCTGGTTGCAGCTCAGTGCTGAGCAGATGATAACAATGAGGATTGTTCAGGAAGAATGGGTGGGACCTTCTGCCTGCCTCAGCTTGTATGATATATGTCCTATACTATTATATGACCTAGAGGCTTTCTTTCAGTCTGAAGAAGAGAAATCAAACCATTTGAAATCAGCTACTTGCTTTTAGACAAGTATGTATTTGTGCATCTTCAGCTTTCTTGAACAGAAAACACAGACGCAAAGTAAAAATGAAGGGAGGTAAAGAAGTTCATGGTGGATCCGTACACAAATTTTGCATTTAAAAAACCCCAAACAACATAACTTGTATCCATTTCTTCTCGTCTACTGGTGGCAAAATAAAACCTTGAGGAAAAAAATTGGAAAGAGTGAAGAACTTAGATCAGAAAATTGGCAGGATGGGGGATGGGTGAGAAAAAGCCAAGAAGATGCAGAGCATTTTTGCCTTGAGACTTCTCTGAGCTGCCCTAAATATTGCATTGTCTGAATAAGTTTGAATGAATTTTCAGTTGGGTTCTTAAAGTTGTCAGTGTGGGCTGCACATTCAGCAGGAGAGATTTATGAACTTAACTCATGCAGGTGGTAGACCTGTGTGCCGTTAGCAATACAGGAGCCAACAACCTTGGTATGAATCCCTCAGCACCTGTTCACTTGAAGGCCACTATGTGATAAAGCCCACAATACTCCTGACCTCTGAGGAACCTGTAGGAAAAAGACATAATTACTACTATGACTACTGTTTAATGCATGCATTATCTCTGCATTCAGCTTAATTGACCATTCAGCTCTAACCCCTTACTATATATTGTACATAATACTTATGAATTTGGTGAGTCTTAACCACCTTTACAGTGCTAATAAGGTCTAGGTTTCTAATTTGCCTTTTGTTGTTGTTCATTCAGTCTGCCTAAAGGCTGCCTTGAATTTTCCAGTAAGAAAATTCAGTCAGGTGCATATAAAATGTATCAGGCTGATGGCCTGAACTTTAGGATTAGAATGCACTTTTTTTTTTAAATGGCTGTGTGATTGTACAAGGTGCTTTATTAATTTATTGGTATTTATAGGGGTTCTATTTTTCCTGTATGTGTTGTGCTGTTATAATTCTGTAAAAAAACCAAACAATTATCATTTTTCTGGGCTTATCTTTTGCAGTGGATCTCCTTCTTGCGGATTTTCACCATTGTAAAGGACATGTCTTTTCCACTTTAATGCACCAAAGCTAAGCTGATAATACTCATATGAGGCTTTAGTATTTGGAACCATGCTATGTACATTAAATCCTGTAAAATTCCAATCAAGTTAGTAAGTATTTTTTCCCACATTGTACAGATGAAGAAACGCAGTCAAAGTAGTTAAGCTACTTGCCAAACCACACAGTGTGAGTTAAAGACAGAGATGTGATTGGACTTTGTGGTTCCCAATCCATGTTCAGACTAGTAAAGTACATTGAACCTCTGGGTTCTTTTTGTAGTGCAGTATCCAAACCCTCTTTGATTTCTTTGTGTAGAGTGAAAATGTCATTGACAGAAAGACCATTTGATTTTTCTCAGCCTTGAGGAGAATATGAATTTTTTTAGAACTGAATTTTTCATCAGAAAATTGTATGCTGACTTTTATACGTCACAAATCCCATATGGACTCCTAAATATGGAGAGAGAATAATTATGAGCCCCTTTGTACTGACTCACTTCTCTGATTTTTTTTTAAACTGCATTTTAAGGATTCAAAAGCTGATTGCTAATGTGGCGTGTTGCTTCTGTTGTTAGATAATCTTAGCTTTTTAACTGAATACAGTCATGCAGTGCCTTATGATTAATTACATGTACAACAGGTGTTGATCTTGTTGGACCAAGATTATGAAGTTCTTTGCTATCCAGGTGGTCTGTTTTAATATAAAAAGACCAGTAGCATAATGAGCAAGAAATTGAACTAACGAGCGAGGGGAAAAATACTTGAATGCATTAATCACTTTTAATAAGCTTAGCCAGCTCAGCTCAGCTAATCAGCTGGGAAGTCCTTGCTTTGAAGCATCAATTGTTGCATACCCAGTAGGGTAAATAAAAGATAAGCCAAGAGTGGTGGGAAGGGTGTTTGTACATCTAAAAGCTTTCAAGATTTTCCAAATATAAGGCACCTGGTATGATGGTTTTTAAAATTATATTAGTCAAAATGAAATTGCAGTTACCTTTTTGTAATGGAGAGATATGTCATTCAGATATCTCCAGATGCAGTAGCATGGTAGTAATTGTCAAAAAGTGTTGGTTATTTGCAGCATAACTCATTTTAATTTTCACACTTTGGAGGGAGCAATGGGCCTAACTTAAGCCCTCTAATGATTCAGAAATTCAAAACTAAGAGCTACTCATATTTAGAAAGATATGCTGATAAATTCCCTGCTCCCCCCAGTATTTTCCATTTCATATACATCAATTCTTTGTATTTCAAATTCTTTGACAGTGAATGAAGTGTCTGTCTAATGCTTAGGGAACAGCTCTTTTAGCATAGCATGTATAATTTTTTTAATTTCCCTAATGCTATAAATATATTTTCTTTTCCTACCTTCTGTTCTTGTGACTCTTACCCATAGAGTAGAAATGAATGTACTTGTGCTGTTGTAAGCTCTTGGACAATTGCAGTATATGGATACATAACAAATGCACAAATCTCCAATGATAGCAATGATGGAATCTACCTTTTTTTTTTTTTTTTTAAGGACAGTATACCTCTGATTTTAGAGTTTACAGGTTAGGGCCATGCACCTTTCATGCATGTTGTCTCAGCAGCTGTTCTAGGCCTGAAAAGGAAGGACAGGCAGCTCTCAATTCCACCACAACTGCTTACATGCTTCTTTTCTTGCCTCCTCTCCTACCCTGTCATTTTTTTAGTTTAGCAGCTGAGACACGTGGTGAATTTGGAGGCTTTCCACACCCATTCTGCTCTTTTTCTGTTTTGTTCTGGTTTTTTTTTCTCTTTCCATTTGTAAATATTTTTCTTGCTCTCCCATAATCTCAAAACAGTTAAAAAGATCTTCCTCTGACTTTTCAGAACAATTTACCTTGGGAATGAAACCAAGGAAGCAAAGTTTCAATATTTTGGCATTAAATGAGAAAGTAGGATTGAAAGGCATGTCTGACTATGCTACGCAGCCATCACCTGAGTGAGAAATCTTCGTGTGTTGATATAAAGATGTTGCTGTCCATTCTGAAGGATTTTCTTACAAGGAAATAACATAAAATATTTTTAGATACGACAAAATTTGTCCAGGCTGATGCTTTGAGTTAGTGCAAGGTGTTGTTTAAACTGTGACTGTAGCTCTGTAGAGGCACTTGGGTGCAGCGAGCCACTTATACCAAGATACCAGGTAAGTGTATAACTTTTTCACTATGGTGGAAATCTAACCATGTCTATGTTCTTTGTCAAGGCAAAAGTGGTCATTGTTACGTTTTCTTCTCACAACTTCCGTTTGATTACTAGCGGTGGTTATATTGAACTTGGGGCATGTCTATACAAGCAAGTCAAAACAGATGAAGCAGGACATTGATGCTATTGCTGAGTGCCTGGGCATAGCCCTTCTGTAGCTATCATGATCTGATGCTTTTGTAATTAGGGGTTAGGCAACACCTAAAATACTGGCAGCATGTGGACATGTGCAGTAGCCACCTTTTACATAAAGCTCCTGGGGTTTTTGCAGCTGCCTGGCACACAGTTTGGCAGGACCCATGCTGAACTGACTGAGGAGGTGATCTCACCCTCTTAGTATTTTTGTGTTGATGTACCTCATTCTGCAGTAATGTTGTGATTCGATTGAGGCTGTCACATATTCCTTAACATGTTCAGACGAACATGTTCAGGTTTGACATGCCAGGCTGAGATGTGCAGCCAGGATGCTGGAAGGTGAGGAAAGCCTCTAGAAGTTGCATGTTCAGTGAAATGACCAGGGTGTCATTCATTTGAAACAGAGTCCTTGTGAGGCTTTCCTTACTTTTCATTTAGTAGTTTGACATCACTGTGGCACAATTCCAAGTCTGCAGGAAGGCTGGCTGTGTCAGTCAGGGCTCTCAACCTGAGGACTTCATCTAGAGTGGGAGAGATGCTGTGAGTAAGAAATGTGAGGGACAGTCCTCTACTTGTGTTAATGCATCTGTGCTGATGACGCTGCAAGAAATGACCTGGACATTGTGTCCACAGATGTTGCCTTCTTCATTTAGAAGAACTGGACTGTGTCCAAGCTGCTGATAAATGTTGAGACTGAAAATGGCTGGTTCTTATTTTGGAATGTCACCATCAAAGTCCTTGATTCATAATTAAGATCCTTGAGGTTGGAGTACAGCAATTCCCTTTTCCGCTTTGGAAATGGGAAGGTAGGGGGAACAGCTGCTTTCCTCTTCCCTTCTCCCCTGCTGAAGGCTATATACTATCAACAACTCTAGGTGCTTTCAGAAAGACACATAACCCACATGTTTGCTGTTGTTAACAATACAGGGATCAAACATTCCTGTTTCCTTAAAATGGGCAAATGTGCTTCTTATGTTGTCTCACATTGGATGTGTCAGTCTCATCAACTGGGCCTTGTATTGAACCTCCTACAGGACTGTAGCATTGTTTTATAGTCCTGCATTTGCTTGTATCCTGTTCAGGTAGCATGGAACAAATATGTTACTAAACAGCGCATAGATAAAATTTCTTTCAGAAATCTTGGGCCAAATTCAAGGTCAAATACTTATGAAGTGTCTTTTCTCCAAACTTGACTGGTTAGGCTAAGGCAGGACAAGTTATCCATTTAGACTTTTCCAAAAGGCATCAGATGCTGTAGCACATTAAGAACTTGATAAGAGAAGAAATTGGTATAATTGTTTTGAATAGTCAACTGAGGTTACTGCAAATTCTCCAGTGTAATTTCCCCTATCATTCAGGGCATTTGTTCAGCAACACAATAAAAGTGAGTTTTGGGTGTTCCAAATGAGAGTTACTGGAGGTGAGAGAAGAGGTGGATGAGATTGGGTAACTCCTATCACTCTTACCCCCTTAAATATCACAAACAAAAATGACCTGCAGTCCTGGATATAAATTTACCTAGTATTTTCCTGAGCAATGCTGTAATAGTGAGTGTTTTACATTAAGGGAGCTGACCTTAAACTACCTCCCTCACAGATTACTTTGCTTCCTGCAAGCTCACAGTGCTTATGAGCATATGTGCATGCTGTCAAAGCATGATTTCAAGAGAGAAATAAGGTTCTAATGATAATTTGGGTCTTGGCTGTACTCAGATTATTTCAGTAGCGAATCCTTTTTATACCCCATTTCCATTAGACTTATTTAAATGCCCTTTTAGACACCTAAAATGTCATCTTTATTCTACAGAGTAGATGTGCAATTTGAGAGAGCTGGGAGTATCTTTCTGATTTTGCAGTCTATTATAAATCCCTTTTTCTTCCACATATCCTGCCAAACCTGAAAGTCCTGCAGCTCAGTCAACACACAATGAATAAAACAGATTTCTAAAAACTTTCTTGAGCCTCAGTATTGCTTTCAGTATTGCCAGAGGTCAACCTGACCTGTGTCCTCACAAAGGAAGTTAAATAGTAAAATTTTCTTTAGTCATACAAATAAAAGAGAACAAGGAACGAGGAAGTGATGTTGCTCAGCAATGATGCAGTCAAAAAGTTAGTAGTCTTCCAATAAGTAAGTTGATACTTTGCCTCTAGTTTTTAAATATGATAATTTGAAGCGTGAAGGTGAAATCAAGGCTTCCAATCAGAATGCATGGAATGAAAATTGGCACATCTGAGGTGGAATTACAACTGAAGAACTTAACACACTCAAGATGCAGGTAGGAGATAGTCTGCATTCCACAAAGAAAAATTGAAAAATCTGGCAGTGTGAAGTGGAATTCCACCAGCGAGGATTTTTAATGCATTTTTGAAGTTGATGATGTGACTATGAAATAGCAAATATATTAGCCATAGACATTAAGGAAATGTGGGAAAATTATACAGGCAACTACAAACTTGTTAGTCTGGCCTGCGAAGTGTGTAACTCTTTGGAACAAATTGTGAGGGAAAGTATTATCAGACAAGATAGTGGAGAATGTGATAAAAATTTAGTGTATTTTTAACAAAAGATGATCATGCCAGACAAATCCCATTGTGTTCTTTGATGTGATTACAGATCATACAGGCAAGTCAGGCTTGCTAGATCTCAAGTATTTGTTTTTTAGGGAAGCATTCATTGAGGTGTTACACAAGACAGTCTTAGCAGAGGAGAAAGTAGGATTTGGTATTGCAAAGCAGGTATTGTTAAAGTTGTGATGGGAAGAAAACCTTATTGTTGGTTCCGGGGAGATGAACAGTAGTCAATTTTAAGAACTGCAGCACATAAAGGAGAAAAGTGCCAATGAGATGCCTTGCTGCCAACAATGTTGGAGATAAATATGCATGAAACACTCTAATGTCTAGGACAGCCTAGGTTTTGAATGACCACGAATTTCATTTTGTGTGGTAAAAAAGCTGTAGTCATCACTTTGGGAACACCAGCATTTGTTCTGAGAGCTTATCAACCAGAAACTGAGTATGTAAGTAGTTATAATTATATACATTCAGGGTGTACAGCTACTGCAGGGCATAGCAGTTGTACAGAGGATCATTGTGAGCTACGTTGTGATCCAACCAAGAAAAAGCCAAGTAGAGTGCACGCAACTATTTATAGTGGAGGTATGAGCTCTTGATGGTTGTAAATAAGCTTTGTATACAGAAAATAAGATGTAACTTTTAGTCACCCTTTTTCAACAGAGTGGTTTACTGGAGCAGCTTCAAAGAAAGGTTAGCATAGAGGACTGAGAAAAAGGAGTCTATTTTATGAGAAGAGCTGAAAAAAAGTTTGGTTCTTTCAGTAAAATGAATGCAGAGAAGGGGAATAATTCCTGTCTGTAAGCAAATCACATGTGTAAATAATAAAGGAGGAGGGGAAAATTGATCCAAAGAACAGTGTTGGTAACAAAGCAAAACATTAAGTTGGTCACGGATATGATTAAGATGAAGTCAAAGATTTCTATTCATCAACAAAACTGTGAAGTTCTGGAAAACCTTTCCAAAAGAACAACAAAACCAAGTTCTAAGATACAGTCAAAAAAAGTCTGTGAGTGAGATTATATGTAATGGCTGTCCAGTTGTGAAGGGTTGTATTGGATGTTCCTGGTATTCCTATGCCCAATCTTGTGTTATGGCTTTATCATGAAGCTGGTCTGTAGCCTGCCCTTAACTGCTCACTGTAAAGGAATTGGTGGTTGCAGCTGTGAATGCAGAAACATATCCTTTACCAATATTTTGTTACTATAAAAAATAATCTAGTCTGTTGACAAGACTAATAGCCTAAATTGCATAAAACTAGTTGTCTGCAACCCCCCAAATTTTCTGTGTTTGAAAGTACATCAAATGAAGGATTTTTGAAAATCTGATTTTGAGAAAATCTGATTTTGATAAAATCTGATTTTTGAAGACAGATTATGATTTAGGTAGGTTTAAACTCAGACTCGAAAAACTTTTTTTAATTTTTTGGTAACACAAGACCAGGTTATAGGCTGGTATGTATTAGCAGACTTAAATCTATAATGGAGGTATAGTTCCCTTGTTTTAAGCTTGTAGGTATGGCAGCCTATGGCCCAGATTATCCAAAAGCATGTGTGTTTTTGTCTCAGTATCTGTATATGCTTGCTAAATTTCACTGTGTCTACTAATTTGAGGGGTATGTGATTGTTCTGTTTTGTTTTAAAGCCTTTTGCTCCACAAAGCATAACATTTTTAGGAGGGCATCTTATTTTTAAGAACTTAGAGCATCTGCTTTTGTGCTTAATCACAGCTTTTGTCTTAGTTTAACAAGTTGAATTTTGCTTTTTTATATTTCATCAAGTGTGGTCTTCGGGCTGTATAGGAGCAGTTCCACAGAAAATATGCTGTCCTTCAACATCAGTATTGTTTGGAAGACTTACCTTAAAATTTGGAGCTCATAATTCCTGCTGTGGCCTCTGAAATAGGCTTTATTACACTGATCCAGCCACACTGACTTCCTGTTGTTCCCAACTGGACACTGTTTAGAAAGCTCGGGCGAGACCTGAGGATCTACATAATGCAAGTGCAATTCCCCAATTCCAGCAGTAGCAGCCGCATTAATTCCCAGCGTGGCTGTTGGGGCTTGGCCGGGCTCAGCCCTGCCTCCTTGGCGTCATCACTTTTTTCCATCCCCAAATAGGTGATGAGTAATTACTTGGTCTTGATTTATCATTCAGACCATAGTAGTTCTGTTACAAAGTAAACATTTTTGTTGGCTGAGTCCTAATCCAAAGACCATTTCACAACCACCTCTTATTTTAGGTTTTAATTGCTTTCTTTGCTGTCAACTGATGACCCCCTCCCCCATGCCCCGAGCCCTCCTCCCTTCTCCCCCCCTCCTGGTATGGGTTTTTTCCTGTTCCCACACTGCCAATGTGATGAGCAACAGTTGCAGTATCACGGGGCCCTCTCTGAAGGAGAAGAAAAAAAAATCCCAAACACCACCTTGTTTGCTTTTAGAGCCCTCCCGCCTTTTCAGTAGGGGCTGTGTTAATCCTTGCACTATGAAGGGAAACTCCTATGTAAATCAAACCAGTGCTCTACTCCTTTCCCCTCCAGCTCCCATATATTAAGTGATTGTTCTCCTCCCTTAGAAATGACAAATGATTGGCTGCTTTACTCTTGCCTTTCAGCATATTTCCTATAAGTCCCTGAATTCTGGGGTTAAATCTTGCTTCATTCTGTTCTGTTTCTATTTCCTCATATTATGCCATACATTTTTGTGAATTTATTTTCCACCAAGATGCTCAGAATAAACCAAGGCCTTTCCTCAATTTGAAGATGCAAAAACTAATGCAACTCAACCCAGAGCAGATTGCAACTATATTTTTTTCTTTTTTTGTTAATTTTTTCCCCCTTCCCCTAATGCTGTTTCTGTTTTTGTGCTGCATCGCCTCTCCTGGTTTAGCTTGCACTCCAAGGCTAGATTTTGATGTCAATGATTAGTATTTCTAATCGGTTGAACAAGGACAATGTCCCTTCTGCTGTGCAGAGGACACAAAGGCCCAGGCGCTGATTCTGATCCCCCTCGAAGCATTTTGGCTCTGCTGGGCCCTTTCCCCCATTGCAGTAAATCAGGGGAAATTCCACCCATCCCCGGCGCTGGAGATTAGAGCTGCAGCCGTAGGGGAGCTCTGGTTCCCCAAGGTGGGCAAAGTGGAGCACAGAGCAGAGGAAACTCCTGCACACCTCCAGTGTGGCACTGCCCTGTGCTGTGCATAGGGGCTCTGGTTGGTCTCCCTTTGGAACTGGCTCAGCAGCTGCGGATTTGCAGCTCTGGGGGAAATGACTCTGGATTTCCACCTGTAAAGTAGATTCCAGGGCTTTGTTCTGGCCTGACAAGGCAAACTTTGCTTCTGGCAGCCTGTGCCTGCTTGGCTCCTGGTGGCATTGAGGGGCAGAGGCTGAGGGCCTTGTAAAACTTTCTTTGATATTAGTGGGAGTTTGCAGTTCTTCTGTGCCCCCAGAATGGATCCATGAAGTGGTCGTACAGGTTCAGGCTTCACTTCTTTTATTTTTCCTGAAACAGTTAGTAAGTTAATTTACATGAGATGTGCACCCTGGCAAATGCCATCTCCTAGCTATTGTTTCAGCTAAGCAGCTGTCATTTGCGTAACATTATGCATCCTTCATTGTACCATGCTAATTTTTTGAGGGGCAATTTTTCTACAATGAGCACTGCGGCTTCTAACAGAAACCTCTTTATGGCATTGGCCCCGGGGAGCTGCAAGCCCTGCCAAAGCAAACAAAGGCTTATTGCTCCAACTGGGCATGTCTGTGCCTTTAATACAGCGTGAAGTTCACAGAACACTGCATCCAATCTGCACATAGTTAACACCTGGTCCAATGCCTTCTGGCAATTAATCAAGATATCAATCAGTGGTGACAAAAATTAATAAATAACCCATGCTTGCATATTGCACATTCTCAGAACGGGAGAATTTGCATTGACACTTACAGCCCATTTACATTTTTTGACTGTATTTTCAGTGCGTGGTACTGTACAATACAATAATTACTGATGTGTATAAGTAACTGGTACTTTGGGCATGAAAGAGTACAAAAAGTCATATTAGTCTATCTTGATGAAAAAAAGCTTTGGCCTCATTTAATTACCATCCCAAACTTTGATGTAGGACCACAAAACTCCTCTACTGCTAGCAAATGCATCAATGGGGCTAGCCTGACTTTGTCTTCTTTCAAAAGTAGTAGAGTGGTTTGGGGTTGAACATGGCTTATTCTTATCTCAGTAATTAATGGGAATGTTTTCCTATACCTTAAGCTAAATTCCACTGTTACACCTTTGTTAACTCTGAACAAGTACCCAAACTTCTTCCCTTTTGAAGTAACTTGGAAGTTAGCCACAACTTCAAAGGGAGGAAGATCTGTTCCTCTCTTCATTTAGAATACATAAAAGTACTCTGGATTATGTTTAATTTATCAAAACAGAGGCAGCACTTAGCAAATATAGGTGCACAGTCATTTGTACTGGCCACGCGAAGGTGTTATCAAACGAGTGGCTTGTCTTCCCTGAAAACAGAAATCACTTGGTCGGATATGAACAAAGGTATCCTCTCTTTTGTAAACCCTGGTACTCGTTCTCTAGTGATGCAAGAAAATATTCCTGGCAAAGAATGAAGCCAGTAGCTTTTGTTATCCTATGGAGTCCTCTACTACAATGGTCAGAAATGGTAATTACAAATCCCCTTCACAAATGGTTGTTCTTTTTTGCAGCCCAAAAGAAGCTGTACAGACTATATGGACCTGGAGTTCAACCTTTGCTGCTGCTTCTAGGTCAGGGTTGAAGCTCATTAGCAGCACAGGGGTGGGAAGTTTGTTGTGCTTTCACAGCATGTTTCTGTCCTACCTGCTCTGTGAATGAGTGGTGCTCTCCTTGGGTGTCAGCTAGGGTAATTAAAGTCGCTGATGAATGTCATGGCTTTGAAAGAGGGGTTCATGCATGGCCGGGTAGAGCCAGGAACAGGCAAGGAGGAGTTATACCCTGTACTGACCAACTGCGCTGCCTTACTCTCTCTTAAGCAATGTTTTGGCTATTGTATCAGACTGGGCAGTGGCTTTCCAATGTGGGTAAATACAGCCTTGGAAATAGTAGTTTTGATAGTCCCAGCATAAGTGTGGAAATTGTGCCAGGACCTGCTAGAACTGAGTAAACGTAGCAGTTTCATAACAGTCTGGTACATGAAACAAGAACATAATTCTGCTACCTAAACCCAAACTCTGCTATCTCTAAAAGGTAACTTCTGAAATACTTCTGGTTTGGCTCCTGAATTATTTGGAGTATAACAGTTCCTATGAACTTTATGATTTAAATACTTCACAGAACAAGGAGACAAGAACATTTAAATTAGCTCAGTAGAAAGGCATTTAACATAAAGAGAGTAATAAAAATACATCACCTGTCACATGTGATCTTTATATGACCTTAGCCACAGAACAATAAATATTACATAACCACACTAAAAGCAGTTTTTAACATCATCTATTTATATTTAATAAGTCGTGATTTTCTTTCCTTCAAGATGCAATTTTGATGAGACACTTTAAGTGTGTGATCTAAAGGCAAAAGCTTTGTGACTAGTTATGTAATGCTTCTAGTGGGCCATCATTTAAAGACTGTTTGAATGAAAACACAGTCACTTTGTTTTCCTGTGTGTTTTGCCAATCTAACAGAGCGCTAACTGTACAGTCCTTTTTAATACAACTTTTTGGTTTCTACCTTTTTTTGTTTGACTGTTGGGCAATTCTTCACCCAGATGCATAAAATTACAATTGCTGAATACTGCATAGGACAAGTGATCAGTTGCTATCCCCAGTTATTGGTTTAAATGTTAGCGTTCGACTTGCAGTCTATAAAATTATTGCAAGCTAGTTAGACTTTCATTGTCCCTTTAAAATTAATTATGTGAGATTCAGATTGCAATGTAAAAAACAACAAAGCAAATCAAAGTATTCTTCTTTAAATTGGCTTTTAATTGCCTTAGAAAGCCAAATATTAGAACTGTAACTGGTTTTTTATTGAAGGAAGACTGATGAGCTGTCCTATCCTTTTGGGGGGAGCAGTACCTGTTAGGAACAGATTTGTATATAGGAAAATCTGACTAGACTTTCTGTCCAAATATAGGCAATATAAATATTCAAAGTCTGAAAACATATTCAAATGGTTATTTTTTGACCCATTTAGTCTCATTCAAATTTTCTAGAGTTTTATACTGGCCATTTTTTAGACTCATGTTGTCTGTTGTTAGATGATGCCCATAAATATGTAAAATATAATGAGTTCATTAAACCAACTGGAGAGAAGACCAGGTTTGCCCTTTCTTCCCCCAACAAGTTATAACTACTCTGTGCAATCAGCCTTTAGGCACTAGTCAGCTGAAATGGAAAAAATATTTAATAACAGAAGCTCAATAGCCTGCAGATCTCTGATGTCTGAGATGACTTCAACTCTTGTGATGAGCTACATTTAACCTAAGAAATATGATTTAATTCCACTTCAAAAGTATACTGAAATCTTTGATATATAGTCTGTGGTCTGTTGAGCTTGATCCTAGCCTGACTTTTTAAAGGAAGAAAAGCTTTGTTTCTTTTTAAAAAGCACAACCATACAAAACAGATATTTCTATGTGGGTTCCAGTAGTTACAGTTGCAAAAATGAAAAGCATTTAAATACATGCCTTACTTAAGTGCTTCCATTGTCTCATTGACTTCATATTATAGATAGTTCTTTCCTGACTGTTGGAAAATATTGACCTCAGACTTGCTCCTTGCATTGGAGTTCTCTGATTGACTTCAGGGGATCAGTTACTTGAACAAAGACATCTGAACTACGCTTGCTACAGGGGCTCAAATAAAATAAATCTGGATGTGGCTAAATTCAACTCTTAGTCATTTAATGCATTCAAGTGCAAAGAAGGAGCACTAGTTATGCCAGAAGGAGTAAACCTTCTAGAAAGACTAATGGGTAGAAAGTGTATTCAGTATATAGTCTAGGTGATCAGTGAAGTGTTGTGTGTACATTCAACAAGGGACATTTTGTAAGATACTGAAGGTCTTTGAGAGAATATGACTCTGAAGGACTGGAAGAGACGTCTGATATATCTCTGAATTTGGTTTCCTGTTTTAGAGGTAACCACATCAGTTTATCACACTTTAAGAAAAAGAAAAATTTAGTCCTTTTGTCCTACCTTGCACTGGTGGGCTATCACACCTGGTGGGTAGTTACCTTGCTCCAACTGGTAGCTTACGTTAATTCATGACAAGGTCACACACCATTGTTACGTACCAGTTTTTCATGCTTTTCATTTAACTAACTAGCACTTCTTCCTTCATAATGCTTATCCCTGTGATCCATCTATACAGAGCAATCATAACCTTTTCAGCCATTGCTTTGGCAGGCTTGCCATGCCTCACTGTTTGAGAGTCCTGCACAGCCATCCATATGGTTGTTCTTTAAAGCTTGTCCAGGAATCTGAGACTGGAACACAGTTGTGCATGCCCACTTCATTGCTTATCACCTTGATCCTGAGTGGCTGTAAGGTGGAGTGAAGGGACTTGTCTGTTAGAAGAACTGTGATGTGGTATGAAGGTCATCACAAACATTGTAATTACAAAGGAATGGAATATTCTATCATCAACTATGTAGTTACAGTTGGGTATGGGATGACCTCAAAATTTCTTGGTGATTCTTCGTTGGGTACAATGTAATTGATCATAGCTGAGAAGAAACCTTTAGTCATCATGTGTTGACACTGGTATAGGAGGGAGGTAATTTCTGAATGCTTCAACAGAAAGTCTCTCTGATAGTTTTCTCTGGATGTTCTCCAGTGTTATGTGACACAGGGAGGTCAGGGTATATGTCAGATTCTCCAAAGTATAGTCAGATGTAATAGAGCAGAGAAAGTTAAGCTTTGTTAGGCATCTGTACACATCTTGGGGACTAGAAAATAGTGCAGCAAGGTTGGCTAAGGCATCAATCAAAATAAAACCCCACTTCAGGGCATCCAGAAAATAACCCCAGCAGAGTAATAATTAATCTAGAGAAACTGATGGGAAATGAAGAACTTGCAAATCGGAGACATCTGCCAAAGATGCTGGTAAAGCAAAGGATTACAATAGAGGGTGGGATACAAATTGTAATTGAATTAAGGGGGAAAGGGGATGTGGCAATACATTATGTGAATGCAGTGGCATGTGAGGTTAAGTTAAAGTAAGTGAAAACCAGGCGTGTCCAGAAAATTTGGAAAGTTGTGCTTGATGGCCTTCTACAAAGTTTAATGAGATGGAAGGTTTAGAAGTAGCACAAAACTCTGTGGATTGGACATAATCGTAACCTGGACCATTGCATATGAATCTGTTTTTCTTATTTACTGGGCAGCTACTAGGTAAAAGAGGGCTACAAAAAGTGGGTCCAAGACAGGTAAATGATAGGATATTTTATCTGCTCCCATACAGAGTAATTAAAGCTGCAAAAGGATCTAGTTTGTGGAAGCAGTTTCTTGACACGGTATATGTGTTTTTTAAAGCAGTACATTTTAATGAATCTTTGTGGTTGGTCACTCAGTGTTATGGGAAATGCAGAATTCTAGTCACAAAGTGATGATAACCGAACAAGAAGTATCAGAACTCTTCTGATTTACCTTCAATGTCTAAAGGCAATATAGGGAGCGTGACAGTAATGCAAAAATTGACAAAACCCCTGTGAGTTAGATGTAGTAGTTCAGACAAAGCTCTACCTTAGAAGTAAGGCGGAAAAATCTTTTCAAGTACCATGAAAAAAGCTTTAAAACATGTTTCAAAAGACAGAGATTATTGGCTCCAAGATCAGTTAGGAGAGAGAAAGCAAAGAATTGGATTTTAGGGCTCAATTCATCATAGCTAAGCATCAGAAGAAAGGTGCCTCAAGTTCAATTTAGCTCCTCTGTTACTTAATGTGCTAGTGGTCTGCAAAATGTGTTGGGAAAGAGGGAGGTAGCAGCATTTCCTAGCTGACGCAAATGTGGTGAGTGCTTACTTTAAATCAAGTAGTGAGGTGGGTTAGGTGGGGAGCAATGTTTACACATGGATTTCTCTGCAGTTTTTCTGCTTTGCATGTAGATCTTACACAGGAGCTTCTTCAAAGCAGAAGCCATGATGAAACACCAATGCTTAGTGGTGGAAGGGTTGTATTGATTTTTTTTTATTTTTGTGCTGGATAGGTTATATGTATTGCCTAGAATCCCACTGATTTTGTTAGATTAGAAAATATTGCTTAAAATACTTTTTATTCTACCTGAGCAGGAGGTCCCACGTAGGTTAAAAATTTATATGAAATCTAAATTGTACAGGGACCTATTCTTCCACTGCTGAAGTTGAGACAAAATTTCCTTCAATCATAACAGCAACAGGTTCAAGACCTTTTATTAGTCACCTTTTAACTCAATTGATGTGGTTAGAAATTGCATGTATGCTTTTTCTTCTTCTTTCAAACAAGTAACAAAAGCTCAATTGGGCTGCAGTGGTGAAATCTGAATCATTTCCTCCTCAGACTAAACTTGCTAAACTGGTACAATCTGGAGAATGATGTAATGAGGAAAAAACCTGTTGTTTGTCTCTTGATACCATTCTTGAAAAAAAAAATTCATTGCTATGTAATACAAATATAGTCATCACCTTTTATATCCTTTCACCATTGCTGATATTGGAACCCTTCCAAATAAGTAGCATTCCAAAATTGGCTGTAGCCTTCTTGATAGTTTACCTACTTAATTATAGATTAACACTGGCTTATTTTTTCTTTTCTTTTTTTTTCCCTCCTGCTTTTAAATAAAGCACTACAGTTTAAAAGATTGTTTCAACAAGCTGTATAACAATATTTTCATTAATTTTTGTAGAAATATCTATCTTTAATCTCTTTTTCAAATTGACTTAAAGCTCCATAGTATCTTGGCCAGGCTTCCTTTAGTCACGTATCACTACAGTTTTGATGCTAAAATAAGAAACTGAGGAACTTGAATTATTCATGGGAGACTCCATTTAGGACTCACAGCTAAAAAACACATGAGTGTAAAAGTTCAGAGATGGTGTTTTTTGGGTTTTGTTTGTTTGTTTTGTTTTGGGGAGTTTTGGTTGTTTTTTGGTTTTGTATTTTTTTTTAATAAAAGACAAAGTAACTTGAAACAGCTGGGTAACCTGTGGTAAGCTATAAATTGTAGATGTCTTTGACAAAGATGATAGAGATGAGCCAATGTTGTATGAACGGAACACTCATGTTCTTAAACTGTCTGGCATACATACTTTCCCAGAAAGTAATCAGCTTAAGGAATGCATTCTTTATTTCTCTTCGGCAATTCTACCATGGTTGCCAAATGTATTTATTAGAAAATGGAGAGTGCTTGGGGAGAGACAATTTATATTATTCTTAAGCATGAACTCAAAATTAAAATCTTCTATAAGTTTTGTACAATGACAATTTAACTTTATGATGGCAGTTTGGTATGTAACACCAGCCTTACACAGGCATTGCATTGCAGAAGTGATGAATTGCTGCAAAAGAGGAAAGGTAGCCTCCTGCACTTAGAACCCAGCAGCAGGGGTCAGGAGATGCTAGTTCTGTTTCTTATCCTGCCTCTGATTTGATATATCACCATGGGAAAGTTTTTGCAAAAGACACTGGCCTTGATCCTGGAATAGGTGTTTTATGGATAATCCTCTGAACAAACACTGCTTCTGTGCCTTTCTGTCTGTAACAGAGGCTCCTATTCAAATGGAGCTCATTGGATGAGTAGGGTGATGGTGAAGATACTCTCTTTGCACAGATGGAAGCAAAATCATAATACTTCCTTATGTAGCTGAGGAATTCATTTTAGAGTGTTCTGAGCTTTCAGATGGGAGAGGCTTCTAAAGTGAAATTAATAGATTTTAACTGAAGAGCAATCTCTGGTGTCAGAAATGTGAATAGACCTTATCAAGGTGCATGAAATGCTGTGTAGGGATTTCTTATGCAAATTCTTCTGAGGCAAAGATTTCTCAAGAATAATGAATTGTAAGTAGCTGGAATATTGTACAGAGCCAGGATGACACAAAACAGAAATGGATGAACAATTACAACAGATAAAATAATGGGAATAGAGAAATTGTTGTGGGAAATGGTAGAGTCAATCTTGGCTGTAATAGAGAAACAGCAGCTTGTTACTTAATGGCAAAACAGGATTATTTTTTAAAATAATTTTAAATTATTTTTTCCTGTTGAATGTTCCATGTTTTGCAAAGATAAAGGGAGTTTTAACTGAAGGATTAAGTTTTGGCCTCACAAAACTCTTAGAGCTTATGGTCAAGTAATTTGAATAGATGCAGAGCTGAAACATGGCAGCTTATTGTTAGACATACATTGTGTGCTGTCCCATGAGAGTATTATCCAAAGGTGCTTTACCTCCTGAAGGCCTGATTGATTCCAGAAACTGGTTCATGTATTAAATGTTTTGTGTATACCAGCATCATATAGTTGAACATTCAGGTAAATCTATGTAATTGCTTCATACAACAGGAAAGAATTATGCTCATTCAATCATGAATAACACATATGCAAAGTCTTTCTTGGGAAAGGTTGATCAACTAATCTGAATTTCTGTGTCACACAAGCTGTTGGGCATCACTGTAATGATTGTACTCTTCATCAGTCTACTATGCTACTGATACCACCTGAGGAGTTCTGGTCACATTGGAGCACAACTTTCAGAGAAATGTCAACTGTTACAGTTGTAAGTTGTTCCAATGGTTTAACACTGGTACTGGTTTCCTAGAGTTGTCTGACACTTACAGGGCTCAGAGTAAAATATTTGTGAGATGTGGAGTTTTTTTGAAGTAGCTTTTTATACCAATGAAAAGTTTAAAATAATAATTTTTGGGAACTTTTGGAGGAAAGAGTTGGGGAAGGAATAAAACAAGGGTAGAGATCACATCTTTCTTTATTGTTCCCAGTGTCTGTGAAGACTAAACATTTCAGTGACTAGAGCACAAACCCAGGACTTAAGATACTCTGATGCAATTCCTTGCTGAATAAGAGATAGAACAGGAATTTGAAACTTGCTGGCTACTTGGGGCACTCTGGTACAGAATTGAATGGTCTATTTCTGACAAACACATAAAATTAGTCGCTGAGTGACTTGATGATATATTAGCAATGAAAAATATATTAGCAATGAAAAATATTTTAGTACCATGCTCTATAATATTTTACTAATGAGTTCAGAGGCTTTTACATAATCTTTGTTTCATTTACTAGAGGTGGGCAAAGAAAAGAAGTATTGTTATGATTACTTCTGGATTTCCCATGGCCCCAAAACCCAGCTAATGACCAGCCTTGACAAGTTCATTTCTGTGGAAGACATTCCCTTACTTCCAATTCACTACCACCCACAGATGACACTTTACAAAATGTCACTGTTACATAATTGATAATCACTCAACAACTGAGAAAATGGAACTTGGAGAGAAGCAACATTTTTGTGTCCAGAGAGGAAATTCTCTTTCAGCTACTCCATCCCAGAGCAGATAAAGGTGAATGTTCTACAGGTTAGGAAAAAGAACACTTTTGCATGAAGACATTTTTCCAAAATTATGACCATTAAAAATGAAAAAAAGTAAGAAATAAATACCTATTTAATATTTATTAAATAAAATTATAGTCAACTCAAATGTTTCTTGCCTTCTGGAGAACAAAGACCTTAAGAAAATCCAAAGTGAGCATTCCCTCACAGGGGATGCAATGTGCTGAAGGGAAATCTTGACAAATTTCAGTGGTTTATTAAAGTTGGGACACTGGAGACAGGAAGTGTGAAAGATATGTTTTTCCCTCAGGTATTATATATGGATAGTTGCACTGTAACTGGACGGTCGTTGTGATTGTACAATCAATCCTACTAGATTCCTAGGTGAAGGGTGCAGTTTTTAATAAACCTGTCTCTTAAGGCTCAATCTTTTATCTATTGCACAGACTAACGCATCTGGTGTTTCCCCCCACCCATCTCTGTAAGACTGTTAAAAGCACATCAGAATGGAAGATACCGTTTTTAGTCTGTAATACATACACCTGATATCAATTAAATGAGTGGCTCACCTGCTGCCATCCACAGAAAGCCTGATGGTGGCCTGAGAAGGCATCAATAGTTACATGAAAAGCAGGTGTGGGTTGGTATTTCTGGTTGCCCTATGAATGAGCCGTTACTGCTGTGTGATGAGCTGCGGTGTAAGTGGAAGATAAGGGCCCCTGTTTGCAACCCAGAAGTAGCAAACAGGGACAAGTACTACTGTAATCAAGCAAGGTACTTACCTAGCATTTTTACATTCATATTTCCAAACTGGCATCCACAAGCACTTCCAATTCCTCTCATTTATTACTGAGGCTCCTCACAGCAGTGTACGGATTCCTTCCACTTCCTCCTGTGCTTGCATTCGTCATATGCATGACACCTTGGAACTGGTGTATGCATCTGTGATTTGTGCTGTGATTAACACATTATCAGCTTCCCCCTTTCTCATTAGCTAAAAATAGTCCTGGCTATCCCTGCTAGTCTGTCGCTCAGGTGATGGAGATGGAGGCTGCAGGAACCTTCTGTAGCATTTGGCAATCAGGTCCATCTCTCTTGTGCGTTTCCCAAATCTTTCCGTGATCTCCTGGCATGGGCAATGGTTCAGTGCTATTTTTTGATGTCTCTTGATCAAAGAATTGGAAGAGTTTCCAAAGTACAACCTACATTTTCTTCCATTTCTGCTGCTTTCATGGACACTGCCAGTCCCTTTCGCTGTTGCAATGATGCCCACCCAAGGCATGAGAGGCTCAGTTCCTTCTTCCTGTAGTGGTGGCTGTTGGGGTGCACCACACAATTTTACAAACAAACAGAATTAAAAAAATACACAAAAGAGTAAAAGCACCAAAAAGAGCACTTGTCATTTTGTGTGACTCAAAAATGCCTGACAGTGTTTTTCTGAAACTTTCATGGGATATTCAACTGTAGAGTGTATGTAAGCAGGGGAACGTTTTTGGGAAGTGATGTATTTTGTTTTCAGGTTAAACCTGTATTTTAATACACATTCTGGGAACTGAACTTTGAGTTGATGGAAATATGAGGAGAATAAACATTAGAGATCAAATTAGTCTCAGAATTAAAATCTGCATATATGCATCACTTTCCTTACTCCAGGCTCTCACTTCTTCTTGAAGCTTCAAAATCTTGAACTATTTGTTAAACAGAGAAAGGAATAGAGAGAAAGGAATGCCTGTGGTACAAAAATATGAATTCCTGCCACTTCTCTTCTATGTTGTTTACTGTCTCTAGAGTAAAAGCTTCTATTTCAGAGCTGTGTCAAGAACCATGAAGCGTTATAGCCTGACCAAGCATCGACCTAGCACTAAGCAAACTCCTAAACCCTGGAGACAAGTCAGTGGAGAGACTGAATAAACTTCTTTTTAAAATGTTGTCTCTAAACAGTGACAATAGTAGCAGAACCTTGTTGTTCTTTATGTTTTCTTCCGTTTCTGCTATATTTTAAACTTGGACATTTTTTAGCAATGTATGCATCTTATTTTAATAATTTTATGCCTTCATGAAGAGTTATATGCAGTCCTCAACTTGTCAGTGCTTCTAAATCTTCCAAAAAAACCTGAATCTTTCATCCTTTGACTTTGTATTCCTTTGTTTTATCTATTCCATCCCAGAATCCTCTGCACCTTTTATCAAGAAAAAAAAAGTGCATTCAGACCCATTTCTGAAGCCTGTAGAAATAGCAACTGAGCATGAACAAATCGGCCAACTCACCAGTCGTTTGACTGCACACGTGAATATGATGCTAAATGTCTATTTTTACATGTGTAGAGAAAACCTTAATGTCTTTAGGCACAGTAGCTGCAGTTATTTCTACTTAAATTCTGAGTTGCTGAATTAGAAATGTCCGATTCTATGATGCTTCAAAGGGAGATAGTTACTGTAAGTGTCCCAGCTGAGGTATCTTCCTGCAATCCTCTTCAAATTCTTTTCCCACTTTGTGGCCCAAAGCTTGCCATGAATGTGTAGCAGGTAACAGCCTAAGCTTTTAATGTTCAGAAATTTTAAGACTACAAAAGGGCACTGTTGAAGCATGTTCTAGCTCTTTGCATACAAAGTCAGTGGGGTGGCATCTGGTTCAGTAACTAGAGGAATTAGAACATCTCTTTTGGAATAAAGATTAAACTTGGTCTTGTTATTGAAAGCAAGGAGCTGTGTTGTTAGTTACCTGATGTTACCTGTTGCTTTGGGACAATCTCTATTGTTTGAAGTTGTGCACAAGGAGGGAGCAAGTGTGGCATTGCTGCAAATTGACCCAGAGGAAAGTCCTCTGCCCCTGTCTGGACAGGTGTTGGGAGACAGCATGCGGGCAAGGAAATTTTGGGTATGTACAAACTCTTCCCAACCTCTTGGCATTTGTTACAAATGTATCTTTGAAAGCTAGGGAGTTAAATGCCACCCTGACACACAATCCTGTCAGATCTTGGAAGCTCAGCAGGATCAGTCCTGGTTAGTACTTGGATGGGAGACCTTCTGGGAATACCGGGGGCTGTAGGTTCTAGTCCTGAAAACTTCACTGGCACCGTCCAAGCTTGCTTGGCTGTGGCAGATGAACCTTAGGACTTAAAGGGTGGGGCCAGTTCTGCGCATGCTGGGCCTCACCTAAAAAATCCACTGTGCAGGCTCAAAGGACACACCCACGTGGGGACAGCCCTTCCCAAAGCTTTGTTCGCGAAGCCTCGCCATGAACCTGGATGTTTGAAAGCTGGTTCAGACGTTTCAGTAACTTTTCTCCTCTTTGTCTTCAGATTCAATCCTCATTTCCCCCATCAGTGCAGCATCCAGAATACTTTCAGACACCCGCTGGGAAGTGTGATTGTTACGTTTTGTGCACTTTTACTTCTATTTTTTTTTCCCTGTAGAAGGAAAACAATGTAACTTCCTCATGCATACGTCTGACCTGTTTGTGAGTACTGTACTTTATTTGTTGTTTAAAGGAACATAAAATAAGAATACTTGTGCTTGACATAAAAAGGGGTGTGATTTGAAGCTGTTTTCCAGAGTTTGGGAAGTGCTAGGTGCAGGTGTGTGTGATAGGGAAGGTAAATCTCAGGTTTGGTGATAGATTTAAAAGAAGCATTATGTACAGACAGAGCCTTGGAATAGTGCTTTTCTTCTGTTTGTTCTTCCTTTGGGATCTGACTTGAACAAATATGTAAGACCCTGAAAACTTTCAAATAAGTTTAAATGTGTGTGACCTTAGGCTCCAGGGTTGAGTGGAATTAGTTGTGCAATTAGGGTTTTTTTTCTTTTCCTTTTTTCCCCCATCCTCCTAATTTTTCCCTCAGACCTCTTTGACTTGTGGCCACGTGCAGGTTCCTTGAACTGCAGGGCTGTTTAACTCAGTGTGCATTGTAGGTCTGTGGGACATGTTTTCAGTTAGGGTCAATGCCATATGGCAGAGCTGGGTCCCACCAAGCAATCTGGCTGAACCTGATTAAACAATCCAGACATTTTTCACACCTTCTATGTCCCCACAAGCTATACAGGTTTATCATGTAGCAGTTCACCTGTGCCCCTAGGAAATCACTTGCTACTACTACAACATACTTTTCATCCAACTTTAGTTTTAGAGTGTTCAGTTTTGTTATGGAAGAGAAAATTTTAATAGCTAGGGAATGGGTCCCCACACTCTCTGTCATGGAAAGCAACCTCAAAATCTTCATGTGGTAAAGTTTCACTACTGGGGATGGGGGAGCACTGCTCTTGACATCTCTGAGCAGCAAAAGGCGCCACAGGGCAGCATGGAGCACATGGGGAGAACAGGAAAACGGCTAATCCCAGCCAGATCCCATTGCAGAACATCTTACTATCTGGCTAATCAGGATAAGTGCTGAAAAGCTCTGAGTGTGATGTCAGATTTATTTCACGTTGAACAGGGAAGATCTCTTGATCCTCAAACACTTCAAGTAAAAGTTAAAAGGGGGGGTGTGAGGTGCGGGGGAGGAGGCGGAAAAAAGATATTGCGCTTTTTTCTTTTTTTTCCAAGTGTGATGAACTGTTTTCTCCTCTAAGTGTTTTAAATAGCGGCAGTGTGAAAATTACATTTGCTTTGAATAATTGCTAGCGTTTTTCCCATTGCAGTCCTTCTATCTGGAAGCTTTGTATCTAATATTGCTCTTGTCTGAAACTCGGAGGAGCAGTGTGAATGGAGTGGCAGGTCCATTTTTAAAACAAAAAATATTTTATAATATTTTATTTTCTCAACAGTTCTATGATGTGGCAACACAGACTTACACAGCTCTTTATAAGCGTAGGCCCTAGTCCAACAAAGGCTTATATTGCGTATGTTTAACTTTATGCTGACTCCAAAGGGAATATCATGTGTGATATGGACTGAAGGTAAGGCCCATTTCCTGCCCTGAGCAGCTTGCAAGTGAAGTAAGACAAGACCCAGGACAACTGTGCATGAGTAGGAGTCTTGAACAGGGAAAAGATTCAGGGGAAGAAACCCTTCTTGAAGGGATTTTTAAAGAGGGAGGAGAAAAAAGTGGATTTTTTCATGTTGTGGGTCAAGAGCAATGAGAGGGAGAGCTTGAGGGTGGCAGGGGATACCTTGTGATGTGAGGACAACGCAACGGCTGTAGGACTAAATGCTCTCTTAGGGATGGGATGCAGTATAGTAAAGGGCCTAGTCTCTTGGTTTTATCTGTTGACTAAATAAAACTGGTTGACACTTCAGGGCATTAATTTTTATTCAGTCTAATGAATACTGTCAAATCCTGAGAACAGCTTGTGGAATTCATACATAATTGTTTCACTGATGAAGAAACCAAGGCAGAGAGACTAATGATTTTCCCCAAGGCCATAGAAGGAACATCATAATTAAAAAAAAAAAAAGAAGAAAAAAAGAATCCCTTTCCCAGGCCTTGGCTGAACCACTAATTCATCTCTGAACAGAGGACAGTATTTACAGAGGTGCTGTATTCTCATTTTTAAGTGATTTAGGTACCCACTAGGAGTTTAAGTGTCATTGGAAAACAATGCTAGGCCTAAAAGTGTAAATCAAGTTGAAGAAGGAAGTTTAGACTCCTAAAAACACTTGAAAAGATTATCTGATATCTGAAAAGCATATCTGATAGAAATTATAGACATTTTCTATCATAGATATAGCTGGGCCGGATTGTGCTCTGCTTAAGTTGAGTAGATCTGGTCTAAAACAACTGGATGAAAAAAAAATCTGAATAACTCCCAGATTGTCAATCAGTTCTAGCAAGTGTCCTGCTCTACTGCTTTGTCTTGGTAGCCACATTACCCAGGCTTGTCTTAGCATACAGTAGCACTTCTTTTTTTTCCTCCCCTCCTCGTCAGTTTGGAAATCAGGTTCTAGTTGGCAGCATCTTCCTCTTGTGTGGGTAACACTAGGAAAAAATGATTGTTAACTGTAGATGCTCTGTTTAGGAAAACAGAATCCTTTCCCAAGGATATATATCACTTTCCAACTTAGTCATGTGCACACCCGTGCCTGTGCATGAACAGCATTTCTGTTGAATGATGCACACTCCCATTTCATTCCAGCGGAGTCCTGGTAATGTCTAATAAATATCCGCTTCTAGCTATTTTTAAGAAAATGCTCTGAATCACCTGCTGTTCAGCAATGCATCCAATATGTAAACAAATTCACTTAAATCCACTGTATGGATAAGTATTTTCAGGAGCTGCAAAGAACGTGCAGAATAAGTAGTTGGACAAAGCTCCTACCTATTTGAGCAGAAAGGTTGTCTAAATGACTCATGCTCCTGGGGAACTATGCACTGCCCCAAGTTACTGAGGTGTTTACTCTTCCCTGGGACAAAGAGCAGTGATGCAGGAGGTGGAGGAGCTGCAGCAAAAGGGGTTCAGCATAGGGAAGACCTCTCGGCACTTGTTTGCATGAGCACCACCACTAGTTTTAGCCAAAGGTTAGGGAAAGCACAGTCTTGTGCACAGCTCTGCATTTGTTCCTGCCTTTGCTTTGCTGAATCAGAAATATCTGGTTGCAACTTCACTCATAAATCTGCTGATTTAAAGTGTGATTTGAAGTATGTTCCAACAGGAAAAGACATGGTATGTCTCACTGACTGTGTCCGGAGTAGGGGCCATGTGATCTGCAGAGTGAGATCTGGGACGTGTGTATCTCTTGCATTTGGATAGATGGGAGCTCTACCTGAGCAAACCCTTTGAAACTGGGCCCTACATGTTTCAGTGAAACCTTATGTTATGAAAGGTCCCTGTGTGTAGTGTCCTTTGGGAAGAGGCTTAGTGTGCTCATTTGCATCTCTATACCCAGAATGCTTTTCCAGCTCTATGCTGTTTCATAGCCGCACTGGTGTCAGTGCTACAGGGCAGCTGAAAATGGCTTGATGTGCTTCTGCATGCCGCTACTTTTCCTCTGGAGTAAAAGAAAGGATGTCTGTCTGGAAGGAGAGGATGAGACAAAATGTCCCTATCTTCCCCCATAGCATGGGTGGTCTCCTGGCCACCCAAACAATCGGCAAGAGCTGCTAAGAGGACAGATGCTGGTACTCAAAATCATAAGCTGCCTGCAAAATATCATCACGCTCCCAGGCAAAGACGAAGCTGTGTGAAATTATGAACCTTTAACATGATCCCACCTCCCCGCCACAGACAGTTCGTGGCAGCTTGGAGAAGTGCTGAGGGTCTGGAGATGTACAATCCAGACTCTTGCATGTGTTATAGGGGAGAAAATATGGTAGTTTCTGCACTGAAACATCAAACATGGCAATTGTGAGTCTATCTGTTAGGTTAAAAGCACTGGGGTCAGGTATGAGGACTACAAAGCATCCTACTGCGCTGTAGAATGAGAGCCCAAATGGAAAATAGCCTGACCAAGTGGTCATCGATTCCCTTCCCTGACAGGGCTGTGCTCTGTAACGAATATACGTTAAACACATCCTTGAAGATTCAGCATATAATGACTTTCAAGTTGTAGCCTGAGATAACTCAGAGGAAGTACTATACAAATGTCAAGTTGCTCTTAATATACTGGTGGTGGTACTATACACTGGTGGTGGTACTTTTTCAAAGAATTGTCAGTGAAATAAAATTAACATGCAAAAGATATGGCAAATCTACTAGCAAATTATGTAAATATTTTGCAAGGGGCAAACTTTCAGTGCCAGGCGTGAAAATTGGGTCACAATTCCCATTAACAATTACACAGCCTGCGTGCCTAATTTTCCAGGCACCATGCTGAAAATTCACCCCACGTTATGGAAGCAATTAATGGCTTAAAATTCTTTTTAGGCCAGTAAATGTGTAGAAGTGTTGATAGCCTTTTCTGTGTGGCATTTAATGAGCTATAATCTGATAACTAGATTAGATTGTTCTCTCATGATATTGACAAAGATTGCTTTATATCATTATTATTGCTATTTAAATACTGCAGCAATGCCAGATGCAGAGATCAGAGCCCTGTTGCGCTAGGTGCTGTACAAATATCTGTGAACATGTGGCCTCTTTACTGAAGACAGATATAATAACTACTTTGCTATTCTGGTCTGCTTAGGCACCAGGGAAATGCTGAAGGTTCCCACACAGTATGAATCTATTAAAAAGATAATCTGAAGCTATTTTGGTTTCTCATATAGAGGATTTTTTTTTCCTTTTCAATACTTACACATGACTGTCATTAGCATTAAATGTGTGTGCAGGGAGAGTCGCTCTTAACGTTTGTAGCTCTGTACCTATCCCTTTCATATAAGTTGAATCCCAGCGAATATAACTGTTTAGTAATTGTCTGGTATTTAATTAAAATACAATAACCCCTTTCCAGAGACGCCAGTTGTGAATCTGGTGGCCCAGTCATAAAGATGCTAATTTAATGAATATTCATAAATCATGAATATTCATAGAGTGTCAGGGATGTTCTTTTGTACCCTGCTGCTATGCCAGGTCTCGCTGGCACAGCAGACGGCACATGTTGAAGGAGCTTTGCTCCTAGGGGAGAAAAGAAATATTCACGCTGGAGAGGACGAGTGTCTGGGTGTAACTCTGAGTGGAGGCGCTGGAGGAGAGGCAACGGCTGGCGAGGAGCACATCCGACCCGCCAAGTGGGATGCACAGTCTGGATGTGGCTACCAGGCAGCAGGATGTGGCTCTTCTTAGGGCTATTAATATTTTCATAGCTGGTATACATCTCAGGCAAAGATGTCATAGCCAACCTTTGCAGTCACAGTGGCCACAGCCACCACTATTACTACCTGAGCAGAGCCTGTGTGCTGCGTTTCCCAGTTATTCTTGCCCTGGCTAGGCTGCACATGGGGAAAAGGGACTGTAGGAAGCTTTCTTAAAGCACAGGAAACTGCTGCAGGTGGTAGGTCTGCCCTGCCCAAGGCTGGGAGGCTGAAAGGGGTTCACCCAGGAAAGTCTCTCTTAACTAGTATGTTCCGGGTTGCTCTGAAACAAATGGGACCTTTCCCCAGCATTTCCAGGGATTTGGCAGCCTCCTTGGTCACTGAGAGTGACCCTGCTGCAATACTTGGTACTGATGTTGTAGCCAAATATTTCTTACATTAATTTTGAGGTGTGTAGTGGAATTTAGTGGTACATCTCTATTCCTCAAAATAAAAAAGAAAACAGTCACAGGAAATTGTGTTTTATCCTAAGATCCTGCTGGACAAAGTCAGTGTCCCTCACAAACTCCACGCTTTCCTCATGACAGGTTTTTAAAAGAAACTGAGTGTTTAACCTATCCCTAGGAATCCCTCATATGCCTTCTAAGAAGCAGACAAGGTTTCAGTTGCCCCCATACTTTCAGGTTGATGGCTGAAATATGCTTGAATGCAAATCCTGTGCGCCCTTATGGTGCCTGTGTGATGCCAGCGAGGCGCTTTGCTGCAACGTCGCGTTGTGAGGCGCGTACCTTTGGGTGCGGAGCAAGCCCGCTTCTCACCCTGCCGCACGCTGCTGGGATGCAAATTTGTTCTCGTGAAAAAATGTCAGCCTGTAGAGTTGAGCTGTTCACTTTGGCAAAGTGTAGAGCAGGAGCAAGCACCTGTCCTCTGTCCAGGCTGAGATGTCAGAAAGTTTGTGAACCCTGAGCAGCACTGGTTCTCTGAGACCCTGCTACCTCTGCCCCAGAACCACTGCAGTGCTCAGGCTCTGACTTTGTGCAAGGTATCCTTGCAACCCCACTATCAATGCTTCAAATGTGTTCGCAAAAACTGGCAGGGAAAGGAGAAGGGAAGAGCTGCTGGTGCTATCCAAGAGAGCTCTGTTTTCTCTGGTAATTTATTTCAGCTAATACACTCTCTAATAGCTGCCGGCTCCAATCTTTGCTTACATAAACGCTTATTTAAAGCTCTTACGATCAAATCATTCATCTGGACTCAAATTCGCTTCTAAATTCGTGCATGTAAATTTTATTCATGGGCCCAGCTGTGTTCGTGCCGAATTTGCATTTGTGCATATGAATGTGTTGTTTTTTCCCTCTGTCAGCATACGACCACAGGCTGCAGCTGAAAATATGGACCTAGATTTCAAAAATTTTAATGACCATACACTGAAAGTTTCAGTTCCTTTCCCTGGAGCTGGTAAACTTGTCTGCATAAGCCTTATCTTTATCCTTTTGCTTTAGAGAGCTTGCTAGTGTATGTGTCTGAAGGCTTGCTTGCACGTGGTGTTCAAATAAAAAATGAGACTTTGTTTTGCCAATATGGCTGTTGACATGAAAGGGCAATTAACTTTTTGTCTTGCTCTTTATGCAGCTAATCCTTCCTTCCTTCCTTCCTATGTTTGTGCCACATCAGTTTGTCTACCAAAAACTTGTTTTGAGAAGAGTTGAAATATATTTTGTTGGGGGGATATGGGTGTGGGTAGCTGGGCAAGAAATCGGTGCAATGGAGGCTGGGAGGAAAAATACTTTTCTGCCTCTGCAAACAGTGTAAATAAATACGACTCAGAGAAGGAAACATTAAATCAGTCTTGCAGAACAATTTGGATATCTGATGTATGCAGCATGAGTAACCCCACTCAGTGCACTAGCAGGGGTGCTGCAGGTTCCCCACAGCTGTTCATCTGAAGGGTCTTAGAGGATCCTCTTCCTGACGGTATATGTGCAGGATTGTGGTGAGCATTTGCCTTCTGCATCTCCCATTCACTAAAATGCTCTTTCCTTATTGTCTGAGAGTGGATTACATGGGAACCCAACTAAATCAGCCTCTGGTAAAAAGTTTGCTGAATAAACTTGCAGTAATTTCTACTTGTTAAAAATCAAGAACCTTCATAACCTGTTGGTGTAAAAGTATTGTGAGGATACTAAAACTTATTCAAGTTAGTGAAATGGGTAAGCAGAAAGGTAACATAATCCTAAATAGAGCAGAGAGTGAGTCCCAAGTGTCCCAAGCACTTTGCATGTAAGGGTTCTTCTGGGAGATATTATTTCACATAAATTGTTTCTCTACCTTTTCATGTGTCATAGGCTATTTGTTTGGGGATGGGGTAGGTAATAGTGTAGATTTTAACCTGGGAAATGCAGTTGCAAGTCACAAATTGTTCTAGATAAGCAAAGAATTTTATGCATTTTCAATGCTGAAGTGCTGCACAAGTGCTGTAGGCTCTGGGAGTGAAAGGCACAAAGACATGAGGACCTTGGCATCATCTGTTACCATCCTTATAATTCTGTCTTCCTATGAGAAATATTGGGCATTTATCATTTTACTAGAGACTTGAGCCTTTGGAAGGAGGTACTTGCTGAGCTTGTCTGAGGGTATTTAACTTCCTTTGGCATCTGACAAGACTGTGGGTGTTTTAGATGATGACGATCAGTAATGTCACAGGCATGTGTTGGAAGCACACTTCCCCTCCAGTAACAGAGCCACTTTTGGAAAGCTTTAGCCAAAGTGGTTAGACTAGGGTTGTACAGTGATTAAATGACAAATCTGGAAAGAATCCTAATTCTGCTTCCTCTGCTGCTTAGACTGTTTGTACAAGATATGTGATTATATCAGAAATGTGGTATAGAAAGCTGGACTATTCCCTGCTTGAACAAAAGCTCTACATTTGAGATGCAATTCTGCTTCTTTTTTTTCTTTTCTTTGTGGTTTTGGTGTGAGATTTTTATGGCATGCTGAGCTGTAGCCTGTTTGTGTACTACTGACTTTGTCAGCAGTACAGAACTGCGGTACCCGTGCACTGGGATTGCATGCAGGAAAGCATGGAGGGTGGAGTGAGAATTCCTCTTCTTCGCAATTCACACTGTACTGAGGGCTGCAGAGCATCTGGGATATCCCCTACCTTATGGTTTTGTGCCTTCAAAATTTGGATGAATGAGTTACTCTTTGAGATGAGACCGTTTATCCCTTCAGTGCAGCTCCATGACCTTTGCAGGCAACATCTAAGTTTCCCTTAGTCACAGAAATACTTTAAAAGTTGTCAGTGAGACTAATTGGAGTTTAAGATTTTATTATTAAGGTTTTAATGAAAAAAATTCTATATAGATGCATTTTACATAGACTACTCATATCTTTTCCGTTAATAATCTGAAATAAAAGCATATTTTAAAAGGGTCCAATTATGTACTTATTCAATGTTCTTATCTTAGATAACGATTTCAATGGGATGTGTTCACCCAGAATCTGCTCCAACTTAGAAGAGGAACAAAAGATAATCTTCAGAAATCAACATTTTCTGCTTTAGAATCCAGTAGTGCTTGTTTGAAGAAATGGTAGTTACAGAAGGGAAAATGACAGTCTCTTTAACATATACTTAAGTATGGTAAGTGCAACGATGAAAGCAGACATAAGGAGTGAGAAAGATATAAATGGAAAGATTAATGACAGCATTAATTTATTTGCATCTATCATGGAGAAGTTATTTGCAACATAAAAATGTAGCAGTTTGTGAAAGACAGTGTAGTAACCTAATTCTCATCTGGGTATTAAACTTAATACGTGTAATATTTCTACGATTTCACCTGCCTCCCTTCCTTTTTTGTTCTCTGCTTTGGAATTTACAATGCCCTTTTGTATTCTTATTCATGGGGTGGTGAGCAATGCTTTGACCTCTTTTGCACTTTAGACATGAAGCATGTGCCTTACCCTTGTCTGATGAGTACAGCAGTCTTTGCGCCATTTAGAGGAAAAAAATAATCATTTGTGCAAGCAGGTAATGCAAATTATTTCTTGGAAAGTATTGCAGAACATGGTGACTACTGGATATTCTCATTTGTGTTGCAACTCCTTTTTCACTTGGTATCCAGGCATGAGTTCACCTGGGTGCTTGAGGGGTGTGTTTCCTCCCTTGCAAGCCTGTCTGTGTGGTGGGCAAGGTGTGCACGGTCACCTGGAGGGGCCACAGCCCCACAGGTGCCCTTGGACCAGGGCAGCAGCTGCTTCCCTTTCTGCTGCGGGGGATCCCTTTCAGGTAGCAAACCTGTAGTAAGGATCAGTTTGATGCCAGCTGACACAAAGAGGAGAACTGTGTTTCTCTGAAGCTGCGGGGGCTGGGCAGGAGGAGCAAAAGAGTTTATTAGACTGACACAGAGTAATTGCCGGAAGCAGAATTTGGCCAAGCCTCATAGTTCATGCTGGGAGCACCTTATGCAGTTTATATTACAGTTATAGATTTTTCTTGTAATACTGCTTTACCTTAAATGACCATTGCCTCCTTAAGTGACCATAGCCTGAAAGACAGCACATAATGAGATAATGTTCATCCTGACACCTTCCTGGGTAATGGTTCAGTGTTCACTCGGGAATTAAAATTCACTCTAACCAAATACCTCTACAAGAATCTGATGCTTTTTTCTTAGAGGGTTTATATTCAAACACTGTCCAAACGTCAGGGAAAATCTCACATGTTCACGGTCTGATTCAATAGTTTGCAAAATGAGCCTGTGAAACAAATGCACAAGATTGTCTTGGCTTGGTATTTATTCATTGTTCAAAAAATTTAAACCAACAGAGGTTCTCTGGCCTTTGGAAAGAGATGATCTTTATGATAAATAATGCTTTTCCTTAAAAAAAAAAAGGTGAACTTGAGTATCAATTCCAGAAGACCAAACTGTTATGGCAGTGAGGCCATTAGGCTGCAATTTGTCTTATAACAGATGTTGTAGAGTCTTGTCACTTCAAATGCTAAAACAGATGGGATATACACTTGAAAATGTACTAGAAGTATTTAATTTCCTTTCCAGCACAGATTTCTTCTCTCCAAGGTCTTTGATGCTCTTCACCTGTTTGTTAAATCCTGTTGCATTGGTTGGTATGGTTTAATCTCCTTGGAAAGCTTTGTCTGAGTTTGTGTTCTAACACAATTTTTAATTGCTTTGGTTTTGCTGAATAAGATACAATTCCATTTCAAGCTGACTTTTTGTTAACCTCATTCAAGAACCCTTGTAAACTTGCTATTATCACATAGTACAAAATTGTAGAGGCAACACTGTATTTGGCACTTATTTTCAGCAGTTATGAGTTAGCACTAGCCAAATGCATGCTACAGGTACATATTTGTACCTATATGTCTATGTATTAAAACAAAATCCTAGGCAATCTGTGATACTCATATGCACTTTAGACTACAAGGCTACCATATATGTTGTAGGGTTACTGTTGTTTACCATAACTATGATTTCTCATCTGTGGGAATGCTCAGATGATTCCATTGGACTCCATATCAGGTTTTCTAATCCAGTGCAGATGCTTTTTCAAAGTCTGGGGATTATCGAGTCAATTCCCAGATGAACTGGGAAGATGTTAAGTGAAAACAACAAACTTATAGTGGTGGAGGAGCAGGGGTCTAAAACTTTGAATGAGTCTCCCTAAGACAAGGAGTGGGAAACTGGGAGAGCAGATACTGACTTCCATGAGCTGGACTTGGGTGCTTAATCTGTGAGTGCTGAATAGCAGATATTGCAGATAGATCAGTGCTTGTGCTTACAGTTCATACTATCTAATCCAATTTCTCCTTTTTTGATTGACTCTCCATGCAAGACTTCTGTTTGTTTTCATAAGTCAGTGGAAAAACCCTGATATTACCAATGTCAGTTTAATTTTTGTTCTATTGTAAGATGTGCCTAATGCTCTGATAAAATTTGCTTTTATAAATATTAGTGTTTAGATAGTTAGCATAAAGTTCAGCACCCTTAAAGTGCTCTGTGATAGGAGCATCTTGGGTCTTGCTCAATAAATTAGGGGAATGCATTGACTGTTTCAAATGGCATTGTTCTTTTCAGCTCCTCAGAGGTTTTTAGCATGCATGTATTAAGAATCAAATCTAGAAGGAAAGGTCATTGAGAATGCAAGGGACCTTTCATTGTCTTGGGCTTGGCAGCTTCATTCTCTGAGCTCTGGAATGATAGCCACGAATATAGCAGTTCATAAATGCTTTTGTCTTATTGTTCCTTTTCTTTCTGGGCTAGCAATCCCAATTTTGGAAATCAGTAAATAAAAGTAGTTTTATTCTTTTTTCTTGCTGACCATTTTGATGAACTCATTTTCCAGTGTGTAGACCATGGAGCACTTATTAATGATTTTTGCTGTTTTGTAACTGGATGCTCTTCTGCCTTTACTCCTGCCTCACCAGTTTAAGATTTTGTAATGGGAGGATAAAAATTAGGCTATTGTAGGCTTTGTACTGACATGAATTTGTACCTTCAGTGAATTTCCTTAGCATAATACTAAAGTCAAAACCCAGTAGACTGTTTTCCAAATAGGCGCATCCTTTGGAAACAAAAAGCTCTAGGGACTGTTTCAATACACTGAGATATTTGGTGAAAATGTAGAAACAGAGTTCAGAAGATAATTCCTGAGCTAAGATGGAAGTGGTGAGCAAGGTGTTTTTTATGTAGCTACTATGGTTTCCAGTTCTCAGGCGCCACTTCATTATTGCCATTTTCAACTTCACGGTCTTGGGGTGAACTTTGTAGTTTATGGAAGAGAAAAAGAAAGTTACCATTTTATGGAAATGAGAGTTGCTCTCAAATTTTATTTCCCTTCCAGTTGCATGTATGGAAATGTGATATGTTGCTGGTTTTCAGTTGGTTTTTTGTTTGTTTGTGGTTTTTTGGGGGGTGGGGGTGGGATGGGGGTGGTGTTTGGTTGCTTCGTTTGTGGTTGGTTGGTTTTTGTTTTGTAGCTTTTTCTTAGATATTGCTCTAAAGAGTAACACAATTCAAAGTAATCAAATACCTCAGAAAACCTATACTTGCCATTATTTGAATTGTACACAAGTAGAGCAAAACTTTGCCACCTCAGAACAGTCATCCTCAAATAATTTGTTTATTAAATAAAATATAGATCTCATGTTTACTTAAGCTTTTACTGTCCATACTTCTCCCATGAAGATTTTTTAATCATCTACCATGTGAGTCAAGTAGTAATTAATCTATTAAAGCTTTTCTTGGCTAGAAAGAATTTATTAGCAGCTTAAAATGACTCTGTTAGAAAGACACCAGGTACTCAAAGCTGATATGATTTGTGTACCACTAAAAGAATTACAGGAAGGGTTAAATTGCATAAGGTTGCCAAAGACTCACCTGAAAAGGATGAGACTTATCAGGAAAAAAAATCATAGGCCTCTTTTTCCCCACACAGTTAAGAAGTTAAAACAATTGAAACACCAAATTTAAAATGAGAAAAGGAATTGAAAAACACATGTCCATGCAGTCCAGAATCTCTTGATAGGTTTCCACCTAAACTTTAAAGGCAACTTCTGTAGAAGTTTAGTCAGAAGCAAACCATCTGATCTTGCCTAAACCTCAAAAAATAACTGGTTTAAAATTGAAGAACAAATGGGAGTGCAGTTTGATATTTTTTTTTAATATTGCCTTCATAGCAAGAATACAAAAGCAACTATGTGCATAAGACACTTCTCTGCATTCTAAATATAGCAGCACCCACTTGAATGAATATTTCATACAAGAATAACCTATTTAAAAGGAATAAATGCAGGCAGTGATGATATTGGTAGAATACTGTTTTTCGATGGAACAGCTTTTAAATGAGTAAATGAATACCTGATAAAAATGCTAACTCCCTGTACGAATGAAAATCTGATAGACCTGTGTTTTGTTGATGACTGGCTGAAAACTTTTAAAACAGAGGCAGTATGCATAAATTTATTTTGAAATTAAGACAAAGTAAAACCTTGTGCATGTTTCCGTAGCTTGGATTTTTTTTAAGCTGCCCAGTTAATCTGTGATGAGATGTCCTATTGTACACTGAGCTCAAGATGGATCAGGCAGCAATGCCGGGGAAGAGCCACAGAGGTAACTGCCTCTCCTCTGGCAGGCGGAATAGAATGTACTTTGGTGGGTTTGGTCTAAATCTCTTTGAGGAAATATCCAGGCTCATGTTAGGCAACCACTTTCCTTCCCAGAGATTCACTTGTCTGGGGTCCTGCAAGGTTTCAGGCTGCTCCACTGACACACATTATGTTGGCACGGGATTACTCAGGAACACAGTGTGGGATGCGCTAGGTGCAAAAATTGCACCAACCTGTACGTTTCCTCCACCACCTAGCTCACATGCTCCAGTTATGTCTCAGAGGATGTTTGGAGTATAAAACTGAAAACGCTGGCAGGAACTTGACACAGCTAAATGAATCGAGCCTTAGGCTCAGGCCAAAGTGACAAGGAATGCTTGAGTTTGCCTTGACCAGGACCACAGCATGTTCCCTGTGTGCAAGCTGGAGGTTTGCTGGGTTCCTGGTGGGGAATCTGCTTTGTAACTCCTGCAGTTGATGGGGCTGGGGAGGACAAGTGGGGAAGCACCTGTCATGTGAGAATGACCAAAAGTTTAAAGCTCACAAATTTTTGAGCAAGTGTGTGGAATTTGCTGCTGTAGCGTAACAAGGGAGTATGAAGAAGGGTAGATAATACAAAAGAAAGGTGAGGACTTACTCACTTACTCAGGTGAGGCCCAGACTGCAGGAGGAGGGAGTGAGAAAGAGATCTCATGAAAATGTATGAGATAAAAGGGGCTATGATCTATTGCAGAACACCAACCCAGGAAGATCAGTTAGGTAAGGATTTTATGTTCCTCTGAAATTTCAACTGCTTGAGGGGTCTCCTGGGGAAAAAACCAGTGAGAAATGGATGATGCAACAAATTCTAAGAAGGTAGTGGGGTTTAGTCTTGATTATTTTTTTCTTGTTTGTTTTGCAGTATGGAGAAATGCATGACGAGGAAAGGCTTTTTCATATTTTATATTTTAGACAGTGAAGGTGAAGTAGCTGAGAGTACAAAGGCAATAGGCAAGTTGGGTGAAATTGAGCATGAAATGAGATTTCACGATCTTTGTGAAGAGATGAGGAGGAACAACAATGTAACAAAAATGGACTTGGGAGAATGATAGCTGAGATTTCTCCAGAGGAAAATTTAATAGTACTGCCACATCCTCAAAATGTGATATTATGAAACAAGTATAGAAAAACCCAATACAAAGATTAACTTGGCTAAAAACCTGGCCTCTGCACAGGGAGCAAGAAGAAAATACATCAAAGGGAAGAATGAGTACCCCAAAATGGTACAAGTATGGAGGGATGAAAGGAAGATCCAGGCACTAGTTGTAGGGCTAATAACTACTTAGAGATGCCAAAGTGAGGAGGAATCATCCTCAACATACATTACTAAAAGGGTGATCTAGACAAGGATTGCTGGTTTGCTTACAAGAGAAAGCAAGCTGCTAATTGAAGACTCTGAAGAGTCTGTTTTTAATCCTTTCCTTTTTTTTTTTAATTGAGACCCCATTAAGAAAGTTGTTTGTTTTCATATTTGTAGTAGGATTAAAACCTACCAAAAAGGGATACAATCTTAGCCAAAAATAGAAAAGACCAAGTTAGGGAGTTAGAGATGAGTCAGATGTGTTCAAATGGCCTGGGATGGACTTTGTTCCAGGATATTTAGGGGTTTGCCTAAAGCAGTCTCAGAGCCATTAGTGTTTTCTTTGAGAGCTCATTTGAGATAGATGAGGTACCAGAGGCAAACACAGTGTCTTTTATTTTGAGAAAGGAGAGGAAAAGGGGAGCCAGAGGATTACAGACTGACCAGTGTTAACTCTAGTCCATGAAAAAATTCTGGAACAAGAAAAACCCCAAACAAACAAAAAATTTGAAAGCAGCTGAAGGATAACAAGAAAGTGAAAAGATGCCAGCACAGATTTGCCAAGAATGAATTGTCAAACCATTTAGATTTCCTTGTGCAGCAGGGTAACAGACTTGGTGGAAAGGGAAGAAACAATTGACATAGTCTCTTGAGTATAGAGAGGTCTTTAAAGCTAGATTGTATGACATTCTGTGAATCAAGGGAAACCTGGGCTAGAAGAAAATGCTGTTAGGTAAAAACAAAACTAGTGGTAAGAAACAGCTTTGGAAAATGATTTTTAGGAGGATGAAGTAGTATCAAAACAGAAGTATGTATTGAGGACTGCTCTAAAAAGCTCAGCTGTGGGCCCAGCTCTTACTGGACTGTGACCTGAGCAATGGAATACACATTATGCATGTTAAATTTACAGAAGACTGAAAGTGAGAATGGCAAGATTTGTGAATAGAAAATGACCTTGAGAAATGGGGAAAAGGGTCTGTAACAGTAGGTTGAAACTTCATAAAATAAGTACCGAATCGTAGTTCAATAGAAATAATAAACTGCAGGAGCACAAGATGGGGAACAACTGCTTAGACAGCCATTCTATGGAAAACTTACAAACCAAGCATGAGGCAATCTTGGGCTCTTGCAAAAATGGCAAACATCGTCTTGGAATTTGTAAATGGCAATATAATCTGAAAGATGTGTGAAGTAACTACTCCGCTATGCTTAGAACTGGCAACATCTTCCCAAAACAATGCCTGCTTTAGGAATACCCTTGGCCTTCTAGGAAGGTGTTGACCACTTGGAGACAATCCAGACAAGAGTGATGGGCATGGTCACCATGTGCTGTCATGGAGACATGCATGGATGGATGGTGTTTAGTGTAGCTCAGGGAAGACTCTTGTAGCGTCCTACTGGTAGTCTTCAAACATGCAAAAAGATGGTGCAGAGAGGAAGAGATAGGTTTTATTTTATGTAGAAGGAAATGAGATGAAATAGTTGTGAGGAAAAATTGGATATTAGGAGAAAAAAAAGGCAGTTTTCTGATAATTTATGGAGAGAAATTCTGGAACAGACTGTCACCTCTGTGACCACAGGCCATTAAGAAGAGGAACAAAAAAATGTATAGCTGGTTCTGTCTTGGAACAAGAAGTCTGCAGACGGTCTCCCCAGTCCCACCTTCTGCAATTCTACAGTTTTTCTGCTAATGATAACCATCCATCTTCTGTAAATACTTGGAACGGATGAAATCACTGTGGAATTGCTGTTCTAGGACTTTACACTTGAGTATTTCTGCTACAACAGGCATGGCTGTCAGTATCAAAGTGAGATAGAAAGTGCTTTGTGCAGGCACTTTTATCCAGCTCAGGCCTGTAACAGATGGCACAAAGCAATAGATTTTTCCTGTTGTTCTGAAACTCCTTGCTGTATGTTTGCAGATAATTACTTTGTCTGTCTGTGCTGACGGAACCTCTGAGTAGTACAACTAAATGATTTGAAAATTGTTTAGTTTAGTGTTGGTGTATCGAGGTTTAAATCAGGCTAAATCATATTCTTTTCTTGTTATCCCAGTCAAACTGCTCGTATTCCTTTTAAATTCCTTCACTCTGATTTTGATTCTCAATAGCCCAGATTAAAGCTCCTTATCCATACCTTCATGCTTTCTCTTTTGCAGTTCCACTGCAGATTTGCATAGCAAAGGAGATATTTGTGTTTCTCCTGACCTCATCTGTATTCTGGTGCACAGCATGCACTTATATGATAGTTTATTCCGGGATGATGAACAGATGCAAAAGTGTCTTCAATTGTCTCTGGAAATTAGCAATGGTCAATACATCCTGCAAACACAATGCTGGATGCTGTGGTGCATGCAAAACATGCATGGCAGGCAGAGCACATAGCCTTTTCCTGCCTCTAGCACACTTCATTTAATTTTAATAGTAGAAGGAGATGTGGTATCTTTTGAACATAGATATCCTTGTGGGCTAACGTAAGGCTTGGACAATAAGAGTTTAGCATAGGAGAATTTGGTTTAACCTGTCAGTCTTCCAGAGATTAACAACTTCATCAGCTACTGTTGATATTGACAGTCAGTTGCTAGGCTACATGTTTACGGCTAAATGAATAGGCGACTTGGGGCCAGTGTGAATATTCAACAGATTGGCAAATAAGTAAAACGTGCTGTGACTTGATTTGTTAATTATAGTCAAAATAAATGGCTGTATTGATGACTATGATTTTACACAGCATTAGTCCTCTGAAAACAGCAATTAAGTCTGCCATGTAAACATATATCTTGCCTGTGACAAAAAAAAAAAAAAAGCCTTAAACAACTGAATACACCACTCCAAGCAGTTTCACTAGGAGTCCTGAAGTGCTTACATTAGTTAAATTATGTCCTTGGGTGTTTTTACACCTCTGACTGAAGCACAACATTCAGGCAAGGTCTGGATTTTGAAAAGCTTTCTTGTTTGCTGTGTGCAGTGCTACTTATGGTCAGAGTTTATCAAAAGGAGCATGATCACACTTAAGGGAGAAAACCCAAGTAACTGGATTTCAGGAGGATGATGCTTTTTTCTCCAAGCATTTTTTTTTTCTGTTGGGAGAGATCTGAACATGAACTTTTTACTCTATATGCTCTTTTCTTGTGAATGACTTCTTCCACATATACCATGTTACTGTGTTTCAGTTTATCAGATGGGTTAGCTAGAATTCACTTCCCTCAATTCATACTATACTCTCAATACATTTTAAACTCTCAGTATATCAAGATTTACACACGCTGGCAGGTGCACTGAAATATTCAGCATCACTCATTGTTCAGCACTGCACATGTGTAGGCAATGACACTCTTCTGGGATATACTGTACCTTTCAATTCAAAGTTGGAAAACATATATTCTGTCCTCATTGCTGTTGTCAACTTTTGCTTTGGCACTGGTCAAGTTTCTTTTCCAAGCTTTGGCTCAGTTTTACTATCCGTAATAAATTGTTGTTGGGGCGGTTTCTCCAAAAATAACTGCCAACCTAAAGAACACTGAAGTTGCCAAATACACCCCAAGTTTGCAACACAGAAATTGTTTGAAGCTTCAGAAAAGCAAATGTGTTCTCGCATAGAAAAAACCACACTGCTTTTCCTAAATAGGTATGTGTTACCAGTATTTGTTGAAACTGGGTTTGAGTTTGGGACAGTAATTATCTTTCCCTCAAAATGTGGTAGAAAGGAGCTTCCTTGTTTGAGGTCTCATTTTTGTCCTGATGAACATCTGTCCTTCTTTGTAAGATCTTGATTAGTTGTCTCCTGTGGTCTCACTGTGAGCCTTCAGGAACAAAGTTGTAAAAGCAAAACCATGCTGACCCAGTCTGACCACAGCTGGTCTAAGACAGAGTGGTACCAAATGCTAGAGCAGAGGAAGTTTTGACTTTTCTTTCTTGTGCTGTTGAAAGAGCAACCACCCAGTGTGAAAGCTTACCTGGCAGACGTTTGGAGAAAATCAGAATGAAAGAGTGTGAGGAAACTAGAAATGGAGTAGAACTGGACATTGAACTGGGTAGCTTGGAAGACAGCAGATAAGAAATGATTGGTGTAGGGAGAGCTCCAAGATGAAGAAATAGCTGAGAGACAGGTGGTTGCAATGATATCAATTTGTTAGGAAAAAAAATGAAGAAAACAGAGACTGATAATTAGCTGCAAATACTGTTTGCAGCCATATCTTCAAGATATAAGATTAGTTCTCTCTTTCAGCACATTGTCATACATCTGCATGGTATTCATCACCTTTGACACCAGTGCAGGTTACATAGAAGGCTTGCAAACTACCCCCAGGATCTAAGCAGACTGTTACAATGAAGGAGCAAGGTTCTGGGAACATTGACAGCTCTGTGAAGTCGGCAGTGCTCCACAATGATTAAAAAAAAAAAGTTAATAGTTACCAGGGAAATCATTGAAGACAACATAAAGAATATCAAAGTTCACCTTGAATGCACTCACGTTTTGGACCTTTCACTTTTGAATGCTTTTGTGGACAGGGAAAAAAAAAAACTTCAAAGGAAGACAAGGATGTTCCAAAGCGTTGAATGGCTTTACAAAGTGGGTGGTAGACCAGCAGAGCTCACTGCCAAAAGACATTGTGAATGTGACACGTTTACATGTTTAAGTTCATGAAAGACAAAATCAGTGAGAATTACTAACTGCATGTAAACTATATACGGGTCAGGAAGTCTCAGAGCTGAAAATAGTTGGAAGCTGAGAGCCTATGAGTTGGAAATAGGATTGTTCTGTTCTTCCTCATCTTCAGCATCTGATTATGCCCAACACTGCAGACAAAAGCACTCCAGATACATGGATTTTGTTCTGAACATTTTCTCTGGATTGCTTTTCCATTGCCTGCACTGTAGCTCATGTGACACAAAGGGGTATTTCAGGGGATTTCTCTCCCAAGGACTATGTTTGCCAAATTAGTTTTATGTCATGTGTTATGCCATAAGTCCTGAGATCCTTTTCTTGGGAAGATGACAAATCCTCTCTCTCTGGATGAAGCAGGAATATTTATGCTTCCTGCATATCATGGGACCAGGCAAGATGACAGTGTTTCCCTAGTGATTATTAACCATAATGATGCACTGGACCAGTCACCAGAAGACCAGTTTCATAACCAGTGTGGTTATGAAACCATGCATTGCTGGTTCAGTCATTTTAGAATTCTCACAGTGTGAGCCATTTTGCAAAAGCTTGTTCTACGCTGACCATAAACTTCCTTGCAGCTCCAGAGTGAAGAAACTGTTTTGTTGGGACATTTTCTAGTTGCAGGGGGCCGAATAAAAGCCTTCAGAAAATTTGCACTTTTCTTCAGTAATCCACTTTCCAAGTTTTATGTGCAGTTGTACTTGCCCAAAAACATTAATGAGTAGACAGTTTGAAGAAACCTCAGGGTGCTGGTAGCTAAGACAGGAGTAATTGCAAAAGCCCTTTTCGAGTCTCGAAATGTTAACTTTATACTGACTGACTACTGGAATGCTTTCCCTCATCAACTCAGTGGTTTTGAAATGCTGAAAAATAATATGCTGATAGTCCTGATAAAAAACCAGAGTTCTCCCACAGTTGGTGTGTATCCCTGTGTGTGGGCAGTTGGCAAGCTCTGTGCAGCTTCTCATTGTCCAAGGAAATCTTGCTCCCTTCCTTGCTGGATTTGCCCAAGGTAAATCACCATTTTTTCAAACAAACTGGTAGCATTACTATTTAGACAGTTTCAGACTAGCAGCTTTAAGCTAATTACAGGCCATTTATAAATGTATCAGTTCTTGTTCCAACATTTTAGCATGCACCAGGATATCATCTGGTTGTAACAAACAGGCTGAGAGAGGCATGCCATGAAATACCCTCTTCGTTAGACTTTTAAATGTAGCTGATGTATTGCACTAGCCAAAACCCATCATTTTAAATTGCCACAGTCCTTGTCCTACTGTGAATGGGTTTTATCCCCCCTTTCCCTCTGGATCCACTTCCACTTGCCAATAGCTACTTTTAAGACTCAGGGTAGTAAACCAGACGCAGCTTTCACCAGCACCTTGGGTACTATTTACGGCAATAAAGGAGCACATGCTAAATGACTTGGTGTTGTTTTCTGTAATCTGATGCTGTCACCTTTCTTCCTTAACTGGGCTCAGTCAGAGATTTGGCTGAAGAGTCTGTTCTGGCTTCATGACATGCTTCTTCCATGGTTTGTAAGGCTTCTTTACTGCTTCCCTGCTGAAATGAAGGATGCTGTTTAGGTAGCCGGTTTCCCCAGGATCACTTTTGTGTTGAAGCTGTAAAGTACAGCTTAGATGTTTGTCAGAGAAAGAATAATTTCTAACCAAACACTCTAAAAAACATTTTCTTACTTCTGTTTGAATGCTTGGTAGGGTGCCAGATTAAAAGCCAATGCATTTTCTGAGTGTTCAAATGTTCACACCCAATCTTCTTATAGTTTATAGTAATTTACCAGATCCATCTTTTGCATTGCAGTCCTCCTTTCCCAATTTCCTTCTGACTATTGGCAGAAGCATTCAGCAAATGTATAGAGATTTACTCTTTTTTCGGATCCAGAAGAACTTCAGCAGCTAAAGGTCCCCAGGGTTCAGGGGTCTCAAAGCAAGTTTCAAACACTCCTCATCTTTCATTTGCTGGAAAGGTGCCACTACCTGTAATTTCTAGTGGTGTTTCTGCCCCTTAAGGTGGGACTTAGGCACTGCAAAGATATCTGTACATTGAATCACACATTCCCTTACCTTTCTTCTATTCCTGGTGTCATAACTAAAGTATGACTCAGAGTTAATGATCCTTGTGCATTTCACATAATTTCATATTACACTCTAAATAGCCTTCTCTGGTTTTGTGTTTTGTTTTGTTTTTAAAAATAACTGTAAAGCTCCCTACAGAAACTACAAACTGGTGTGTGGCTGTCTGAACTCCTCACTTGGTTCACCTTCATGCTCCCCTTCAGCCTTCTCTGCATCTTGGTGTTGGGTGTCTTGTTTGGAACACACTATGCTCTATTCTCACTAGCCTTGTGTTTATAAGTATCTTCCTTTAAAAGCATTTTTTCCTCTAGTATCAATAAAGACCTCATCTGCATTTCTTTCATTGTTGCAAATTTCTTTTGCTTTTAAACTTAGACTGGCCCTCACTCCTTCCACAAAGCATAATGATGGCATGATCCATATTAAAATTGCCGAGCTGAATTTGAGATAGAGAAACTGCACTTTAGAGATCTTGGCAAATTCCTGGCATCATCTTGTGTTTGCAGCAGCTGTTTCCTTTTGTGGTATGCAGCTGTGAAAAAAGTTCAGGATCTGTAGTAAATTCTACAGTCAATACAATATCTTTTTGTCTTTTGCTGATCTTTATTTCCGGCTCTTACCTGAGTGTCTGCAAACTGGTGCATAGCCAATTTGCCCTTGAGGTCCTCACTGATATTTGAGTATATCAGGGAAAAGGTTTGTTCCCACCCAATGCAAATGGAAGTTTGATGTTGTTTTTTTTCCTTTCCTTTCTTTTCAGCATGTCACAGTTGCTGATACTGATTCTTTTTCAGTCTCTAGGACACTTTTCAATTCCCTGAGCCCTTTCTGCAATTTATCAGATAGCAGCTTCCAGGTTGGTCAAAGCTTTTGGAGTCCTTTCCAATCTTGTTTCAAACCACAACTGTTGCAGCTGCACCTCCTAGTCTCTTTGGGCATTTTGCCATAGACTTTCTAATAAGGTTTCATCTTTACCAGTAAGTATTCAGGTGCTGTTTTAACTTTTCCTGTTCTTTACATGTTTGAACTGTGTACTGCCTTTTGTTCTGCCCTGATACAGGAGAGATACCAGCTCATGGGCTTTGTTCTTGGAAACCAGAACACAGGGGTTTTCTCTCTTTAACCCTGTTGTAGGAAGCCTAGAGTTTGAATGTTAAGGAGTACAATTGATGATTGAGTCACTTATCTTTGATGCAATCCTGTTTATTTACAAAGTCCTGATTTCTGTTTCTGCAGGTAGAATCAAACAAGAGATAATTCCCTTGCTTGCAATTCCCAATCTCTTTCAGTCAGCACTTGCCTCAATAGCTTTCTTCAGGTTTATCTTGAAGTCATGCTGTTGATGCTTTTGTGGCTCTTTTTGATGCTTCCTTTTGGCTTTTGATTGGAGATTCTCCCACAAACATCCAAAACAAGCATTCTGTTACCAGAGTCCTAAACATCTAGACTCCAGGGCTTATTTTCATTCCAGACTTCCCATATGTTTATGCTTTGGTTGTTCTCCCATTGTTTTGGTTATATTGCTCCATAAATGAGTGTAATGTTTATTTGTATTTTGTAGAAATGGAAAACAGTTCTTGCACTAAATGAATTCAGCAGGTTTTGGTCAATCGCACTGTGATCCTTTCTTACTGCTCTGTGGGTGAAGGCTGCTGAAGTACATACACTGCAGAAACAGGAGAGCTACTGCACAGTGCTTAACATGAATTCTTATCTGACCTCCTCAAGCAGCCCTGTAGCTGCTGGTTGTCCCTTCATCTATGTCCAAAAGGACTGATAATGAGATTTGGCTGGAGAATGTTACATTTCTTAAATTATAAATGCAAAGATTTTTTTCCCCTCCCTTTAAATCACAGACTCCTGTAATATGCTGACCCACAGGGATCATCGAGTCCAACTTCTAGCCCTGCACAGGATTATCTGTAGAGTCACACCATGTGCCTGAGAGTATCATACAAATGTTTCCTGAACTCTGGTAGGCTTGATGCTGTGATCACTGCCCTGGAGAGCCTGTTCCAGTGCCCAACCATTCTCTGGGTGAAGAACCTTTTTCTAATAACCAACCTAAACCTCCGCTGACACATCTTCAGGCCATTCCCTCAGGTCCTTTCACTGGTCACCATAGAGCTGAGATCAGTGCCTGCTTCTCCTCTTCCTCTGAGGAGGAAGTTGTAACTGCAACAAGGTCTCCCCTCAGTCTCATCTTCTCCAGCTGAACAGACCAAGTGCCACCAGCTGCTCCTCATACAGTTTCCCCTCCAGGCCCTTCACCATTTTCATTGCCCTCCTTTGGACACTCACTACTGGCTTAATATCTTTCTTGTATTGTGGTGACCAAAACTGCCACAATATTCAAGGTGAGGCTGCTCCAGTGCAGAGCAGAGTGGGACAATCCTCTCCCTCAACTAGTTGGTGATGCTGTGCCTGATGCTCCCCCAGATGTGGTTGGCCCACTTGGCTGCCAGGGCACTGTTGACTCATATTCAACTTGCCATGGACCAGGACCCCCAGGTACCTTTCTGCAGCACTGCTCTCCAGCATCTTGTTCCCCAGTCTGTCCGTACATCCAGGGTTGCCCTACCCCAGGTGCAGAATCTGGCACTTCCCCTTGTTGACCTTCATATGGTTGATGATTGCTCAGTCCTCTGATTTGTTGAGGTCTCTCTGCAGGGCCTCCCTGCCTTCAAGGGAGTCAACAGCTCCTCCCAGTTTTTTGCCATCTTCAAACTTGCTCAGTATCCCTTCCAGTCCTGTGTCCAAATTATTCATGGACTCAGGAGTGAAAAAAGTTTTAGTTTTTTAATTTTTTAATTGAAAGACATTAATTTAGGAAAACTTCACCATTCTTTCATTCCTTTTATTTGACATTGAATAGGTGTGGAAAAGAAGAACAAAGTTGATTTTATTTAATAGATAATTTACACTTTGAAGACTTTGCATCAGACCATTGTCCTCATGTCTTAGGTCAACTCTGAAATCAAACTCCAAATTCATCCTCAGCAAATATGTGTGACTATTTCACTCCTAGCAAAATTGCTAAAATATGAACTCTCAAAGATGCTTTTTGGAAAAAAACTGAACAAGACATGAGACACAGCATAGCTGGTCTTTCCCCATGGGATATGAGCAATGTCTAAGTGCACTTTGGAGATGCTGCATAGTGAGTGATCACTAAAGGCTTCCATATATGCCAGGTCCTTATTGACTAAAGGGAAAGTTTTAATGTATCATATGTAGCTGAGTTAGTCTAGTCATTCAACCGTGTTTTAATATCTGAGCAAAATCACCTTGTGGACCCAGAGCCCTTGGGGTTAGAAGTAACTAATCCACAAAGTTATATTGCATTGCACTGTAATAATCATAATAAAGTGAGATAAGTTATTGGCACAGACTCTGGGAATGCAGTGATGACCGGGCATGTGGGATGAGACGAGGATGCTGTTTTGAGCTTTTTCACAAACTCCTGGCATGCAGTACAGGATTGAAATGATCGTGACCATGTTCCAGCAGTCAGTGTCCTGAAAATGCAAGTTTGATAGGTAAGAATGTTGTGTTATAAATTCTTGGCTTCCTGTGTCTTGTCCATTTTTCCCAGTTTTCATGCTTGACAAAAGAGAACCTTATTCAGCAAGGGCAGCCCATGAAAACCTCCTGTTTTCCTGTGTTTCTAGGTGGAGAGCAGAGGGCTCAAACCAGGGTAGTCAGAGCTTTTGGACTTAATGGAGAACTACAGCAAGCACTTCCATGTTTGTGCCAACACAAAATGCCACATTGCACGGAATACAGCCTTTAATTCTATCAATTTCTTGTTTGACACAGGAAAACAGAGCGTGATTAAAAAAATTGTGTCTTAACTGACTGCTCCATATTGTCATGCCAGAAACAATTAGCTTAACTAGAAAGTTAATTTAATTGCAAATGTGGATGGGCAAACTGTGCCAGCCACTTCATTATCATTATTCTATGTTATTCCTAATGCCTAGTGCTGTTTAATATGTTCTTATGGTATATGGTAGTGGAATTAAAAGATTGTCTCTGCAGAGGTTAATGTTCCTACTGAAAATAACTTACTGTTTCAGTTTTACATGTTTTTATTTGTGAAGTTTTTAAGAGCACTTTTAATATATTTTCCCAGATTGTTTTTCACTTCTATGGATGAAAAAGAACAAAAACAGAAGGACTGCCAGAGACATATGTAGCAGTAGGAATTGACCACAGATATTTTGTAGTAAAAATATTCTGCATTTTTCTAAAGGAAAAGATGATCCCTGTTCAGGTTTTTCATTTATTTTGAGATACTGTATTTAATTTCTCACATTTTTACAAGCAAAAAAATAATTTGCATTGAAAGTCTGGGTAAACACTCAAGCTTGGTGATTAAAATGGCAACAAATAAATTCCCTACTTCCTGGCACAGCTAGATGTGGGAATGGACTCTTGCAGTAGGCAGTTTTTAGGAATAGGCTCCTTTGGGGAGAAGAATCATGAGGGGAAAAAACTCTAACATTTGGTAGGGAAACATGCAAATTGTGATTGTTTTCTTCTTATGCAATTACGATGGCTAACACTGGTGATGACTCAGACACCTTTATGGACAACATTGTTATTACTACCATACTCTATTATTTTACTTTACTGTATCTTGTAATATTTTGTTACCTGCTTTTTGTTGCTGGTTTTATATTAGATTAGATTTGAAAAATACTGTGCAATGAATACACTGCACCGACAGAATTTGTTGCTGTCCCCTTTGAATAGCTAGTTGAATCAAAGATCAATCCTTGTCTTTCTTTGCGCCAGCAATAATTTTTACATATGTCTTCTTTTTAAATATTTCATAAAGAAAAAAACAACCAAAAAACCCCAAACCATACCTGCTACATCAGGCTTCATCATGACAGCTCTAATGCATATTATTGAAGGAGGTGTGGCTTTCGTATTCCTTATTAAACAACAAAAATCAACCCCAAAGCCACATAAAAATTTGGATCAAAGTGTGATTTGAGCCACCCACCCTTTGGCAGGCTCCCCTGCCTGAAAAACTCAGCTTGAGAAGGGAAGTGCTACCAAGGTTGAGTGGTGGAAAAAAATCGTAATAAAATGGTGTTTGCTTTAGCAGCATTGCCTGTAATTTTTGCTTTATATGCCAGCTACAAAAAGCATCTCAGCCCACCTGCCTCAGAACATCAACTGATCTTTGCTGTCAAGCTAAGATGTCCTATCTGTGTTTTCTATGTTTTTGGTGATAGTTGTTTGCTACGGGCACTAAGCCTTCCCTTGCCGCAGTATACAATATTAGCTGACAGAATATCTTGGACTAAGCAGGCCACTCATCTGATCCAATATGTCATTTTTCACGTTCCCATAGAAACTTAGATTAATCACTCATTCCTGATGCATTTCTTGTACAATATTGTCATTTTGATGCTCTTTTGCTGCTAGTTTTGAAGGCAGCTTCAAATCCATTCAAGGAAATAGAGCCAACTTTATGCTGCTTTTTAGCAGCAGGTACTTTGCCTGTAATGAAGAAAATCTCATTTTACGGAATTTTTGAAAGGTAAAGGAAACATAGCTTCATATGCTTAATGAGAGCTTTCTTATTCAAGAGCGCCTGACTGTAAAGAGTGCTATCCACAATGGTTAGTGTGGAGAGGAAACCTTAAGTAGAACATGCTATTGTGGCCTTTAAGCAGTTCCCATCTCCTCTATTCAGAGAGCAGAGTTAACTGAGGATAGCAAGAACAAACTGTACATGCGCTTGAGAAAAAGAACTTGACTTGGCAAGTTGGCATAAGTGTAACACAATATATTACCACTTTCTGCTGGGCTTATTCTCTTACTGTCATTGACCAGATCTGTTCAATGGCTGCCATTTTCAGTTGCAAGTAGAAGAAATCCCAAATCCACTTCCCCCCGCCCCCCCCCCCCCCCTCTACTTTCCAAGAAAGTCAGTTTATGTAATCGATTCTGGGTCTGTCTAGGAAGCTGTTCTGAAATTAGGGGCAGGGAGGGATGCAGGGGGAAGAGTGAGGGCTGAAGGATGAAGAAGGACCAAACATTAGACCTGACAAAGCTTGAAATATAAAACAAAAAAGCATCTGCGAGGCATAATAAAACAAAGTGTATATACGTGTTGTTCTCACAGAGTATTTGGCTGAGCCCGGGCAACGGGAAAGCATGCATAGCTAACGCTCCTGACTGTGTGAAACCCTTTGTATACTCCAGAGTCTCTGCAAGAGACCTTGATTACAGAGTTTGGCATGATACCCAATACATTTTTTGGAATGGTTTCTTGTCCATCACTGACACTCGTAATGAGAAATTTATACACCATCCAAAGCGGATAAATTAATTTCAAACACTTTTGACTTGGGTCAACAATGGCTATTGGCAGTGCCTATTATTTGCCTTTTTATTACAAAAACCCTACCAAAACAAAGAGCAGAAATTGCTCTTCTTCATGGTGATAGCATGGTAAAGACCCCGAGTATAGTGGAGATAGAATCTTGGCAAGCACATATATAGGTCAGAATAGATTATTTCACTTTCCAATGTAAATGAAAGTAATTTTCTTCAGTATGAACAGTTTAATAAATTCCCAGGATGGTTTTCATTAAGAAATTTATATATTGGCTAGTGTAAAAGTTTTTGAAAGCCATCGGTTGGCAGAAATAACTTGATTTTACTTCTACTTTCCCGATCCAGTTAATAGTCAAGGAATGAAGTATAAATTTGCTTTCCCTTTGAGAACTTGATTTAAAACTTGGATGCTTGTTAGCCTTTTAAAGATTATAATTGTGCATATTCTCATGCAGATATGCACACAAGAAATGGGGGAAAGGCATTAAAACACACCTACACACAAAAACCTGTGGATTGGAAGAAAACAAGAAAATTGCTACATTCTCTTGGGAGATATTGAAGTTATGGGGACATACAGATAAATTACTAGGAAGTTCCCACTATGTGCAGCCCAAATTAGATAATTTACTAAATTTTTTAATGTAAATTCTAGGGCTTTGTCTGATCTTGGACTTTTTCTGTGTGTTCTGTTTTGTATGTGAAAGGCACATGGATTTATTCAAGACAAAGCTCTTTTTATATGCCCAAGATATTGTAATGCAAGAATTTCTGCCATCCTTTAAAATATAACTAGAGAAATTACTGTAAGTAAATTATTTATGTTTTTAGAGTCATAGAATAATGGAAAAACATAAGACTAATAAATATTAAAAGGTGAAAAATAAAAATAGGATGTGAATTTTAAGGAAATGTAAAATAGGACAATCAGATGGGATTTGGAGTGTGAACACAGAAGATAGTGCACATGCACTTTTATTTTGTTGTTTATTGTTACTATTTTGTTTTCTTTGTTCAGGAACTGTTTATAGTTTTTGTTTAGGTTTTTACCTTACATTTAGGCTGCGTTGCAAAAGGAATGGCAAAAATGGTGTATGTGCTTTTTCTGAGAATTGCTTTGCAGGCTTTTTTCCTAAAAATGCCGATTTCCCTTTTATCTCCCTTCTTACCTACCTGCTTCCTTTGTGCAAGTAGGATTGTCAGAGGAAGGTAATAGTTGCTGTGTGCCTCGGCAGTCTGGAGGTTGGAAGGATGCTTCATGCAGCTGATACGCTGGCTGCACTGTGCATAGTGACAACTGAAATACGAATCCTGGGATGCTGTGCTCGTAGGTCCTGATGGCATCGCATGGACACCCATTATTAGGGAAGAACCAGAGCAGGTTTTCAGATGAGCTCAGACTAGATGATCTAATGGTCCCATCTGGCCTTAAAATCTGTGAGTCTATGAAAGACAGTCCTGCAGTTATAAGCATTTTAGAACTGTCAATTCCAGATTTACTTCAGTGTAAGAGGCAATTGCTTCCACGCTGAAATGCTGTTATGTATTATGTGCGCAATGTCATAAATGCTCTATAAAATAGTGATATGCAGCATGAACAAGGCATAACAAAGCAAAGCAGCTCATTGTAATAAGAATGAAGAGAGGTGATGCTTTTATTTGTAGAGGATGGGTGTTTGAAAGAGATTTGGAAAAGGAGTAGAGTGCATTTGGGGAACAAGAAGGAATGCCCTCCCCCAAATATAAAAGAGACTAAAGCTGCAAAGCCAAAGGAAGAAAGACTCAGGAAAAGAAAAAGAGGGGGTGAGTGAGATAGCAAGAAATTTAAAACAACCAAGAGTAGCAGGCAGCAAAGTTGCAGGATACACAGGATGAATGCAACTCATTTATTCACCCCCTTTATCTTTCTAGGACTGTGCCTGTACAGCTGTCAGTGCCTCTGCTGCTATGCTTTCTTTAACTTCCCTGCTAAAATATAGCAACAGAGAGAACTGGGATGGAGGGATGAAGTGCGAGGTGAGGGAAAGGTATTTTTTAGTCTCTCTCCTTATTAATCGAGCTGGGTGTGCATACCTGGGTGCTGGAGGATTTGTTTGAATTTACAGGTCCTGCAGGAGAAAGGGGCCCTGGCAAGTGGCAGCTCATCAGAAAGAATCAAGTGGCTGAGATGGAAGAGAGTGACTGAAAGATCTTTTCACCCAGAGCCCCAGCACCCTCAGAGAGAGGAGCTGTAGACATAGGTGTATTTCAGACTTGTGCAGTTGTATCAGAATCACTCTAAGTTCTTTAGTTCATTTTTTCTTTTTTTTTCTTCTTTTTTTTTTGGTATTTTTGTTCAAGATTAATATTCAACTTCTTTTCTGCTCCCAGTATCCATCTGGAGTATCCCAGATATTTTTTTCTGATAGTGTGGATTAATGTTAAACATGCTGAAGGGCAGCATGAGAGGGTGGAGCCTCTGTCCTGATGCAGACATCTGCAGCTGAGCTGTTTCCTCAAAGTACCTTCCCAAACAGCTCAACAGCCTCTGTCCTCCTACAGCACAGCAAAGTGTGTGCTGGAAATACTTACACTTGTAAGGCAGTGTGTACACAATTCTCATGAGAGAAAAATATGGTTTGTTGAGATAGGAATTTCTTTTTATAACCTCAACAATTTTGATAAATGTTTTCTGTAAGTTCTGTGGTTTGAATGGCTTTTTCTGAGAGAATACCAGTACTTTTCTTGGGTTATCAACAGCTTTCACCTGAGATGCTGGTTAAAGACAGTGTTCCTCTAAACTCACAAAAGTCTTAAGCCTTATTCCTTGAGCTAATCAAAGGAGTGTGATAATCATTCAGCTCTTATCTATGACACAGCATCTGGTGGGGTTTTCCTGTATAAATAGTGAAATGACCAGACAAATACTTGTGCTTTTTATTTTATTTATTTTGCAAATGAGTTATTTCTTCATCAATGCTTAGTTCCCATACATCTCTGGTTAAAGCAATAAGGAAAGGCACCATAAGGTGTGGCACTGCTAGGATGGGATTGCAAATTCATTACAGTTTCCCCCACATTCATGGAAGGAGGAAGTTGATTATCTTGTAATTGGTATCTCTTTGGGGTGATGCACTTCTTAAATCCTTATATGTGATGGGACTATCTAGTTGCCCTGAACAGATTACCTGCTGATCACTACTTCTGGGATTTACTGATAATTCTGAATGCCAAAATCTTTCTTAACTATGAGTGGGAGAATTAATTCCCACTGTCTTCGTTTACTTTCTAATGACAGCTAATACTGTATCTAAATTTCATTGTTTCAAAGCTTAGATACTAAGAAATCTCTTTACAATGGAGCAGACAGGATTTGCTGGCATTTCTACCTGTTGCTTTGATGAGACAGAGAATTATTTACTTTCTAACTGAATATCTTTGACTTGCTGTTCACTCTTAAAAGCAGCCAGGTGTTACCTTCTGAGGCACTTTCCCTTCTGTATTAGGAAATGGGTGTTACCTCTAAGGTCAAAACTGGGCACAAATTGGTGTTTCGGGTGTTCACCCAGGAATTTATCTCAGACTGTTTTTGCTACCTAGCTGATAAAACGTTTTTTGTTTCTTTTGCTATTATAAACTCTCTCTGCAATATCTCTCACACTTTTCATTTTATTTAAAATATAAAGTAACGAAATGCATTGGAGAGAAGGGTGAGGCACATTCAGACCTGTTGTAAGTGGTTGAGGACTTTTTATTTTCAGGACTGCAGCGGCAGAACTGAAACGGTCCCCAAAACAATCTCTTTACGAGTTGGCTCCCTGGCATATCTCCTCCCCTGGCCGAAATTCCGCAACTCCGTGTGGCCGCTTTGCTGCATACTGGGGTGCTCCTGACTGACGGTGCAGGGCTTCAGTAGTAAACAGTGAGTGGTGGGGATGAATGGGGCCGGGGGTTGGGATGGGAAAGGAGGGGAAGGGAAGGGGGAATGATATATTCCTGCCGCCGGGAAGCAAAGCAGAACCATGCGCCGGGTATCATTGCATAACAGATGATGTATTGTACAGCTTGTACCCTCTCCTAAAGAGCAGAGGTGGGCACGCCAAGGAAGGCTTGAGCCTGGCTCCTGGTGAGTTGCCTGGCTCTGGCCTGCCTCCATGGCCGTGAATAAAGACAAGTTAAGGAAGAGGCAAAGGGAACATGCTGGCATCGCTGTACTCCCTGTTACTCACAGTAACGAGATTGTTGTGAGGGTGAAACAAAGCCTTGCTGCGGGCAAGGAACGGGCTTTCTTGCCACAGATTGGAAAGCCCGAGAGACCTGTTCTCCCCAAAGCCTCCCTGCACATTGAAGAGCCTCCTCTTCCCCAGGTGAAAGGGTGGGAGGTCTCCAAACAACATCTCTGCAAGGACATGGGAACTTGCTGCCTTTTGCCCCTTAGGAACAGCATTGTGTCCAGGCTCTAGCAGCTACTGTTGCCTCTCCCTAGGGCAGCAGGACCAGTATGCTGCTCCTTCATGTGCACATCAGACCACAGTTGTCTCCAGATGAGGGTTTGTAAAAATGCAATTCATCTTCAGCCTTTAAACACTTAACAATGAACAGAAAATGGGTCTGTGAAAAAATCCCAACAAGATAAAATATAGAGGGATGTCTTTTCCCTCTCTGTGGCAAATCAAACACATTTATCTAAGGTTTTGATTTCTTTTCCTTTCACATCATAGTGAGGATCTTTAGCAGAGAACGGAACAGCCGGGTGATATATTTTTGGGTTATAACTTGAGAACAAAAGCTCATTAGGACTCAAAGATTTTATATGGATAACACCACCCACGGTTACTTTAGATAGGGTAGAAATGTTTTTATGCTTTAGGGCACAAACTAGCTATTAAATTACTAGGGAACTACAAATATCTACTAGACATATCGATGGGAGTGCAACCAGAACGCAGAGTACTACATAAAATAATTACATACAGCGCAGCTAATATTAGATCACATAAAAGTACATGACTGTTCTATAAAAATCATTTGCATCTCTGTATCGGACATTGATTGAGGGTGGCATAGGTTTTGTACAGGGAGATGCTGACCTAGCCTTCAAAGCTGTGAAACCTTGCAGCCTCTGCCAGCATTTCTCGGCAGGGCTGTGCCACTGGAACTGCCAGAGGAGCCAAGTTTCCTCAACTAGAAAATGTCCTCCTTTTTCTGTGGCTAGCTAGGATGTAGGAAACCCAAATGAGAGGGGATGGATTATCTGTCATGCAGAGAGGATCCACCATGCAAGTGTGTCCTTGACGTGTGAGCCTGAATTGGGGTCGATGACAAGGACAACTCTGACATCATATGAGTCATGTGAGGAGGGAGGGGTGTCGCTGCCTCCTGACGGGGGGACGCATCTGTTCCACGCTAGCTCGTGAGATGTGAAGAGGTTGCAGTGCTAAGATGCACATAGGGAGAGTGGGAGTGTGCTGCTTAGCAGGGCTTTTTTGAGTTTGGGGATTTCATCGGTGCTGCCTCTCTTCTGCTCTGTGATTCCCACCCCTCAGACGCAGGTGGTTGTTGGACCACTGCTCGCATGGTGGCAGAGGGGTGAGGGGACCAGGCTGGTGTGGGAGAATGTTGCAGGAAAATCAGTGGCAGATTTCCCAAATCTGTGTTGTCCCTCAGGGACTCCTGAAGGATAATGGAAGAAAAGCTTAAAGAAGGTCTTGTAGGGTGTGCTTTTATTAATTAAAGAGTGTATAGATATTGTTAGATTAGCTGCCAGATGTTCCCACTAGAAAAAGCACACTTTGATTTGCTAAGAACTTTGCTTAACTGAGAAGTCAGGGCACTTGTACAAGTGTTACTTTCTAAGTTGCATCTTTGTGCATCCATAAGGAAACATTTCTCTGAAGAGAAAAATCTAGGATTTGAACATGTATTGAAGACCACCTAAAGGTATGCACAAAAGTGGGGTCAGTTCTAGCTGAAGAACTGTAAATATTTAATTTTCTGACCTCTTTCTTCACCTCTGCTCCACAGTGGTAGAGAGCTAGGTCCTTGGAAGAGGTGGTAAAACAAAATCTCTTCCCTCAAGTACTTTCAATGTATGGGGTGAATACACATACGAGCCTCACTGGTAGTTAGTTAGATTTGTAGTGGGTTTGTTGTTTTATTTTTTGTGGTTGTTACCTAAAAGTTAATAACTTTAAAGAAGACAAGATGAGGAGCAGAGTGGGGAGGTCATGAGGGTATGTGTTTGCAAATCTAACAGCTGGAAGGTGCTGAGGTCAGTCATTGTGTGCCAACTGAAGTGCAGTGGTTGCAAGAGGGCAGTTCTGGTGTGAAAAGGTTAAAAAAGCAGAGGGAAATGCTGAGACATTGCATGCTTGGTACTCTGAAGTAAAGGGGGCTGGTGGGGAAATACAAAGAGAAATCTGACACAGTCTAGCAAGGTACTAAGAAAAGACTTTTAGAAACATCTTGGTGGATGTTGATGAAGCAAAGCAGAAATAGAGGTGTTGCCATCAATTGAAGTGTATATTAAGCAATCTTTATACAGAGAGCAGTTGTATTTCTGGCTGAGATTAAGAAATTACTAGGAAGTGAAGAGGATAATACAGATGCTGCTGGGAATTACTGTGATAATTTTCCTGTTGTGGATAACTGGCAAAGCCTGAAACCAGAGTCCTCAGCACTTGCATACAAACTAAATTCTTCTTGACTAGTGGCCACTGTAGCCACCTGGTGCAGAAGGGAACAGACTGGTCCATAGAAGGAAAAAAATCCTACTCCCCCAAGCATGGAGGGTGATAGGGGATGCTGTGTGCAGAGTTAGGGAGTAGCAATGTGTTGTCCTGTCCAGAGAGATTCTGCCCTGATCAGGGCCCAAGTCAGAAGTGAACTTCAAGGAGCAAAGCATCCGAGGAGGACCCTGACCCAATCCAGCTGCATTCCCTGTAGTGTCTGCTTCTGCTCTGCAAGACTTTGCCATGGAAAAGCCATACGTAGGTATTATTTGTATCCTTTATTATTTATCATGGAATTTTTCAGTCCAATTTTGCTTGGGAGCATAAGCTGGAAAAGTTTTGGGTAGAGCTGGGTTGTACAAATCCCACAATTTTTATCTTATCAAAATTGTGGAGGAATTTCATGTGTATAAGTGCAGGTAGGACAGCTTCTCACAAAAATAAGGACTCAGTTTTCTATACTGGATGTTTCACTCAACTCTACTATTAAGCCAGCATGGTAAGTGCTTGTACTACACTAAAACCCAGTTGACCAACTCATATTGGGACCCTATTGCTCTTGGACCTTGTCATGCAGGTTGAGAAACAAAAGCTTCTGACATATTGCGGACAGCATGGAATAAGCAAGTGTGCTGTTGTGGTGTGCTAGTTCATGGAGCAAGCCATTGGGAATGCCAAGGACTCACAGCACACCCAATTACTGGGTATTTTCTACTTGTGTCTCTTGGGGTTTTGTGTTTTTTAAGCACATGTGTGGACCTTAACATGCACATTTCCCCCAATCTGCTGCAGATGTCCTGTTGTGTACCTCTACCTACAGCAAAAGACAAGCAAGCCATGACAAGCTGAGCCTTCCTCCACTTGGGAAGGGCCACCATAGCAGCTTCCTCCTTCCTGGCAGATCTTCACAGACTACTTTTACTGATACTAGCTGAGTTGCACAAAATCCTTTCTTAGGCCTTAAGACTAATATAATTTACTCTTATTTTCTTCAGGTTTGGTTTTGGGCTTTTTTTTTCCCCTTCAAATGAAAGTCCCTAATTAATATTGAGATAGTATTTGTAGAATTCCTCCTTTTCTATCCCATTTTCTCTGATTTTCCTCATGGATATCCTTGGCTCTGGACCGCATAGTTACAAAGGAAAATGTTGGGAACACCACCTGTAAAGTGGTCACAGGTCACAGTAAAATGTGAGAGCACATTGAAGGGTCTTTGTAGTTGCTTCTTCTCTTATACAAAGATCTTTCATACAAATAACCTTGGGAATTTTTCTACATTTTGCTCCTGTATGGAGCCCTAAAATAGCCCCCATAAAAATATAGCTTCTGCTTTAGTGGCTCTCCCAGCACTGATTTTCGTATTAATCTCCCTGGCAATACTTATAAAAATGCTTGACTGTGGTTACGCAGATTGTCTGATGTGATCACTAGCAATTATGCTAATCATAGTGTTCTCACAGTTCATTCCCATCTGTTTTATCCACCTATGGATACTTGGAGTGATATAACTGATAAAAGAGACTCCAGTCACATCATGCTTTCAATTGCTGGTCAATGTATGTCCAAAGATTTTACACATACAGACTAGGTGAGGGACAAGGAGTGAGAGAATGGATTACAGAATTCCCATTTTTTATCGAAGAGGAATGGATGCACAAGACTGTGTAACATCCCAGGGATACCTGTGGCAGAATTGTAGACTGACTGCTGGTCTTTGGAAAACTTTTATATACAGATATGAAGCCACATAGGCTGAGCATAACTCAAGGGTGGTAAATGGGGAAAACAAGACCTCTCTGCTGCCATTTACTGAAAGAAGGAAGAAGAATGCAAGGACAAGGAGCAGATTTTGTTAGTCTGACCCTCTGATGTCATTAGCTGTGGGTGGAAGACAATAAAACATTGTTTTCTTTGCTGTGTGCCCGAAGAACTGCAGTTTGCCGAGTGCAACTGGGTTAGTGAAGACACACACTTTTCAAAATGCCAGCCTTGAACAGAGAGGCAGCACAGCTGGCACCTACTTCTGGAAGCAAAGAGAAAGAGATTCCTTCTCGTACGAGTGAGATATTCATCATGGCAGGGTCTCATCTCAGTGGTCCTCCATGTTACAGCCTTATTTCTGCAGCCCAGTGACAGTGCTGCCTCTCAGCATCAGCCAATGAGAGAGAACAGGATGGCCAACAAGGTGTGTGGCTGTGATGTGTCTAAAATGGTTACTGTCAGGGCAGTAAAGCCTTTTCTGGGAAGGAGGTTGAAGACTGTGGTGGCATGATGAGCCTGGTGAGAGCTGTATCCCTGACTGCTCACTTGGGTAGAGGTTTGGGGATGCAAAGACTGCAGAGAAGTGATGCAATGTGACTAGGCAAGAGGGCACCCTATTTACCAGTGGTAAAGTGTCTCCTCTTAGACACTGTTGCAAGCTGAAAAGGACTCTGTGCTTTCACACCTTGATGTCTCACTAATCCCTGAAGCTGAATAACAAACGATGAAAGAGATCTCAACAGAACAGTTGTTTGTAAGATATTGCACTGCTTCAGGAAAATGAAGCACAGGTTTATTACGTGAATTGCTGTGGTGAAGTGCAGTAACTTGTTTGGAAACTAATGGTCTGCTCCTTTACCCCTTCATAAATTTTTCCTATCTTTATATGGAGACTCAGTGCTTGGGAGAAATGAAGTGTGTCCAGTAAAGACCGGACAAGAAAACTGCTGGAATTTCCAGGTGGAGATGGGATTTGCTGCTAAGTGAAATCCTTAGTATTTCAGAAGTGTCCCAAATCCATGGAAAATGCTCTAAGATCTACTTTTCCTTACATGTGACTGTATGCAAACAATGAACTCCTTGAAAGAGGAAATTATGTGTATGTAGTTTTCATTATGTGTATGGACACACCTATAAAACTGGGGCCCCAGTTCTGACCTGAGGGTGTAGATGCTACCTTGATAAATGACAATTACTTTTCTGGAAAATGTGGATTAATCTTGGATAGAAAAAAACCCAGCAGCATTCACTTGGAGATCATTTATGGCTGTTGGAGGGAAGATCATGCTTTGCTGGAATATTACCTGTCAGAAAAGAACCCTTGGACCAAGAATCTTTCAGGGCTTTAGATGACATTCAGCAAAATCATATCCTTTAGGAGATGCTTTCCTGCAGCAGATCCAGGTCCGTGTCCCATTTCCGGCTAATACAACACACAATGGGACTACAGATTTCAAAGGAAATAAATTTTTTCCAAGAAGTTGTCAAACCTGTTGAGTCTAGGGAAATATATAGAGATGGATGGGATATGTCATTCTTAGGGGGATGAGTTATTTAAAGCTAGTCTGGGGTATGCTATTCTTAAAGGAATGAGATATTTATTAACAGACTTACAAATTCCTGTAATGATTCCAGTGAGAACAATGAAAATTGTAACTGACTAAACATAAATTTAGAGTTAAAAGTTAGCTTAAGCTTGGAATTTTCAAAGGCACTTAGAGTTGACCTGTGAGCTCTTCAAAGTTACTGGGAATTTTATGCCTTATGTCAGTAGAAAGAAAATTACTCTGATAAAGCTTCTGAAATCACACCATAAACTGATAAATACATACTTTCATCTTATTTCTGATTTGATTCTGATAAGTGCATATTATTCTAGAGTGGATGGGTTGTTTCAAATGAGTTGAACACTTCCCTTAAGAATAATGGAGTTTAAAAAAAAAATCTTCTTTTATGGTAGGAAATATGTCTTCTGCATCTTGCAAAGAACTTATTGCACCAAAGCTTTACCATACAATAATTAAAAATAGACAGTCTTTTCAAAGTAATTTGTTGAATGCCTAACTATATAGTTAAGTCACTGGGATATCATTTATAGTCTTAAAATAAAGTTCAGGTGTTTACAACGAGCCTTAAGATACTCAGCTGATAGTTAAATCCGTAACATATGCCCCACCTGGAAAATATGGCTCTGAAATAGCTGTTTGAAATTAAATTTCCATGTGAAGTTTGCCTATTTTGGGCCTCATCTCCAGCTGGAAGACTAAGATTAATTTCTTTGAGAGTTAACTCTCTCACCCCAGCTGAGCGCTGCATCCCCAACTTGTTTTTGTCCTTCTTGTTACTGTGATTTTTAGAAAGGTTTGATTGTTCTTGGTCAGTAAGCACTGGGAAATATGTAAGATACAGAGCAAATCCAAAATGGCTTTAAGGGGAAAATTTAGAGTGAAATGGTAGTCCTCAGAAAGTCAGTTGGAGTTTTGCCACTAATTGACATGGGGTCAGGATTTTATCCCTTAATTTCTCTAATGTTTTTACTTTTGATTACTTGCTATCTAAGTCTTTGTGATACATTAATGCTAGTTTATATATAGTGCCTGGTAAATCGTAAGATGTAACCCAAGTGTAAACCTCCAGTGTGTTTCTGTTCTGTCTTCAGGCATTTAAGGATGTGTCTTTTTGGCTACTGCTCTGCTGGAGCTGAAACTTTCCCAAAACTCACAGCTAAGCAGTTCAGTGTGTGTTGCATGGGACAGCTACAGAATTCCAATTACTGCAATGGTGAGTAACACTGAGACATGTAATCCTCAAATTTAAGTCATTAAAGAGGCTGTAAATGCACCCAGGAGCATTCAGTAGATGAAACAAATGCATTTAAATATAAATCTAAAAAAAAGCCTTCAGGTTGCAATACTCTTTGTCAGAGGCACCTTCTGTCAGAGGTATTATTTGGTATTTGTTTAGTGTATCAGAATTATCTGCAAAATGAGAATCACAGCCCTATTTCATTAGGCATTCTAAAGTACTTGCAAGAGACTCCTGAAAATCTAAGATATGTATGCTAAGAAACCTATTGCTGAAAGAATGATAGAGGAGGGATAGAAGCATACAGAGCGGTTCATATATGTATATGTTTTTCAGTTAAATGCTATAAAAGCAAAGATCAGACATCCTGATTTATCCTTTAACCTGCTCATCAACCAGCTAATTTTCTACAGTGTCTGTAACAGAAGTAAGTCTTGAGAAGGGATTTGGGGGAAGATTTAAAGAGGGATTTGAAACATTTGGCAACTGGTTGGTCAAATTTTCCATTACTGACAGTTGACCTCTGATTTCTAACTCTTGTGATTACAAGAGGTTCTAATCAGATTCTTCTATTTTTTGAGCAAGAGGCATGACTATGGTTTTGAATGTCATATAGACATCTATTATACAGTGCCACTTGATATTTATGCTGGTCAGTAATAGTCTGTAAATATGAATTTAAATGAGATTATTATATGTAGGAGGTGCCACTAAATTCCCCAAACGAGGCAAGAGCTCCGTTCACACTGCACATAACTGTACAGATACACAGCTTTAGTTGAGTGATTAGACATTATGTTGTTTTAATATAATTATCTCTGTGAAAATGATAGAATAAACAAGAAAATCATTTGTCTTTGTTACTATCATCACAGCATTTTTTAAGAAAAGGATGAGCTCTTGTCCTGGTTGCAGCTTCTCAACTAAAAATCAGATACCTTGCAGTCATAAGCTATGCAGTGTTGTTGCTGTATCATGGTTTTAGCAGTGCTCTTTCCGGGAGAGAGAAATATAGAGAAAAATAACTAAGTTTGTTTAGAAAGCCTCGTGCGCATTTCCTGCATTGTGGGGTATGCCTCTTTAGCAGTGTTTCCTTACATTTACTGAATTTGTGTTCTGTGTGATGTGCTGACAGCAGTTAGATTCCTTGATTGTGGTTTATTTCAAGATTTTTCGCTTGCAGCCAGTGAAAGCTGAATTAAACACTTTAGAATCCTAAGTGCATCTTTTTTGTTATCATGGTTATTGTTTTAGCAATCTTATTTTAAATACCAAAGCCTTGAGGCCTCGGAAAATGTTGCACATCTTTCAAAACCTGTGTAGTGGTGCCAGTTGTAGGGACTGACTTGTGACCAGTAAATGCAGCAATTTCTCCCAGAAGTGCTTGACATTAGAAGCAGAGCTATCTTCTCTTCTGTGGCTAAAGACACAAAATCAGTCACACGCCCAGCACCCACAGTTTATGCCTTCAAATTGTAACGAGATAAGAGACCCATCACATCATCTGCCTTCTAGACATGTTTCCCTCTGTTTCCAAACTCACCTTACTCAAAAGCAAACTTTATGGAAGAGGAACCTAATCACAAGCTTCTGCCATAGCAGGCAAGTGAATAAGCAGGGTTCAGAATGGTTTTTTTCAGCTGAAAACCGTATGTGCTGATTGCAACTTTGTTAAATACATAAATAACTGGAGCCCTTCCAATCAGAGTCAGCCAAACCTTTTAATCATATACAGAAGTGTTCCTCGTGACATAATTATGCTATCCAGACTCCTTCCCTTGCTGGAAAATATTCTGTCAAACAGTAAAATAATTAACATGGATTTTAAAATCGGCATTGACATTCTAATGTCTAATTAGGTAATTGTCATTGGCACAGCAATACCTATTAGGAGCATGCAATTTGTGGAAGGGGTTTTGATGGAACAGACTGCAGGTGCAGATGGTCTAACAGCAGGACTCTTACCCGATGTAAACAAAGGTATTTTAATTAGCCATGTGACCCTGATCATTGTTAAAAGGTAAGAGCTGTGCATTCATCTTCCCACCAGCTACTTCCTGGTCCTTTCAAGGGGAATGTTGAAATATCTTGACCTATGGCAAATTATGTACGGACTTGATTAAAATTCTCTTCAAATCTAATTATTGTTTCATTTGGCTTCTGGCAACATTAGTGCTATATTGCAGTTCGCTCAGAAGTCTTACCTACTTGCTGGGCTATTTTTGGTTTGTAGATCTCAATTGCTAACCTACACAAAGATATCAACTTTTCCTTAGCGTTCCAGGGAAGACTTCCAAGATATTGATGTTTAGTTTTCAGTAAGTGCATGCTGGAAGTACTTAAAATCATCCGGAAGACGTGAATTTTGTAAAATTATAAAAATTGCTTGCTGGTGAGTTTGCTTGTAACTCAGCACCAATCTTAGCTAAATTAAAGTTAATTGGGAAAACAGAAATGAAAAGCAGCTACGAATAACCTTGAAATGAGGAACACAAGAGATCTGATTGGCTCCCTGTGTTGTTTGCATCAGCTGTGGGAGAAGTACTGCATATGTTCAGTGTTCCAGAGCAGAGGCTGCACCTGGTATCTGAAGCAAAACTTCATGGAAACTTTGTGCATTTGAATTTTCTTATTTCTGCAAAGTAAACAAATAACTAAAAAAAGTTAAGGAAAAACACTTTTGTAATTCTTTTTTTTCTTGAGATTCTTTTTTCAGGGGGTGTCAATTATATTACAAACTCTAATTTAAGAGTATATTTTATTAGCACAGTTTGACCTTAATAAAGTTCAATTTTTTTAGCACTTAATCACATAAAAAACCCACACACACGCTTCATTAAAGTGATGTAGTCCTATTTAATAAATTGGAATTGTTCTTATGAGCAAAAAAATGAATTATTTGTACAGCTGGGGCCTTAAGCCGTACACTGCTTAGTGCAGGATCTGTCTTTGTGGTATGTTTTCTGCAGTGTTTAACTCAATGAATTACAGGGTACTGATCTGTAGAGCTGATATTCAAATACAGTGAAAGAAATCACTATATTCTCTCTCTCCCTCCCTCCCTCTCTCTCTCAGCCTGTAGGTGCTGTGAAAAGGCTCAAGCTCTGACTGACAAAGCTCCCTACTTGGTTTTTTAATAAATGTTCAATAAAAGTTTGCTAGGGTAAGTCTAGGCCATTGTGAGCACTGGTTTACAGTGTATGTGTGGTTTTTTGTTTTCACATTTGTGAAATTGCATTGCTGATATTGGCAGTAAATGTGCATAGTACCCTTCCAAGTCACTTCTGCAAGTCAATATTAAGACAAAAATATAAACTGTAAATATTTTGATTATAAATAGTTATATTACCATAGTTCTTTGAATTCTTGAGCTGTTGAGATGCATGAGAACCTAGATGATACACTTTGAAGACAGTTACAGTGGCTGCTCAGGCATATGATTTCTCTATTTAATGAAAATCCAAACAAATCTTTTCCCAGTAATTTGATTTGCTGCCATTTTTAGGGTGGGAGGATCTCTGAGGTGCTGGAGCACAGGGTGCATCTTGGTTATTTCATGAGGGACTGTCTCATGATATGGCTTTATGAATGATGCCAGATGGATTCTTTAATGAAATACATGGTGGTCTTTTGACTTTGTGTTTGGATCGCTCCAGAGCTGTAAAATTAAGAATCTGTATTCCCAATGCAGGTGATATAGACTGTGTACAATAGTTTTATTTTTTTAAAGCTATCTAATCCAAACAGAAAAACATTTATTGAAACAGTGGTGAAATATAAACTTTTATTATTAGGTGAAGTATCTCTGGGAAAATCTTTCATCTTGAGAATTGCATGGCTTATGTCGCTGCTTTCCAATGAATGTTTTTCCACTTCTGTCAAGCAAGTGCTATAGAAACCTTATTGTTTGAGTGTGAAATAATGTATACTTGCTAGTTAATTAGTTCAACCACCATGAGATAATCCTGAAGTGACATGATGACCGTCTGTGCTTTAAAATAAATAAATAAAAGCTAGAAAGAATACAAATGATAAACACACATCATATCTCTCCTACTGATGCTGGGGTTTAATTATGGGGGACAATTACCTACTGTAGTCAAAGGATTCGCACATTAATAACATTATATAGGGATAATGTCTTTCTAAGCTGCTATAGCATTTAAAAGCTGGTACTTATGTTGCAGTCCAGATTCCGTCTACCCATCAGTCCTGTCTGGATTATTGCTACATTATGTAATGTGGTCTCTTGTGAGTTTTTTATGGTGTAATTAACATGTGGGACTGACTTATCCAGTCCACTCTAATAAACCATCCTTAATGAGTGAAATAATAATAATGATAATAATAAATCCTACATGATTTCTGAACTTCTTGGTTACTCTTACTATGACATTTGTGTTTAAGCAAAATGAAAGCTCAATTAAACATATTTTATCTAATTCTACTCATGTGCAGTAGTCTTCTGAGAAGTTTTCTCTGGTTTTATCCAGGAAAAAACTAACTGCAATGGAAGGTAGAATGAATAGACAAACTCTTTAATTCTGCATTCTCTGCTGCTCCTTAGTCTTACACTTTCACAGAGGAGAGATACACTAAAACCTGTCAAAACTTAATCTCTTGCATATCCTTCTTAAATATTGCATTTTGTGCTCTTCCCACCATAAAACCTGTTACTGATCTCTCCTAGGAATGAGTGAAGGATTTGTGACAATATTACAAAAGCACAGGTAATTAGCAAATCACAGGAATATCACTGGTTTTCTTTTTTTCTTTTTGCAAAAGGTACTGCTTTTGGTATCATTTTTAGTGAACTCATTGAATGAGAGGAGTTCATAAGCAGTGTGTCTTCAGTAGGCATCAGTTTTTAGTAGAAGACAACAAATCAATGGTTTAAATTAATTAATGATAGTTGCTAATTTTCAAAAGCTTGGGGGAGAAAAACTGCGCCATAAGTTACTCATAAAGCAAATTATTTCTAAGAGTCTAGCTTTTTCTTTTGCATGTAATATATGTTATTGTTAACAAGTGCAGTGTCCTGGTGCTATGAGGAGTGTTATGGCTGTGTCTAATTCACATGATAACTGCTGTGCTTTCTCCTGAAATCAAAGAAGTGTTTTTCTAGCTATTGTTTGTTTCCTGTCTGATTTTTCCTATGTTGATACATTAATAACTTAGATAACGATGCACTGTCATTTTGCTTTAGAGCCGATGTTTAGGGGTATCGGGAAATTCTCTTGTTGGACTACCACAAAGTTAAAATTGCAAATATAAACAGAATGTATTGGTTTATAGTTGTCAAAGATCAATGCAATTCAGATTGATTCCAGAGGGGATTATTAATTTATAGCAGCTCTAAATTTGATCTTGGATTTTAGGGGTTCTGGTTTTATTATCCAATGGTGCTGGTTATTTTTGATGCCTTTAAAATCTGCTCATTCTCTGCAAATATTAGCATCTAGCTGGAGGCAGAGCTTTGAAGAAGAATTGATTAAAGAAGTTTTTTTCATGAAAACTCACATCAACCTGCATAAAGAAATCCATGTACTAACGTAATAACTTCTTAATATAGACATACTTGAATTCAAAGAATGCTATAGCATGTAATCTCTTTTTACATTAAGTATAGCTTAGGTAATACTTTCTCTTGGGATATGGTTTTTTTGTATGTGTTTTTTTTTTTTTACCAAACCATTTTTAGCATTCAGAGATGTGCTAGTAAAATATTATATCAATCAACATGAAAATGAAGGTGGAACAGTGTACCTTTATCCAAATTGCTGTAGCAAATATATGTGTTAGCTTTGTACAGCAAGGTTTGTAGGAAGTATCTTTTATTAGAACAAGATAAATAGCTGGGGAGAAAAAAAGGACATAATCTGCAAGAGGAACAGAAAACTTCTGCCAAGGAACTTTCTGACAGCAATTGCTCTAATTTAATTTCATGTTCCTCTACAAGAAAACTTACAGAAAAGGTGTAGTTAGCACCTGTGGAGCAGAGCAGTAGTATTGCTGAGGCAGAGGGAATATCCTCAGTGATCTGTGACAGAGGTGGCCAGCAACTGCAGAGCAACAGAATGTAAAATCATGATAGTCATAGAATGAGTGCTTGTATTGAATTAATCAGTTTTTCTAGCTAGTGCATACTCCCAGGGCTCCGAGATGGTGCTGCAGCAATGATGGACCCAGGCATCACACCTCCTAGTTTATAGGTAGTTACAGTCCAGTTTCTCTGAAGGAGCAAGAATTACCACTTTTGATCAAAATACACACTGTAGATCTTGACTGTCAGACAAACTACAACACGCTCTTTGAAGAAGAGGCTAGGAACTAAAATTCCTGACCTGACTGGATACCAAGAAGCATGGGCTCAATAGATACACTTGATTTATGGCATGCTATAACTTCCTTCATTAACCTAATTCTGCATTTCATGGACTATAAACTACCTGCTACTTTTCTTTTGCTGAGGAAGAACCACTCTACTATTTCTCTCCTCCTTTCCCTCCCTTCTTTGCAAACATCCTCTCTGTTTCACTGGTGCTAACTACCTTTTATTTCAGAGATGGTCTTATAAATACTCATCTTAATTACACTCTAAGCAACTGTTCTCAACTTGTTTTTAGCTTTGAAGTCTGTTGCTTCTATTTCAGACAAGAAATAGGAGATGACTCGTATGCCCAAAAGCTTGTGTTCTCTCTAACTGCACGAGTTGGTTTAACAAGGGACATTTCCTCTAACTACAAAGTTGTCTTGCCTCATTTCCATGTACTTGTGGGCCTCCCTAGATAATCAGGATTGAGAAATTGGACTTGGAGCCATTGCTTTAGGACAGACACTTCCTCTGGTAACTGGATCTGTCTGATCATTATCAAGCTTCTTCCAATGTGTGATGACTGTTGGTCATCACCCCTGGAGCTGCTGTACAGGTTCATGGGGCAGCATATACCCTGTTCTGAGGTGCATGTGTATATATATAGAGAGAGGATACTGAAACTGGTGTTTTTCTTGCTTATGAGCATTTATTCTTAATACTGGGATGTTGTATTGTGACTATTTAATAACTTCCAGTGTGAGGTACGATTTACTGTGTATTCACTTTGTACTGTGATGAGTTAGTATAATATTAACACTGCTCATTTAGGGAGATGATCTGGAGATTATCCCTGGAGCCTGGAGAGTATTGCTAGTAAGTAAAGAGCCTGTGTAGGTTGGTGAGCTTGAGTCTCATGATTGCTCTTCTCATTGCAAGTATGATGGTGCCTCAGGGCTCCAGTGTCTATCTTGGCTTTTTAAAATGTGTTCTGGATGATTTCTGACTCCATGATGTAGGTCTAGAGGTTTTCACTAACAGTAGTTTGGAGGCTGCCATTTCTTATGCTGATCTGCAATGCTATGGGTCTGATAACCTCTAGAAAGTAATTTGTATTAAATGTATTTTTGAGTATTCCATACATACTTTGATAAAGGAATTTGTTCTTACTAAATTTCTGATGGCAACGAATTAAAGAAAAAAAAACTTTTAGCCATGTGTGTGTTAGTTGCAACCCATGGTTGGTGCAGTTACCTAGAACCTGTTCTTTTTGCTGGGCTATGAAACAGTTGAGGTATTACATGACCATTTCAGTGCTAGTTTCCTGGGGGTAGTTTGTGAAGTTAACCTGGGTGAGTTTGTTAATGTATTTGAAGTCTAACAGTTAGGTGTCACTTTCTAGATGCTCAGGAGATGTGACAGGTTTCAGGGATGAGAATGAGAAGTTAGAGCACCAGCTTTTCTAGCAGTAGCCAGGAAATGGACCCAGTGGTGTAGATCTGAGATCTTAAATGAATAAGGGACTGTAAAGTCTTTGTAAAGTTCCTTGTAGTAGATAGTGTCTGCTAGTCTTATTCATGTAGTTGTTTCAGGTTAGCATGTTGTTAGCCTTATCTTTGCCTCCTCTTTGACTGAACCATAAGGATTTGAGAAAATTTAAAAGCTTTGTTAGTGACTGATTCTGTTCATTAACAGTTTTTTTTGTTGTTTGTGTTTTGTCACAGTCAAGGTAGTGATGAAGGTGGGAAAGGGATGCAATGTCTAGAAGTTTTTTCATCTTGGCTATGAAAGAGGTCTTGGACATATGATTTAAAGAAAAAAATCCTTTAATGTCCCATATACTCGTAGGTCTGGGGGTAGCTTCTCTGTAGAAGTGTACGTCTTATGGAGAAGGTTTTTTTGTTATTAATTTAACAGGTATAACAGGCTAGTGCCAGATGTTCAGAAGGATCTCTATGGTCATGGACACTGTAGCTTTGGATGAGGTTGTGGTGTCTTGCCAGGTCTGTTGGTTTGTGTGGTTTATTCTGTGTACTCTTTCTATGGCTGTATGTAGAACAGTACCAGAAATTGTTGATGTGTTTCTTATCTTAATGCTGTGATTAAATTTAAATGACTGGAGATCAGTTAATTGTGTACATACATAACTAACTTATCTACTACAGTAATGCTTGAGGATTTGCCAAGGTTGGGGCTCTGTGGATCTTGGCCAAGCAGCATATAATCCATTCCCAAAAGAGATATTTCTCTGATCTCTCCTATCCTTGTTCCTCAATATTGTCTCTCTAGTTTTTACACACACTTTGTGTATGTAGACCTAAATTAAAATGAAAACTTTTCAGGGAATGGCTTGTTTATTACTTTGGGTTACAATGCTTACTGCAGTGAAAATTCTGCTTGTTGAGTTCTCTGAGGACACCATGAATACAAACAATAATAGTACTGAATCATGGAAAGTTACGCTTTCATCTGTTTGATATTTACATTCTTTATGAGGGAGAGACTCGGCCATGTTCATACTTTTGCATTGTGTGTGAACATGCTTTTGCTGGAGTTCTGGCATGTTCACTTGGTGTCTTGCTGCTTGCATTAGGTCCTGCTCTTACACTGCTCTGCTGAGCTCTGCAACAGCTCATGTCCAATGTTGAGTGAACAAAAAGATACTAAGCTCAGAGAAAGCAGAGAAATATGGACTAAAGGTGAAGTTGTCATGAATCCCGAGAGTAAATCCAGTTGTCTTTTTCCTGGCTTGGTCCTGCCAGGGGAGCAAACTTGCCTGGAAGTGATGGGGGACCATGAGGAGGAAGCCCCTAGTCCTCTCCCACAGGCACCTGCTCTGAGAGAGGGGTGAGGTGTGCCAGTTTTACCATACTTTCATTCAAGAAGGTGTTTTTCCTCACATGAGAGTACCTCTCAAAAATTTTTTGTCAAACTCCTGTATAAAGAAAAGCAAAAATGAAACAGCCCAGACTCCTTTCCAAAGACATCTATGTTACATATATATATGTATATATATGAAATTTATGAAACAAAAAGAAAGCGTTTCTATCCCATCACTGGACCTCAGACTCCTCTTCTTCCTTCTTGCATCTTTTGCTAGTTTCATGATCATGAAAACACATGCAGAAGTAATCTCCATGGATCTGGGGTAGGAGAGTTGTTTGTTTTTGTTCTCTCTGAAAGGGACTATTTTCTCACATAGTTGTGTGGGCGCACAGCCATGAGGGAAGGGCCTTCAATTTTAATTTTTTTTTCAGGTTTACCACTGGTTCATGTCCTATCTGTCTAACCTGTATATTTACATTTTTTTGCTTCTCAGTATTCAGTTATGCTGTATGTACTGCTAGGTACGCAAAGACAATAACAACATTAGTCCATAAAGGCAGCCATGAGTCTTGGTACTCAACACAGAGAAAATTCCTGGGAAGTGCAACAGTCAAAATCATGCAAATTACCAAATGTAGCATCATAAAGATGTAATTACAGGACCAAAATGCCAAATTTTCAGTCCTTTTCTGATTAGTTGTTGGAACAATGAGTTATCACAAGATTGCTACTTGTTAATATTGGCAAATCAACAGCTGCTATTCTTTGGTATAATAATATCACTTAATTCTGTGATTGTCATGTATCTAGTTTTACATCAGAAATGATTATGCCCATTAGGATTAAAGTCATTATACGGTAGGATTAGAATGGAACATGAATTTGGATAATGACAGTGTTAGTGTCACTATAGATTTCAAATTATATTAATTTCTGTCAATATGCAAAAATACATGAGAAAATCTTTTCACACTAGAAAACATTTTCACAGGGACTGGGGCATGTGTTTGTTTCCTGGTAATAGTATTCAGATGATATCCAGGCTATAATTGAAATAGGATTGTATAATTTACTGTCTGCTCATAATAAGAATATGCACTCTGTCGTCAAAAATTCAAGCACTGTAGAAATGATCCCATCTTTGAGCAAATGTTGCAATTACTTCAAGCTGTCGAAACTCTGCTTCCTTTGAACAGAAGTGTCCAGAGCAAATACTGTAACAATGAATCTTTTTATCATTCTCCAATCCCATTTGCGATAAGAGGAATTCCTTGGGGATTACTTTAAATTCTGTACATTAGCAGCAGTTCCGTGGGTTAAATCAGATAAAACAGGCTCTTATCAGATTATTAGTCACATTAGGCAATTACATTCTTATCTCTTAGAAATAATTCGTGCAGCCTTGGTGCTTATTTCTCCTCATTAGAAGAGGCTAATTCCTGATTAAGATCTTTTGCCTTCCGTACAATAAACCTTTATATTGGATTTGCAGCATAAATTGAAAAATACCATGCGGGCAGAGAGGGACAGCTGCACTTCCCTTTTAAAAATACACCTCACCTATCGTTTGAACACCAGCCATGCACATTTGCTGCCTGCAGTTTGGGATCGAAGGAGACAGCAATGTAGCTTTCTGCCAGTATCAAAGTTAAGGACCTCCAAGACATGGTTTTCTGGGGCAGGGAAAGCAAGTATGTTTTAATTTAGTTTTATGGAGTTTGGTTTAAATTGCATGAAAATTGAAGTAAGGGAAGGATGTTTCTCACATCATTTGCATAATGGCTCAGTGAACAAGCCCACCACTGGGATGCCTTCACAGTGAGCATCCTGTGCTGTGTAGGTGAGGGATGCTGGCTCAGGGATGGACCCTAATCCCTGGTATGTGTTGCTCTTTTTGAAAGTTTTTTGCAAACATAGAGTCACATGTGTGGAGCCATGGTTGCTGGTAGGTATGTCTCAAATGAGGGCTGGTGTTTACTGTAGGAACTGGATCAAAGTTGTTGTGCTCTTTCATGTAATTAACTCAACCCAAAAGAGATATCTAATTGTGTGATTTACTTAAGATAAGCGAGGCACTTGGGAAATGTAAATACTTCAGTGGAAGGGATGCATGGGAAAAAATGAGTGTCAAATTGCTCCATAGGTCTGTCATGCTTCCATTTCTGACATTTCTGTCAGAAGCTGGTTGCTGAAACAGATACCTCCCACTTCCCACCCTTTCAGGAGCATTTGCTTTTGCAATTGTTTTATACTATATCATCTCTACTGCTGTTCCTTGTGCACCATCATGTATAAATCTGTTTTACACTTGGAGGCCTCAGCCTGTGTACATGCATGCTGGCATGAGAAATGAGTACAGTCAGTGTTTCTTCATTATTTTTGTAAAGGATTAGGAAAATATTTCCCTTATTAGAAGTGAGATGATGGGAAGTTTTCAAAGACAAAAATATCAAACACCTAATTCCTATTAAAAACAAACAGGAATTACGTGTCTGCCAATTAGGACTGTGAAAGTCTCTCTGGTGGTCTTTAGGGTTGAACCAAATTACATTGAAAACCAGAAGGGAATGTGTTATAGATGAAGTGATTGCTTGAGACAAAGTGTTCCCTGTTAGAGGTGGTCCTGAGTGAAATTTTCAATGTCTGTACATGTCCAAGAGATGTCATTAAGTTTACAGAGCACCTCTAGTAAAAGTTCAGTGCACTGGCTGCACGAATATTGCTATGTGCATTGCTTCCACTTAGTTCTCATATTTTGCAAGTAACGTTAAAAATTCTTGCCTAGAGTCATTGTGTTTGGATATGTATCCAGTGGATTGCATGGGAAAGGCTAATAATTACTTAACTTATTCATAGAGCTCCTAGAAGACAGTCCTGTGGCAAAATTTGAACCTTCAGGGTTGTAGCCCTTCAAAATAGGAAAGGAAAGCTCTATTAGATTAAGAAACTGCTGATCTGTGAAAGAGGTTAGAGCAGTTCTTTCACAGATTGCAGGACGAGGAAAGATGTTGCACAGATGTGCAGGTGCTTGCCTGGGCAGATCAAGGGCAAGGACTTGAACTTGGATCACCTTTGTTATGCAGTGACCAGAGAATATTGAACCCTCCCCTCTCTCTGCCCAAAGTGCTGTTAAAGCGATCCTCAGGAAATGCTCCCACTTCAACTAAGTTTCTTTAGGCAGAAATATTTGACTTAGTCCCAGCTGTGTGCTGCCACACAAGTCCAGAAGCTCTGAAAAAGATGCTGCACAGATAATTTCCACAATAGTCTGCACACAAAATAACATTGTCTAAATAAATCAGAAGTTAGAAAAAGGAAGGGTTATCTTTACATGGCTTTCTGAGGTATAAAGATTAAGTGACTTCATCAAATCTTGGGAAATTTGGGGTCAAACTGAAAAGCCGAGCCCACATCTTCTACTCCCAATATTGCACTTCAGATCTGCTCCTGGCTGTGATTCAGGCCAACAGGGTTAAATATCTGTGGCAGTTGTATACTTTGAGTGATGGGGGCTGAAACCATTGTTCTGACTCTAGATGGCTCTCAGGCTGCGTGGTTCCTTACTCTCCAGCTATGAAGTAGAAGCAGACTAGGGTCCTGGGGCTGCTCCATGCAACTCCCAGTTGGCCAGACAGTGAATAACTCCAATATCAAGGTACAGATGAAGTGCACAAAGAACTATTTATTAAACTATTGTAGGAGGAAAAAGGTTTAGGGTGGTAAGGTCTCTGAGATCAGAAGTTTTCATAAGTGGAAGCTGATTTGCTGTTATTTAATCTTCACTTGAAACAGGGTAAAAAAAAATGATCAATGGAGTAGTAGGTCTTGGTTGTTTCTTTAGAGTTGTCCTACTTCTCTGGGTAAACTTGGTTAATAGATTCTGCTTGTGGAATAATTTTATTATCATTATTATTGTTGTCGAGCCTTTTGCTCTGGCTTGGTTCCATTTATGAGGAAAGTCTGGTGGAGCAAAACCAGCCTGACAGGGTAAAGGGGTCTTAAGCAAGCTCCTGTGCTAAAGCTAAACTCTTGGCTCTTACTCAAGAGTCAAGTGTGAAATGTTAGATTGCCTAAGGTGTGATAGAGTAGACTATTTTTCCTTTTCTAATAACTATAGCATTTTTGTCCACTGTGGTATTTCACAAGTTCTATTTCCCTGTCCATTTAAGAAATGTGATATGGGTAACTGAACTACATGAGTTTGTTAATCTTCTTCAGCTTCTAATAGATCAGTATTGGCCAATAAACTGCAAACCTCACTCTGACTAGGACTGAGAGGAAAAGGAAAAAAGAAAGCCTCTTCAAAAGCTTTCATAGATTTTATTTTTTCTCTTTTTAGCTAAAAGAAAAAATTCAGAGAGCTGCTACTTTCCTGGAAAGCCTGTAAGTTTCATTGGAAAAATCCCAAGCCAAAACATTTCAATAGGAAATGCACATATTTCTGTTTGGGTTTTCTCTCCTACCTCCCCCATTCTCAAGTTGCTAGACTCAAATTGTTCTTTTATATATATCTAAAAATGAAGTTTCCTACCAATGGATGCTGTTAGCTTCTGTGCAAGCATTCTTAGAAGTGTTAGATGTTGATTTCTAGAGCTCACATTAGCAGCTGTCTCAGGGTAGCAAAGAGCTCAATTAATGTGACCATAAATTTGAAACAGTTATGAACTACATTTCTTCTCATCTACAGTTAGAAGCCTTTTCTCTTCTAAGTACAAGTATTTTTAAAATGTGCTTAATAAAGTTATTTTTGTTCCCTGGCTTTTCCTCAAGGTTTGATGCTGAATGAAAAATGGACAGCTCTCTAGGAACAGTACATAGTAATGGTTGCTTTGCTGCAGAGGGATTTGTGAATTTTATGCTTGTGGTTACTAGGTTTAACAAAGTTGGTCTCTGTGGGGCCAGCAATTGTAGTGTAAGCATAATGGGTGCTTGTGACACTAAGAGACTTTATGACAAGGGTAATAACCTGCTTATGGTTCTTGTAATGCCCTATGAGATTGTTATACCATGACCTGCCTTTGAAATCACATCAGATGTGGACTCAGCTCTGAAATATATAGCTTAAAATGACCATATCTTCTACTTCTCCCCTATGACATTACAGGGGAGTGACAGAGAGGTGTATCATGCTTGCTGAACATTCATTCTATATTACAACCTGTGCATCCATAAAGAGTTGGCTAATTTCCAAGTTCCTTATGTGGGATGGTAATAGTTGCTTCTAGTTACCTTGAGTCTATCCCATGACCAGAGACAAGAAGATAACAAATAAGAAACCTTGTTAAGGTACTAGCTAAGCTGTTAAGAACTATATTTGTCGTAGCGACTGGATGATCACTCCAGGGAAAGTTGTCTGCTCACTCCAATTTCGATTCTCTGGGATCCCAATATACAGATTTTTCCTTCTGTTTCTCATTGCTATCACAAGATCATTGCCTGTTAATCATTAAATGATATCTGTGTATTCCCTGCAATTCTTCACTCTTGGAAAAACTGTTTCCACATGGAATCTTTCCAAAGCTTTAATTTCCCCAAGGATTGCCAAAATATAACTTAATAAGAAAACAGAAATATAACAATATTTTGCTTTCCCTTTCAATCTAATTCTTTGTTGCTATTATTTTTGAATCTAGAATTTTTAGTCCTGAGTCTTTCAGCACATGTAGAAATAATTGCCAAAATGCAAATTTGCCAGAGTAGAATGAGAACAGCATAAGTTCAGTGGCAGACCACAATGATCCACAACAATCTGTGGACTAGCTAGCTCATAGGGGTGTTGAAAATCCTGGAGAAAAGCAAGTTTATAATCCATAGGCTTATGTTTGCTACACAGGGATCAGCAAATCAAAAAGATTTTAAAAAACCCTAAACCCACTGGGACTTATTTGGTGCTTGAGCACAGGGATGAAGTCATCCTTTAAACAACCTTCTCACCAAATTTTCTATGGTTCAGTGTTGCATGATGCTTTGTAACAGAAAATGCCTTGCTCCCCAAAAGACCTTAAATTCTATTTCATTTTAAAGAATATTTCTTGTATATTATTGCCATGTTCTCATTCGTGACAATGTACTTACTAAGGTAGATTTCCTGAGCACCTCAAAGTTTTTCTTGTGAATCTTGAACATTGTAAAAGTAGCTTTTAAGAATTTTAAGTTTGGTGGTTTGGAAAAAAATTGAAATAAATATGCCAGGTCCCAGTTTTCTTCAGATAAAGGCAGGTATAATTCTCATGTACGGTACATGACCTGTTTAGGGTGATGGTTCTTGCATATCTTAGGTCAAAGCTGTAAGATGTGATGATATATCAGTTTTCTTTCTGGCTTTAAATTGATTTACCAAGAGAAGAAATTATAAAAAAAAAACCACCAAAACAAACAACCAAAAACACCATCTAGAGCTAATATTTAATCTTTCCACTTCCTGTAGCACCGTGTATTTAAAACATCATTACTTACATCCAACTGGGTCTTTTCCAATATCACTCACAGAACATGGAAATTCTCCAACTGACTTCACAAGTTTTTGGCTTGAGGCCTGATATTGGGAAGTGGACTGAGCATCTGCCTGAGCACTACTCATCAGTGCCTGAGAAGCAGCAGCCTGAACTTCAAGCAGTGCTGTGTCTGATGACCTCTACAGTCACACTGTGGGAAACTGATTTACCAAGGGGTCAAGTCATACCCTCGGCTGGGTTCTGCCCCATTTTTTGATTTTCAGCCTCTTTGCAAGGATTGTATGTACTGAATGTGGCATTTTAAAGCCATACAAACCCTCAGATCCTGCATTCTTGAACACACTGGAAACTTTACCAATAATGGGGGTGAGCACCTACTGAGTCCTGGTGCATGGGGCAAGCACTGATTTATAAGGATGATAACTGCACAGCACATGTAAAGGTCTGCTCAACTCAAACTTTACAGTAGAAGTGATATAAGGATAATTGCTTTTATAGCCATCCTTACAAAGATTTTAGTGCCTTTAAACTTTTATTTGCTTAAATGCAACAAAAGTTCAGTTGTAGTCATAGCTGTTTATTTTACAAGGCAGTTATAGGTGGATTTTGCTGCTGGTCAGGTTTGTAAAAAATACCTTGACTATTGTGTTGAACAAAATAGTTTTCTCATTTTGGTTGTCCTTTTGTGTATTTTTTCCTGTTAGCACAATTATAGAAAGAAAAGGTTTTAATGCAGCTTTATCAGGAATGGGAGTTGATTCAAAAATTCCACTGAAATAGATAAGACCTTCACAAGAAATCCTTTCAAAAAATTGTTTTGGTTTACTGAGCCATAAAAAAAAAAGAAATAAAGTTAAAAAATATGCAGATGGTTTTAAGTCTTGGTGAATAATTAGCCAAAATTTTGGAATTTGGATTTGATTTTGTTAAACTTTCAAAATCTGTTGACTGACTGGAGACTTCCAGTGCTATGATGAACCTACAAATCTGTTCCAGTTGCATTTGCATGTGAACAATGTGCACAAAATGTACAAAGGACCCTAATTCTGAAATCATTTAAATACACTAAGTAAATTTAAGGAAAATCAATGAAGCATTCCCCCAAGTATATTTCATTTAACAATCAGGTAGGAAAGAGTTAACAAGTCAAATTGTGCCCTCTTTCCAGAGTGGTTATTGCCTTAGATTGTATGTGGCAAAACAATTAAAAGTCAGTGTACAGGATGGATTTGTCTGTCTCCTGAAAAATAAATAGATTCATTTTCAATAAATCATGTGAAAGAAGTTGAACCCAAAACTTGTTATTCATGTTACCTGTGATCTTGCGTGTTTAAACAGTTCTGCTGCTTTGGTTAGCAGTGATGCAGATCCTACCACTATTTGCAATCCTTCATTTGCAGTTCTGCAATGCAACCTTTGATACAGACCTTTATATATTTGTTTATCCATACACCACACTCTGTCTTACTACTGAATGTTTTGAGGAGGCAAACATTTCACCAAAAGGATAACTATTTTTATCCCTTTTGCCTTTCTTCAGAAGGAGATAAAAATGTAATCTAACTGGAGGAAAGCTCTATTAAGAGGGTGAGAAGAACAGAAAAAGATTGTATTATATTGTTTAGATCAAGATATTAGTATGTGTGATCTGGTTTCACATAGACTTCAAAAACAAAGGCAACTCCTTTTGAGTCTCTAGCAATGTGACTGGCTCTGTAAGATCAGAGCTCAAATTTACATGGATCTGTATTAGTTCAGGTATGAAGAGTTTCATTTTGCTGATCTTTTGAAGCAAATTCCACATAGCAGCACAAGAAAGGGCTGCCACATCGGATTTGACACCCTCCAACTGTGCCTTATGCCAATGTTTTCGTTGGTTCTCTCCTTACAAAATAGCTCTTTGCCAGTTTTCTGAGGGCTCCATCCTTTCTTTCTTTTTCTTTTTCTTTTTATTCTTTCTTTTCCCCCCTGTTTGAGAACGGTTTAGTTTGGGATTGTTGAAGTATGTATAGAAATAGCCATGAAGCAGAGGGAAAGGAAGAGCTGGCTTGCAAACCCCCTCTGTTTTAGTTGAAAAAACAACCCTATTAGAAAATGATCTGTTGTTTTGTTTTGGTCTGTAAACAGTTCTTAGTCTGTGTGCATTTATTAGCAAAACATGGGTGTCATTAATGGCTTTGCAATTTCTAAGATCTGCACATATGAAGTGTAAAATACACTGAACCTTGCTCAGCTTCTGGCTTATGTTTCTTCTTAGGCTGTGCGTATGCATTCACTACCTGCTTTGGCTGGTTGTTTCTAGCTTCCTTGCACTGACTTCAAGCTTTCTACCCTCTGGGCACAAGACAGCTCGGAGACATGTGGTTGCATGCCCACGACCTTTATGGCAATCCCTTTTTCACATAAAGGACTGTAGAAACTGTGACTGAATACAGAAATTCCCATAGAGCTATGGATTAAGCTATGGCAGCATGAGGCATGGCAGAAGGCAGCCAAAGGCACGGCAAAGTGCCCAGTGCAGTCCTGGATGCCTCTGGCTGTGCTGCGCACAATGCCGGTGTACAGTCCTGCCAGGGATGGTGCTTGTGTGTTTGCTTACTCTGCAGATCACACAGGCAACCAAAATGTGACCCGATGTACTCAGCAAATTGAATTACTGTTAAAATAACACAGCCAAGGCAACATAGAGCTCGCTCTATATTGCTGTTGTGGCTCAAAAGCTGCTCTGAGCAAATGGTAGTAACTGACAGCTCCTATATTATGCTATATATGGGCCATACCAGCATCTTACAAGCTTATCTTTTGCGAGATGGATAATATTCATAGTTCCTCCCTGAATTCTGCAACTTTGTCAAAGATGTAGCATTTGGTTTGCAGGCATGATGCACTGTATCAAGATCAGCAGTTTTCATACTGTTTTTCAGAAGCTACTGCCACACAAGCCTCCCCTCAGTAGGTGGGAAGTGGCTTGTGATCTAAGCTTTGCAAAGAGAAACATGCAGGGTGACTTCATGGCATTCAATACAGGCTGTTCTACTCCCCAGAAATGGTAAAACAGCCACATTTGCGATAAACATCTTGATTTATAGGTGAGCTCATTAATGATTTAAAGTTTGGAAGGGGTGAGGTGGGTTGCATACACGTTGATTCTTAGGTCTTCATTTAGGAAGCTTTGAAGTTGGAGCCCTTTAGAAATTCTCTGAAAATTTTAGAAATAACATTTCTGTGAAAACGTAACTCAAAATCTGGTGGCATATGGTTGTATTTAGGTGACTAATACTCACTTGGGGCCACCTTCTTAATTTACTGCTGGCTTCACCATTCATGAGTAATGCATCCACTCCTAGCTCATGCCAATAAAGCTTTATGCCACCACACATATAATATTTCACTACATGTCTTGCCTTCCCCATTGCTATGGCACTTATGCAGTTTGTGTTAACAGATAATCACCAAAATGAATAGCACAGTAAAATTATGTAATTTGTAATTAGCTGTAACAATTAAAAAGTCTAAAAGCAGACCTTGTAACACCGAGACTCCGAAGGTACCATTATGTTGAGTTTATTTTCAGATCATAGTAACAGCGTATAAACATACTTTGTAAAGTAAAGAGTTTTTCTGCAAGAAATGTTTTTAAAATAAGGTGATTCTTTTAAGAAGGCGTATCTGGTGAGTTGGATCATAGCAAAATGTTTATTTTTCTGACAAAATGTTTATTTTTCTGTCTTTTACACTGTGAAAATTGTCATTTTTTGTTTTACTATAAATCATCCTGAGTTCCAGATAGCATCAAGAACAATGCCATGAAATTCTCCAGTGCCGCCTTTCCCTCACATCCTGGGTTTGGTTGCTTTCAACAAAAACTTTTCAAGGCTGCTGTGACTTGTACATAAGGGAGAGTCTCATCTACCTCTGAGACCTGGTTGTCAAATTTTTTACAGGTGATGTAAACTGGCACATCATCATGTAGTGGTGTTTGGGTTTTGGTTGTATGTTGTTGGTTTTTGGTTCCCCCCCCACCCCCACCGCCCAGGTCAACACTGGGGAGATGAGTGTTCTCTAGAATGTAAACTGGAGAATCAGACCACAGAACAAGATACAGGAACTGAGAGCTATTTTTAGTGAGAACAGGTTCATGAGTGGAAAAAGGGGAGATTAAAGAGGACAAAGAGAAAAACTCACTCATTGCCCATGTGCAGTGTGCTCTTGCCCTGGCTCCATCAGTTCAGCCTGTGTAAGTGTCATTCATGATGGGGTCACAGAGTTATGCTTTCAGTTGTCTGGAAGCTGTAGGTCATATGAAGAACATCTCTTAAAGGTCTGACAAAGTATTTTAGACAGAAGACATAATTTTTTAATTCTTCAAAAGACAAGTTAAATGTATTCATTGCATAAGAAATCTATAATTTAACAGCAGCTGTGCAGAAGCCTTTCCATGCTATAGTGCAGTCTACTATATTGATGATTTCAAATATTTATACCATCATCCCACATTCATGAAAAATATTTAAATTAAACATGCATGGGAACAGATGCCATTCTGTTCTGGCAAGAAAACCTAGTCATAAACTTCTGCTTATAAAATGTTATTTCACTTGACCCCTATCAGTAGGAACTCATGAAAATTAAACTGGGGAAGGAAAAATATTGTATGTAAGCTCTTTTCTCAGTGAAACTTTTGAGTGGGTATGTGAAGACAAGATGTTTCCATTAAAAGCAGATCACAGTTTGATTTGGTAAGGTGAAGCTCACTACTTTAACTTCTAATTCAAGAGTCAGTGCCCACTTAAAAGTTTCTTTTCACCTGCAGAAGGCACTTGTTATGGAAGCTTTCAGACCAAACTGCAGTTATTCATTTCAGTATTTAGTGTTTCTATTAATTGTTAGAGATTATATAAAGTAACTCCATTCACATTTGGATTAAAAAACACAATTTTACTTCTGTTCTTGCTATACTAAAAATCCAAAAGGAAAATGTTGCTTGCTAATTCTAACTAATGAGATGTTATGAAATAGGGAAAAGGGAAAGAAAATGTCATGTAAAGATTGCAGGCTAAGGATGTCATCAGCTTCAATCTATTCAAGCTAAACATTTACATCTCTGCATGTAGTCCATATAGGACTACATATCCATTTGACTAGCATATTTGTATCTTGGCCTAAACAAACAATTGGTTCTATCTATTGTATCTAATCTATCTTGGCATTTATACAGTCCTTTGAATTGTGCTTTCTGATGGAAGTTAGAAAAATAAGAGGGTGATTTCATGGTTTTCTCCACTTCTAATAGATCCTGTTTGAGGTGTTAGTCTTGGATTTTCTTTGGGCCTTGCATTTTAACTGTGTTAACAGATTTTATTGTGTATGTCATCCCTTCCCTCTCCCGAATGGATGTAAAAAAATTCCGGGATTTATTGACACCACAACAATTATATCGTATGTTATTTGTCATCTTACTCCTGTTATAGTTTGCAAAAGGAAAAGGGGAATCTTGGACTTACACACGTAGCTCTGCTTTTCCATATGATACCGTCCTGGGAATCAGAGTTGGACTGATAGAAAGTTTGATCATCCTGGGGTTGAAATTGTCTCATGATACTGAGCAGTGACAATTAACCAGTTCTGCAAATGCATCACGCCTTACATCTGTCCAGAGCTCAGAGTTCCGCCTTGGTTTTAATGAGAGCCTCTCAAGGAAAGGATTCGTTGGATTGTGGAGAGAGGTCTGTTAGCCTGGTGGGGACGCGGTTGGGGGCAGCTCGGTATTGCAATGTTTTGGCCAAAATCATTGAGTGGTGATGCCTGAGAACATGAGTTGCAGTGACAGAAACGCAAATAAGCTACAAGACCTTGCAAATTGTATATTAATGAAGATCACCCTGCTAGTTTGGCACAATTTGTCTTATTCTGCTGACTCTACAGCAGAGTTTCTGGTAGATTTTTGCCCCCAATTTTTATTAATATTATACTAGATAAGAAAATATTTTTAAATCAGCAAGATTTCGCAGTTAGGAAGTCATCAGATTTCCCTCCACAGTGTTTCTGTGAAATGACAAAAAAAAAGGCAAGCAAAAGGGGCAAGAGCTGACAGGTGATGTGACAAGAGGGTACCTTCATTTTTGTACTCAAAGTAGTGTACAAATACTGTTTCTTTCATGGCCTCTTTACTTGCCTTTAAACTTGATACTGTGTGAGTTGGAAGTAACAGTCATGCCCAGCAAACTGAGAGGCATGTCCTGGGCTACGCAGACAAATGCTAACTTAACTCTCATCATGTCCTTAATTCTCTGCTCTTTGTCCCTGTCCTCAAAAGGCTGTATAAAAAAATAATACTGTGTTTCATTGAGAACAGAAGATTTGTCAAGTTACAAAAAAAATCCCCAAACCAACAGGAACAAGAGCTAATGGAGTTGGGTTTAAATCTTGTTCACACAATTAATTGTAGAATGTGGCTTAATTCTGAATTTTTTTTTCGGACATATCTACATGCTCACTTGCTCTCTCAGAACCGAGAGAGAAGGAAATATATTCTTGATAGCAAAGACTCAGTAACAATAGATTGAGTTTCTCAGGCATATTTAATTTTTAGTCATAACCTATTGCAGATTTTAATATTTGTTTGAATATTTGCTATGTTGTCATATTTAGAATATCTTGTTTTAGAATGAGTAACCTAAACACTCTGGGACTGTATTCTTTTCTTCTTTACATCATGCCACTTACCTCCTTTGTATCACTCTTCCAGAAAAAAAAAAAAAAGCTAAATTTTGAAAATTGCCAGGACAACATGATGGAAAAATAAACACTGTTGTTCAGGGATTTTGATAAAAACCCAGTAAATTATCAAAGAATTAAAAAGAACATTTCAGAAAAAAAAATCTACCAAGATATCTGACTTAAGGAAATGTTGACCAGAATTTCTGCATATGTGATATAGTTTACAAAGCGGGAAAATATTTACCGTAATAAACTATGCTTTTATTAGGGGCAAAGGAAGTAGACCATATTTTCTATGGACTACCCTTGGAGCATTTGTGCATCCTCACTTTTTTAGTAGAGGAACTCATGTATCATTAGTGTAAATTCTTTGCATTTAAGTAGTAAGTGGATCAGTTGGACTGAATATTTGTAGAAGGTCCTGGATTGATAGTCTTAAAAGCTTATAAACCTCTGTTTACATATAGTTTACACACAGTACAGGCGTACATTAGAGCACAGGCAACACAGCAATCCTCTCACAAGAAAATAACGTGGTTAAGGATGAGTTGCTTGGGTTCCTGGTCCAGCCATGGGCTCTTCAAAAAGTGTCTAAAGGGTGATTTGTTAAAGACCACTGAATGATGGACAGGACCTGTTCTGGGACCCTTCAGAATACTTGTAAGCAAAGCAGTTGTGGGGAAATGCCATTAAGACGCAGATAGTATCTTCATGGCTATTTGTATCAATGGAAATTAGCAAGCTATCATAACTCTTCGAGATGGGTAAACTGACTGAAAATGTGCCCTCACCCATACCGGTGGCAATTTGCAGTAATTCCATTGCTTATGACAGAGTTGCTGCAGGTCTCAAGAAAAGTAACTGAGGAAAGAACTGGCTTTATCTCTGGTCTTTTGTTAAGTGGTATTTTACTAATATAATGTGTACACACCAATATCCTGTGAAATTCCTGCACGTCACCAGCGGTTTTTATTCGTGCCCATTAAAATGCATTACAGTGTGGAGGTTGCTGAAATGTAAATTAAAGGCTACGGCGCTCATAGTTTAACAGCTGCCATGTAGATTGACAGCCTTTGTGCGCCCAGCTGGCAGTGTCAGGTTAGTGGGTCTCTAGTCACAACATTAATCAGCTTTATTAGTGCCACTAATACCAATTTGTAAGCAGACTGCAAGGATCAGACGGCCCAGCTGTCAGGCACTGCACATAGATTATTACAGGATTTCTTTTTATTGTTTAAGATTGGAATTATAATTTAATTAGGGATTTTAACTATTTTTACACCCACTGAAAACTAGCGAAAATTTGATAATAAAAAAAAGAAAAGTTAACTTCTCTACCCCATCATTCTATCATCTTTTCTACTTCTCGCTCCCCATCCTCCTCCCCGCCTCCACCCCAGCATGCACGGGAGAGAAAATGAATTCGCTTCACAAAACCTGTTGTAGCATATCACTTGCTGAGATGAAGAACTTCTTACACTGCAGCAACAGCTCATATTGTGCTAGTCAGGATTTCCAACTGATTTCAACAGATTTTCCTTACCGCGTTGATGTGATATTCCCAGTGCCTTGGAGGACCAAGAAATAGAGGGATTGTGTTTATAATTTCCTCAAAAAAAACCTGCTAGCCGCCTGCCTGGTTCCCAGTTCTGTCATAGTAATTACTAATTTTCCATCAAAATGTGTGTGTGAACTGCACAAATCTGAGGACTTTACTAAATTAGGGGCAAGTTGTACAGTAAATTCTGATTCAAGAAAACCAGAGCAAATATAAATACATAGACATCTCTTAAAACTTCATCTTCTTTTTGGCATGGGACCTCTTGTCCTTATTACATTACACATCAGTTTCAACTCAGTTTTAATTAATGATTTTAAATTAGGCTAAGAGGATATTAGCTTGCAAAGCCTAGCAATGAAGAATGGATGTTGTGGCTCAGACACAACCTTCCAAAATCTCTGCAGCTCACATCTTATAACACTTTCATGTCGGTCATACAGATTACATTTCCTGCAACACCAAAGCAGCTTTTCTAGTGGGTCAGAAACATGATAGGTTTATCCTTCAGCATGGCCTGAAAATATACTGAGGAGAAAAAAAAGCCCTTAGCATCTACTCTGAATGCATTGAAAGCAGGGAACTTAAAGATGAGCTTTCACAGACTTAGAAGGCTAAAGCAGGAGACGTTTTTAAGAAGTGTCACGGAGCTTTTCTGATGCCCGAAAATGCATGGGGATGTAAAGGGAATCCCAGCTGAGACGCCCCTGTCCCCCATAGTCTCCTACCTGGACCTGCTGCGCAGACCACACAGCAGTAGGGTCCACTTCTCCAGAGTGTGGCCCTACCGGGATCACTGCAGAAATGGGCAGGCTCTGCAGATCTGTCCTCTGTGAAGGGCAAGTCCTATGTCCCACATGGAAAGCTAATGAGACATGCTATTTCTTGTTTTGTTGGATTTCTATATATCTCAAAAACCAGTCAGCACTGAAACACATGTGAAGAGGCCATATGAAGCTGATACACATCTGATTGAGCTTTCAGTTTATACGATATATCACCCTTGCTGGGCAGGAACAGAAATACAGTTAGTCTTTAAAAAGATTCTGGTTTTAACATATAAATCCTGACAACCAAATCTAATCCCATATTTTTCAGTCCAAGTGCTCAATTATGATGAAATTTGGAAGAAAAGTGGGACAAATTCAATTGATTTCTTTTGTTGAAGTGTTTTGATTTGTAAGGAAGCATTTTGGGCAATTCCTGTATCTGAGGTATCAGGCCCAGACAGCAAGTGTAGTGGAAAATACAGGGCGTAATTTTTAAACACAAGGAAAGAATAAAACCACAGTATGTGAAGACTGAAAAATGAAAGGTTTCTCATGATGAACAGTGACTTGATGGACCTCAGATGACCAGAGCAGTAAGAAGATGGGCAAGAATGACTGTCCTGTTGTACAACAGAGGCAAGTTATTAGCAGATGAAGTTGCAAAGATTACAGTGCTTGCTGCTCTCTGGCAGTAAGCCACTTCTTCACTTTAAGTGCAAACTTGGTCAGCATTGCCATAAGTAATCCCAGTGACACAAGGGCAAGCCCTCATCTTTCAATAAGTAAAATCTGGAGAATACTTAAATAGGGACTTCTTATGGATACTTTTGATAATTTACAGATGGTGTGAAAAGTACTAGTCTGCTGGGAAAAGGAAACTTTGAGTGTACATTTAAAGAAGGAAAAGATAATAGAGTGTAGTTTAACTTAATTTCTCCAGAAAATACTAGAACAAGAAATTAAGGAGATAATACATAAGCACCCAGAAGCAAGCAAAGACCACAGACTTATCAACAGAAAATCACACCATATATGTCTATTTCCTGCTGTAATAGAACAAGAAGTGTTTGGAGAATGGTATCAGGCACATGGTGTGAGTCTTGGGAATGGTCCTGTGCAGGGCTGGGAGTTGGTCTGAATGATCCTGTAGGTCCCTTCCAACTCAGCATATTCTATGATTCTGTGAATACAACTTTTGAACAGGAGGGAAGTTATAGTCATTGTGTCTGTTGACTTGGGAGTTTGATAGTGTTTCACAGTGTTTGCTTACAAGTAAACTACAGAAGTGTATGAAACTACTGTGAGCTGGATGCCACTTTGACTGGAAAACTGTAATTGCAGATAGGAGGGACCAGAGGAGACCAGGCAGAATGGTCACAGATACAGAAACCATGATATGGAAGAGAAAAATGCATGAATGGTTTGCCTGTGGAAGACAAGACTGAGGGAAGATAAAGTAATCTTTAAATACATAAAAGGGAGTGAATAAAGAGTTTAACTTACATAAGATGAACTAATAGGCTTAAATTGTAAAAAGAGGTTAGTCATTAGGAAAAAAACACTTTAGAATGGTAAGAATAGTCAAGACTTGCTGGGGAGATTAGGGAGCCTTTAGTATTGGAGGGCTTTACAAACAAGTTGGTTGAGCATCTGTCGAAATGACACAAGCATTGCTGATCTTGTGCTTGGACAGAGAGGTGAGCTAGATTTCTCGAGGCCCCTTCCAGCTGCCTTCTCCTATAAAATTTGATTCTGTAACATCAGCAACATAATGCATGAGTTGGCTGTGGGCCTTGCCTTGCCGATATCATCAGCAAGTGCTACTTTGTGGAAAACAGCACAGGTTGTCTCGGGGCCAAGAAGCCAGAGTACTCGCTGCCGTGCCCTGGGGACCTGATCCACTTGGCATCTAGCCAGTCTCAGCCCCACTGCAGCTTGTTTACCTGTATGTCCCTCTCACAGCAGTTCTCATCTGGAGGACCAGGGCATCTTCATGTCAAACTTTGAGTAAGGAGGAGGGATGGACCTGGACAGTGTGCTTGGCTTGTCAGTGTAGGCAGCACTTCAGAAGAGCATCCTTATGGACCAAGGTGGGCACCGGGGAGTGGGTCCACAATTACTACAGCAGAGGAGATGGCCTGTGAGCATAGAAATATTACTGCTGTTTTTACTGGAATAGATGCTAATAAATCCCCTAGAAATTGTGCAGGATCACAAACAAGTGTGCCTCTAGGCATAAAAAGTGTAAGATTCAAACCTCTGAAACTACTGAAGAGGTTAAACCTGTAAAGACTGCAGAATCTTTCTGTAAACTACTCAGGCTGAATGAAAGATCATTAGCTTTTCACAAGCTCCTCTAGCTAAATAGTACCTCTGCCAAGTTCTCGTTTAAGTTAAGTATTTACAGATCAACTTCTCAAACTCAAAAACCTCATTCTAAAATAAAAGTTTAGATCATTAAGTGTGCATGTTCAATATTTGATGGACTTAAATATTTTATATAAATCTTGGAGAAACAGAGGAAAGTTACTGGAACATATATGTTCTAATTATAATCCCTCTAGAAATTTGATGGGCTTATTAACCTTATGAAAGCTTAGATAAGTTGACCGTTTTAATTAAATGTAAACAACTTTCTAATAACAACCCTGACGTCTCATCCCAGAGAGTGATCCTAGAGGCCCAGTGCACTTAGAAATACCGAGGAGTTGCATTACAACCTGCTGAGACACTGCTGTACTGTCAAAATGATGTGGCAGTGAGCACATTTTGAACAGTCCTAACCCGATGTTCTGAGTCTCAGTCAGCTTTAAAAATGTATTGTTTCCTTCCAGCTTTATTAGTTCTCCATCTCTGTGTAAAGGGTAAACTTTCCAAAGTCTAGAAATTTAATTCAAAGTTTTATACTTGTTCTGAATTTAACAGATAGAAATAGAACAGAGACCTTTTTGATACCTATATTTGTGAATTTCATAGAATGATGGTCCTGATCTTCTCAGGTGCACTGAGGAGTCACAGGGTCTGTGCAGAGTGAGTTTGTATTTTCTTTCATCACAGTTTTCAGAAGTTATGACCATGTCCAGCAACAATCCCTCTGCAGTCAGAGAGATCAGTATGTGGAAAATCATTGGTCAACAGTAGGGGTAGAAGCCTGAAGCTCATCTGTTTCTGCTGATGAAGAGGTTATCCTGCACATCCTGCATGACGCTGCAGACGACGTGTCATGGCAAGGACACGGGAGAGAATGTTGACTTTGTAGGCATGTCTTTTCTGGTATTTTCAAACATGACTTCCAGTGTGGAACAGAGTAGAGAGTTAGTGCATAGTTATCCTCTAGCACACACTGGGGTTTTATAAGCAAAGAGCTGCTCCTTTCTGGGTCACAAACCTGGCTATTGCTTCTGTTCTTTAAATGCTCTTTTGTCCTGCCTTTGACTTGCCTCCTTGGGGCCAGAGAGAAATTATATTGATAAGCATACTTATAATTAAGTAAGAAACATATTTTATGCATGTTTGCTAGAAACTGAGGGAGGGGTCAGTTATGTGAATTATGTCCTAACGTGCATGATACAGTTGGTGCTTAGCAGGAGTGGCTGAAGGAGTTCAAGGCTTGCTAAGAGATGAAGAAGAGGAATTATGGGAGAAGAGGAATTTGTTGATTCAGGCAGAGAGGAAAAAAAAAAAAAGAAGTTAAAAAAAATCAAAAAGGCTTGCAGTCAACCAAGCAAGAAGCACCAAGGCTACCATCTTCATAAATGGGGACCTTTTCTGATAGTCAGAGGCTGTGGTCCCACTCTTTAAAAGTGGTGGGAGAGCTGCCACTGAGATCTGTAAACAGCCGGCAAGAAGCAGGTCAGTGAAGCAGCTCCCTCAAGGTGAGATCTTAAGGACAAAGTATATCAATCCTCCCCTCTGTGCTGAGGGAAAAGCCTCAAGGAGCAAGAAAGCAGCATGAAGATGGAAACTACTTTCGCTTGCTATTTTCATCTGTTTCTACATTTGGGAAAAAAACCCAGCACTATTTCTCAAAGGAAAGTGGATCCAGTTCTTCATGGAAATCACTGCTGGGGAAAGGAAATGTTAGTTGGGAAAAACTTCTGAGGAAAGATTAATCCTGCATAGAAGAGGGATGGAAGTCAGTAGGGAAGTGGAGGAGAGTGAAGCTCACATTGCTCTCCATGTTTATGTCAAAGACCTGATCTCTGGAGTCCCTTCTGTCCCAGCAATGACATATCCATTGTTGGACCTTGCTCAAGAAGATGCTCACTTGCTGCTTTTGTGTGTGTGTGATTGTGTGTGTGTAAAAGGCTGTCCTGAAGTAGGTCATACCAGTGAGTCGGGAAGGGCTGAGCAACACTACAGAGATCCTCTCTTGTGGGAACCATACACAGACTTGAGATTATTTTAGGGAAGAAAACTACCTAGGGAGCTTGAGCTCTAGTCAGGTTCCTTTTAAATGTCAGCTGCTCTGTGTGTTACTACAGTGGAGCTCAGTCTGCAGTAACTGGCATTTATCAAGGCAATCTGTTTATTTTTTTTAACATCTCATTTATGGCAGTTTTAAGTTCTTTACATTGGACTGTAGAAAATCCTCTTACAGATTGAGAAATGATCCCCCATATATTTATATAAACAAAGCTTAGGAATGGGAAATCTAAATTGTTAATCACTTGTGCTGTTTTCTCCATGGAAATATCAAGCAGCTTTCCTTTGAGAGGGTAAAATACCCTCTTTGCACTCCATACAAAAAGGTTTTCTTTGTTACACCTGCCAGCATGAAAAAGGATTAATTTTAACAGAGCTTAACCTAGACATCTAGGGGAAGCCGTTTAAATGACTCCGTGTCTTGGTAGCTTTTAATGGCACTACTCTGGTGACTTCATTTAAGTTTTGTAAAATATAAGAGAAATTTTTGACTTATGCCACTCAAGTTTGTTGGATTTCATCACAACTGGTACGGATAATACAGACAAACATTGGCTGTACCTCACTGTGAAAAATAAGCATCTATTTCTTTAGGATTTTTTTCAAAGCATTCATCAAGGAGAGCAAATAAGAAGTTACAAATGCACCTTACTTACCATTACTTCATTTTATAAAGCAATCAATCCTAATCTCAAGATGAAATTTTGGAAAAACATTTGCAGAATGCTTTCAGACTGTCTCATATATTAAGGAAAAAAACATTGAGTACTTTTTTCTGGGTCAGACTATTGGCTTTTTCCTCTCTTTTAAGGTATTTTAAAATGAACCTGCCTGTTGTAAAAAATGCAAGCCCAGAATTTCTGCCCAAAGGGACAGGGTGTTGGAAAGAAAAATGTTAATTAAAGCAGGAGTTTAACAATAGATGTATAGTGGCTTTTTATTATCTTGACACCTTCCATAGCCATTAATGTAAGTGAAGAAAATGCATAGTGTTACAATGAGCACTAGTGTCATACATTCGAGTTAAAAAACTTGCTTGTCATCACAGACAGGCTGGGGAAACACACTAGGAGAAGGTGCTGCAGACCTGCACACTGAAGGCTCTGTGGCAAGGATCATCGTGGAGCTGCTCCACCTGCACAAGGCCATAGGGACATGGAACATGTGCATCTGTGATGCAGGTACAGAGCCACAAATAGGAAAATCATAGGACACTTAGCTTTTTTTGGCTTTTGTGATTTTACTGCCTTTAATGCGCTAGTAAACTTGGCAGTGTAGATACTGGATTCAGTTTTGACTTCTGGGAGTAGGTCTTTGGGAAAGAAATTGTGAACAAGCAATACTGCAGTGGTCACAAGAATCAGAAAGAAATGCAGTCTCTTTAGTTCCTCCGTACTGAGGCAGAGTGAGCAGCTCCTAAACCATCCCTCTTCTCTACTTCAGAAAAAAAAAGTCAAATTCATCAAAATAAGTGTTCCTCGCTGAAAATTATTCAAACTCTTAGGACCAGCTGAAATATCTTAAGGACAATAGATGTGTCTACTTGCTGACATAATTCAAATATTTGAATTGAGCTGCTGCAGGAAGTATTTGATAAGAAAACCAGAACTGTGAAGGGGATTTTTTGCTTAGTATCCTTCTTGCTCTCTTCTTTTCTTTATTCTTGGTGTTAGCAGTGGTAACAAATAGCTTATTTAGAATTTGTTTTAACCTATTTATAATGAGCAACCTCACGAAGCTGAAAAGTAAATTTGTACAAAGGTCCAGGTGACATCAGCTTCTGCAAATACACTGGAGCAGATCAAGGGACAGGAAGTAATTAAACCCTTTAAGTGACATAAATCTCACAATTTAATGAAACAAACAAAAAGTTCCCTATTTTAATGTTGAATTTCTTTTGTATCCAAAAATGTCCTCACTGAATCTAAGATTTAATCAAATTTTTATACATTTGGCTTTTGTTCATGTCTGCAAAATCCCTTGAACATAATGAAACATGTCACTGTGAAATGAAATTTCCTGAGATACAAAAATTTTAATTCAGCTTAAATACAAAAAAAAGAAAAGGAATTTCTAGAAACTATTAGTAGTTCCTGTACTATTAGCAACCTATTTTAGTTCTATTATTTTGTTTCCTAGATATGTATTTTGACACAAAACACTGTACAATAAAGATTTTCGAGAGGAATAAAAATTTGGAACTTGCCTTTTTAAAGGACTAAATCTTCATATGTGTGATACGTTCTTCCTCTTAATATGATTATAGAATCATCAGTTCTAGAAGTCCCACAGCAATTTAACTTTTCCCCCTTTTATTTCTGTGAAAGTTAAGGCAGAGCAACTGCCTCTAGCAACTAGTCCTCTGCTTACTGATGGTGTTGGATTAGGAGCTATTTGAAAGACACTCTGGACAACTACTGTAAACTTGTTCAGCCTCCATTGTTTTATCTCTTGCAGTCGTGAGCTGGTGGGTGCTTCTGCACTGGAAATGTGTGACTGACACCAGCTTGTGACTGTAGAATGAGACACTTTATGTTGTAATGGAACCTCAAGGCTTTCCTAGATCCCACCCTTGTAGCCTCTGTGCTGTGAAGGACCTCTTTCTGCTGTGCCAGGCTTTGCAAGTCTGCTTAGCACACAGACATTAGGAGAACAGCTGCCTCAGCCACAGTATTTATAAATCTAGATAAACTCTGTAGCTGAGTATTTTTAGCATTAGATTTCTGAAGCCAGGAGAGAGTACACCAATCTAAAAAGAAGGTCTAAGCATCTAATGTGGTACTTGATTTAATATAGAATAAGCTTTTGAAAACAGGTTATGCCTCCAGATCCATAAGGGTTTAATCCAATATATCGACAGATCAATAAGTACAACTATATTGCACTTAATTAAGATCTGCTTTCAATGGATCACCAAGAGTAAATTATTTATGGTGAAGGAGTAGCAGTGTTAGTTGTAGATGCCACTTTCTCATATGACATTCTGCTGCTGTATAGCTTCTAGGCAGGAGGAAACAGAAAGCTCTTTGCCATTGCGTATGTAGGATCTGTGTTTTTATTTTTTTGTTGGGATAGATTAATATAGTCATATAACAAATAATAAGACACAAAATACAGATTGCTTTACTGGTGACACCAGACTTCAAAATCACATCAGGAAAGTGAGTTTTTCAATGCCAGATTTTGTCCTTACAGTAAGCAGCTTCAAAAGAGGTGCTGCTAACTTTTAACTGCATTTTTTCAGCAAGTATATGGGTCACCTCCTGAGTTTTCTTGCATTACTTGGCTGAGTTTTGTGGTAAAGGGAGAATTTCCAGACATCTATTTGACTACATAAACTATATTAACAACTTTATTGTTTGGAAAGTACAATAAACTGTCTAAATAATCTAGTAATTTTACTTAAAACTTTTTGCAATTATGTATTCCTTAATTATGGGTTATATAATTAGTCTTTCTGTAAGAGTATTTGCTTCATTCTTTTCAGTCCTCTCCACATATTTTTATTCTCCTGTATTGGCATATTCAGTTTTACATGACAGGAAAAGTTGATCTGAAGATGATCTTGAGTATGACACAGAAGTCAAGATGTATAAAAGACTTCAACCCGAAAGAAGGTGACACAATGGCGATCAGGAAATTATCTGCCTGTCTGAATCCAGTGCTTTTCCTTGTTCCTGAGTTTTCATCTGTTCAACACTGATTGTTGCTAGAGCAGAAATAGGAATACAACCTCACCTTAGGTGAATTTATAAGGTTAGTAAAGGAAGGTTGAAAGGTGCTGTGATGTGTGGGTGTTGGAGAACTTACAAGGAATTGCCATATATCATAGTCTTTTTGTAGACATTTAAGTAGAGAAATGAGTTTTAGCATATTTCATGCATTAAATCTTCCCTTTTCAGGTATTTCTGATACCTGTGGCAACTGTGCCTCAGATTGCTATGTGTATTTTTAGATGCAGTGAAGCATTTTAGCCTCTCTGAAAGAGCCTTGTACAATAATTTCAGTGGTCCATGTATTTTGAAAGCATTACTAGCCAAGTAAATTGTGCACTGAAGAATCCAAGTGTGTTTAATAAATGTATATGCAGTCTGACAAAAACTTGTCAATACATCCAAAATGCCAAAGAACTTGTTTTGCACTCACCTCTGGGAGAATCTTAATGTGGTGAAAGGGCACGGTCAGTTTTGGGGTCTTGTTGAGGTTTATTTTTCTGTTATTACTTCCCTTCTGTCATTCAGTTATCTGGAGAATAAGCAAAGTATCAAATATGAGACAACCTTTTCTTCTCTGTGGTTCTGAAGAATGTCCCAATGAAAGCTGTTTGATAATGGAAAAGTATATTCAGTCTTCTGTCCTATTTCCCAGTTATTTAATCCCTCTTGCAAGGCCAGCAGAACACTCCAAATGAGATGTCTAGTGAGGTTTCTGTTTACCCACAGGATTCAGTTAGGAAAGAGCAGGGTAAATTGCTTTTCTGTGAATACATCTTATGTATGGTTCAGGAGTGGCAAAAGTGACTGGCACCTGTCTGAGTCTGTCCTTTCTGCATTCCACCCAGGGAGGTGCCAGTCTGTGTAAGCCCCATGGCACTAATGCCTACTCCTTGGCAAGGTCTCTAATACACCCCAGCCCTTAGGAGGGGCTCAATATTATGTTCTGGTGCTTGATGTGCCTCCTTAAAATCACCTGGGTATTGCCTATAACCCTGCTGCAAAATAGGTGGCACTGCTGACATTTGGGAGGGCTTCCCTTCTCCCCTTTATCTTGCTTCTTGCAATGTGTTTTAAATTACTCAGACAGGGCAGAGTCAGTTTGAAATCTGTGCTTCTCCACTTGTACACTGAATTTGTTTTGTCCTGTTGAGCTGGTCACCTTCTCATCTTCCACAGTTGAATTCATTTCTTTTTCTCATAGTATATTAAACCCTTTTAAGCAGCACCCATGTCACAGAATCATAGAATCTTAAAGTTTGGAAAGAACTTCTAAGATATCATGGTACTGGTAAGACCTTGTAGGATCTCAACTGTGCTAAAACTTTGAAAAATTGCTGTTAGTGCCCTCATGGGACAGATATATATGACTTGCTTGATTAGTGAAGTTTGTGAAAATAACAGATAAATGTTTTCATAATCATCTGTTTAAATTGCCTTATGGATTTTTATACAGAATCCAGTGCATCCTCAACCCTTGAAATTTTTCATCATTACTGATCTTTAGGAATGAAAGATACATATCAACAAAGTATATTAAGTAAGTTTGCTCACCCTGGTTTGGGAGTTTGTGTAGCCTGGTTACGGTTTGCCTGTAAACAAAACAGCTTATAGTAATTCTACAATAGAACAATAAATAACATATAGCAGGCCTTGACCTATAATTATTTGCACTTCAGGTGCTTAACAAATGAGACACAGAGCATCTCCCTGACAAATATTTACCCTCTTCTTTTCTTTGGGACGATGACAAGGGTTTTCTATCCGTGGTTGATGACAGATGAAGAATTTGGAAAGTTTCTATCTCCCATCTGGAAAAGGCAATTGCAAGCTCAGTTGGCTTCTTTTTATTTCTGGGAACAAATGAATCAAGGCAGGGATTTGGAAGATACCCTGCTTAATCCTTTTCTCAGGGATTCTTTTCTTGTTTTCCTTTGGTTTTGATCCAACAGGGCTGACCCGTACATTTTATCTTGAGACTTGTCTGAGAATCAGAAACTGTTTTTGCTTACCTGTTACCCTGCATTTCTGCAGTGACAAACTACGAGGGAGAGAAGGAAGGGAAGCATGAAAAATGTCCTTCTAGCCCTCAGTGATGCTCAGGTCATGTCCTGAAGACTGATGATCCTTTGCAATCGTTATTCTGATTGCTGTGGTTTTTCTGCAGGGGAGCTTCTTTTATTTCTTTAATTTCCTCTCACCTTAGGCTGTGCAAAAATAAAAAAAAAAAAGGGGGGAAAAAAGAGAAAAGAAGAAAAAAAAGGGGGAAATACTGAAAGAAAGAGAAGTGTGAATAATACACCCCACCAGAAAGCATCTCCAAGATTAGATGCTTGCCTGTGTGATGTAGGCTGAAATGCTTATCCATGCTTTTGTGATTAGCAGGCTGGATTATTACGTAACCTTGAATCACCAGGTCTCCCTGCTTCAACTCTCTCTCAACCCTCTTCGCTTCAAGTTCCCACTGCAATGGAAAGGACGTGGTGAAATCTCAACTATAATATCCTTATGTTGACTTAAGCAAGGCTTTACATGGCCTTGGTTCATCTTACAGCTCTGATCTGACTTCATCCTACTCTAGGGATGTCAGTGTGTTCTGCTAAAGCTGCCATGGATTAGATCACATGGCTTGTGAATGAGCACTTCCTTGTTGGAGATTCAGATGAAAAGCTCTCTCTAGGAAGCAATGAGGCTTTTCTACAGCTGAAATCAGTGGCAAGGCTCTCACTGACTCCAAAGGAAGCAGAATTGGACCTAATAAATTGATTTTTCCATACGTTAATCAAGTTCTACAATTCACATGCAAATCCTACAATTCACATACTGCCTTACTTATCCAATTTTTTTGTTAAATTTAAAACACATTGATGTTAAAGGGCAATCACAGAATGACAGCTATTAATGATCAGGTTCAGAGCCCATTGAAACCAATGGAAATTTTTTATCGACTTCAGTGGGATTTGAATCAGCGTCTGAAATTATATTTTGTCTTCTTCCCTAGCCTTTCGCATATTTGCTGAGTATTCAAATCAAGTAATTTTTTGCCTTCTTCCCTCATGTGGTTTTCTTTGCTGTACATTCTTCAAATAATCTATCTCACCCTAAAATATTTTGTGTTTTAATCACCCAGTAAAAACCCACACCCTACTCAGATACACAAACAGACGCTCATCACCTTCCCCACGTCCCATTAATGCAAAAACATCGATATGCCTAAACTATCTTTATGCAACACAAATATACAGCCTGTTCCTACACAGCATACCAGAGAGAGAGAGAGCAGACCCAACTAATTGCCAGAGGGGACTGATAAGTAAGGATGTGTTCCTACTTCCATTATCAGGTGTCACTAGAACAGATTGGGAAGGGATCAGGTGGGTGAAAGGGTCCTCTCTGAAAGAATTTTTTTCAGCTAAATATGTTCCATGTCTTGTCAGATCCAAAACAGGTAGAAACCATCCAACAATCTCAGAGGTGTAACAAGCATCTACCCAAATACCGGATGGGAAACTTAGTTAGACATTGGTTTTACAGAAAAATGTTGTACTTGTGGATCAAAAATGGGATATAAGTCAATAATATGGTACTAAAGAACCCTTCCTAGCCTTGAGAACTAAAAGGACAAATGTTGAATGTCTGGGCAGGTGTGAATCTGACTTCCATATTGTGAAAACCCGGGATGGCATTTATAGAGGGATTTTATCTCACAGATTTGTTGGAGGCTTTTGTAAAGGCCTTAAATATAGACAAATGAAAACCTCTGCAATGCAGCTGATAAGGGGGTATTTTGAATTTCCAGGAAGTTTACCTGAACAATTTATTTTCATAGAATAACAGAATTGTTTAGGTTAGAAAGGACCTTTAAGATCACTCAGTCCAACCATTAACCCAGCATTGCCAAGTGCACCACTTAACCACATCCCCACGTGTCACATCTGCATGTCTTTTGAACATGGGTGATTCAACCACTTTCCTGGGCAGTCTGTTCTAGATCTTGAGAGTGCTTTCCATGAAGAAATTTTTCCTAATTTCCAATCTAAACCTTCCCCGGTGCAGCTTATAGGACTTATGTTCCATACCCTTCACCAGGTCTATTGCCCTTTTTTAGACACACTCCAGCAGCACCTCAATGTCCTTCTTGTAGTGAGGGGCCTAGAACTGAACACAGGATTTGAGGTGTGACCGCACCAGTGCTGAGTACAGGAGAATGATCACTGCCCTGGTCCTACTGGCCACACTTTCTGGTACAAGCTAGGATGACATTGGCTTTCTTGGCCACCTGGGCACATGCTGGCTCATGTTCAGCTGCTGTCAACCAGCATCCCTAGATTATTTTCTGTAGAGCAACTTTCCAGCTGCTCTGCCCCCAGCTTGTAGCTCTACCAGGGGTTGTTGTGGCCAAAGGTTAGGACCTTATTATCCCAAGGGCAGGACATTTCACCTTACTGAACCTCATATAATTGGCTTTGGCCCATCAATCCAGCCTGTCCAGATCCCTCTGCAGAGCATTCCTACCCTTCAGCAGATCCACAGTCCCACCCAGCGTGGTGTCACCTGTGCACTGACTGAGGGTGCCCTTGATCCCTTTGTCCAAACTATTGCTAAACATAATAAACAGGACTGGCCTCAACACTGAGCCCTGGCCAACACCACTTGTGACCAGCCACCAGCTGGGTGTAACTCCACTCGCCACCACTCTCTGGGCCTGACCACCCAGCCAGTTTTACACAGTGAAGAGAACACTTCCTGAGTTGCTGCCCCTTCTTCCAAAGGTCACAAACTCCCCTTCTTTTCCTGACCTCCATTCAAAATTCTCTGTTCAGCCACGCTGGTCTTCTTCCCTCCTGGCTCAACTTTTGGCACATGGGGACAGCCTGTTCCTGTGCCTCTAGGATTTTGCTGCTGGAAGAATGTCCAGCCTTCCTGGACTCCTTTGCCCTTCAGAACTACCTTCCAAGGGACTCTGTCAACCATGCTTCTAATCTGGTCATAGTCTGCCCTCCAGAAGTCCAAGCTTGCAATTTCTGATGACCCAACTCTTTACTTCTCCAAGAATCAAAAATTGTATAGCTTTGTGATCACTGTGCCCAAGATGGCCCCCAGTTATCACTCACTAGTCCTTTCTTCACAAATAAGAGATCCAGCACGGCACCTCCCCTGGCTATCTCCCTCACCAGGTGTGTCAGGAAGTTCCCTACTACACACTGCAGAAACCACCTAGTCTGTTTCCTCTGCTGTGTTATATTTGCAGCACACACCTGGTAAGAAAGAAACAACTACCATAAAACAAGAGGGACAATCCTTTTAGGGGTTGATAACCAGAGAGAAGATGAGAGAAAAATAAATGGGAATAAACGGTGAGCTTGCATGGTAAATGGAACTTAGGGGTATCCAGCTGGTAGCTGTACTGTTCAACATATTCATAAATGAACTTAGATATTAAATTGAATAATGAGAGCATTTGGTGATAGGAAATTATTCTGGAAATCAAACTTAAGCATAAAGAGTTGCAGAAGAATCTCACAGGAGTGAGTGACAGCATGCTAGAGTGGCAGCTGAAATTTACTGTCAATAGAAGAAAAGGAAAATGTAGATGGGGAAACAACTATAATGCACACAGGAAAAAATTACAACAGATATGACAAATTTCATTGATAGAGAGTAAAGCTGCCTTTTGGATTTGGAGTGCCTCTAGTTAAAGAAACCCTCTCTGATTCAGAGACTTTAGAAATCATGGTACATGGAGAAGTCTCAAAAGAAATATGTGCTGCCTCTTGTTTCAATAGCCAAGAAAATTTACTTTAACCAGTATACAGCACACACATGAAGGACATTTTTAACTGCATTTTGTGTTAATGCAGCCTCAGCCACATATTGTGTTCGGATTGGGGCACTACCTTTGAACAAAGAAGTGGTTTTGTTGGAGTGAGTCCAGGGGAGAAAAACAAGGATCATTTAAGCTCTAGATAAGATGTTAATCAAACAAAAAAGAACATGTTATCATGGTATCAGGAATTCTTCTAGAGTGGTTTTTTTTATTTATTTTTTTAAAGGTATTAATTGTACAAAGGGAGAATCAGTATCCACCTAAACAACAGATCCTGGGCCTTTGGCTCCAATACAGCTTGTTAGACACCAACTGGCATGGATTTAGCTAGCAAAAACTTTTCTTCTTCAGCACTTGAGTAGCTTCTGCAGCTTCAGTGTAACGTGTCCCAGCTCCAGATATTGGTAAAGCATTTCCTGCAGTATATTTTGTCTCTTCAATTAGCCTTTTATAGCCTGGTAGAGTCCTTAGATCCAACTGCCACCATGACATGTATGTGCTGTTTCTTTGTTTTTTCAGTAAAATTTAGGAGTCCATTTAGAGTTCATGAAGTCTTGCTCAGGAGTCATCAGAAGCAGTATGTGCATGACCAGCCTCCCAGAGATAAGTCTTCTAGTGCAGCTAGTAGCTATTTTCTAAATCTATTCTTTGCATATTCATTTCCCCTATCTTCAGCATAGTTGGCACAGACTTGAGCAGAATTGTCTCCCATTCTTTGTTCTCAGTCTTCTGGCTCCAGATGGTGTCTGAAAAAAATTCCACCTGTGTGAGATGCACAGCTAGGTAGACAAATACTGCCTCTTGTGCACTGTGTTGACTGATGGAAGTATAAAGTTAAAGAAATTATTAAAGAATAATACAGCTATTAAAATTAATTCCTCTCATCCAGTTTGATAAGAATCCGCTCACCCCCTTTATAGCCAAAAAAAAAGGCAGACTAGGTTGGTTTCTTTGTGTTTCCAACACAAAAGACTGAGCTTTTGCATGTCCAAGTTAAACTAGAAAGTACAGGAAAGAATTGCATTAATATACTCATAAGCCTATGGGATAATTCAGGTTCTATTTGCAAATGCTTTTGGACTGAGACTAAAAATTAAACTAACCAAACCTCAAATCTGAATTTTATGAGGAGGTTAAGAACATAAAGGAGGACAAGTCTAAACTGAAGAGCAATAGCATTTGTTCAGTTTTCCCCAGACATGGTACTAAACATGATGCTGCTTTCTAAGCTCAGTGTGGTGCAAATGCAAAAGATGTGTTGTGTCACATTCTGATTTTAACTCAGTGGAATAATTTTCAGGTTTTATGAGTTTGCAAACACGCTGTTATTTAATAACACATCATGGCTTAATTTGACTGGTGAAGTAAAATTTCAAAATGCTAGTAAAAAGTAAAATATACTCTAATTTTTCCCCCCTTTTCCTGATCAACATCAAACAAACTTGAAGTATCTTAAAGTGGTACATGTTTCTTGTGTTCACTGTTTCACTTACTCTAAAAGAATGCTTGACTTTTGTTCTTGTAGAAATTTTCTAGAAGGTTAGTGGAACTGCTTGTGATTTATCGTGTTTTAGAGGGCAGCAGCAAAGTTAACTGTTGTAGCAATCTGCCACAATGAAGCCACATCTAGGCCCAGTATAGCTTTATATAGCCAAGAAGAAAAACTGCTATGTGAAAACTGTGAGAAGCAATTTCTAGAGTATCCCAGCACAGTGCTGTCCAAGTCCAGGGACCTGAGTTTGGTCTACAGTGGAGCATGAGCTGTCAGTCCATTGCTTAAATCTACACACTAGATCTTGAGTAAAATTATCTTTGTCAAAATGATTTCATTGTTCTGATGTAAGTGAAATAATTGTAGACAGCGTTGTTTTTCTGTTAATAAAATAAGTAAAAGTTACTTTTTCCCCATGTGAAAAAAGTTCCCAAATTCCCCAGGACTTGTTAGTTGCAGCAAAATAAGCAGCAGTGCACAGATAAAATGCCCATCATCTAGAAATGCAAATCGTTTTAATTGAAGATGTTATTTCCATATGGCAGACAAAATTCTGCTGTGTGCTCCTGCCATGGAGAGAGGGGTGAGGAGCTGCTGCCCTGCTACCTCCAAGGGCAGGGTTTGGCCCAATACCTTTATGAGAGAAATCTGATTTGTATGTTTCTTCTCTCTGCAGAGATCAAAGACCGTTTACTCAGCTAAATACTGAGGGCTAGTGTAGATTTATGGAACCAGTTTAGAGAATTAATAAACCACATCATAAATCTTGTTAAGGTCACACTGTATGTGATTGTGCCTATATGCAGACATGGAAATTTGGTATCCTTCCAAGTGAGAAGACTAGCTTTCTTGAGCTTAGTTACAGTAAGTAATTAAATTCATGCCCCTTAAATAATGGATCATTGAAGAAAGTGTTGTTGGTTGGTTGTCTGTTGTTTTTTTTTTTAACAGAGATTTTTAAATTATGTGCCCAGCCCTTCAAAGCAGTGAGTGCTTTCAACTGCCTCGGACTTTGGTAGGAGCTGAAAACACTTTGCATCTTGCAGAATCAAGGCCTTTTAGTGGGTCTGAATCAAAACACCTAAAAACTTCGAAAAGACTTTGTCTGGATGCAAACGCAAAATCCTCAGACCTGTCTTTAATAGGAACCAATATTTACAGTTTGCATGGTCTTAAGATGTAGTAGCGGGCAAGGATGGCCTGTATAATAGACTGAAGGAGCATGAATAAAAGAGGAATCATCTCATGAACAGAAAGGTTTAAAATAGATGGCATAAAAATAGCTTGTTACTTAGGAAATTTTCACATCCTTAAATGTTGCAGAGAGCCAGAGACTTGATCTTTAGGTTTGGGGGTTTTTTTGTTTGTTTGTTTTAATTCTCCTTAGGGCAAACCCTGTCCTCATAACTGATCTGTTCTCTCTGCCCTACTGATATAAATCTGCTCCTACACAGTGTTTGGCCCACTAATTCCCTGTAATTGACCTTTGATGCTTTCTATATATTTGTAGTTTTTCCACTTAAAAAATACCATTTCCTCCTCAAATTTCAAGTAAGGGGTGTGTGTATATATAAATATATATATGTTAATAATTTTGATTTGGATGCATGAGGAAAGTGCAGGGATATGACTGCACACCCATCCTTTCTTTATCCTTAGTAGCCTGTGAACCATTTTCAGCCGTGTTTGACACAAGGCAGGAGGAATGCCTCAAGTCTCAAAGACATGGGGTGTCTGCCAGCAGACCACCTGCACACAGCTTTGTGTTTGCTGCTGTGTGTGTTTCCCCTTGTCCAGCTTCCACAGAAGCTGATGTGGTATTTCAAGTTGGTGGTGGAACAGAGGTGTTTAGCAGAAAGGTAGAGGTGCAGGGTTATGCAGGAGGGGAGGAAGGGCTGAGTGTAAAAATAGGTCATGGTATCTACGGATCAAATACATCAGAAAATGGGGATGGGCAAATCTGCTCCGGAACACTCTCCTCATTTTCTTGGTCTGTATGTCAGCCTTGGCAGTGAGGTTATCACAGTTTTGGAAAGACTGTGAAGTTGTTTTTTCATTAATTAAGAAGAAGCAAAGCTAAGAGATTGAAGGTATTGCATTAACAGTGGTTCTGCATCTCCTCTCTAGTGACAGGGTCAGCCAAGTTCTTATAAAATATATAAGTAAACAAAAATGTAGTCTCGTTTATAGCAGGTTTCACCATCTCAATTTTTATATCCTGCTGCAGGGAACAGTCTCCCTCCAAAAGCCATTCCTAACTCTGGCTCTTGGTTTGAAATGCTGCTTTGAATAGGGCATGAAAGAGATACGATAGTGTGTAGGAAGAGGAGGAAACACAGTGGGAGGAGAGAGACAGCAGCATAGCTGTATTGTCATCTGTCTTGATTATTGTTCCAAAAAACCCTCCTGTGTGTAGTCACCTGCTCTGATGTCATTTAGTTTGAAGACCTAGAGGTCCTGGCCCTGCTGAGTGAGGTTGCTGGGGTAGTTTTTCACAGGGTTTTTCTCCCCTTGTCTCTCAGCCTGGCTGTGTGTGGTGAATTCTGCTTGGCCAGAAGAGACAGTTGCAAGCTGAGACTGTTAGCCACAAGAAAGGGTAAATATGTGAGAAGTCCCTGAAGCCATTCAGGTGGCTTTCAGGCTCTTGGAAGGATCCTCAGCCTCAACTTCCCTTCCCCCAGCAAGGCATTGCCTGTGCAGCACAGCAGTCCCTGCTCCCAGAGCTAACCAATGTTTACAGAGTTAGTGGACTAAGATGCTAAAGACATCTAAGACCTGTTGAGGGCATTTCATCTGTCTGCCCAGTTGCATATTAATAGGGTGCACTGTAAACCAAGACTTGCAGCTGAAGGGCAGGCAGCTTAGCTCAATTCTTTCAAACTGCTGTGAATGTAATTACACCTAACAAATCAGCCTTTGAATGATGCCCACCAAAAACGAAGCACACACAGATTTATTGCCTGGTTTGTGTGTGAGAAAGTCAGAGAATGTGATCTGAAAGGGGGAGAATAAAAAATTAAAGGATCCCATACAGCGCAGGGTTCTCCCTAGATATCTAAATTGGAAAAGAGCAGCAAGATTTTGGTTTAATTTTACATACATTGTCAGGTGTTTTGCCTCTCAGAATACATCATATCAAATCAGTGGCCACTGAAGAGGTACACAGCAGGGTGCAGAACCACACACTGCAGCAAATGGGAAACACACGGTGACAGCTCTGTTACTGTCAGTCACAGAGGCTGGTCCCGTGTGGCAGACCAGCTCTGACTGCATACCTTGAAGTGCAGCACTAAACATATGCGCTTGCCTGCTTCTGACAGGGGCATAGCAGTTGTATCACTGACTCCAAGGATCTGGAGTGATTTATTTTTCCTAAGCATTCCTAATAGGATATTATTATACGTTGGCTTATTTCCAGCAGTTGGGGTGACATCCAGTATTTCAGCATTATATTCAAAATGCACACACGTATCAGAGAAAGGACTCTAGCTAAAAAAAAAAAAAGAAATGAAAAAAACCTCAAGTGACATGAAAACCTTACACTTTCTGAATGCTACGCACATACTCATCAACCAGGGATAATTAGGCCTGTTGAAGCCAGTGAATACTGAAAACGTACAGAGGGTTTATTTGTTGCACTGAAGGGGTGCAATAACAGGTTTGATTTCTTTCGCTGTTTGCCTGTCAATCATACTTTTAATTACCTAATTGTTAGGTCTGTTAACAGCCAAGACTGGTTGACAACTTTAGGGTAAAGGGCCTAATAATTTTACTGTCAACAGTACTCCAGTTTTTTCAGTACAAGGAAAGAAAACAAATGCAGCCTTCAACACAAACAAATGGAAAAAACAGCTCCAAAAGCAGCGTGAAGCAAACGACAGGCAAGCTGTAGCACACTCAAATGATCAAGCTGCTGTAAGTGGATAAGCATTGTGCGTGGAGTTGTCCGCTCTGGGCTTGTTGTTTGCATTTGCCTAAAGTCTAAATTGAACCATAATTTGTGCTAAACATAAAAAAGGTTTGAGAAGTTCCATTTTAGCTAAAAAGTGAGGACATTTGTGTAGTGGTTACCTGTGAAAATTTTTGTTGACTGTTTATTCCTCCAGACATTTTTGGTAATAGGAAGGACCAAAGCTTGACAGTGCTGCTCAAAGTAGGCATGACTGTCAGGGACAAAATACACCCTGCACAATCTTCCTTGAAACTCAACTTGAGATGACAGTGTGTGTTGTGTACCTTGTAGCCACACAGCTGACCAAAGTCTGGGTGATGTTAAAGAGAACTGAGAAACTTATTGAAGCTATATAATGAGTGGCTGAGGTCCCTTGATCTCTTCAGCCTGGAGAAGAGGAGACTGAGTGGAGACCCCATTGTGATCTACAACTTCCTCGTGAGGGGAAGAGGAAGGGCAGGCACTGATCTCTGCTCTGTGGTGACCAGTGACAGAACCCAAGGGAGTGACCTGAAGCTGGTTCAGAAGAGGTTTAGGTTGGATATTAGAAAAAGTGTCTTCATCCAGAGGGTGGCTGGGCACTGGAACAGGCTCCCCAGGGAAGTGGTCACAGCCCCAAGCCTGACAGAGTTCAGTAAGTGTTATCTCAGGCACATGGTGTGACTCTTGGGGATGGTTCTGTGCAGGGCCAGAAGCTGGACTCAAGGATTCTTGTGGGTCCCTTCCAACTCAGCATATTCTGTGATTCTAAGAGTCTCTCTGGTGCACACTGAGGTTTCTAGTCCAGGGTATGATCCAGACAAAGAAACTAATTCCAGGAAGAGAACATAGCTTTTAAGTAATTTCTTTTTTTTCTTAAAATAATTTCTTTCTTCATACCCACATATATGCTTTGTGGCTAATACATTGACAGACAGCTACATCATTTGCTATCTACTTAGTAATGAGCATGTGTTATTACTACTTAGAGTATGGCAACATGTAGAGGACAGAATTATGACAGATGCTTCTCTGCAATCAGCTATGTACGAATAATTTGTAAGGCATAGTCTGGCCTAAAGATATCACACTCTGTTTTAAAAACAATTCATTGTTTTATTTGCTTTTTATCCCTATCTTCATTTTTGTGGGATAAAAACAGATTGCTGCTTCACTGGGAGCAAAGTATTTCTCTAACTAGATTGGAGCATTTGACGTGACCAAAGGTTTACTCCTATCACTGGAGTCACTAGTTCAGTTTTCTCCTTTTTGGATCAGTGTTTAGGCTATGGGAGTTTGCATCATGATGAGGTAATGCTTCTATTTTGTCTTTTATTGATTAACTCTTTTCTCACATTCTTCTGGCAGAGTGCAAAGGTTTGTAAAGCATAGGAGGCTTTGTCTGGAGCTGTTTGGGTAGCATTACCCTTACTAAACTTAGTTACTTTTACTAATTCCTGGGCAGTTTCTTAAATACTGTTCCTAAAATACCATAAAATATTCTTGTGCAAATGCTGTGCCAACCTTTAACTAGTTTCTTCCTCAAATAGTGGCCACGAGGAATAATGTCAGTTTACCTTAGATTTTAGCTCAGTCATGGTTACAGCTTGCTGGTTATATTATTTGCTCATAATGCACAAAGAAAATACAAAGGAATTTCTCCAAGAGGCAAGCTAGTTGCAGCCTATTTCCTGTCTTGTTGTGGAGAAGAGGGGCATAAACCAAAATATTTACTTTTAAGGGATGTAAAAATTGCTATTCTAAACATGTTTACCATTAAAGGTTCTGATCCACGGATCATTAAAGCCCATTATTAGACTCTAAAAACTTAAAGAGGTTTAGATCAGACCCAAACAGGCCACATCTGAGTGTTTTTACAAAATCTGGTGGACTGCAAAAAAAGTATTTCATAAAACCTTTTCGTGCTACTGCTGTTGACATCCCCACTGACAAGTCCAATGTCATAATTTCACTTTTTCCAGCTGGCATTAGATTTTGGAGCAGAATTATGGCTCCATTCCTCAGTGTGTTCACTCATCCTTTAGCAGGAGTCAACATAACAGAAGCCAACTGAGACAAACTTAAAGTATCATGGTAGGGCTTGCTGAGATGTACACGAGGAGATATGAAGATTATTTTTTTTTCCAGTTTTAAACTTGATGCACAGAGACAAGAAAATTACTGGGAGTTGTGTTAAATGACCCAAAAATTAACAGTATGCTATTGTTTCTCATCTTCACTTTTTTGCTCTTTTCTTGGTATCTTAAAATGTTTTGTACAATTTGCTTACAGCTCATATGTCTGCATAGTAGCAAAGCAGAAGGTTGCTGTTTTATAACACAGCCGTGGGTTGAGTGACTGGTACCAGGGTGTCCCTCAGAGGGATATGGGTCTGTTGCTGATTTTTCCATCACAATAAAGAAGACTTCAGTGGGACTGGTGTAATAGCAAGATCCAGGCCATAGATATAGATAAAGAAAATTGCTCCTTGGAAGAGGGAAAGTAATGGGGTTGTGCTGGTTGCTCAAAGCCTGGCTATAGCCAACATCCCTGCCTGCTCTTTTATGCTCTGTATGGTAAGAGTGCTTGTAAAACTCAGCTGCCTGTACCTTTGTAGGTCTGATGTAAATAAACTTATCCAAAATGGTAGACAGTGTTCTCTGTGTAAATTCAGGGCTTTTCCTTGGTGCCTCCTGGGACATGCCCTGTGCCCTTCCACCTTCAAGTCTGTGAATTGTCTGGGGAGGCTGGGCTGTCCCTGTGCAACCTGCCTGGGGGTGGCAAGGCATGGCATCTCTCAAGGCCAGCTACTTCTGGCAGCTGAGACCCTACTCCTGCTTCTGTGTGATCCCTCTCTTAAGCTTTTCTTCAGTCCTACCTTTTCCTCTGTCCCCGCTTTGCCAGTGATTCCCGTGTTTAGGGTCACTCTGGGTAATTCTGAGAGCCAGACTGAGATGGACTTTTGTAATGGAGACTCCAGTCCTTGACCTCTCTGCTGCAGAGGACTGACTGCCTACGCTTGTGTTCTGTGGTGCCTTTTCTGTACTTTCTGTGGTTACAGTGCGGGCTAAATGCTTTCCGTGGAAGTTTTTCCAAGTACTTTGGGGTGCATGGAGGCATGCTCCACTCTTATCTTTCATCTTAATTTTGACGTCATGTTGCCTATGTTTTAACAAGTTAATTTGTCTCACCTGGATACCTTTTGCTTCGGCCTTTGGTATACTTGCTCTTTACTATTAGTACATCTAGTCTTGATGCATGTTTTCAGTAAATCAGTGCTTTCTGTTCAGAAGCACTTGTAGTTGTGTTTGAGCTGTTTCTCTCAGTAGTCAGTCCTTTATGTTGGAATCATCTGAATTATTAATTCCATGAATGATCTTGCCTGTGTTTAGTGAATCTTTCAGATCTGTAAATGTAGACATGGATATCAAGGCTCTGAGCAACACATTTTAAGGAGGGATTGATTTCCTTTGCTTATTTCTGGAGCTAAAATGTTATTCTCCATTCTCAGGCACTACTTAACAAATGCATTTTTTTTTGTCTATTCATCAAACAGTTTAGAAACCTGATCTTATTCTTTTATTGTTTGTGTATCAAGTTAGTTAGGACATCAAAGTATTCACTTTTAAATTATTTCCTTAATTTCATCTTTTAAATACCCTTGATCTACTTGGTCATGGACTGAATTCTTCCTTCTATACTTACACAAGGCTTGAAATTTAGTGCTTCTGTTTTTCTGTGTCCATTCTTAGTTCTGTGTTCAGAGGTGTTTTTATTGTTTTCCTGTCAATTGTGATCTTCTCTTTACTGTTGCTCTCACTGGACTGAAAGACTTTGTACACTGTTTGCCAGCTAATGATATGACAATGCCAGGTTTGCCAAATGTGTTTGACTTCTTATAAATTAACTATATGCAGAGATTCATGACCTGATTACTAGTTATGTCCTCTGTATACAATTATTTCAGTAACTATTAGTTAAGCCAGGAGTAGGCTGACTCCTCCAAGCTCCTTCCTCCTGTAGGCTATGCTCCTTCCCTCTCAGCTTCAAACAATTGCAGCTAAAACCCCTGCTCCCTGGAGGTACAACAGTATCTGCAGTATCTCCCTCCATGATACTGCTGTCAATGCCTGTGGTGTGGGTGGGTTGTATGTATTCAGTTGAGGATTAAATATATGGAATGGCTACCCAGATCTGGGAAACCCCCAATGGAAATGGGCTGAACTAGAGAGCAGATCACACAGAGACAGCCTCAGAACCTCCAAGAACCCTAAGGCCTGAGACAACAAGGAAACTTTCTGGTACTTACCCCAGAAATACTTGATCTGTCTGAGGACCTCACATGGGATGTTGAGGTCCAAGAGTTCTTGGCCCCAAAGCCAAACCCTGAAGGTAGATAATAAAATTCTCTGTATTCTCAAGTAAAGAAACCACCCTAAACAATGAAGACTTAGAAAAAGAGAAGTTTATTGTTGCAGTTCCATCTCCGATATAATGCGTTTTCAAGACTTTGTAGGGGAAGTTGTAGAGCAAAGGGCAGATTTGAGTTGGGTCAGGTTTCTTGCAAGCTGTGTATGTAGCACAGTGCTGAATTTGTTTTCCTGTGTTGTTTCATACTGTTATTGTTTTGATTTTATTATCTGTATTATCCAAACACTCTAAAATCACAATTTAGAGGAATACCACTGTGCTGGGGTTTATACAGACAGAGTAGAAAAACAGATTTACCTGCTGAGTTTGCTTTCTAAGTACAAACTAGGAGAACATGGTCTGCTTGAGAAGCCATCATGTAAGACATGTGGTCTGTGACCAGTGGAATTCACTATGCAGAATTTTCATAGACATCTCAACAAGCTTCCAGAGATGCTCACATCCTTACCATAACTATACATAAGTCTAATGAAATCTAGAAGTAATAGTACACAAATATTTCCACTCAAGCCATAAATAAGATGTTCTAGAGCTGCAGTATCGTAATAAAGGCTGTATTCATAGGTCGATTATTCTCTTTTTTTCCTCTCCTCATGGGAACTGTGTTCAACTTTTCAGCTGATGTACTCCTAATCTCTGACTGTGCATTCATTACCATAAAACATACTGCATGCACTTTGAGCGTGAAATAAAACAGAAATTTAATATCATGCTCATTTTAGATCCCCATTTCAGGTTGTTTATACAAAAAGGAAAAAAAAGGCAGTTGAACTCTCCAGTTTTTCTTTAAGGAAAATTGACAAGCTGCTTTGAAGACTTGCTTTGAGGCTAAGTTATTAGTTTTACTGTGGTTTTAAGGAAAAGGTGAAGACAGAAGATGAAATTAGATCAGCAACAGGCTAAAAGTCCTTTCCCAGAGCACCTGGAAAGGTTAAATAAACTGCATATGGCCCTCATTGAATTTACACATTGTTAAGACTTCTGGGAGTCGGGGGAAAAGTAGGTAGACTGCTAACTTGCCATCTTAAGCAAAAAGCAGCTGGGGGAATGATTATTACAGTCTAAGATAGGCATAATGTATAATGAGATATCCATCAAGCTTCTAAAATACAATTCCTTAATTTGACTGAAATCTCTGTAAGTCTAATTATGATTCTGCATGCAAGGTCTGAAAGCTACCCATGCAAGGTAGCTTTTGTTTGTTTTATTTGCAGTGTGGGGAATTTAGGTTGTGTTGTTTTTTGGGGGTTTGAGGGTTTTTTTGGTGTGGGAGGGTGTTGTGTTTGTTTGGGTTTTTTGCTAATCTACAAATGCCTGCTCCCTATGGGCTTGCAACATCAGAGTTTGCTGATGCCCTAAAGTAAATGGCAATCATGGTATGCTTTCAGTCAAGTATTCAGGGTATCAGGGATGGTTCACTGAAGTACCATTTGATGCTATACACTGACAATGTGCTTTTGTTTGTAACAAAATCTGAAGCCACAATCCTCGCCCTTCTAGTGTTAATCCAAGATCTTGGCTTGCTTTCAGGCTATAGAATTAACTGGGAAAAGTTGGAACTGCTTGAGATCTCCCAGCTGCCTTGCACAACAGCTTTTCTTCCAGTGTAACTCCTGAAGGCAGTCAGATGCAATTAAATATTTGAGGGATGAAATACTAAGGAATTTTGAAAAACTCGCAGAGATTAATTTGAAAACCACTGACCTTCAACTGGCAAAAGACAACAGGTGGTAGCAAGTGATTTATATGTTTCTTCTGGGAAAAATTAATGAAGTCACATTTTACTTGGAGATTTTTGTAGGTTTTGAGTAGCTTGGTTCTCTCCATATTATACTCTAGGGGTGAGTCTCTTGGATGGTTTTTGAGAAAGTATAGACTCCCTGCTGCTAGGAATAGTTTCTGAACCTGCAGAGGTTTTACTGTTTTGTTGTCAGGCATTGAGCCCTTCACTGATCCCACCAAATCTGTAGCAACAGCCCATGGAAAGGGCATCCAAAAAAGCATTAAAACAGATTCTCACTCTAAAATCCTGGATCCTCATCTACACAGGAAAGCCTAACTCTTCTGGCTGATAGATTGCAACTGACACCCCACAAAACCTTATTTGGGGGTCATTTCTCCATAGGATAGGTTGGTTGCCAGAGTTTATGGCAAGAATTAGTGGAAGAGAATACCTCTATTCTGGATTATAAATCCCACCTATATAAATATAGGTACATCTGACATATGTATTGATCTTTAGTCTACAAATATATGGGAGATCTGCAGCCCTAAGAACATCCTGAGTTTGTTCATCCTGTACTCTATTGACAGAAAAGGTTTTTTGCCTTCTGTAGATGCTTCTGAAACCTATTATGAAGAGTAAGAGTGAAAGGTCTTGGCAAGCAAGCTCATGATTTTGTGTTGTGTGGCCAGGTTAGCCTTTAAGTATGCATGTCTGACAAGAGGTTATGTAAATGAGCATATTTTTGTGTTGCACTCAAGGCGATGGAAGGGAGGCAGTAAACAGACATGTGGTGGCTCATGTGATATCTTTGCATCTGAATTCTTAAGGACACTGAGAAGCAGCTCAACATAAAGATGGCTATGTGAATGGTATGTGGAGAAAAGAAAGACAGTAAAGTTCATTGAACATGAAGGTCTGCTGTGTTTGACAGCACTCCAACACATACCTAGGTACAGTGGCTGCCCAAAGAGGTTTCACCCTGAAGAGCTAAGGAAGACACAAAATGGTAGCAGAAATAACTCAGAAATAATGCAGCCAAATGCAAAATCCTACGTCTATGGACAGAAAATGTAGATCACACTTAAAAGGTGGAGATCATTTCCATCTATGTAGTGACATGAAAGGGGCATTGGGGTAATTACAGAAACTCAGGTAATTCTGGACTTCCAAATAAAAGCTGACTCTTAAAATGGTAAATGTGATTATTGGCTCTATAAGGAGTAGGAAGATAGAGAGACAACTCCAGGGTTACTGAGCTTCAACTTCATAAAGTGTGTGGAAAAAATAGAAACAGCATTTAGGACAGAGCTACCAGAATGAGCTGAGGACTTGGAAAGATCTTTTGATCAGTGGGAGAAGCGAGAGTGATGTTTTGTTACCAGTGTAACAGAATGACAGATGAGATGCCCACAACTACTATTTGTGGCTTCAACTCTACTAATAGACTTATTATGGACACAACCCTCTGGATGCCCAATCTGGTGCATTTTATATGCTTAGATGGTGTCTGAGTCCTTCTTGGACAGTGCTGGAGTGGATTAGGAAATGTACTCTTGAACAGGACTTACCTCTTACATCTATTTTTTCAGATTGATAAGAAGATGCCAATACCTGAGCTTTGCAGGGAGGTTAAATCTGGATTTTATCTTTGAAGTTTCAAACTTTCTCATTTATATATGAAAAAGAATATTAATCCTGATGGTCTAGTTTCTTACATGAAATCAGTGGTAGCTAGCACTTTGATAGGTTCTCAAAAGAGGTGCTTAAAAAAATAATTCTCGAAAGTCAAAGCTTTCTATTGTATTTCCAGATAGGAAAATAGATGAAAGCTAAGACGTTATGCCAAGTAATTCCAAAATCAGCTTTAAAGCACACGATCATGTCTTGGCAATCTGAAAGCAGTGTGTAGAGAAGAGAAAAGGGTTGGCAAAGGAATGAAGAAAAGAAGTATTCTACAAAAAAAGAAATGGCATGTCTTGGCAGAGAGACAATGTTTGCTAACCTGTTGAAGGGTTCAGTCGTAAAAGAACTGTGTTCATGAGAACTGAAATAGAGCAGAAACCATTTACCACTTGATGTTTTAAAGCAAACTGCCAAATAAAATTCTGAAGGGTTTCACTTTGCAGATCAACTCGACCTTATCATGTGATAACATAGCAGGGAAATCTGTGCTCTCGCTAGGTTCCTTAATAATGCATCTGAGAAGACAAGTCACATTCTGCTCTCAGTTACAGTGGAGTAAGCTATAGTATATCTGCTGAATTCATACTTATTTTGGCATAGGTGAGAAAATGAGGTATTCCAAAAGGTGCAGAGGGAGTAAAATCAGTCATTTGGATGATATAGGAGAACTATAAACCAGGAGTCAGATGTTGACCTCTGCAAGTATTAGCCTGTGTTGGATGTGGTTGAATTTAAAAGGGCAGGAGATACTATTAAGCTGGTCTTGCACAGTAACATCCTCAGTGTTTTTTCAGACTCCTTTTTATGTGACTTTCTAGATCATATTTTATAAAAATATTTTGTATGCAATGAGATAAGGTCAAGAGAAAAGGGAACCTTGGATGTAGCAGCAACGATGGGGCAAACCACCTGAAACACTGCTAAAATCACCATGGAAAGAAATGTGTAGGAAAGGTGAGGCTCCAGTAGGCTGAAAAAGACCTGACTTTGTGGGTGACTGATTGTGGCTATCTCGTGCAGATGGTCCCTGGCACGACAGTCAGCAGTGCTTCTGCTTTTTTGCAGCACCATCAGGAATGCTAAAACACATGACCAACCACCTTTGATACGTCTTTAAAAAATATTATTTAGACTGAAGTTTCACTAATCAAGCAGGAAGCAGCTGAACTTTACTCACCCAGACAGAAGCCCTCTCACCCCTATCCAGAGGAAGATAACCCAGCTCTTTGCTCATCTGAGTGGATGCGCAGGCAGCCACTGAAGCTGTATTTGGATACATAGGGGCTTTGTCCAGCTTGAAAGATGCCAGTGTTTGTACTTAGCAATTAACTTCACTGTTATCTGTCTGTAGTGTGACGGCTTGGCTGCATGTGCTCCTTGGGCAGGCTCTGCCGTGACTACACAGCTGAGGACGTCAGCAGGATGTATACAGTGAGCCTGTCTCACATGGATTGGCTTTGGTATGCAAGGTGTTTCTGCAATGGCTCGTGTTTTCTGAGTAGCAACTCTTGTTATATAAAGATAGAAGAAGGGTTAACGCAAGACCTTTTCAGTCCCCCTTCTTTCCCCCCTGCCAAACACACACGCTCTCAGCAAAATCTCTAAATCATGCTCTTTTCCCGGAGCTCCAAGACTGTGAGTTACACATAGGACCTCTGTAGCCACACAGTGCCACACTATTCTGAATGAGATGCTGAAGGCACTTGAGTTTCTTTTACTCTCTCCCCTCCCCTCCGCCCCAGATTTAACCTAGTTTTTATGGCATGAACAGCCCCAAAGAAAGTCGGAGAGAAAAGAGATGAAGGCCAGAGAGCAGAAGAGGACCAATGAAAGAAGCAGTAACCATTCTGTCATTCCTTTGGAGAGCAACACTAGACACCTTTAAATGCAGAGAGTGTCCTCTGCCTTTTTGCCAAAGCCCTTTTATCTGTGTGAATAAAAAGGGAGGCAGGTCAGCCTAGTTTCTGTTGCCAAATAAAAGCATGAATAAATTAGGCTATTCTTAGTAGGCAAGTGAAGGGGGGGGGGGGGGGGGGAGGGAGTCAGTATCTATTTCTAAAGCAATTTCATATTCTGCCCCAACTGTTTGCACATGATAGAAAGGGGCTGGAGCTGCCTACTATTATGATTAGTACTATTGTTATCGCTGAAGGGCCTCATTGTTCTAGAAGATGTTAGGTTTGCACGATTCACAATCCATCTCTATTCATCCAGAAAAGGTTAGGAGAGAGGATCTGATATTCTGCAAAGGGTTTTTTCCCCCCTTCCCTCCCCCTGCCTTCTCCTTTACTGGCTTAAGGCAGAAAGCAGGCAGAAGGTCTCCTATTAACTAGAATTAGGAAACAGGGATCTAGGTGCCTGGGAACAGCCGCTCCGTAGCTCTAATCCCAGTGAGGACCTTAATTGTATCTGGTTTAACAGTTATTCATGCTATTTTACTGCAGGCAGGCACGGTGATTAGGGACATTGGTTGGAAAAATCTGTTCATTAGCCTAATAAAGGCTGCCTAAGCCTGCTTGTTCAGCCACTAATAATCCAACTATTAGTGCCATGCTAGATGCCTTGGTATTAATATGTGTAGTTTACTAGTGTCACAACAGCAATATGGGTCAGTTTAGTAGCTCCTTGGTTTCACAGTCAGGCACCCTGTGCTGGTGCAGGAAAGAGAAAATGAATGAGTGAATGAGTCTAACAAAAGAGATCACACCATATAGCAAACCCCCAATATGTTCTTTCCTGCAACTCAGAGGTAGCCCAGGAGCCTTAGGAACAAGGTTGTTTGAGGACAAGAAAATGAGCCCTTTCCAGTGATGGATGTTCTTGAAAAGCACTTTATTTTTTCATAGGTGGTTCCCTTGTTTTCTTCAGAGAAGCACTTTGGCTGTCCATCAAATAGTAACAGAGGGTAATTGTTGCGGAGAGGGGCATCTGCCTTCCTTCCAACATTGTGCAGTCCATGGGCACACACACCTCTGGCGTTTGCTGAGACCAGCACCCAGCCTGGGAATGCCCAGGCTGTCTTTGGAGGAGGAGAAAAGGAGGTATAATTGTATTTCTCTCTGCTTCCTTGATTTTCCTCAGATGACCTAAACTTTTCCTTTCCTGATAAAAGGAAGCAAAAATACTGCTCACCCTTTAGGGGATTCATCCACCCTAAGCATAATCCTTGGTTTGCTAATTAAAGTGTCAGTAGTTCCTTCAGTAATAAAATCCTGTCCGTCATTTTTCTTTTATTTATGGGAATGATTTGTTGCATTTTCCATTGGAAGTTGAAAATTATCCTAATGCTATACTATAAATGAATTGTTGGTGGATATCTTTCTATAGAGGTTATTTCCAATGATTTTAATGAGAGATTAGAACATTGGACTATTGCTTTTTCCTTCTATAGCTGATCTGTCACCTGCATGTTTTCAATACCTCTTTCTGTGTGTCTCAGTTTAACCTGGCCCCCTTAAAAAACATATGTTCAATTTTTTCTTGAATTTGAACTTAGCTAGATTCCTAACCACAAGCAGGATACAAAATTAAGTTTAAACATGCACTGTGTATATCTGTTAATAGCAGTGACATCTGTAATGAAATGAGAAAAAATAAAATCAACAGACAGGTAGGTGACCTGTTACTACCGATAGTTCCCTATCTAAATTCAGAGGATATGCATTCTACTGCCCCCTGATAGATATCCCTTAAAACACAAAAGGCAAACAACAAACACTTTTATGGAGAAAAAACAGATTTCTTCACTACCTCTCCCCTGCTCTCTTTTAAACCCTGAAAAAAACTAACCCAAACCCTCCCACAAAGGTGCAAGAGCTGAAATCTGTCCTTGCTGAGTGCTCACTTGTCTATGTGAGAAACATATTGTCTAACTATAAAAGAAGTTGTATATTGCCCAGTGCCTTTAGAATATGCATACATCCCTTTTCAGCTAATGACTTTATTTTCTATTCTAGGCCTGTTTTTTAATTGCAATTACTATATGCTCATTTATAAAAACCGTTATCTTAATCCATTTGATTGGTATTTCATGAGTTTCATGTCAATAGGATTCATTATTTTTTGATAGTATTGCATTTGAACTGTTTAGTGACATTAAGAGAGAACATACCATGTGGGCATGTTGACTGCTGTGTCCATATGCAAATGTCTACATCTGGGATGCTGGTGGTGCGCTAAGTGGTGCTGCACATTTCATAAATTTCAGTCAAGTGAAAAAGTGTATTTTTCATGCTTCTGTGATCATCAGATTCCTTTCTGTGCCTGGAAACTCTGCTTCCAGAACTACTGATGCAGATAGGATTCAGGCAGCAGTGAGGAATGTACTTTTCCTTTCCTGTAATGTGTTGGCTTGGAAAGCAGGTGAAAAATATCCACCTGTGAGAACTAATGTGAGAGGTCTTATGACTGATATTATCTAATGTTTAAGGTTGGAATTCTGTTTGTTTTACTCTGAAAGATGAAGTATTTTTAGGACTTCACTGAGAAACACCCCATGTGCTCATATTTCAGAAGTGACAGATTGTATCTTTTTAAGTAATTGTAGTAGTTTGGAAAATATTATTATTAAAATCAATTCCTCCTCCCTACAGAATTAGACAGAGGCAGTTGTTTAATTCATGGAAATCTTCAGGAGTAGAAATAGCTTGTCTTTGTGTAATTCCTGCTGTGTCTCCCTGCCTGATGAGAGGTGATTTATGTTGTAATATACTACAAGATTTTTTTAATAGATATATAATTTTTTGGAAGTAATCAGATTGATTTGATATGGCCTGCAAGAAAGGTTGTTGAAGAGACTGATTCTGAGTATGAGTACCTTTGAAAGGTCCTGGACCTTGGCTGTTCCCATGTTTCATTACAATAATTTTATTATTACCATGTTTTCTTCTGCTCTTTGGCATTCAGCTCTATATCTCTGTCAGCCTTGCTTTTATATCAACAGTGATGGACATAGAAATATGTTATAAAGATTAAACAGTGGTAGGAGTCTGGCAATAAGACTGATCACATCTTTAAATAAAAGTAAAAAGGAACTGTTGCTACAGATGCTGCTGTGTTGGAGTAGTTCAGTAATAAGGACAGAAGAGGCAGCTCTCTTGTACTCTGTTCCCGACATTGACAGTGCTTGTGAAAATTTTAGTAAGAAAAATGAACATTTCATGACTAGCTTTCAGAATCTCTAAAATTATTATAATGGCACTTCCAGTCTCTGGAGGATCTTGTAAGATTGAACTATCTTAGGACTTCTGAATGAAAAGGTCAGGGAAAAAACCCAACTTTTTAACCAGTCATTTCCTTTGCAAGCCAGTGTATTTATTTCAGGAAGAAATTGCTTTGTTTACTGCTTTGTATATTTTGGAGGCTGTATCTTAGATGTAGGGGTGCAACTGCTTTTATCAAAGTGAAAAAAAACAACTGCTCTACTAATGCATTGAGGGGAGTTAAAGTGAGGAACTTTTTCTGCTGAGGTGTAGCTAGAACTTTGCTATAAAAACTTCAGACTTTTCATGATTTTATGTAGTCAGCTACATGACTTTGCCATTGCATATTGAAATCTAGCCCTGCGTTATCCCTTCTCAGGGATTGTTCAGTGAAGAAACGGGAGCATACTTTATTTTATTTCAAGCCTGCATCCAAAGAGATGAAGGACAAGAGCAGAGTAGCCAGAATGCAAGAAAGCACCTAAATTTTGCAGAAGACATCTCAGTTATGTAGATTCTATTTCTCTGTGGCCTGTGACAATGCAAGAAGATCATTCTTAGTTTCCTTTAATTCTCCAGCATACAGCCTCAAGATTGACCAGCAAAGCTGAGATGCTCACAGTACTTTTAGCAGAAAATCCATCATGATTATAGGTACTTAAACTGTAAGGAAAGGAATCAAGTACAAGACTAATTGCCACAAGACAACTGAAAAATCTTAAAAATTAAGCAATCATCTCATTTGTAATGTGTGCATGTCTCTTGGATGCTACTTCAGAAGAGGAATTTATTTTGCTTCACCAGTAATAGATGCTTTCAGCACAAGCTCAGTGCAAACTTCTAATTCATGTTACCAGTAGTTCCTGAAAAGATAATTCAGTCTAGACTTTAGTACAGTTTTAATTGGATTCCATGGATTTTAGATAAGCCTATGGCTGGAAGCCTAATTCTAAGAACCCTTAAGGAGCAGGAAATGGTAACTTTTATTTCAACACCTGCTAAGGAATGGTCATGGAAATGTCCAAAACTCCATAGGCACCTGGCAGGAAAAAAAAAACTCTCCAAAGAAATCCAGTTGTGGCCTCATTTTTTGTTGTTTTTGAATACTTGGCAGTCCACATGAGGGTTTTCTCAGGCATCTCTTGTCTGCATCATTCCTTGCTTTGTCATAATACTGACATCCACTTCAGGCCTTGGGATGAAAAAGCAGAGATCAAAGACACTTGTTATAACTTATTCTGTGACCTTATTCAGACTCCAGTAAACAAGGAAGGGAATGGTATCTATTTTACCTGCTGATAGGTTGACTGTTATTTCTTAATCACTTTCTTTGTAGATGAAGCCTTCTAGGTTTGCCATACACTACCCATATTTGTCTTCCCCAATATATAAGGACACAGTTATCTAGAGTGAAGACTGTAATTTGCAGCAGGCTGCTGAAAGAGCAGACGAACAGTGAGTTACTGTGAAGGACTGTGCTATCTAATGGCAAGAACATTGGATGGGGATTCATGAGACTTGTTGTCTATTCCCTGCTCTGCCTTGTGCCTGTTGAATGACCTTCAGCAAGTCACTTTCTCTCCTTTGTCTCAGCTATCATTTTACCTGTTAAAATGTGATAATGAAACACTTTTTTATAAACTGCTAGGTGCTGATGAACAGCACTGATGAAAAGTACTGTACAAAAGCTAAGTTATATTGAATATTTGATTGTACTTGGCTTCATTGACTTATGACAGATAATACAGCAAGTAACTGTAATGGTCCAGTAGATATTACACAACTATCATATTTACTGTTTGTCTGCCCTTATGCATCTCAAAAATAATGCTTCACAGATGACACTGATTTTGCTTTCTGCTGTAATCTCACAGAGAAGCTAAAATCTTGGAATCTCATTGTTGGCATTTATTTTGTTTGCTGACCATGGGAAGGAATGGACCTCAAGATGCCTATTTGTATTAGCTAATTTAAGATTAGTTAATCCTAATAGGCCAAGGATCCTGGAAGACATACAGTTTCCTCCAGCTAAGACCCACCTGCTGTGCTTGGTTGGTGGGAGCCCAGCACTGTACCTGCAAGCTGTAGAAAGCAGAGGTGGTTGAGGCGCTGTGAGGAATAGTAGGAATGGTAGGCAGATTTAATACACTTTTCTGTTTCTCTGTGATCATGCCAGGGCCTGATAAAGTCTTAGAGACAAGTAACATGAAGGTGACTCACATGCTTTGCCAGAAATCTGTGCTGGAATGCATATTGCTAAAATTTAGGGCAATATTGTAAGTCTCCTATTAGACCAAGAAGCCCAAGAAAACAGACCAAGAATCCATCATGCCACAGAATGAAAGGTTCACTAATAACCTCAAAGGCTTTTTGTTTTTAAAGGGCTTCAATCTGATCCAGTTTTTTTCTGGCTTCTAAAATGCCAGCTACCTGTTAGTGTTTCTCAGTACTAATCTATATATTTTCAGTAGTAAAGTACTTGGATATTTCACTGGGGAATGTTTTCAGAAACCCAGAAAAAATTAATGTGCATTTCTTTAGTGTAAAATTTTTATTTTCCGTTCTCTTGCTGGATTATAGTGTTCGTATCTTCCTTCAGTTTTGTTCAAAATCCAGTCCTGTGTGTATTTCTTTGGAGTTGATACCTTGAATTCTTGGATCCTATTTCTTGACTGGGTGGTGGGTAGCATAACTTTAATTGATAGCTTTTGGACAGGATACAAGGACAATTTGGGGAAAAAGTCCAATAGCTTTGATTGTACAAAATAATAAACTTGACCAAAAAAAGGAAACACTCAAAAACTCAAATAAAAAGTAAGTAACCAGAGTCCATCTGTTCTCAGTGGCAGGTAGACATCTGTCACTAATGTCTTTGAATACCAACTTTCCATCTTAGAAATAGAGATAGTCCTATGGGATCTGTATTTTAGTGTTTCTGTCACAGAAAAGATGAAATTGCTTCCATAGTTATGCAGTGTTCTGGAAGAACTGAAGAGAGACATTTGATATAATAAAAATAGTGAACCAATAAAATATGATGCTCTGTTAATGCTGGTTCAACCATCAGAAAGAGAAAATTCCATAAATCGTGCTCATCTGTCTGTAGGTTTGAAAGGTGTCATTTAAAAAGACTTCCTACCTATGGCTAACTGATGAAAATTACCAGGATAAAGGACTGTCTCATTTCCTGCTTTCAAAATGGACTATGCTTGCAAGACAAAGGGACTTTTATACCAATACCACTGTTTCAGTTTTTTGTCTCTGTCATGAAAAAAAAGAATAAAAACATATATACATGTAATTTGTCTCCCAAAACATAAGAGCATTGAATTTTTTCCCTAAGTTTATTGCTTACCAATGTGCAAAGATAAAATTATCTCCCCTAAAACAACTAGCCTAAGCAGAGGGAACTCATAAAATGAATGACAGCTGAACAGCTAATTCCCTTGGCCTCCTCTCAGCTTTCGTTTTTATAGTTTAATTTCCTATTTTGGGAAATATTCATTCAGAAGCTGAACTATTTTACTTTTGTACTTTCCCATAAAAAATCTTATTTGCTTAGTAATTTCAGCCAGCTAGTGAACTTCATAACAAGTAAGACTACAAAATACAAAAAGTGGAGAGTGATTCATCCTCAGCTGAGTTACAGACTTGAAGCCAATGCTAAATGGTATTTTTTAAGCACTACTATCCAAGATTGGGACACCACCAACCTAAGTTTCCTTTTAACACTTAAAAAGAGATGATCCCTGTCGCCAGGGGTTGACAAACTAATATACTGATTAAGTATGATCTGGAGAATTGTTGGCACTAAGGATACTTTCAAGGAAGAGTGATCTTTAATGTTACTTCTCATTTTATTACATGGTTTACCAAATGTCTCTCTTATTTGGTAATGCTGTGTATAAATTCTAAGTAATATACATTCTGCTTTCTGCTGTTTAGATGTGTGACTTTGTTTGGAAGTTGTACTAATTTTGTGGAAAGGGCAAAAAAAAAAGTATTTGGATCATTTTAAATCCTTCAGTTTGCACATAATTCCTATTACATGTTCTACAGCTTTCAGAAAGATTCCCTCAGACAACAATGCAGTATATGTACACAAATACATTTATATCTACATGTATCTATGCTACACCAGCAGACTTTCTAGTCACTGGGATTTCATTTAGGTCTTTGCTACATTAAATTTACAGGCTCTCTTTTTCATGGTTTCACAGATGTGCATGGGCTACAGCTTGGTGGCCCTCAAGGCACTGTGGGTGCTGGTGTTCATTGCCCCCAGGGGCAGCCTATGGGGCTGCTCCTGACATTGCACCCTGTGCTCCCACAGTCCTTGCTCAGCAAAACTCTTGCCTTGATGCCACAGCATTTCTGAGACACTGAATACTTGGGGTCACACCAGGGAAGTCATGTCTGCCTGTAGTTCACCTTCCTTCACCATTTCCAAGGTGGGGAAGTGGAGCCAGATTAAGTCAAGCATTAGCCAGCAAACAGACTAGTTTGCTGTTCTGACACTGAGATGTGCTATTTCTTTAGCCTTCTTGCTTTAAGCTGAGAACATTTTATGAAATAGGCATATTTTAGTTTAGGGCCTCTTTTATTTACTTTTCACTCTCAAGCCAGTGTTATAAGAAGTTGAACTTATATCCACTGCAATTTCCCTGCCTCAACAGAACAAATGCACTTGGAGCAGAGTGCAGCAAAGAAAAAATTTTAGCTTCATTATTTAACAAAGTGTCTTGGGTTAAGCTAATATCTTGATTAAAACATCCCTGTAATAATTATTACTTTTGTTCATAGCTTTCCTCCCAAGGCCTGGTTGCTTTCTCTGTTCTTCTTTCCCCCAATGTCTTGTACTTATGGCCACAACGCACCTCTTGGTACAGCTTGGCACAGGCGACATGACTGCTCTTACAGTCCCGTTACCAGGAGGCAGCTGCCAGTTCCAATTAACCTCTGAGAGATAAGGACTCAAATTAGTACAAGTTGACAGATACATGGTAATGGGAGGAGGATGATGGTTTTGGTTTACATATTGTTAGTTTATGATCCAGCATATATTACTGGTTGAATGATCTGGCTCACAAAGGCCATCCATGATACATCCTCAGGAGGTACTTGGTGCAGGGGCTCACTGTGGTATGGGATGAGAGCAAGAGGGATAGGATCTTTCACTGGTCCTCCACCTCTGCTGGAGTAGCCAGGAAGGTCTTGAAGGCACTGTGTGTGCAGCAACAGGTTATGCCAAGTGCTCTTGGGTAGAAGGACAGTGTTGTCATCACATGGTGGTGGGTAGATGTTGCTGAAAGTCTCCAATTAGCTGTATAATTCTTGGAACTGGTTATAGTCTTCTGTGTTGTTCTGTTGTTCTTAAAAGTTTTCTTCCTCTCTTAAGAACTCTGTTATTAGAGAAAAATATAATTTCCTAGAGTAGGGTGCAAATGCAAATATTCATAGTGGTAGGTCCCAGGTATTCCAACACAGGAGAGTGGACACACGTCTTCCACAAAGATTAATGAACCAGCTAGAGTCAGTGCTATTTAAGACTTAGTTTCAGTAAGCAAAGGAAGTACTATTTTTGAAAGAAAGTATAATAAGAAAGAGTTTCTGTGTTAGGAAATCCTGACTTGTTCCAGTAAAAATTGGTTAAAACTGAAAAATACAAATAGTTCTGTCCCTGAAATTACTTTGTACTCGAAAACAAACTTTATTAAATTTAGGGAGATGTTAATGAAATTCAAAGAACTAAAAAGACCAGAAGTTTGAATGCAAGAGACGTGCAAAAACTATTTATCAGTGATGTAAACTACTTGGAGCTTCTGTTTCCAGAAGAGGAAAAAGAAAAATATAGTCAATGGCTCCAGATCCAAACAGAAATTCAACAGAATAAAACCAGAAAGCCTGAGAGTAATTTTATTGAAAGCAATCTATGTCTTGTAGTTCAGAAAGTATAGGAATAAACTGAGACCTTCTAGTAATCAGCTGAGTTTGACATGCAAATGAAAATACAATAGCAAGAAGATTGTTTTCAGCCATAGAAATGTAAAGACTAAGGAAAGAAGACGGACTTAGGGAAGAAGTATGTGAAACTGGATATTCTTCCCCAACCCAGTCACAGCCCTCCCATTCTTCCCACGCATCACACTGCAGTTTTCCTGAAACTGCTGCTAGCAAAGGGCCTCAATGCTGAATGGGGAGAGAAAAGAAGCCTGAATTATAAGAAAAGGTTACCAACCAAACTGGGCTTTCTCAGAATACCCCCATCTTTAAATTTCTCTCCATAAGTGTCTTGTGAGTATGTACATACCAGGGAAAGAAGGAGTAATTGAAGCTAAAGGCTAGCAGAGACTGAGCAAAAAAATGGGCGCAGACAAATGCACACTGAAAATAAGAAGGTGACTGTTACAGCAGTGACAGTCTTACAGCTTCTCTCTCCCTATTTGTATTAAAGCCTGCCTAACCTGAGCTGGAAATGCAGTTTTTAAAGTGGATTACATGGTGTGTCTGTTAGCCATAGCAAGGCACAGACCTGTGACCCAGGCCACTCCCTCCACAGTTGTGCCCCACAGCCTTATCCAGCAGTAAAAGTGCAAACCCTTAATATTGATTTTTGACTAACTGATAATCAAAATGAAACTGGGAAACGAGCTGATTGATGTCTGACCTGCACCCAAATATCCCAATAAATTGAGCTAAGCTTCTTAAAGTTGACATAGATATTATAGGAGGATGTTTGCTTCTTGATGCAGTTCATTGTGCGGAACATGAAAAAGAAACAGGAGTTTTGAACTGCTCTGTCACCCGTTCTACCTCTTGTTTCACCTTTCATCAAGTCTGTGGCTATCTGCCTCCAAATTATATATTCTTTACTCAGTTTTCCCTTTGATTTAAAAAGCCATGATGTCCATTATCATATTAAATAACTGGACTTGTCATTTTGCCTTTATACTTTTATCTATTTAGAAAAATATAGCAAACCTCCATCTGTCATCCTCTTAATGTAAAAGCATACACTTCATTTGTTCAAAAACATTTATTTTCAGTACAAGATCTGGACCATCAAAATTACATATTGATTGGTTATTATTTTCTTTCAGCTTTTGATATTTGTTTTTTCATCAGTGTCAGTTGTTCTATCTGAAAAAAAAAAAAAAGCCCAAACAGACCAAGTGGTCTCAGCTTGAGTCATATGTTCTCCTTACAGAAGGAAATCAGAATTATGATGTTGCAGATAGAGCATTTGGACCTCTGACCTCTGCTTTTGAGACATTTCCTCTGTCTAGTCTGTAATGCTACCATGTTAATACCTAGATAACTACAAAATCTTATGGAAAATTGCCATCACTAGTGCAAAATGTTATCTTTCCCAGTTTTCAGTGGTGAGCAGTCACTGTGTGTTGTTTACTATACTTTTTTTAAAGTTATATTTTTGGAACACAAAGCCATCTACTTAAATAAGAGAGTAACGTAACCTTCATGGACAGCTGTTTCCTTACCCCATTGAGGTTCTGTGTTCTGGCACCCCTTGCTCCAGTAGGACCCGTTTGTGTTTCACCAAACAGAACTTGCTTTGTATACATTAGCAAGTAACACTGATGAGATAGAAACATGTAATTGAATAACAGTCCTTAAAGCTTCTAGGGTTCAGTCCATAGCAGTCCTACTTGATCTCCACATGCAGTTTTCTTTCAATGTCTTTAAAATTTTTCCACTTTATAGCTATGCCTTATGCTCCTATAGTTTTATAATATTTTACATGAAGGAAATAATAATCTCTGCCTGGAGGTAGTTTGGTGACAGGATCTACAAAAGTGAGATATCATTCAGATCTGCTGAAAACAATTGTTGGAATTAAGGCAATGCCAAAATGGGAATTCATTAATTCTGTAGTTTAATTATGTTCAAGTCGTCTCTATAGACACAAAGAAATTTTTTGAGTGCACAGGCCCAGATTTAATTTTTATAAAACTAAACTGTGATTCAACAAAGCACAAACCCTGTGTACTATTTCAGCGTTCAATGCCTTGCCTCTAACCCCACAAAGCATTTCCTCCTGTAGTCTCTGATCACCTCTTCTGGGCCAAAACTGAAGGTCTGTTTATTTTCTCATCCTCTTTGGTCAGTTTTGATATCAATAGGTTACTCATTCCTGTCCTTTTTTTTTCTGCTTTCAAGGTTCATTCCTTTTATGAATCTGTTCACCTGATGACCCTATGCATAATATCTTAGTAGCCACACTTGCATTTCTGCCAGAGACCTTGTATCAATTGCACAATAGCATAAATACACGATGACCAGAGGGAAATTATGTTTAATTGACTACAGTCTATCTGATCTGAACAGTCAGCTGGGATTTTGTTCACCAGAAAATGTTGAAGTTGTACAAAAAGTTCCTGACGTTCCAGAGGGAGAAGAAATTTCTATTAAAAAATGCAGATGATAAGGACAGAGGAAACTGATTGTCTAAATACAGCAAAGAAATTTGATTAATAACTCAGCTTGGAAGTAATTGATTTTATGATTCTCATTTTACTGGGAGTTAGAATGAGTTACTGAAGTTAGAACAACCACAGCCCCTCGTTTAAGCTCAGGGCTAACTTTAGTTACAGGACTCTGCTTTTAATCATGATCAACTTGTTAGTCATCATCATATAGTGCAGACCAATTTCCAGTTCTGGAAGATCACTGTAGTCAGTTCATAAATATCTGCATTTGTCAGAGAAACTGGATATCAGATAATATCTGAAGTGGTGAAGACTAAAAATTAACATCTTCATCGCTTCTGACAGCATCTGGCATTTAGTAACACCTACTAATACTTTTTAAATGTAGGGACTATCAGCAGGAAAAACTCTGTAAGTGGACATAATTTTAGTGCTCTGTTTTGTACTGAAATGTAACTTCAGTTCAAAGCGTGACTATTGCTAGCAGTTTTGTATATAACTATAAATTTAAGAAAAGTGTTGAAACAGATGATTTACACATGAATGAGGTTACAAAGGAATTAACGTCAAGATTTTTTTAACTGACAACATTAGAATTATTTCAATTATATGTCATTTGTTAGGCTTCAAAAATGACTGGTTTTGTCCAGTTTTGATGAAATAAGTCCACTTCTGTTCCACATTTAATGTTTCCTTTACTTATCCAATTGCTACTGGTTTTGGTGGGGAACCTTTCTAGATGCAATGGAAAGAGGTTTTCAAACAGCTGAAGGCTACCTTGCCCAGAGATTGATTGAGATAATGATTTTTTAAGTATGACTTCGTACATGTTTTTTCACAATAAATATTTCTCTTCCCATAAGCTATATGCATATGTTGTATGTCTTGTTTTCTAAGTCATCCTTATCTCAACTATTCTGTTCTCCTTGCCTGTTTGGCTTCCTCTGACCGTTGCCCTGGGACACTGCAAATCAAAGATGTTTTCCCTCGAGTCTGATATTTCAGTTTCCACATCTTCCAGTAAAGAGAGACCAAGTTTGATGGCAATATTGTGTAATCTACTGCATGCCAGGAATATCTTGCATACAGTTCTTTAGAAGGGCAATCTGGTAATGCATGTCACCACAATGTATTTTAAAGATGATTAATGGTCTTTTAAATGATTCCTCAGGTGAGCTGTAGATCTTCATTATCTTCTCCAAAGGCATTGCATTAGATTTATTTGGAGAAAATGAAATTAGGGTCATGAACCTTTCTTGAAAAGCTAATTTATATCTTCTGAAATATTGGAAAGCACTACACTCTAATGATGTGATATGGTTGTTGATATAAAGACAACCGTCAATAACATCCAGAAGATAACTATTATTTCTTATTTAACAACTTGGGAAGTTGCTGCTGTCTTTAAAGCTATTTTTAATAGCTGCCATTCCTACTTCAGTTTCATCTGGATACACTCAAATTTTATCTGACTAACCAATAATTAGCTGCTGTCAATTCAATCAGTGCAAGATTGGCTAAGCTATTTTTTTCTAAAATGCAGAAGTTGTCACAACACTGCTTGACAATATTATGTCATGATGACGTTAGGTACTTTGCCACCTCACCCACTGTATAATGGTTAATTTGAGCAATATTAAATGAATGATAAGATTTAGGATCTTGATAAGCCAGAAATTTCTTGAAGAAGTACTGCCACATAGAATATTTGTATGTAGTTTATTTGGATGATGAACATCACAAGGAAAAAAAATCTGTCATTTGGTATTGATACATTAAATCCTTCCAAGTAAAACACATCTAGATCTGAAAATAGAGGCTCTGGCCTATTTTGCAGGCTCCTCATTAGCTGACTGGGAGTTTATGCAGTGAGGAATCTAAGTGTTTGGTTTTGTGATGCTCTATGTGTGGCCGTACATTTAATTCTGTCAGGGGTGTATGGAAAACTTTGCACAGCAGATGCCTTGTACCTCCATGATGTTTGGGAAGTGGGTGGTTTGCCTGGAAGTACAATTCTTTCTTTAAAATTTTCTGCTGATCTTCAGTTTCTCCATGGTTTCCTGTTCTACAATTATTTAGACACCTCCAACAAACCTGCTAGCTTTAAGTGGTCTTTAGTGGTCTTAAACATCCTCTGAGGTGCAAGGAGCCTTTGCTATTTGTATTGCAATCTTTCAAATACCCAATAAATATGTTTTAATATGTAACAGAGATTAAAGAGGGCTTTAGCTGTGAACTTCTGATTGAACTGACATGCTCTAGAATTTCTCTGCATCACCACTCAACAGTACAGCTCCAAGCACAAGGCAGCTGCTTGGAAAGAGTGGGTGTTTTGTGAAACTCCAGTGATCCTCCTCAAACTCAATGGTCTAGTCTCTGGTGATCCACAAGCACCTGTAGGAATCACTGGTCCACTCAGGTTTAACTATGTTGCCTGTCACACACACACAGTGCACAGAATGTCTTTCTTTCACAGACTGGCAGCTCAGGCTGTGTTCTATAATGGGACTGTCAGCCTCATAATAAGCGTCATCACACCAATGTTTTGGGCAAGGGGATCCATTGTGTGAGCACAATGTCTGCTTGAGGTAAAATCTTCTCAGTGCAGTGGCTGTCAGAAGAATAACTGTTATCTCCCAGATTCTGGCAAGCACTTAAAGGTCAATTTTTTAGGTTTTCAGGACCACAATGGTGTCTTGCTAAGCACAGACTGTCCATAGCATGTGTAATTCTTTCAGCCAGCCATCTCTGAAGACGGCTTATGGCTCTTCACACACATAGGATAATTCTACACCCTCACTCCTGCACAACACCTTTCACAGATTCTTCAGGGTTTCATCCAGGCCCTCTTCCTTTACCAGGGCACATCACTTCTGTGCAATCCCCCACAAAGAGAGCCTGAGCACAGGAAGGCAGCATGGACTGTGAGCATGCTGGGGCCGGTTAGTATTTTCTTCCCTTTGTGTGTGTGTGTTTCTGTTTAGTTATCTAGTCCTCCAAAATATTAACATGAACTAATCCTTTCATCTTTTCCATTTCTTTTAGAACCAAATACAAGCTGTTATCCCCAATTACATCATCGGCTAATTAAGAAAGCTAGATAGAGCACTACAGTATATATTTTCCAACAGCCCTTGCAGAGGGAGTTACTCTGGTGAATCTCAGTGTATCGGAAAAGGCATTTTGTGTATCACTGCAAAATAATTGTAGTAGAACAAGTGCCGAGCAACTCCCTTGTATGTTGCTGGGAAGATAATTTTCTGTGATTTAAAGCTCTAGAAGAACTACACAACATTTTGCTGAAAAGCTGAGCAGCAGTGGTTAAAATACCATTTAACTGCACTGTCAGTTTCCTTTTTAAAAGTCAAAATAGGTCAGTGAACGTGACAAAAAGTTATTTCTTCCTCTTGCCTTCATTAAGTTTTGCTTAAAAAAGAAGAGAGGAGGGACTGAGGCATGCAGCAATTGCTTCAATAACCTTGCAGCAAACTGCCAGAAAGTTTCCCAAGGCTCTCATGCAATTGAACCTAGTGAAAGGAACCTACTCCCCTACTCCTGCCCACAGCCCTCCTTAATAAAGTTACTGGAGGTTAGGATTTTTTCTGAACACTTAATTGCATAGGACTCCCAGCAAACTGGTGCCAGCCTGAGATAATCAGAGCTGATGTTGCTAGTGAGAAGGGGAAAAGTTGAGCTGAAGGGAGGACACTCAGGGGTTTGCAGGAGAGTGGGGACCAGCAGTCTCAAGTTTCCACTGCTGGCCAGTGTACAGAAGTCACCAGTTATGATTGGGTTACAGCTCATGACTATTTAGACTTGGACATGGACTTGAAGCCACTTCATGTCAGTACAAAGGGAGGAATGTAACACTGTCTCTCCAGTGCCAGGGGGGAGAGATTTGTAGGTTGGTATGTGACCTTCACTGCTGGCCCATGCAGGTGCTGTTCAAAGGCTCTCCCCATTCAGCTCTTGATACTGATACTAGATTAAAAAGAGAGAATGAAAAAAGTCCTTGTTAAAAACGTTCCTCTCTGTTTTTTCCCTTTATCTCTGTGAACAAGTTGTCTTTTGATTTGCTTGGGTTTGTGGGTTTAGGAGGCTATTTTCCTTTCAAGGACTTACTCTTGTACTATGTATTTTTTCCTTTGGTGAATAACATTTAACTTAGTAAAAGAAGATTTGCCTTGAGGCAATTCTTGGGTATTTAAATTTTTTTTTTTAGTTTGTGCCCAAGTTGTTTTGTCACACCAGCTTTTTACACTTTAAATTGTAACTACTTATTTTATACCTGTATTTCAGTGAGTGTGTTAGAAGAGTCAAATCAAAGAAAAGAGAAGCATGCAAGCCAGAAATTCACATCAGCAGGACAATTAAAACAATAGCTAATATTAATCTTACTGGCTGCTGATTGGGGAAGGGACCAGCATCCTCTTTGGTCTCTGGCACCATTTTCAGAGTGTCAGTTGTATTCCCGAACAGCCCACTAGTCTGTGTGCTCAGGTAATTCACCGTATTTAAGATGACTTCAGAGATGACATATTTGAAAACTGTTTAGTGGATGTGCTGCACTGTCCTGTAGAGGGAAGTGGAACAGATCAGACTTCCTCACCTGCAAAGCAGACGACCTCTATCAGCAAAGACTCTGCTTAGCGCAGACATTCAGGACTAACTTTTGTACTAGAGAGATCTTGGGGTTTCTGAAGGGCTGATGTGTGCAACAGAGCAAAGTTTATGTCCTGTGCTAGTAAGTGCTTAGGTCAAATTTCTTCTCAAGTCCTCTTTGGAAGGCTGCAGAACTATGATGCCATCTTTTAAAGACGATTCTTTTCCTGTATGCATGCTAGAAGGACCAAATATGTAGAACTGAATTGCTCCCTCTGCTTCCAAATTCCCTCCCTGGAATGCTGCACAACAGAGCAAGCCTGCCCAGCCATAGCAGTAATTTTTTTCTTAACCCTCATAGGGTTTTCTATTGAAGTGGTTGGTATAATTAAAAAGCAACTCAACTGTTGCTGAGTTTCTTTGTTTTATATTTACTGGAGAAAACCACTGGGCTGTTGATCTGTGAGTTTTATGTTATTATTTAATTACATTGAGGGAAGATCCTGCATTTTGGATAATTTGTTTTGAGTGCTACATTTTCCAGGGCTTCATTTGGTTCTAGTATTAATCCCTGTCCTTCACAGAAGTTTGCATATTATTTTGCATTTTTTTTCACTGTGCTTCCAAATCCATTATTAATCACACAGGTATTGAAATACATTTCACAGATAATACTGGACATACTGCTGTATTGTTTGCTCACATAATAGTCATGCTTTCACTCGGCAGGCTTCTCATACATCAAATTATCATTAGATAAGAAAAAATGCTACAGTGAAGATTTGCCAACAACTTAATGCTGAATGCTCAAGCAAAACCCTGATGTTCCCAATTCCAGGTGATGACTCCTGGGGACAATAAATGAACAGATGCTCTAGTTAGATGAGAGCATATCACCTTCAGGGATGTGAACAGTGCAAGGTTCTGCTCAGTGGACCTAAAGAAAACCTCTTGTCCATTTTTTCTCCGGCAGCAGTCCAGATGTCTAAACAAGAGAGATTTCTTTCATGGTTGTATTTTGGTTAGTATAAAAAGGGGCCATATTTTAGTTTTGAGAGTGTCTTGCAGCTATCAGTGAGTGTAAGCCTAAGAATATAGGGCTGGAAAAGGACCATCTGGGTCATAGTATCCAGTTTCTGAATCATCCAGCCTCTAGTAACCCATGGGCTGCAGGCCATGCTTCCCCAGGCTCCATTGAGTCATTTCGACCTCACAGCAAAACCCCAAAACCTCAAATAAAAAGAAAGGAAAATCAAAGGAAAAAAGCAAGAGTGACAGAGAGTTTTAGCAACAGCCTAGACCCTTGCAAGAGCATAAAGTATTGGATAAAGCTCCTTGATGATCCCAGCAGGCAGCCCTAGCCTACTGCACAGAGGAAGACTCCCCTGTCCTCTGCTTTCTTTGCAGACTTTTCCACGGAACTCGTGTATAATAATAGGTTTAACCCTGACAGTTTGAACAAGTGTATCAGCCAAGCCCTGGGAGATTCTAACACTGCTGAGGCTGCAGCATTTTCCACCTTGTGTTTAGTCTCTGCTAGACCTGTCACACCAGGGCTGGGTGTTTGAAAGCCAAAGAACACAGTTTTGCACACTGGAGACAGCTAACCCATGGGCATGTTTCTCTGCACTGTACAGAACAGGACTGTTCAAGGGAAAGGGATGCACCTATGCTGTGCAACACAGAGGTCCAGTTTGGGTTCCTGTGACAGTTTTTCCATGCTTAGTCTGAGTAGTTGACTCTTAGTAGAGAAATCAGCATGGGTCTCTAGCTGTGGTATAGTATGACACTGGCCCAAAAGTCATTCTCAGTTGGCATTGCCTTAGGGAGCTTAAATCTGGGCATAAATACAGTGCAAGGACTATAGAAAAGCACATGAAAATTGGAGATCTCAGTGCTGTTTCCACATCAGAAAAGAACCTTTAAATACCTCTATATTTTCATTTTCACATGTATACTTAAGGGAGAGTAACAGGACTTTGACATAAAAACGTTTTTCTGGTCCTTGAAAGGATAGTTAGTGCTGACATTAAGATATAAATCTGTTAAAACTGAAGATTGGTTAAATAAGTAAAATATTATTACAGAAACTCTCTTAGGTGTTCAAAATGACCTTTCTTCTTAAATTAACACAAGTGAAAAAGGAATAATTGCTCTCTGTCTGCCCACAGAGTCAGGCACACACAAAGTCCTCTGGGTTTGCCCAACTTCACAAGAGAGTGGAGGACATCCATTGTGTCATCCTCACCAGTTCCTATAGTGTCTGGCTCTTTTCAGCACAGTAAAAGGTCGGGTTTTGTAGACAAATACCAACAGTAATAATGTCTACCTCACTCAAATGGAATCTCTTCTCTGTAATTCAGAGTAGCAACACAGGTTTACAGAATTTCCTTTCAGTGATCTCAAAGGACTCTGCAAGTGGAAAAAGAAAAGCTCAAAAACCCACCCAGTCACTGGGCCCCTGTGTGACTATTTTGCAGGTGGCAAAGACATGTCACAAGCAAGAAGTAACTAATCAGATATACGCATGAGAGCTGGCGCACAGCAAAGAGCAAAAGAAATTGACTCTGTTGCCTGCCTGTGCTAAAAGCTAATATTACAAAAATGGATAAATGCATAAAAGAAAAGTGGGGATTTGTTTCTGTTGCCATTTGAATTTAAGTCATGTGTAAATGCCTCTGTATCCTTCCCTCTAGTGTAATATTGGCTTTAATTTGGCTTAGTCTCTGGGAAGGATGTTTGATTGACTGAATTAGAGAAGGAAGCCCAGTCCACAGGCAACTGTACCAAAACCATTTTAAAGATTGGATTAAGTTCAGCCCATTTTGGGGACTCATGAAATCTCTTTATATGGTGATATTTATAATTTATGTGCAATGATCTTAATCTTTATAATATATATAATTACAATATATTAATGTGGTTGCTGTAGATTCATTTTTCTGCGGACAAGCACCACTGTGCAACCCAATGTACAGAATTACTTCTGGGCCAGGGCACCATCCTCTGACTTGTCACTCTTCTAGCTCAGAAACAGCCTTGAAAGCAGCAACTTCCACTTGCTTTTATGAGTTTCTTGGTCATAATTTTTCCTCCCAGAACTGTGTATGAGCTCTCCTTGATTTACTTGCTAGTTCAAAAGCCTCTACATTGCCTGCTTTTGGACTGTTATTTCTGGGCCCAAAATAATGGGGTTGCACAGAGGAAACATGGTTTTCTTGGAGTGGAACAATGTCATCTAGATGCATGTAGATGGAGAGCTCTCTGGGGACAGCACTACTTTCCTGATTTGTCTTTCGAGTGCCCAGCTCACTGGAGATCTGCTCTAGGACAAGACATCTTGCCAAAAGGCAATTGGGTGCAACACAAGACTGCTTTGGAGTAAAAGAACTTAAGAGTTTTCTTTTCCTGTAAGAAGGTAAAAGGCTATCAAAAGGAAATGACAATTTTACTTGGAGAGAGGGTTGTTGGATTTTTATTATTTGTTTTAAACAGCAACATCATAACCCCTTCTATGTTCATGTGTCATTACTTCTGAGAAAATCTGAACTATCTCCTCTGTGTTCGGGTTTGCAACATCAAAAAGACCATAGAACAATCTTCTTTGATGTTAAATATTTCTGCTGATGCTGTCTGTGGTCAGGTAATACCACATGATTGATGTGAAAAGATTCAATTTGCTTATTTTCCCATGTTCACTACCAAAGCCAAGATACAGTGTATCAGTGTAACATGAGATGTAGTCAATCAAGAAAATTCTCAGTATTAGAAAGCATATTTTTAGCTTCCCAAAAGCAACCCTGGTGCATTTTATTTGATTTTCTTTCTCTTTTTTTTTCTGTGTGTCTTTGCATAATTGTTTAATATTAAAGAAACAGACCGTGGTTTGGTCATTTAGTTAGTAAAATCAGGCCTTGGGACTACCAGGTCTGGGAAGAACTGGCTCCTCTTGCTCCACTCAGCTCAGCTCAGCTATTGGCCAGACCAAGCAAGTCACTTTGCCTTTTTATAAAATAAGGATAATGGTTCCTCCATTGTAAATATGTGAGATCTACTGCTGAAAAGCAGTACACGAGAGTTAGGTAATATTATTTCTGGCTCTCCTACAAATGTGCTTAGTGTTCAGTTTTCCCATCTGTAATGTGGGGATGTTAGAACTAATCTACCTCCCAGGGTTGTTTTGCTTAATTCCATAAAGTACTTGAAAACCTCACATGGAAAGAGTTATAGAAGCACAAGGTTTCTTAATAAAGCTCATTCATGAGTAATGTATTTTTGAAGTAAGTGACTTGAACCTTCACCCATAGTTGCAAACCAACATGAGCCAAGTCTTCTTTGTTGTTCAGCAAAGGTTGGTTGATTTTTTTTTCCTTACATATTTAATTCTCATAAGGCTTTACATCTCTGGTTTCTGGCTATGACTGAAAGCAGAAATTCCAAATACCACAAGAGAAGAGTAGGGGTTTTTTACTTTTTTTCCTGACCCTCCCAGAAGTTGGAAGTTTTGAAATGTGTAAGTCTTCCCCACCGTCCCCAGCTCTCAGTTCCCCCCTGCAAAGATAGGTGTCTGGCGCTGTTTTCTCTGAAAATAGAGACCTATCCAGACATAATCTGTACCCTGTACCCTTTGAGACCTGCTCAGCCACCTTGACTTGAGTGACTCCGAGGTGCTCTATTCAGACAACCACTAGGTGCTTTATCATGGCATCGATCTGCCCTGCCTTTAGCTATACAAGACCACATTCAGTCTCATCTACTGCACTGGTATTGTTGATTACTGCACAGAGCATAGTAAGGCTCTGTAGAAGAGCTGCACAAATGCTGAGCCTGAAATGGTCTTTACGTCAAAGGGCTGTAAGAGAAAATTAGCCAAAACTCATTTATCTCAATGTCAAAATTCCTACTAACTGGGGAGGAAGCGAAGTTGGACCAAGCTGGAGGCTTTCAGGAAGCCTGGCCATCACACCGTGGGATGCATTACAAACCCGGATTTGCAGGATCTTTGCCTGCAAATAATCCACACTCGGAGTGCTCTGAACATATCATTTGATGTGTGTAAAAGAGGGATGGTGCCAGGAGCACAGAAGCTAACTTGGAGCTTGGGGAAGTTTTCAATCGGTTTTGCCAGGGCTTCCCTCGGTGGGAAGGCACGCACGGCTTTCTCCTGCCCCCTCCTGGTGCAGCCTTCAAATGTGGCTCCGCAAACAGGAGGCTGGAAAAATGGCACCTTCGTTTTCCAGGGGATTTGCACCTGGAGTATAGGGCAAAGTTGGTCTGTTTTCATGGCACGAAAAGGAGGTGTTATCCTTTTTTCTAGTTTTTGCTTCTTGGCATTGTAAATCCAGCTGAGCTCTGTGAAACTAAACTGAAGTTGGGTCTGGTCAATGTACTTGCAGTCAAAAAGGAAAACAACATTTTAGAGTAGTGCAAGTGTATGATCTAATGACCTCCATCATGGGAGTCCACTGTCTAGGAACTAAGCCTATATTTCTTTTTAAGCTGATGTGATACTTAGCCAACTGAAGAATAATGTAGTGCAAATAATTTAAAGAAGGTAGAGAAGATTATGCAGGAACTCCATTCTAGAGGGTAGCTGGGAAACTACAATTTCATCTCAAGAATAAAACTTGGCAGCTTGTAAAATGCTCCCACTGTGCTCTTGAACAAAAGGCAGCTGCTGGGCACTGCACTCCATGGAGGGACAGGGCTGTTCAACAGTGCACAGACTCCTGGGCACCATGGGGTGGACAGACCAAAGGAATCTTAAGTTTTGCAATGTTTGCCTGCAGAAACAGTAACTCAACATCTAATAAGTTAAAATAGCTTCTATATGGAATTGCTCTGGACTTAAATCCTTTAGCCTTTTAGACTGAGCAGAGTTTGAATATGGTTTAATAGAAACTAAAACAGCTGCCTGAAGGTGGGCATCCTAAATCTAGTCTACCAGTCTCTCTCCATATCTGCATTAAGTGTTTCCACTTTGTAAATGTTTATTGTTCCTCAGAACAGAAAAAGGTTGTACAAGGATTTTCAGGCCTTTTGGTTACCATATTTCCTTGAAATAAGTATAAAATCTTCTTGTCTCTGGACTCAAAACTGTGCTCTGCTCTTGATGTAAGTTCTCTGAACACCAACATGTTTCTTCAGGAAAAAAAGTAATTCACAAACTGAGAGTTGTTAATGGCAGAAAAAGAAGAGTTTTTGACTGTTTTGTTAAGTGCCTGTTCCTTATCATTCCTAGCATGTACTTAGTGCTGAGCTTAAGTCTTCTTCATTTGCTAATGATTTTGTAACTTTTTTTTTCCTAATAAGTAAGTTTGAGCCAGCTGTGATTGTGCTGCACTTTCAGAGGCTGTTTGCATTTCATGGGAAGGTGTTGAACTTTCCATCAAATCCCGTGTGGTTGTCCTTACTGGTGGGAGCACTCTTTCCACATAGCTATATCCTAAGCTGAACTGAAGTAGGTGCTCTCTAGGTATTACCTTTCTTCAATATATGTGTTTGAAAAGCACATCTTGCAGCACTAATGATATAGATTTCTCTCTCTGAAAAACAGTACCTCTTTCTTTAATGTATTTTGGCTGAGAAATTTCCATGTGAGGTCTTGCAACTTGGCTCCCTCTGGGTACCAGGCTTTCTGTCTGGTAGTTGAGAACGGGGTGACATTTTGAGGTCTTCATGGATGTTTAGCTGCTGCATTGGAGAGGAGAAAAAAACTAAGTGGCCAGAATTAGAGATAAGAAAAAGAGTCAGGACTTTCCAGTTTCTTTTAGTAACGTCCAGTAGTTTTAAGGAGAAGGTCTGACTGCATAAAACTTTCTTATCCTGAATGTTGTTTTTTTGGAGAAATGTCCAGAGATTAACTCCTTTCAGTAAGTTTCGCAGGACTTTTCCACTGCAGGGTGTATCTGGCTGGTTTTGAACAGCTGTGGCTTTCTGATCTATTTTGATAATATCATGATCCAGCAGTGTAGCTGTTGAAGCTGAAACACATAGAAAGGTCTGAACAAAGCCACAAAAATTCTGGGAGGTGATTCATTTGTTCACCACTCAAAAATTCTGTTACAGGTGGACTTTTCAGGAAAATTTTCCATAAATTTATGTTTATATGCAACAGACCACAAAGACAAAACAATTTCAAATCAAATCAAACAGTCTAGTCAGACTGATGAACACATCTTTTCTATTTTTCATTGTTCTTTCCATCAACAAACAGACATGAACTTCACTTCAGGGCAGTGTGAATGTTTTTTCTCCCTTCAAGTTCACCTGGCAAACTGAAAAATTAGTTATTTGTACAGGCCTCATTGTGAATCATCTTGACTCAGATGTGTCCTTGCTTGGGAGGACACATTAGCCCCTGCCACCTTTGCATGGTGCTTTGATTTTCAAGTTCACCATGATTCAATTTGGCCTCAGATGACCCGAAAAATACCATTTCTCAGAAAGCACTTGAACTGCTACACGGCTTCAGGGCAGGTAAGTACTGAGATAGGTATTAGATAACCAGAAACTCCATTTCTGATCTCTCTCAGACATTAGGATAACGAAAGAATGAAAAAGCAGGCAGACATACCTTCTAGAGTAATTCAGATACAGAAGCTTTGTAACATCATATAATGTTATGTTCAGATTTTCCTTCTATTACATCTTTTGCATAACAGAGGACCTATTTATCCTCATTACTTTTAGCATCATGATCATGACTTTTACTTGAATCATAGCACAGAAATTATAGCAATAGGTGGGGGTGGGACCTCAGACGGTCCTATCCCAACCCTAAGAAGAATCAGTGCAATAGAATAGAACAGACTATTTCATTTGGAAGATATCTACTACAATCATCATCTTAGTCCAACTGCCTGACCAGTTCAGGGCTGACCAAAAGTTAAGGTCTGTTGTTAAGGGCATTGTCCAAATGACAGGCTCAGGGCATTGATCACCTCGCTAGGAAGGCTCTTCCAGGGTTTGGTTTGATCTCCGTCTTGGTAAAGAAATGATTCCTAATGTCCAGTCTAAACCTCCTCTTGAAATAGTTTTGGAGCACTCCAATGCATCCTATCACTGGATCCCAGGAAGAAGGGATCCCTCCCTCTCTGCTTCCCTTCCTCAGGAAACTGTACAGAGCTATGAGCTCACCCCTCAGTCCCCTTTTCTCCAAGGAACTGAAAGTGTGTTTAGAAGTCTTAAAACCTCCAGTGATTCTATAGTTTTCCCAGATAATTAAACTGCAATGCCTACAGCTAGAAACAATTATTTCTCTATCTCTGATTCTGCTGGGGTTTTTTTCTTCATTTTAAAAGATTTTATTTTTAAAAATCTAGCCTAGATGTACGGTTGTTGGAGTTGTATCACCATCAGCATGTCCAATGGTTAATTAGAATCACTTTATTATTATTTTTTAGCTCATTTTCAACTTTAGTTTAAATATCTCTTCCCCTACTAGATTGCATTGCTATATCAGATTAGAGGTATCTTTCCTGCAGACACCCAGAGATTCTGCACTCAAGAGAGGACCCTGCAGTCATCACATTTTCTCTCCCACATGTCATAGACTTTTATATTTCATGCTGTTATCCAATACTTTGCATTTGAATTAAGCATAGCTTTTATTTTGGCTAAAATATATTTTCTGGAAAAGCATCTAATTTTGATATGAATACATCAGGAAATGGATAATCAATCATTTCCTTTAGAAGTCTGTCGCAGTGGTTAATCACTGTCACTATTTGAAAAATTGTGACTGTTTTGAATTTCTGATTTCAACTTCCAGTCACCGGTTCTCATTATGCTTTTCTCTGCCAGATGTAAGAACCCTTTGGTATCCAGTACTTTCTTGTCTGGAAGTAACTATGCAATGTAATCAAGACATCACTCATTTTTTTCTTCACAGTAAACTCAGTGGATGGGTCTGTAAATCTCTCAAAGTCAGGTGTCTCCTTCATTCATCAGATCAGTCTAACACTTGTTCTCTATTGCCATTTCAGTTGTTAATAGAGGTTGGTCAAAACCAGGCTCCAGGCTTCTGTGAGATGTACTATGAGGAGATAAAACTACATTACTGCTCACCACTCCCTTGTTTGGAGGTATATGGATCATCGGACAGCTCATCCTTTTATTTAGTCTTTCTGGAATTAGTACTTTCATGCTGTGTTACTTGCTTACTGTGATTCCCAAACCATTTCCAGCAGAATCACAGCTTTCCAGGATCTTTACTTTGCTCTCTGCCTTATAGATCACCTCTGTACCGACTGCATTTCATTCAAATGGGCTCCCTTTAACAAGTGACCCAAAATACTCTTAGCATTAGTATTTTCTCCTCATCATTATTTACCAGGCTGCTAATATTTGTGTCAGCCATCTGTCTATCAGTGCTGACTTTATATTCCCTTGCAGAGCATCAGTGAAAATGCTGAATAGCACCGAGTATGCTTCAAAGCCCTGCAGAAAACCAGTAAAGAATCCTCATTTGATGATGATCTGATTGACGCAGCTGGGCTTTGAGTTATGCTAAATAGCCATGTCTTAGCCATTTAACATAAGTTTCCTTCATGTTATATAGTGTTTATCTAGTAAGTATGTCATGCACTAGGTCTAAAGCCTTGAGAAATCCTGCTGCATCTGTACAGTTGGCTTTTTTTTTTCCAGGCAGAACATGAAAACAGTTTTATTTGAGTTATTTTCCATAAACCCACATTGACTGGCAGTAATTAAAATCTTGTTATTTCATGTTTTGGCAGTTCAGTCCTGTCTGAGTTTTTCCACTATTTTACTTGGGATTGATGTGAGGTTAGCGGCTCAATAACTCCCCTGTAATTGCACTTGATTTCCTGTTCTCCCTCTCTCCCCTCCTTTCTCTTTATCTCTCTTTCTCACATTGTCTTTCTTTCCAGGTTACTACCCTGCTTTCAGTCACCTGGAATCACTCTGATATTAAAATTTATTAAAAATTAACATTAGCATGCCAGAGTTCTCCTCAGTCAAATATTTTAGGACCCCTGGGTGTTATTTATCCAAGCCTGCTGATTTGAAAATGTTTATCTCTACTATATGATGTTTAACATCCTGCTTATTTCCTAATAGGCTGGAAAGTACTTATTCAGCCTTGGTCTCATATAAACACCATCAAGATATTACTTTCCAAAATACCAAACAGAAACATTTATTGAACAAGTCTGGCTTTCGTATTGTTGTTCAGAATTTTACCTTATGCAATTCAAACACTCAAAAAATCCTACTTAGCATAGCCATGGACCAATTTTTCACAATCTCTTTATTTTTGAATATCAGTTTCTCTTCACTTCAGACAGTTGCTTTATTTTTCCCATTTGCTGAATCTTTAAAATAATTTTGGTTTACCACTGGACTAGTTGAGCCTTAGCCAGTTTGTCTTCAATGAGACTGATGGACTGACTCTATTCTGAAAGAACTTCTGATTTCCATTCATATTTTCCTCTCTGATTTCTTCCTCCCACTCACTGTTTTCTCATAATTTTCCTCAGCTGGAGGATATTAGCCATGGGAAGCACCAGCTACAATTGTCTTAATTTTGTCCACTTTTAATTAGGAGCTCTTAGGATAGCGTCCCTTGCCAGCTGCATGACTACCACACTCTGTTAATCAGAATGAGTTGCAAAATAAGTAATTCATGTTGGATGCAGTATCTTTTCCTTATGTAAATGTGCAAGTGCAGGTTGTCATCCAATCACTTCCTCACTCTCATTTGGGTGAACTGTATTGCACCCAGGACTAACGAGATCATTAAGATTTCTGCTGAAACACAGGTCAGGTCTGGGAACCATGCGTCAGATTCAGGACTGAACCTCACCTTCTCCAGGGGATAACAGACATCGGGCTTTGCTTTTCATTTTGGCCTTATCTCACATTTGGTGCATTCCTTTCTGCCTAAATTACTCCATATTCTGGTGCCTTCATCAGGGCTCAGTGCTGCAGATGGTGTATTTATATTAACTTAAAGATCGCATTCCATCTTTCAAATGAGATTAATATATTTTTCAGGCCATTGTGGTTACCCGACCTGACCTTCTATAAACACAGCCTATAATTCTTCACCCGGATTCCAGCATCTGGCCCTATAACTCATACTTGAAACATGGCATGTCTTTTTCAGAAATACATCTCGTGGGCATGTAAAGCCTCTGTCACTTAGATATTTTTTAGATATTTTTCCTTATTTAGAATAAAATCCGGTCTCTTGGTGATGTATAAACACCACAGTACCTATGGCTGTTTATAAATGTGCAACAGTGTCATACTTCTGAGTTTCAGTACCTGCCTTCTCCTTACCTGAAATACTGCCCTTTTGTTCTTCCAAGTGGATATTGTTCTAGGCATGAACATGGGATCTGGAAGTCACAGAATTACAGGTGCTTAATGAAAGAGGCATGATAAAAAACAAAATAATCCATTTACTTATGGTGCCGTCTTGTTAAACACTTGTGCAGGCGTTGGTTGTCTCCATCTCTGTTTGCTATGTTTTATGTTTTTTCTCTAACTCCTTTCAAACAAGGATGGAGCTACAGCTGCTGGAATTAGGATGGCATTTTCATTTGCTCTGTGAAAAGATCAAATCTTTGTGTATCTATGATTAGTGTCACAAAGCAGAAACTGAGGTTCAACCTCTTACTAGTACTCCTGGGGTTTACACTTATTTTTTATTTCATTTAATTTCTTTTTCTATGGTGAGATTTTACACTGAACCCTAATATACTTCTGCAGAATGGCATTCTCCTGGGCCTATTTGAAATTCTTGATCTTTTCTGCATCTGTTTAAATCCTGCGTTCATGCACGTACAGTACAAGGTCAACCCTTTTGTTTGTTATTTTTATGGAGTTTAAAGAAAGTCCAAATACCTGACCGAGGTACCTGTCTGGTGCAGCCTTGTGACAGTTGCAAAATCTTCAGACTCAGAGAGTCACATGATTAACTGTTTCATGAGGAATACAAGAAACAATAAAATCAGGGGTGCTCTAACTGGTGTTTGGGGCTGGCTCACCATTCACTCATGGGAATACAGAAGGTGGTGAATTCTACTCTCAAAGGAAACCAACCATAGTGTTATATGTTGCCGACTCATGCTCCAAGCAGAGCCCTGCCTACAGGGAGGTTAAGAGCTCCCAAACAAACCACAAAGCTCAGCTCTTCCTTTGACTTATCACTTTCAAGTTTAACCTTACCCCACAGCATAACTAACCAGCTTCAGAAGATGAAACAATATGCAAGTAGAGATGATCTGTCAAGAATATTTTGGGTTATTTCTGCAGAAGTTACACACTTGAGTCTGGTACTGGTACTTTCCAAGTCAATATTGAACTGAGTCTCCAGTTCAGTGTTACTAGAGGTGTCACACTCCTAGTGGGTTGTTGCTCATTTCAAACATGAAGTAGGCTGCCTGTTGGGCAACTGGCTGCACTGCTAAAATCCCAGAACTTGCTCATGAAAGGTTTAGATTTGGAATGGCTACAGCTAGCCCTGAAATTATAATTACTTTCAATCTTTATCTGCTGCTTTTCTTTTCCTTCCCAAAAGATAAATTCCCTTCAGACGTTTGAAGGGATTTTGTTATATTTCTGCTACATTTTATTGGTGTGAATCTTTGGGGAGAGGCTGATGTCTAAAGGAAATTTATTATTAAGAACTAGCTATACTGTTTCCCAGCAGTGAGCTTGTTACTGCCACATCCCCGTCTAAACTCTATAATTGGTAATTATGTTTGTCTGACCTACATTCTTCTGCGTAATTGTACTGAGATATGGTATCCTTCAATTCCTGAGTAAAAATGTCCACACCAGTTGTGAAGTGTTGCTGGGCAGAAGCTTCCACCCTCAAAAGGCAATAGTATTATTGCAGTGGAGGATGCATTTTTTTTTAAATGTATATAGCACTAGGATCCTATGGGGGTAAAAAGCAATGTTGAAATAAGTTAGATATAATGACATGATTTTTCAGAACCTAGGAAACTAATGGTCAATTAAGTCCCAGTGGAGGGTACGTATTAGCTTCCTAATTTGTTTTGGATCCATGACTGGAATGTGTACACACATGCTATTCAGTCCGGAGCATTCATGTGAAAGATCCTTTGGGTAATTTAACAGCTACAAATGGTACTTCCATCTAAAACTGTTATTGTGTTGTGTTTCTGCACCAATCGAGCCTTCTGTAACAGATCTGATGATCAGGTTAGAAAATTCCCTCTCTCCTACTGATTTTATCATCAAAAAAGGAAAATTCATATTCCTTTAGAGGTTCTTTAGAGGAAAAAAAGCCTTCCTTCCCACTGTAAAAAAAAAATCCCATAAATAACATGGGAAATATCTTTCCTACTGCTTCATCTCAGAAGTTTTTCAACATTTTGTACTCATGAAGACTGGAGGAGCTAGTGGATTATTAGCATTTCCCAGTATATGGACTAGATAATTTGACCACAAACCTTGTTTCTGAGCCTTTCACTCTCTGGCTTATTGACCCAAAAGTTTTTCATCTGTTCCTTGGAGGCTACTGAGAATTCTGATATTTTCTCCATCTGTTTCTCGAAATTTCCCTTGTGAGCACTCTGCATGTTTCCCTGTTCCTTCCAGATGACCCTCTCTTGCTGTTCCCACTGGGTGTCATAAACTCCATGACTCCTTCCAAGAAACATTAAGGTGAGTCGCATTTTATTTATTGTGCTGAGTAATGCCATTAACACATTCCAAATTGATCCATCAAAGAAGTCAGCCTGGAGAGCCTGCTCAGTGAGCAACTTCAGGTCAAATATTTAGGTGGGGCAACACCACTCACCTGAGCACTATGTGAAGTTGTTATTGAAGTATATTACCTAAAATACCCCTCTGGGCTCTGCTGGAGTTGCTGGCCTATTCCACAAAGTTGACCAGCTGCTCCTTTTAGAGTACCCCTCTGAAATGTGAACACAGGACAGTGAAATTGCTGTCCCACCAGATCATTCATCTGGAAGAGACATTATTGATAAAGGGTGATAGACTTCCCATTGAATTGGGGTGAAGGTAAGTCTATTTTATTGGTGGTTTGTTTTCTCATTTTTTGAGCCCAGTGCTGAGCCCCTGAGCACAGCCTGGCAGAGGCTGATTCTTGCTTTAGGGGAAGCACATTATGTTGACGCTTCCAACATTGGAATGTTGGCAAAAGCAATCTCTTCATCTGAGGAAACCAAAGAAGTGAAAAAAACTCAGAATCGGATAATTCCTTGGATGTATTAGAAATATGCTATCTGAAGCTTCTTAGAAATTGCTTAATTGTCCTCGAGCTGTCTGTGGGGGACAAGAGACAGCTATGTGTTCCCTTAAAAACCCCGAAGAGGCTCATTTAATAAAAATCCATATTAAACCTTTCTCTTTACATATTTGGTCATGTGACTTCACTGAAACTGTGTTTTTCCTCTTGATCCTGTTCTCTTTTAGCCATGCATCCGCCTCGGTCTGCACTTACCATGATGTTTCATTATCCACCCTTTGGGAGAAGGGGGAGCAACACTAACAGGAGTCCCAGCCACAGGGGTGCTGGGCAAACTGGAAGCCTGGCACGTGGGGGAGAATGGGAAGAACAAGTCCACAAAATGACAGTGTTCGTGGTTACCAGGGAAACAGTCCTAAATTTGAGCTTTTTTTTTTCCCCCAATCAGAATATTTGTTTTCATTTGAAAAATTTTGATAAGGGCTCTAGTTTTTGATAAACAAAAATAATTTTCAGGGGAATATCTGTTTTTAAATTCTTACCTTTTTTTTAATGAGTATTTATAATACACAGATTTTATTTAGAAAAAATATGGTGAGCTACATCATCATCATCATCTTTTCATAAACACCTGACCTTGTACATAACTTCACAGAAATACACACATCATTGATGGGACTGGAGGGACCTAGAGGGGTGCTCTGGTACAGAACAGGACCAAGCACACCTGAATTTCCTCCAAAAGCTATTTTTTTAACATACTTGTAGAGAAGCTCTCATTGTGGGGATTCTTCAGTCATCTTAGGTGATCTTACAGCTTCCCTACCCCCACAGTTAGTAAGTTTTTTCTGATATCAATCAAATCTTTGTCACAATTTTAAAGCAGTTAAACACAAATGTTGACTTTACTCTGCAAAGCAATCTTTTGCATATTTGCAGACTATTATGTATCCCCAGCCTCTTCCAAATAGAGTAATGTCAACATTACTTTCTTGATCAGGGGTCTATAAATCCATGACCTTTCATGCTTTATTTTCTTCATACTCTATGTCTTTCTGAAAGTGTCATGCCCACAGCTCACATGAATGGTTTTATCCCAGCATGCACATTTCTGATTGCAGAAGGGATCCTACTTTTTTAGCAATATCTGCATCTTTTCCTTTGAGCTGAACAGATATCTCACTATATCCAAAACTGTGTGTTTAAACATATTTTACCCTTCATGCCTATATAACAACAATATTTTGACAATGTAATTCGTCAGTAGCATCCTCCTGTTAAGAGCTATCATCTATGATCTGAAGAAGTGATACAAATCTTAAGTACTCATAACCCTCTTGACTTGTTCATCGAAGATGATCTTACGTAGCCTTCACACCTGCCATTTCTCTGGCATTTTTCTCCACAGTATCCATTTGATGCTCATTAGGTTTTCAAGTTATTTTCCCAGCTTTTTAACTATGTGTGCAATCTTGTATTCTAAATAGGGTTGTTTATGCCCCATGTGTTTCAGTGAGTATTTTGGTAACAGTACACAAGCAGGCGATATATTTGTCCTACACATCTTTGTCCCAGCATTCTGCAGTTCCTTCCCACTCGTGCCTGAAAATTGGAGTACACTGGTTTTTTCCTTCATCTCATCATTGTTGTTGTATATTTTTTACCCTCTAGCATTTTTAGAACATAACATATTTTCATGTAAGTAGTGTTAATTATGTAACATTAATTTATCTCAGATAAGATCTTTTATTTTTGTTTCAATTTGGCAATTAGAATGCAGAAAATTTCAGGCTTTGAACCCTGCCTTTTATGTCAAGTTGTCTGCCCACAACTGATGAGTGTAAGTATCTTATTTGCCTCAGAAAAGGAAGTGAAAAAAGTGCCATCTGCAAATTTATTTGGAATTTAAATATCTAGGAGGTATGGATGAAGAAATGGATTAGTCAAAGAGTTGCTCTGTAATAGTGACCACAGAGGACTTTGATTCAACACCCTAAAACCTATTATCCAAGGACATTAAGGAAAAAAATACCTATTGCTTCAGAGTGATCACGATAAGACGGACCTAAATGAACCCTTTTTCCTCATGCATCACAATTTACTGGGGTTCTTTGAAGAGGTCAGCAAGCATGTGGATAAGGGAAAGCCTGAAAACTATTTATAATGCTTTTGTGGGAACTGAGTAATGGCTGGAGAAGAGGATAGACTACTGCATGAATTAAAATAGCTTAAAATGTGTAAAATAGCAGAGTAAATGGCAAATCTCACAGTGTACTGCTACAGGGATATGTAGAAATGTGAATGGCAGGTCTCACAGTTGAAAACTACATGGATCTGTTTTAACCTCTGATCTTATAAACATTCTTATGTTCTAATTTAGTCAATACACCATGTGCTTGATCCACGACTCTTGAGTGAATGGTAAGTCTGACTTCATCTATCCTAAATATGTTGCTTCTACATGAACTCTTCTAATGCTATTTCACCTACACAGATTTTCTTAGGGAACCAAACCCAGTAAGGACTAAGCACTCTACTGCTTTCTTAGGAAGGCTCCATTTCTAACTTCGGTATCAATTACAGCAGACACTGTAGCGCTGCACACATGAACAAATTTGAACCACTATTCCCTAGCTGTCTTCTTACAAATCTGGATGTTGATGTTGTGTCATCTTTGGGATATGTATGTCATATAATCTTCAGGAAATCTTACTGTGGTGGCCTAGAGCAAGCAAGCTAGGTTTCCCAGTAATGCTGGTCTTCCCATGGGAAAAATTGTAGTGCTCTGCTTTATTCTGTTAATCTTATGGAAAGCATCTCTAGATATTCATCTATCTCACCATCCCCCAGGATACCTTAGTGACACAGAATTATCACAGTCGCAGGCCCTGATTTCCATGTTGGTGGAACACCACAAGTCCCATGTTCTGTATGAACTGCCGTGGCACTGCTGTGCTATGGAGGATATTACTCATTCTGCTATACCTATTGCTGTCAGATTTGACTGTCCTCATCAAACCAATCAGCTGACAAATAGACTGTATTGCCTTGAACGTCAGAGTAGATTTTTCTAACTAGGTCTAGCTACTGAGCATATGCAGGAGCCAGAATAGCAGTTGCCTGCCTTTATTTCATCCTCCTCCTCTGACAAAGCTAAACTAGCTGATGCTCCCAACCCAACAGAATCATTCAGGCCTTTTAGCATCTTCTTTTCAAACAACTTTTAACTCTTCTAAAGACAAGTTGTAACTCTTCTAGACTGCTGGCTGGGGATGACAGAAAGGAATTACTCCAGGTGTGTAGACCCTTGCACATATATGACTCAATGGATATCATGTATAACCAAGGCATATAACCACTAGGTATCTTCAAATATGTGCCTTTCTGACCTTGAAAAACCACAGAACAGCATTCTTGTGACGCTCTAGGCTGTACATCTAGAAAGAAGTGTAAATTCATCAGTATCCAGTAAAGCAGAGTCTGCTGTCTTTTGAAATGTGCTAGCATTGCTGGCTCTCCACTGATCTGAAGCAGAGCACCTTGGTGTAGGGAGAGCCCTAATGACACAAAGTCCTGATGACCAACACTCTTACACCAGGGTAATGGCAGATCATAATGGCAAAGTTTTGTTTGGGACCTGGGTGACTCAGAGAGAGGGACACTTCCCAGGGATACACAGTGCTGAAGGACATGAGTGCACAGTAGTGCTGTGAGTAATGTACCTATTTGATATGTTCTTTTCACACAGACAGGTTTAAATCAGTCACGAGATTTGGGCTCAGGGAAGAGTATTCTACAGCAGGTATCAACATCTGTTTCTGCTTCCTATAGGTTTGTCCTTTTCTGGAGCATGGTGCACAGTTCATTTCCCAAGGACTGTATGTTTCAAAGCTTGTCCACTGTATCCACCTATATTAAATGGCCAAGTAACAGTTATCAACATTACTAATCTAAGATCACCCAGGCAGTTTCACCTACAAACGCCCATGAGTTACAGTGTCCCACCCCCAACAGGCTGTGTCATTAATTTATCCTACACTTGTCCTCTTTCATGGTCCAGTCTTGAAGCTTTTGATCTTTGGTGCTTCAGGTTTAATTTGGGTGTTGAGAGCTGTTTTGTGATAAGATATGTCTAGGGCTGGGGGGAAGGTAAAGGAGAAATACATATTTTTTCCTTACTCACCTTTCATATACCATGGCAGGGACTGTAGAAACTTGGTCCTGATGACCCAGCTAGAATGTTCCAATTCTGTTTTTCCTTTCCCTTGAAAGGCTGTGGTTCTTCAGCAAAAGGTAAATAACCCTTTTTCCTCTGACCCAGAAATACTTATATGAGTCATAATGTTCTAAATGTGCCTGTTGGTGTAAAACTACATGCTGATCTGAAATCCTTCTTTAGGTTTCAAGGTTGTTTCAGAACAAAGTAGATTTTAATTCTTCACAAATTTTTTACTTCATTGTCCTTAGAACCGGGAAGGAAGGAACCTATATGTGATTTTATTTACACAGAGCAAATATCTGACTGTTTACTTCTGGTCTCGTAACTGCACCCTGGCGAGGAAAGGAAGGGGAGAGAAGGAAAGGAGACTGCAGAGATTTAAGCAATTCTGACAAGGACAGAAAAGAAATCAGTGCTTCTAGAGAGTCTCTGTCTACTAAATTTCTCTGTAGTGCCTACTGGACCATCCGTAATCCCCAGAGAGCAGGATTTTCAGAACTATTGGAGATGCCACCAAGACTTGAAGTCTTTTATAATTTGTCTTCCTGAGCCAAAGAGACTCCCCTCAAGTACCTTAATATTATTCAGAATAAGGTTATTCTGACTGAGTTAAGCAAAGGGTGTTCACCTTCTAATGAACTCAGGTGGACACAACACTATAGCTAAAACTTACTTTTAAAACTTCAAGTTCCTTGAAACAAACACTTTTGTGAGTGAAACTAGAGTATGAGAGAAGGGGCAGACCAAACTAAACAATTGTTGGGAATATGAGAATTATATAGGGCCAATAATGAGTTTATCAAAGAGAAGAGCTGGCTAAAAGCTGTAGGAGGACAGTGACAGCTTGCCAGGATTTCTTGTGGGTTTTTTATCACTATTTTAAAGTTTCACAAAAATGGTCTGTTCTATAGAAATAATGCTTTGAGACACTTTAAAATATATGGTAGCCAGAACAGCCTCTGGCAACTCTAGAGGTTTTGCTCTTTATGTCTCTAGAGAAACTGTGATTCTGCCAGTCTCAGGTGAAACCTGTTTGTGAGTACAAATGTGGACATTACACAGTTTGGAGAAGCTTAGCTACTATGGCAGCCTGGATTTGAACCTTGAGTGACTACAGAAGGTGGGAGGGCAGGGAGGAGTAAAGACAGTAAATGGCAGTGTCATAATTATTCAAGAGATATTTAAGACAGTGCCATGGACTCCACTGCCTTGTTCTCCCCTTTGTAAACAAAACCATGAAGGCAAGAGTTCCTCATCCTGTTGCAGACCTAAACTTGAGTTATGAGTGCAGGTAAGTAAAGTGCAAGGTTATTTCCAATGTACCAAGAAATTAGGATTAAAGAAGCGATTGGATCATGACAGACCTGAACAATTGCGGCCAACCATGTTAACCCATATCAATGTTTTAAGGGTTTATATGTCCCTCTGTCTCCTGTATTGAAATCCACATCACAGGCCATAAAATAGTGTAAGAAACTTAAGAGCAGGAGTAAAGGGTGTGAAATTGAAACTATGATATCCTGCAGGATAAGAGTAAGAAACAGACATTCTTGCTGACATCCAAGGTTCCTGTGATAGCCAGATATGTCCATTGAAGAAAATTCACCAGTGACTCCTGGGAAGCAGATTATAGTTCAGGGTACAGAGTGGGAGAGGAACCCAAAAACACCTCTCTCAAAGAACTTCACTCCATGTTCAAATCTGGTTGTCAGCTTGAAATTTGGGTCTGTGCATGGATACCCTGACTGTGAACCAGATTTATCGGTTAGGAAGACAGGGATTCCTAATTCTTGTGCTGATTTTTTAGAATGGTGAATTGCAGAAAAGAGAAAAACTGATCACAGAGAGCCTTGATTGTTCTTACACCTGAGGGTGCAGGGATCTGGGTTTTACTATGAAAAAATGATAATTAGAAAAGACATTTTTGAGCTAAGAACAAACAGAAGGGCTGGAAGCAGAGCAGAGCACTGTGAATTTTTCTTTTTCTTTTTTTTTTTTCCTTATGACTGTTTTTGTGCACACTGTAACTGCTGTACATTGGTGCCATCTACTGTCTGGTCTGGGGCTGTCCCTGCCAGGTCTCTGAGGGTGTCACCAGTTACATGTAGCAAAAGTACGACACAGACTGGGAAAGCTCTACAATTCTCTGCTGGTGCCCTGACATAGGAAGAAAAATTGGAACTCTATGTCCTGATGATAACAGCATTGATTTATAGAGAACTGAACTGTTAACCAGCAATACAGCTGCCTTGCCTTAGAGGTAGGAGAGAAACCATGGGTAAGCATCCCTTTCTCCTGGAGAAAACAAGAAGGAATCAACTGGATTCCTTAACTATGTCTGTGTGATATGGCTCAATAAGTCCCATCTGATCCCATACAGATTACCACCAGCAGTGAGAGACTACCCCTGAGAGACAGGAGAAGATTCTGCAGCTGTTGCAATGCTGATGGTGTATGATTGCTTCCTGGTGTCAAAGCAGAGGTTCATGTGGCCTCCATGCCAGGAGACTGGTGCTAGAGGACAACCCCCAGCTCATACCCTGCAGCCACTGTGTCATCATGAGCAGGCAACTGGGCACCTCTCAAACTCCTCTTTGCATGCCAGGACTTCTCCATGTCTCTTGTTTAATGTAATTACAATAACCAACGCACAAAGCTTTCATGGTGATCCATTAAGATGCTGTTCACAGTTGCTGTAAAGCTAATACAAATGAGTGATGTCTCAATCAGCTGGTCTGAGCTGTACAGCACATCACATGACTAAGTTCACATCATCACAATTAACTCAACCAAAGCTACTTCAGAAAACTTTGTGTTTAGGGAAGGCAGGAGAATGATGTTCAAATATGAAAGAGTTTTTGGTTGTACATAGAAGTTGTCTATCAGGAGACTGAATAATATAAGGCAGGTCCTCACATGTGTCAGATATTGGCTCCTTAAGTAATCATAACAATTGTGAAACCTCTCTTATTCTAGCAAAATTATCCAGATTAAATTTTAGAAAGCTGAATGTATGTTGAGTTGACCTACAGGATCCTTATTTAGAGCCTGTATGCTGCCTCATATTAAGCAGTAGTGGTATTTTCACTGAGCAGTGGCATCTGAGAGAAAATCCAAAAATTATGACTAGGGCAGAGGGAAGCACAAAGAGAAGTTAAAACTTCCTAGGAGAAGAAGGGTCTGACCTAAGCAAATAGAAACTCAGCAGGATATGCTTGCTGCCTTGCATCCTCAGAAAATCCCAAAGAGGAACACTTCATAAACTTCATAGACTACAAATTTAAAATCTGAAATTAAATGTCTTTACATCACATATTTTTAATATAATTCACTGTCCAAAGAAGGATCTGAGAGGAAGAGGAGGTATGATTGACAGTCAAATATGTAGACATTCAGGTGTGCACTGTAGCATCCAATTTCTCGGGAATTGCTGAAGCTCACAACAGTGCTCCCTTCAAGTGTGACAGCCACAGGCATCAGGAGCAGGACCTGGCACTGTTCCCTGATAGAAAATCAATCCATAGCATTTGTTCTTACGAGCCATCAAACTGGATATTCACAGGGTCCTTAGCACCACTGTGGTTAAGGATTTCATCAATACCCTATGCCCTCTTTGTGAGTGTGCTATCCTACTTTTACAGGCAATAGCAGCCAAAATCCTGAATCCTGACTTTGTGACCAGCCACCAAGGCAGCACCCAGGCAGCAAGAGCAGTACCTGCAGCAGTAGAAAAATGCCATCTTCTGAGAGATCTACCCAGAGGAAAAGGGGAAGAGTATTTGAAGACAGATATGATGTTTGCCTGGCTCACAGTTCATTTAATGACACAAGTCTCGCTGTTTACTTTGTGACAAAGATTGTATCAAATATTTTCCATCTGTGGGTAAATGCTGACTTTTCTAATGTGTCACTCTGAAGTCTAGTTTGATCATTATGTTTACAAGGTAATCTCATAACTAAATACTCTTTTAAGTGCTTATGGAGTGTTTAGGTTCAAAAGTATTTGTCTCAGTTTCCTCTGTTTCAAAATAAGACTAATACCTATCTAAATATCACAAAGACAATTCCTATCCACGGATAAAACCTTTTATAGACAAGAATGTATATATTTGTTATTATGGAAAATAACATTTGAAACCACACAAATAAAAGGGGTTTCATTCTCCTTTTAAGAGGAAAGTTCTTTAAAAATTATGGAAAGCTGCCTTTCTTAATAATTCAGTTTTATACAAACTGAACATAAACTCTTTCTGAGAACATGAGAAAAAAGAAAGAACATTTTCCCAGAACTGCAAATCAGTGGAGACCGCCTTTCAGGAGAAGAAACTTGAGTTTCCCACTGGGAGCTGATCCCACATATGACTTTCAGGAAGACCAGCCATGGCCACCAACAGATACACCATCAGAGCCAAACATATGCCTTTGGGGGAATGTGATCTAACAAGCAGCTGCCACTGCTGAAAACTTTCTTTGTAGACCCTGACATCTGGATTCTTCAGCTGCCAAGTTTGGCCTCCTCCAAGGTGCCGCTGGAGACAAGGTGCTGCAGCAGGTAGGAGAATGGGAGGACAAAGAATCACAATTTGATGTGACTGGGAAGTGAGAGATGAGGTTGGCTGGATGTAAGGCGCTAATTTGCAAGCCCTTCATGACACCTTTTATTTTCTACCAATTTGTTCATGACTTTGCATTTCTAGATGCATAAATTCTTGTAGTAGAAGAATGGAAAGGTGAGCGAAAGGAATGGGAAGGGTTGCACTAGAAATTTCGATTCATTTTTGCATAGTCAAAAAGTTGATAGGATCTGACATGGTTTCAAAACAAAACTCCAAATCCAGTGCCTTGCTAAATCTGAAACGGATGTGCATGCATTGAAGGTTTATGAACAAAATCAGCTGAGGCAAGTGCATGACTCATATCTGAGCACTGGACAGTGAGGATGAAAATTAAGTTGGACAAAGTCTGGTCTCTTGAACCACCCTAGATGTTGTGGACCTTGTGACCGGAGACTCACCTGAGCTCAACATGGCATGGTGATGTTCCAGTAGATGTTTGGAGCTCAGCTCCCTGCTAGTCTTCAGTGGTTTCTTTTGACACACAGAGCATCAGCACTTCCATCCTTTGTCAGGTGGAGGGACTAGGCTGAGGCTTCTTCAGATACTGAATAAGTCAAGATTTCAATTAAAGAGATGGTCACTTGAGATCTGAGTGGTGAGACAGGGTGAAGGGAAGTTCATGTTGCGACACTGGTGCAACTGCAACGTCACAGGGAAAATAAGGTGTTAGTTTTCCATGACTTGCCAAGCCCTGGCTGTACAGAGAAGGAGGAAGACACCAAGATCAGTCAGTGTTCGAAAGCAAGGTTTCTTACTCCTTCCTCTGAAGTGTCTGTTCCCAGTGTGGGAGACAGGCTAGGTCACTGGTTTCAGAGAGAATACTACTTTGAATGGACTCTTGGCACTGTGCAAATATCTGTTTTCCAAAAGGCTTTAAAGGTTCTTTGCTTTATAATAATTTTTGCATATAATTTACTGAGTTGTTTTGTTCAAAACTTGGCTCCTACCTAGACCTCAGTGAGGAGGAAAAGTAATTGCCTGAATTTAAATGCTCCCCTGTTTATAATCCAAACACTGCAGCATGAAACTATTGCATGAGAACTGGGAAGTGAACCTGACTATAAGCCAGCTTCTCACAAATGTGAAACAAATGTCAGCCTTTTATTAGCCAAGACAAAATGTAAAGCAAACAGCTTCGGAGGTAATTCACTTTTTAACCTGTATCATTGAAGAATAAATGGATTCCTAGAGATGCAGAAGAGAATATTTACTATAAATACTTTATAATAGTAGAATCACAGAATGGTTTGGGATGGAAGTTCCAGCCCCTATGCCATGGACAGGGACAACTTCCACTAGATCAGTTGCTCAGGGCCACATCCAGCCTGGCTTTGAACTCTTCCAGGGATGGGCATCCACACCTTTTTTTGGGCAAGCTGTTCCAGTGTCTCACCACCCTCAGAGTGAAGAATTCCTTCCTTATATTTAATTTAAACCTGCCCTGTTTCGGTTTGGCACCATTGCCCCTTGTTCTATCACTCCATGACCTTGTAAAGAGTAGTTCTCCATCTTTCTTGTAGGCCTCCTGCAGTTGCTGGAAGGCTGGTATAAGTTTTTGGGTCTTTAGCAAACATATTTTATATTCAGTATACATAGTTATGACCAGGGATTCTGAAAGGTTAAACAGTACCTTTTAATCTCTACCACGAGATGGCAGAGTTGGACTTAGAACAATTACATTTTCGTGTAAACTAATGACTGAAAGTTCATACTAACAGAAGTGTTTTTGTGTCCTGTAGAGGACTAACAGAAATGAGTCATTAAAGAAACATCTTCCCATAGAATGGAATTGCACATCTGTGTAAAATCAACAGTAGCAAACAAACTAGCCAGATCTGACTAGACCCGAAGTCAGACACTGGGCTGCCTGCTGAACACTCTGCCCACAGTGAAAGGAATTATCTGGCTGATGTCACATAAGAGAATTGAGGAGTGATTTGTTTGTACGCCTCTTTTTTTTCCAGGACCAGGCAAAGCAAAAAACCAGCCATCAGCAGCTGAAAGGCAATTCCACAGATGCCAGAAATGCACATGATGTTCCACTGCAAACAGGCAGTGTTACCATTAAACTTCCATGAATACATTTACCATAAAGAAGAAGTTGCATGCTTCTTGAGAAGTGCTGACCCTTATGGATTGTTCCTCCTAAGCAGCTCCCTCCAAAAGTAGTATCTTCTTACAGCTACGGTGGTGTATCCCACCCAAAAAATTGCTATCCTCAGGGGTATCCTGAGAATCAGATTTCCTGTGCTTCAAAATGGTGCATCCACAGGATGCTAATCACCAACATGTTGTATACCAGGTTCCTGCCATTTCTGTGTGCCAAAATAAGGTAGGGGAAGTGGAAGTGATGGGAACACTTCACTATTAGGAAAGAAGTTAGCAACATGTGCCCAGGTCTCTGTAAGCACTTAGCTGTTGGCAGCAGAATGATACAGAATCCTGTGGGGAAATTTAGCTCTGTATATACATCTTAGGACTGCTCTGAAACCACATGCAGTCTCCCTTAGCTGTGTGAAATTTTGGTTTTGGGTAGCTAGAAGATAACTTAGGCTATGCTCAGTTATCACATCAATGGGCCGCTATATAGTGACTTTCAGCAAAGTTTTGGCTGGTTGTATTGCAAATATACAAGAGTAGACACACAGAGAAGTAATGTTACGAGCATCATATATAATATAGCTACATGTTATATATACATGTTATACATTTATGGTCAGATGCACTGCCCTTGAGAGGTTAAAATGCCAATCGAGGCACTGCCTGTGGATCTCCCACTTTCCTAGAATAGGTCGTTCCACTCTTGCTAGATTTGGAAAGATTTTTTTGAGCTCTCTGTGCCTGGTTACGGTGCGATCTTCACTTTCCCACGAGATGGCAGATTGTCACAGTTGAAGTCATCGTTCTGGTCCGTTAACTGAGCATCATCTACTTACCAGCTTTGTAGTTGAACTGTTTCACATATACAGAAAACATTGAAACCAAAACAGATATGATGACGTGAGCTTCACAAATTTGTTTAGAATTCAACAAGTTAGTTTATTTATTTATAGATCCTACGTGAAATCAGTCTGACATTTCAGCACCCCTGAGATAAAATGTGCATCTAACAGATGTATTTACTTGGCAGCTCTGCAGGACCTACACAGCTACTCTAGGGCTCTTCAGTAAGGAATGTGTTAACCAAACCACTCTCATACAGTTTAGGACATGTGGGGTTTGGCTCTTTGGGATTTCTGGACACAGAGCATCTCAAAAAGTCCAGCACCATGACACAAAAAAAAAACATTGTCTCCTCTCTGAATGTTAAAGGAATTGAACATACTTTTCAAGAGCAGGCAGCTCTCTTGATTCCATATTCCAGAGCTTTCCAGTGACCTTTTCCCTTGCAAGTGGAGAGCTCCTTTCACTATAGCAGGTCTAGGACTTCAAACAGGCCAAGAAATAAAATCTACAGTCCTGTTGCTCCTGTGCTTGCATGAGGTTCTCCAGGTTCCAGTTTTGACTTCAAAATTCAAAACTAACTCTGCTTTGAAAATCTCTACTGCATTTTTCTTGTTTCACTCAAACTCATAAATTGTTACAGACCCTTGGAAAGGTGATCTTGAGTCACAGGACACTTCAGCTGGGTCCAGGTGTTCTCCTCTGGAATTTGTTATTTATAACCTTAAGAAATTCTTCTGGGGATGGGCTTGTGCTAGTGTCATTCACTGAGTTTAATTGATTTTTTCCTGCTTTGCTTTGGTGCAAGATTCATCAGAGTCGGTCCTGGTGACTTTTCCCTTATCAGTAACTAAGTTTGCTATAGTGTTCTCCTGGCTCTGCAGTCTGTGCTGAGGAAGTAGATGAGCTGTTTAAGTGTCAAGCTCTCTCCGTCTAAAACCATACCACAAATTCCACATGCCCAGCTTGAACATTGCTGGGTATTTGAGCTCCATTAGCCACAAAGCAGCCAGTGGCACCTGAAATCTCACTTAAAACTCACTTCTGAAGGAACATGTGTGAGCTTTGCATACAAAGGCAAATAACAAATTATTCTTTTGGATGTGTTAGCTTTGTCATATGCTATTGCCTCAGCAGTGGGGGCCTTTTAACAGTCCCAGAGAGGTGTGATGTACTCACACCTATCTGTATCTCTTTTCCTAACTCTAGTGCAAGTCTTTCAAACTTTCATTTGAGAGGATCAATGTTTCCTAATAGGTTTTCAAAGGCATGGAGCAGTGTCTCACTTTCCTGTGACCTAGGTAAGGACCTTTGCATCTCGCAGAGTTAATTGGAGCCTGTTACACCTGGAGTGACCCACTCTACTGTGGCAGCATCAGGCACACAAAGGTTACCCAACTTCTCTTTTTGGGTGGGATTGATGCCTGGAACTGCCCATATCCTGGATTGTGATGAACTCATTTTTTCACACATCTAATTTGAATTACTCCTGTTGTGGTGGATTAGCACTGACTGGACGTAATAATGAGGACAATGCCCCATGCTACTGGGAGCTTCCTTACCCCTGTTACATGGTAATCTTTTCTATGTATTTTGTAGATGTCAAGTTGCCAAAGCAATTCTCTGCGTTTGTTTGTTCTTTCCCTGCCTTGGGATCCTACCAGTTTGTCAGTGTAAAAGGTGGATTTGCTGATCCATCCCTGGAGGGAGGGTTTGGCTCTTCAGAGAGCTGTACACGTCCAGTAAATACAGCCGTGTGGAAATACTTCATTTCCCCCAGATGTAGCCATTCCTTCAGGCTCCCAGCCTGCTTCAAGCCCATTCCCATTTGTGTCCATCTGCAATTTGCTCCAAGTCTTTTGTTGCCAAATTTTTTTTGACTGCACACAAACAGAAGGTCCCTAGAAACTCTGTGAATTGATTTAATGGAAATCTGAAGACCTGTGGCAATGAAAAGCCTAGTTATATGGCAATGACAGGTTTTCTGTGCATAAAAAGCTTGTGACTAAAAGTCTGATACTTCATAGACTGCAGAAGTGAGAGCTTTATATCATTTCCAGCTCACTAATAGTGTTGCCAACTCTCATGATTTTATCATGAGTCTCATGATATTCTTCTTAAAAGCTAAATTTCTGGAGTCAGGCAATTACATGGGAATCTTTCTCTCTTTTTTTTTAACATTCTTTTCTTAGCAGCAAGTTTCTCGCCCTGCTGCTTCCAAGAAAGAGGAAAGAGTAAAGAAGGAAAAAAAATAGAGAAAGCTTTAAAAGGTGACCAATGTTTGTCCTGAAGGCTCAAAAAATACAAGAATGCAAACCAAAAGAGGTACTTAGATATTACTGTTTGCTTGTTTCTCTTTAATCTTGTGGGTTTGTTTAAAGCCAAACTTATGTCCAACTCATGATTTTTGAATGCCTGGGATTGGCAACCCTATTTTGACAGAACTAATGCCTATGTGTAGCACTGGAAGTCCTATTGTGGTATTTATTTTTAGAAAAGCTATTTTAGCTCATTTGGCACATTCTTTATAGCTCCATCTACCTCGTGTAGTTAGACTCATGGGGCCAGATCCTTTGCTAGAGCAAATTAGAGCAAGACCCATGATTTAAACCATCTGGAGATCTAGCCTATGGTGCAGTCATCTGGCTTTACTGGCAAAGGGATACAATATATAGTCCCAATAACATTTTTAAGAACTCCATAAAATGTGCCTAGAATAGTCTTCTGCCATTCTGGAGCAGATGCAGCATATACAGAGAACACAGGATGGAAGGCTTCAGAGGATTTTCCTGCTGTTTGTCTGAGAGTATCCTCATAGCTCACTCCACCAGATCTGCCTCGTGTGAGTTTTGTACTCTCCCTATGCAGTGCACCACAACTGAGCTGCTTCTTAAACATGTCTGTGCTGGGTGCTGTAAACTCATCACCATATATGTGATTTCCATACCAGGGAGATACTTCATGTGCTTCCTTCTCTTCATAACCTTTTAGCCATTGCAGAGGAACCATAAAGCTTAACATGAATGAAGGAGCTGGCGTGGAAATTTCTTTGTGCTGGGCTTTCAAAAACTCTCTGAGATCAGACAAGGTCAGTGCTGTTCTGGAATTGGATACATCAAGGACCACAGAGGAGCTGCAGGAATCAGTCTTGGTGACTCAGCTGATGGCAATCCTTTCATTGCTTCAGCATTGAGATGATGGCCCAGCATGGTATGAGAAGGCAATGTTTGCTTGGATATCCTTCAGATGAAGTGCAAGGTGGGGCCTCTGACCACTTTGTTTCCAAAAGATCTTACAAACCTTTTTTGTAGGAACAAAAATTGGTGTATCCTTTCAGGAGACTGAAATGGTCAAAGAAATGTCATTGTTGATTCAAATCTAGGGAAATGGATTTAAAAAAAAAAAAAAAGTAAATAATTTCCAGGCCTTCCTCCAGATGTTCTGTGCTAAAAGTCCACACAGCATCATGCAGACCTCCTGAATGTCACTAAACCATTTCACTTTGCTGGCTGCACTTCATGACATTGAGTTCCCTTTGCTGAACTGTTAACAGTGTTAATTAGAATTGTTCAAAGCTGCTCTCAGACTTTGATTTCTGTGACTGTATTGTTGGCACTGCACTAGAGGCATGTGAGCCCCTCTCCTACTATTTAGTGATCCCAGTGACAATCACTGGAGAAAATCAAACATCAATGCTCTGAGCCTGTGCTGTACTTTCTGCACAGCTGTCTCCAGTTGCTTTGTGGAAGCTGAGTGTTTTGTAGCTTGCAGGAACACTTTTCGAAGATGTTGGTGGGAGGGAGACCAGAGATCAGCAGCTCAGTTGCAAGTTGCACAATCCCTGAATGACACTTGTGGCTGGAGCTCTTTGCTCGCTGGAAAGTGTTGTATCTGGGATGACCCATTTCCTCATGGACTGTACCCATGCAAGACCCAGGGCTCACTGTGGTCTTCTGAACTGCAGGTTTTGTTTGTTGTGGGCTTTCTCATGGTTCTGACTGCATCACTCATAGATTGCATTATTCCCCTACAATACATTTTGAGCTTTCTACTTTTTGACTACACGATATGCACTGTCTCAGGTTACATTAGCTCTAGCCTTTTACTGTGTTTGCTTTGTGTTTTTGTCCAAACTCATCCAGAATTTGATTAAATAACTTTGTCCTGGACAGTTAACTCTTTTAAAAAGCTGGAGAAAATGGGCATTGGCTAGAAAGCACTTGGAAAAAAAGAGTTGGTCTGTGCATAACACCCCTGGATGGAAAGGTGAGGGAACCCAACTCAGGCTGGTGGAAAGTGCTATAGACTCAGTAGACTCAGTTTCTTTGTGTCATGATCCTGAAAGGTGTCACACACTTCAGGTGGCAACTGTGACATTCTGTGAAAGCTGAGGAAAAGGCTGGGCAAGGACAATCCTCCAGGGTGTACCCGATTACTTTTACCATGATTCATGCTTGTGTGGTCAGAAGGGGAAAATGTAAAATAGTGGTGTAAAAAAATGTTTGCTGGCTTAAGTAGGTTCATTTCAGAACATTTTGGTTTTCAGACAAGTTGTGGGAGCTGTGTTGAGAGAAGTCTCAGGATGCAGCAAACTATTGAACTACACCAGGATCCCATGAGTTACAAGCCCAGTTCTGGGGGACACTACTGCTGCTTAGGGGTGCTGCAACCAAACGACAGAAGGACTTTAAAGAGTATTCCTTCTGATATTTAGAATATATTCATAAATCAGGACTACTGGGCTGTATTCAGTGGTCGTCAGCATCTGTGTATGATCTTTGAAGAGAGGAATGTTGTTCTTTGCATTGATTACAATCTACATGGTCAGTACTGAGGCGTTCATGCCATAAGCACCTGGCTGGGGGAAGCTGGACTCCCCTTGGGGCTTCCTGGGTGGCTGGGGGAAAGCACAGCTCTCCAAAAAGGGATTCACAACAGCCTGACTTACATGCTCTGACGTGGCTTGTGCACAATTTTCTCCCTGTGCATTGATACACAGGAAACCAAGAGCACTAGATGAGATGCTCAGCCTTGTGCCCACATTTTCTGTCACTCTTACCATGTTATATTTAGTATTTAGGTTACATCATATCAGCTCTGACAGCTGGAATTGAGAATTTTGCAGTGATACTAGAAGATGAATTGTCCTATTAAGAGGTCATATTACCAAAAGAACCAGATTTACTCCTCATTTTTATGTCAACATAATATAATGGGGTTTTCTAACCCATGTTTGATGCTGAATAATTATTTGATTGGTGATTCTGAGGAAATCAGGGATTAATAACTACATATTAGTAGCATAACCCCTCTTCTTGTGTGTGATTGCTACTACAGTACATTTTCTAGGATTTGTTCACTCCAAATTTTGGAAGTCTTTAGGCATGGAATTTATTTGGTCTTGGTTTGTTTATTAGTATAAATGTTGTAATTTTCATTCTTTTTTGGAAAACTTTGATTCCATGTATCAGAAACGATTGAAATGAGTGAATGATTAGTAGGGAGTAGAAATTAATTTCAGTTTTGGTGAAAGTTCATATGGTTCTTGCTAGTCACTTCTGTTGATGACATTGTTCCATAAACATATTAACAGGTCTAAATTGTCTCGGATTATTAATGGTGCAGTGTGATTCTAATGTATAGAAGTTACATGTTTATCTTGTGTGTGGCTATGTGACCTAGTACATGTATTACCTGCCACTGAGGACTATATCCCATGAGACACATAGATCACCTCCTGTGTGTAAAGCCAGCAGTATTTAGGCTCTGTTTTGGAAATGTTTGGGATCTTTCTTTCTGCAAGAAATTATATTAGTATTATAGAGCTACCTATCTGTGCGTATTATCCTAAAAAAACAGTAACAGAGGGAGAGAAGTGCTTTAGTTCTGTGGAAAGGTTTGATGATGTGTGCATTTCAATGGAAATAAGTTTTGTCTCTGTGGATGTGGTAACTTTATAGCATCAGTTCCCTAAGTATATGTAAAACATATTCTGCTAGTAAACCACTTCTTGTATAGCCAATATGCATATTTATTGGTAAAACATATGCACACTGTCATCTGTCAAATGTTTTACATGTTTCCCAATTTCAAAAGAGTAGAATAAAACAACTGCATTAGGCTGCTTTACATTGGTAAAATATATTTATTCTCTTCTCATAAGAGGAAGTTCTGAAGCTCACCAGTGATTGTGGTTCCTAAAACCAAACCCAATTAAATAGAGTATTGAATCTTGCCACGGTGGCAGTTTGGATTGTGTTCCCTCCATACAGAGCACTGGGTAACACATTAAGTTCAGCAGAAAATCTAGAGAAAAGGGGTATCCAAGCATTAATCATTCATTGCAATGCTTTATGAGAGAGATCTCAGGGAAAACAAAAGCAGGAAACTCAACTATTCTGAGAAGCGCTTTGAGGTAGCACTAGTTTCAGCTGCCAGGTATTTGCACTATCAATCAAAATATATTTATTTATCAGTTGAATCATATATTAAAATTCCAGGCTATGCAGAATAAGAGGCAGAAGAGAAATATTGAATGTATACATACAAAAATATTGAAGGCTACACTTCTTAGAAATAATACATAAATGTCATTTGCTGACAGAAAAACAGATTGTTGTAAAAGGAACTCCAGCAATGACCTGATATCAGAATCACAATTTCCTGTGTCACAGGTTAGTGAGAAATTGCTTCTTTACAGCCTAACAATTCAAGGAATAATGACCTAACATTGTTCCACTGTGAATTGGGGCCAAGATATATATTTTTGCAGGTAGCAACAAATAAGAAAAAACCTTTCAAAGAACTAGAATGCATAAATCCTAAAGCACACTGGAGAATTCACCAGTTTTGACATAAGCAATCTGTAAACAATATAACCAATTTGAAATATATTAAGTATGACTGCAAACGTTACTTGTCGCTTCAGCAAAACTGTGCTGGACCTCTGTGGGCAGTACAGAGGAGGGCTATTATTTAGGGATATGGGGTCCTTTTGATGCCAAGATGTTGGTGTCACTCATTTATTCAACAAACATAGTGGATATTCACATTGGCTTGATAAGAGTTTTCAGATACCTTGTGCTGTTCATCCAGCAGTTTCATACACCTGTGACCACATTCTTTGCTTAGTCAAGAATTACAGTAAAGAATGTATTTTGGATGCCTTACTTGAGATAATTCACAGACATCTCATTTTCAAAGAAGGCAGGTTACTTCTGATCATTTGAGTACTGAAAAATAGGAACTGTTTCTGAAACTCTTAGGAGTTATACAACTTTGGCTATTGTTCTGCAACCCTTGGAGATGTTATCTTGAGAAAGGGGCCCTCAGTACACAAGAACTCTGAGATGTGGAGGATATGCTCATATTATTATTTTGAATGCTTTTATTCCTTTACAGACTCCTAAAACTAAGACTAGCACAACAGTTCATGGTTTTGCTGAAATGCAAGAAGATTTTTGTAATTCCTCCAAAAGAGTTAGAAAAGTGATTTTAAAAATTAAAAAAGGTGAGATGGTTTTCAATTAGTTATATACCCTTAAAGTCAAGGCAGAAGAAAGAAGACTGAGTTCTGACAAAGGATTTCTTCGTGAGACAGCATTATCTAGTAGCCTGAATTTGGGACTACGAATTGGGATTTCCTTTCCAGTTTTACCAGGGATTCTTTATCTGGCCTTGGATGAGAAAGGCATTAGAGATCCTAATTAATACTTAAAGAACTATAAAGGTTAAATGGATAAAGATATTTGTCTGGGGGAAAGCACAAACTTTTTATTAAAGTCACTGGCCACAACAGATAATGCTTTAGCAGCCTGACTTCAGCGTAAACCAGTGCAAATTATTCATATACACTGATACACAGTGTCTATATGCAATACAGTGTAACATCTACAGATCTAGATTATACATTTTATGCTGACAGGGATTTCTATTTTTCTGCAAACCTAACAAATTTTCTCTTCCTGGAGTAGAATGAAAAGTCTTCTCCCTAGTTTTCCCTCATGAAATATAAACATAGCTTCCAACAAATCTCATTAACTTCATATCAATGGCCGAGTTTTGCTTTCTGTACATTGCCAACTCCACTCGTTTGCAGTTCTTCACACAATGCCACTTTCAGGTACCACAGTTACTATTTTGTGCATCCCTGCTCTCTTCTCCCTCTAAGCAGACAATAGACTTCATGTAACCCAATCAACCCTGGGTAAGAAAATTGTTATCTGCCTCCTCATCCAATCAAGCATTTTGCTGGGGAGAGATGAAGCCTGGAAGGAGCTCTGCAAGACTACTGTGCTGCCCAGCTCCTTTCTCCAACTCCCAGGCAGGCAGAGCCCTGTAGCTCATCTCCTGGCTGGCAGAGGGGGCTGCAGTTAGAGGGACAGGGAGAAGGAAAATAAAGAATTGGAAACTGCAAAGTCTCATGAGAAAAGACCATTCCTTAGAATCTGCACATTTTGTTTTCACATCTGTGCCAAAGAGCAATGCTTCTGCAGTGCCACTGTTTTCCTTTCCCCACATAAGCACAAGGTACTGCTGCTTTTCTAACAACTGGAAACACTGTAGGAGGCATAACACATCCCTGAGCTTTTCATATTAAACTTTCTGTAATTTGGGTGTTTGAGTTTGGAATTGCTACTCTTGGAGCAAATTGTGCTTTCTTTTTCAGATCTGAGAAGGAGAAGGGACCTCTCACCCTCCAACAACAGGTTGGGTCTGGCAGGAGTAGCCACAAGTGCAACACTTCCTGAAAACTGTGCAGACATGACAGGCTCTGTGCATTTTGAAGAAGCTTCTGTTCTTCTGTTAAGACAGGTAATGGATGGTGTATATATCCTTAGTTCATGGTGAATACCCATTTAAATGGTTTGCTTATCATTTTATGAGCAGTAATTTCAGTGTATGTAGTCATGTGAATAAGGTCTTGTTTTAGATGGGTATTTCAATTTCTATTTAAAGTTGAGTAAGATCTTGCATGCTCTCTGAAATAAAAGGCTGGCTTCCAGACCAGTTTTGCATAAATAAAAGTAATGCCTCCTTTGCTGATGTAGCATGGAAGTACTGGTTTTTAATCATGGAAAAACTCTAGAAGAGTTTATGGCATTAGCATTACATTCATGTTCCAGTGTAGATTAAACCTGGCAAGAATGGATCCTTCCAGTTCAACAACTCAAAAAAAAAAAAAAAAAAAAAAAAAGAAGCGGCAACTATCAGGAAATTAGCATTGAAGTTATACTTCAAATATGCTTTGGAGAGAGGAAAACATAAAATAAGGCTTAATCAAAATGTAGAATGTGGGAAGATGGCACCTGCCTCAAGAAACTTAACACTGAAGCTTTAAACAAGAAACAACACATACATGGAGGGAGATAGGAATCAGAGCTGCATATCATCTTGATGAGTATTGTCTCATTGTCTACCCACAGTTACGATTTCCCCCAGGTAAGAGGGTGACTTTTAAAAAAAGAAGGGAATGTACTGTGCCAAAAAATCCTCCCTATTCTAGTAAAATTCTGAGCCAGCATTGCACATGACATTGTTAATTCATTAAATATCATTGTGATTAATTATATTCGATAGATACAAGTTGCATTCAGGTTCAGTGCAACTTCATTGACCCCAGAGTTGGTACAGCTGTTTAAATCAGGGCAGAACTGCTCATGTATTACTTCCCACTTGGACTTAAACCAGACATCATAAAGATATGAGTTGCATGAAACATGGTTTTAGGCCTCTTATCTGCTAATGATCATCCCATATGTAATTATTTTCTACATTCTAAAAGAGAAGCATATTTAAATGTGATTTTTTTTCTAGTCGCTTTTACCTGTGATTATCCTTTGGAATACTCAAATGGCCTTTTAATTTATCGTAAGGATCTATGAAGATTTATAGAAATAAATCATATAGACATGAACAGAACAGAACAGAATGGAGCATCCCCTATTGGTTTTTCAACAATTTTCTTTAAAGATGTACTTTAATAAAAAAATTACAGTCCTCTTTCAGAGCTATATAAAACATTTTAACAGCCACATTTGCAGCTTTTGAGGCTAGTCTAACTTCCAGATTCTTTCCACTGAGTTTACAGAAGTGGGACAGATCCCAGATTAGCAATCCTGGACCTGGTGGTAAATCAATCTTTTATCATTGTGAGAGCTTTTCTCTAAAATTGTGATTAAAAAACCTTCTTTCCTTAGTCCTGAACATTTTGGAATGTATCTTCTATATCCACATGCTCCTGCTACAGCAAGGTATATTCAGTACACGATGTCGTATATCTTTATATCAGTACTTGGTTTCATCCCTATCAAGTTGTACAAGAGCAGGAGGGAAGACCAGAGGGAAGATTTGCACTTTGACCTCTTGTTCATATTTTGGTTCTTTTATGTATACCAAATGTCAGTCATTCTGTCGTCTATTTAATCTTGGACACCTATGGAAGATTAAGAGAGGGCAGTTCAATGAGCAGAGCAGGAGAGGGAAGGATAGATGAGCTACAGCAGGCAGATAATGTAATAGCTGACTCAAAGTTCTCAAAAAACTCCAGCCGTCGCCAGCCATCATCCTTCAGACAAAAAGGAGGAGTTTCCATCCAGGCTTAAAAATCTCCATCTTCTAAACGACTGACATGTGTGAATTCTAGAAGGGGAAACTGTCCTTCTTTTCCTAACTCTGAATTAATCCTTTAATTCTTCTTTCTTTCCATTTTAAGTATGTTCTTGGCCAACAGTCTGGATGTACATGTGTTTGTAACTGTGCAGCAAGAAATTAGAACATAACTGGTGTTAATTGTTTGCCAGCTTCTCTTTTTGATCCATCCAAAATTATTCTAACCCATTTCCCAAGCTGCCAGGTCATCTCTTCCCAGTAAAGTAACCTGGGAACAAAAGTGAGCTTTGTTTTTTGGAGATCAAAGACTTGGTTTTTTCCTACTTTTGGTAACCAAACCCCCCCTTTTCCCCTTGCATTTTGCTCATCAGTAGTAGGTGTAATGAAACTCCTCTCAGCACAAAATTACCCACTTGCATGGGGTAAGGTTGGGCTGCTGTGCTAGCACGGACTGCATGTGTGCCGTGGAGAGGGGAAAGAATTTTTTGGATGAGATAGCGGGTGCATAGTAATGCTAGACTTTGACCCAAAAGAAGTTGCAGTGTTGGTGGTTGGCAAAATAACCTGTTGCCTCACAAGCTGTCTGAGTGAAATAAATGGAATTTGGGCGTGCATGAGGAGCTAGTTGTCGCCATCAAATATCAGGCTTCTAATGCCAACCCCACAACCAACTCCCTTCTCCCCCCCCCCGACCCCCCCCCGAAAAAAAGTATTTGTGCAGGATTTTAGGATGAAAATTTTAGTATGGAATGGTCTTGCCGTGTTGCTTTGCACAGGCCAGAAGAGGAAGGTTTCCGAGTGGTTTAGGCTCATTTTCCACTTGCCCGGACCTGGGCTGCGTGTCGGGCAAATCCGCTGGCAAATGTTAACACTGCCCAGGGGACTGAAAGTGAAGCTCGGGGCTGATGTGGCATGCGGTTGCCATGGTACTGGCCATAATCCTGCCGGAGTCAGATACCCTGATGATACGGCGAGTTTGAGCTTGCTCTGGGGTATAGCGTGGTGACCCTCCCCAGCAGCATCTGGTTGTGTTTCAAACTTTTGTTAGATTCCGTAGTCAAAGAAATCAAAACAAATCAAATGACAAGCCCAGCCTGGCCGAAGCTCAAGTTCATACTGCTGCGTTTCTCATTGGTACTACTATTAATGAATCACATCATTGCAAAAAAAGATATTTGGGGTGGGAGCCGGGCACTTTTTGGAGATTCTTCTTCCACTCCTCGTAGCCTCGGCCCCAAACCACGAGGATTAAACTAGATCATCGTCCTCCCGTGAGATTACTTATCGCCTTTAGGGAGCTGTCTTTAAAGAATGCTTTCCCCCACAAGATGTTCCTGGCGCGTAAAGCCTCCCGTGTGCGGGCGCTGGCTCCCCAGGCCTATGTCCGCGGCACCGGGATGTTCCGCGGAGTTCTGCTGCTCCGCGGAGTTCTGCTGCCTCCAGCCTTGCCGGGGCGGGGGCTTGAAAAGTCGCGCAAACTCCTGGGGAAAAAGCAACATAACCACCAAAGTTAGAGGAAAACCACCCCCAGCTCCATCCCCGCCTCTGCGCGAGCGAATCTGCACAAGCCGAACTTCTGCTGTTCGGGGAGGATCAGGGCGGCTTTCCCCGAGGAAGGGGAATTTGTGTGGGTTCGCTGCAGATGCGCTCCAGCTGAGCGGGGCGTGGAGGGGCTGCCGGCTCCCCGCCCGCTCCTGGGCGGCACGGCGGGGCTCCACCGCCCCTGCAGAAAGCCTCGCTCCCAAAATCGTGCGGTTCGCCGAGGCGAGGGGGCGATCCGGGATGGAAGAGGCTGAGGGGGGAGGCAAGAGAGAGAGAATCCGGAGCAGTGCGCTGCTCCCGCGCCGAAAGGGTGGGAAGGTTTAGATTTCCCTTTTTTTTCTTAAAGGGCGGGGGGAAGAGAAAACGGACCCTACAGACAGTTTTCCTCTTATGTCAGGGCTTGAAAGCGCTCTAGCGTCTTCCTGCACGCTGCTCAACTTCATTCCGTGTGTATGCATGTGTGTGTATATATATATAAAGTACGTATACGTGTACGCGCCGTGTCCCGCTGGCGGCCTGGGCGGATGGGCTGCAGGAGCCGCCCCGCAGCCGCGGCGCCCCGCACCTCTCCACGCCGCCCCCAGCCCTCCTCAGCCCCCCCTCCCCGCCCGCCTCCGCGGGGCTGCTCCGCGGCATCAGGGGGGAGAACGCCGCGCCGCCAGCGGCATCCGCGGCAGCTTTTGGCGAGGAGCGGAGCGGAGTGGCGGAGAGAGGCACAAAAGGGAAGGACCGAGGGAAGGTCCCTCCCACGCCCCCCTCCCCCAAGTTTATGATGGGGGTCCGGAGGAGCAGTGCTCCTCCGCGGCAACCGCTCTCCTGCTGAAAACTTGCTGCTCCGCTTTTTGGGTAAAGTTGATGCTTATTGTGGCTTTTCATTGTGCTTTTTATTCTTTGCTTTTTTCTCCCCCTTTTCTCCCGCTTTTGTTGGAGCTGCTCTGCGGCGGGGGGGGGGGGGGGGGGGGGGGGGGGAGAAGAGAGGGGTGGTGAGGGAAGGTACAGATTGGGTGAAGGTCTTCCCTCGCAGCGGGTGCCCGAGGGGGCCCCGTCCCGTGTGCTCCCCCCACACCTCGCAGGTGAGCGGGGAGGATGTGACCACGCGTGTGTCCGCTGTGCGCCCCCTTTCTCCGTCCAGACTCCTCCGGGACCGTGCCTCCATGGCCATTGTTTTTCCCGGGGGCTGCAGTGACAGTCGCAGCCCCGAGCCGCTGCCGGGACTGCCTTTCCCCGGGTCCCGGAGGACAGAAGGGCTCCCCAAAGCCAGCAGTGAGTTTTCCTTTTTTTAGAAAAAGAAAAATGAAGTTACCCCCTCTCGTTCTTGTCATCCCACCCCCTCCTCCCCACGGGAGGGGCAATCTTTCGACAAGTATATTTGCTGAGGAATTTAAAAAATTCCCTGCTGCAACTTGATCCCTGTGTGATGAGGAGCGGCTTGGAGAGACCCGGACTCCAATCCTATTAAGGACTTAGAGAGTTGAGAGTTTTTCCCCCAGACTCGGTGGCTTTAAAACAATCAGGGAGGACGGGAGGGAGATGGGCTCATCTAGATGCCTTTTCTGCCTCAAGTGATTGCCATCATTTCCTGGGAAACCTGACTTTTCCAGCGAGGGGGCTTAGGATGAATTATCGGTGGTCCTGCTGCCAGCTTTCCCGATGTTTACGGGCTTTATTTATTTATTTGCTCACTTAGTTAACCTGGACTTCAAAACTTCCCGGACCGGGGCTGCGGCTCCTCCGCCGCGGGTGCGGTGCAGTGCGCGCTGCGATGTCCCCTCTGCGGGGCCGGGGCACGGCTCGGCCTCCCGGTGCGTGTCCCGGGTGAGCAAATGTCCCGGCGTGGGAGGGTTACCGCCGGCTGGGCCAGCGAAACTTGTGGCTGCCTAGAGCTGCCCGCGCTTTTCATACGGCTCCAGGTGCTGGAAAACTTTGTGTGTATAGAAATTAGCATTTCATTGGCGTATCGTGTTTATAGTTTTACTGCCACAGATAGAGGGACTAGTTGTAAAAGTTTGCCCACCCCTTCCCAATCCCCTTCACTTTTCTTTTTAACAACCCCTTTTTTTTTTTTTTGCAACTGAGGCTCTTGGGATGTACAAGAATTTGAAAGTAAGCGTTTGACTAGCGTGTGCATAAAACAGCATTTGAACAAATATTGTATTGGCATGCACTGTGGAGCTGATGCCAAAAATGTAAAGTAAATAAGCCATGAAATTCAAAATACACAGAGTGGACTGATTTGTTACAAGACTTGCTGATTTGATCTGTTTGTTCTAGCTACCTTGCTTTAAGAAAAGCTTTGGGTATTTTTTTATTGGTGGTGTTGTTCTAAACCTAATATACTTAACTTCACTAGAAAAGAAACTACATTCACCTGGAAAAGAGGATCCTGCTAAATAATTAAATAATTACTTATGCGCCTGGGATGTTTGAAATACATAATTGCTGCATACAGCAACTGCAGTTGGTGAATTAGTTTGGTTCAACTTTTCTGATGGGCGGATATGGTAATTTGTATTTTGGCTGGAACTTCAGGAAATGTTGACACCTGTCAAACTTTGAATTGCAATACAAATGTCATATTGAATGTTATTGCAAAACTGACAACTTTTAAAAAGTGAAAGAAATTCATTATGGCTTTTCCACTGTAAACAACTCTTGGAAATTTGTCATTTGATTGAAAGCATGACCTATGTGTAGTACTGAAAAGTGCCTGATTCACTAAAGATGAACTTGTTAATCTACGGGTATGTGTATATCCAAACTCTGGTGTGTTTGTGAAAGAGCTGATCTTTAAAGCAAGGTGAGGTAAGATTCACTTGATCTTGAATGTTGTTATTTCTTAAAGTATGTGACTTTGAAGCACCCAGAAATGCAACTGCTGTTCTTCAAAAGAAAACAGATCTCGAGGACTGTTTCCAGCTTCCTTTCAATGTCTTTTTTTTTCAGTGTGTCAAAGGAGATGTATACAGATGGACAAATACTGTTTGTGTTAGGTCATTCAATTAAAGAAAAATTAGAGCCATAGAAGAATTTGAACTAGATGCATATGTCGGTATGAATCTGTCATAATTTCATTGAAGCTGCTCTAGGTTATACTTGGATAAAAGAGAACAGAAATTGACCTCAGATATCCAATACATAACAGTCTGCATTCCTAAATGTCACACTGAATACTGAAGGCACATTTGGAAAGACGGCCTTTTGGCTGTACATATATAATAACCAGGATTTTTGTCATTGTTTTGAAAACAAGTTTAAACTTTTATGTCAAAGAACCATTTTTAACTATGCTTTCTGTGATTGTAATGATCTTACAGGTTTATACCACAAGTTCCCTTTCAGTGGCACAGTTGTATAGAAGCTGTACAGACTCTGGGACTATGTGATCAGCTTTATACAGAAAGAGTTATGTGACCGCTAACGCATTGTATAACTTGAAAATATGTTTTTCATTATTATCCTGATGCTTTTTCCTATTGAAAGAGTTCGAATTTTTCTAGTGAGTTTTCCAATCCTCTGGCCCCAGCTTTTTTATTTAAGGATATGGTAGAGCATCTGACTTAATAGCAATTGCATTATCCTCATTCTCTGTTTGTAAGTATGGAGGACACTTGGTTAACTGCCTCCCCCTGTTTTTGGTGGCCTACTGTAAGCCAGTTGTTTGCCCAGTAGTCTGAAAGGTACACAGATACTTCATGCTTTTGTACTCTGAGAAGTGCTCTGTTCATAGTGAAGTTTCCAGTGCAGATTAGTGAAGGCAGTGGATTCAGTAAGCAGTCACCAAAATCTGTATGTGTTTGTGCAGCAAACACCTATCTATTGCCCCATCACAAAGCCTCCACTTAATAATCTAGCCAAGGATTTCAAGGCAGTGAGTTTTTTCAAAGAAGCTACTTAGGAACATTAGTCGTGACTATAGCATCAAACTAATTAGTTGCCACTCCATTTCTATGAAGATTCCAGGGCTTTATAGAAATGCGATATTTGCACTTCTCACTTGCTGCTAAGGCATTGAGGTTAAGCGGTCTCTGCTTTTTGTCTGCCTTCTTACTGATGGGAAAGATTCCAGGGCATTGTTTGAGAGCTGCACAACCCCCTTTATACCTGGGTAAATATTTTAAACAGTTGCACATTTGGACAACTTGCCACAAAGCATTAAGTGGTATTTAGTGTTTGCTTCAGCTCTGTTTCCAAGGCCCTTTTAAAGAAAACCAAAACAACAAGAGGTATTCAGGAATTAATTAAAACAACACTAAATAAAATAATAGGAAAGAATAAATCTTAGTATGAATGATGCCAAGAAGGCATTGTATTAGAATATAGAAAATACATGACTGCCTGTGCATGTCTATATATATGTACATATATTTTTGAGTCTGCTTGGGATATGCAGTTCTTGACCTGTGTACACAGCAGATCCCATATATGTGCATCTTATAGAAACTGACTATTGTTTGATGTAAAAGTAACGACAATTGGATCTTGCATGGTAGTTCTGATAGTTCAAGGGGCAAAATTGCAACTTTCCCTTGTGAATAAGTGAGTGGAATGGAAATACTGGGTAATCAGGTTAAGTTTCTACAGATCAGTTCCAGTTGGGAATGAATATATGTTAGATGGGCATATTCCAGGAGGGGCCACAGAACTTTGTTTTATTCACACTTTGTTACTATAAAACCACACCCCATACTCCCTTTAACTTCTTGTAAATAAAATAACCCCAAATACACTAAAATTGAGAAGTGTTGCATGAAAGGAACAGGAAAGTTGTCTTTTAATTCAGCATTCAGAGCTGTAAAAATTATTTCGGATTTGTGAATATTCAGGACCACAGAAAACGAGGCCTTGGTGCCTGGAAGTGGACACCCAAATTAGAAAAAAAATTGAAAATAGGCTCTCTTGGGCTCCCATTGTAATGAGTGGAAGTGTTTCTGATACTGTCATGGGCATGACTGCCCAAATACATTAGTCACTGGTGAATCTTTTCTCATCGTTTCACAACTATTTGTGATTGGCTGTCACCTTTTTGCAATTATAAATATTCTCAGAGGAAACAATACAAATTAGAATTGTAGGTACCAGGATTTTTGTACTGGATGTATTTCTTTTTACTTTCTAAGTGTTCTTTTTCATATGAAAAGAGTCTAGCAGCTTTATCCTTATTCAAGTCTTTTCTTTTTTTGTATCTACTGGGGAGAAAACCATTAATTTTGAGGAATGGTGAGAGTAAGCCTTAAGCTGTCTTTGACATTTTAGTTTAACTTGAATAGGTTAATTTTTTTTTTTTTAAAGAAAACAAGTTGGTGGGAAGTGTGTTTTAACTGTGAGCGCCCGATTTCGACCATTAGCATAAGAAAAAAAGTTTTAGTGCATTTACTATTGTATTGAATGAAGAGTTCCAACAGTCAAGGAAAAGAAAGTAAAAGGCTGTAAAGAAATGATGGTCTATTCAGATTATTCAGCAGCCCAGAGCTCTGGTCATCTGCCTCTGAAATCTGTGATCGGGATATCACTTTTATCTTCCTGTGCCTTTCTCTCGCCTTTTTCACATATTCACTTTTGTCAAGGTTTATTGATCACGTTTTCTTCTCTGCAAATCTGTGGAAAATTTAATGAACCAAAAACAACTGAGAAATAAAAGGAACTTTTTATTCATTAGCCACTAGATTGAATTTTGTTTCTATAGTCACTGCCCTCTTGCCTCCCATGTGACTCATTGTGTTCCTCCTGCAGCAGTTACAGTACGTACAGTGGGGATGGCTGCATTATTGGTTCTCTTCCAGAGAAAAGTTTGTTTAATGTTGTGAACTCATGGCAGCCCCAACCCTGCTGCTTTGCTCTTCTCTGCCCTCCTGACATTCGGATTCTTGACTGTGGTGCTTCTGTCACTAAATACCTTTAAGTGTGTATTCCGCAGAGCATTTACCTCTTCAAGAATGAAATGTATTTGCTGCCTAGCAATTAAACCCAAATTTAAATGATTGCAGATTAGTAGTAGTTATTTACAGTCCTGATTGTTTTGGTGCTGTGATCCTTGTTCATTACACACCTGCTTTGCCGTGGTGGTGCCCCAGAGCGCTTTGTGATGCAAATGCTTTTGTTAACTTACAAATAGTTTCAGTATCTAGATCATCTCAGGTGACATATTTAAGTCTCTTCTTTTTTTCCCAGATGGACTTAAAAAGCTGTAATTAAATGTGGCTTCCAGTATGATTAAGCTTTGCTAACATTTTCCATGGAACGATTTACTTGAACTCTGGCACTTTCTGAACCTGTCACTGGAAGATTTTTCAATAAACGCCCCTTTCAGCATTAATTTCATTTCATTTAGTGCATCTTGTAAGTGTAAGGAAATGAGTTAAAATGAAGCATATATCTGCCTGAGAGATTTCTTGGGTGTTTCTTGATTCTGAGGAACTTTGCTGCTCTGCTGTGTTAAATGCTAAAGTGTAAATCCCAAGAGAATGAAGACCATACAGTTCTGTAGAATAATCCCAAATACTCTCCTAATGAATAGTAGCATCAATGCTGATACTTCTAAGGGATGAGCTAAAAGCCACAAAAGGAATCTACACTTGAGTTTGTAATTTCAGCTACTGTAATGGCACATCTGTGACTGCATCTGTTTTCTGTGCGTGGAGTGACTCTCTGTTCTGTAGCAGTACACACCTGCAATTTTAAACTGCCTGTAGATCTAGAGAAGGGACTCTGTGCCCAGCAGAATCAACCCTGATGGGAAAATCTGGGCTTCTGTTTGGGGGAGGAAAAGAAGAGGTAATAAAATCTTCTATCCCATGTGAAATGTGGAATTTGTGTAGATAATTCATCCAGATGAAACAAATGAAATCTCTTCAGAGAAAGATGCCTTCTCTGGGATGCTCTGTTGCACAGCAGAAGCCAAGGTGGGTCCAGCTCCTCAGAGGTGAGCACCTTGTGAGTCCCTCACCCCTGCCAAGAGGTGGCAAGTCGCCTCTGCCCCCCGCGATGAGAGACAGGCTGGTTCTTTCCAAGATCTGCAGGGGGTGGTCAGTTGCACGGCTTAATTCCTGCAGTAACAGTGGATAAACTTCAGTGTTACAAATGCAACTCAGATGAGTAGGAGAGATGCTGTAATAGCACAGTGCTGTGGCTTGTATTCATGACTGAGAGCTTTAAATAGCCAGTCTCTGGAAGTTAAATCCCTTTTTGTTTAAATGTTCTGCGTATTTAGTGATTATCTTCTCTTTAAGCAAGTGGATCAACTGGAAATTCTCTTGCACTGTTCAGCAGTTTGATTCTGTTGCTAAAATTCTTTGAAAACTCCTTGAAAACATGCCACCAATTTTTTTTTTTCATCTGGAAGAGTGGCATCCCCGGGTAGAATCAGTATATTGCTCCGCTCCTTGCTGACCTGTGGAGCTCTATTAGAGTCCTTTTATCACACCGTCTTTAAAAGCAAAGTCTGTTGATTGCAACGGTGTTAAAAGAGCATCAGTTCCCAACACCAAGATCGCTCCTTTTCAGAGCAATCCTCAGCAATGCCTCTTTGTGCAGTGGACAATGCAATAAGTCAGACAGGACTTTCTGAGCCACCTCTGTAAGGAACTGTAAGGGCTGCTGAAGTACACTTGTGTTAAGTTGAATTGATTGAAATTTAATGGCTGTTAGTAGCTATGAATGGTAATGATTTTCTAGAGTATCTTCACCATGCTTGACATTAATAACTGCAGAGCGTGTATGTGTGGCGGTAGTATGTTATTCATTTTTAAAGATGCTTTCTCCCAGCTCTCTTTCCCATAATTTAGTTGTTTTGATGCTTCAGAAAAAAAACCAATCTTGGACTTCGAAGAGCACGTACATCTTGTCAACATAATTTTGTGCTCAAGATTTTTATTTTTTCCAATTCCAACATAAATCAGACTACAATATAGTGAGAGTGATGAATTTGTTTTACATGCCATCATGAATTAATGTTATGCAAATAGAAGCTTTACAGGTGCCATGATTTACTTAATAATTTCAAGTTCTAATATTTAAGCTCATTCATTATGTTTGAGTAAAAAAACCCCAACCCACAGCATGTTCATATTTTAAAACATGAAATGTGAGATTTGTGTGCATTTGCTCTGTGTAGTTGCTGTGTAAGCACATTTGATGGCTAAGAAAGAATCAATCAGTGTTTGCATTCCACATGTTATGCCTGTAGATGTTACAGAGACATTTCAAAGAGAATAATCAAATATTTGTGTGTAAGAAGAGGAAGATGGTGTTAAAACATCCTTCATGGATACAAAGAAGCAGGAAACTGCCAAAGCAAGTTTTTTGGCCTTCCAAATTTGAGCAGGGCAGCACGATTTTGCTATGCCCTTTCGCTATGGCCTTTATTTCTTCCCAAGCAGTTTGCTGCGAGGTGCTCTCAGATCTGCTGCCTTAGCTGAATGGTGAGGAGGAGCCGAAGAGCCGGTGAGAGCCATAGGCATCCTGGGTCAAAGGTGAATGCGAATGTGATCTCAGGGTTTTCAGGCTTTGATATAATTTTTAGTGTGCTTCCCAAAGGCTAAGGACAAAGGGGAGAAAGTTTGACACATAAATAGATCTTGAATCTCTGCAGATAAGAATAGATTTTGACTTTATTTCTCAAAAATTGAGGTCACTGTGGTCTGATGACAGGCTGAAAGCCCATCACTCAATTTTTTTCTGTTTCTTACTTTTCTCTCTTTTCCTTGTTTCCCTCCCCCCCCCACAATGAACAGACAGAATCTTATTTTTGATACATTGTACACATTGAGTTAGTGACAGCATATTCAGGTTTTGAAGTTTGTGGCCCCAGGGTCAAGGTTTAGTTAGCACTAACATTCAGGTCTCCCAGTCCAGGAAGTAAGAATTTTACTGATAATGCCACAAAAGAATCAAACCTCTTAAACTAGGTAACATAGTGAGTGAAAAGTGAATCTTTACAAAATGTATTTCCTCCATGCAACAGGACCACGTGTTTCTGTGATTGCTGCAGCCATTAGTTATGGGAGTAGGCTCAAGAATTGGTCCTTGACCTCTTCAAGCCCAGGGGACCATTGGCCAGGGAGCAGAGTGGTACTTGGCTTTTAGTAATTTTGTCAACTTCTTCTTTTGCTCTGTGTTCTTGAGGAACTCAGAGGAGAAATTCATTCTGATATGTCATTCAAGCCAAGGATTTAACTGGGTGTTAAAGGGCCATTTGGGAAGCAGCACGTAGTGTATGTACCCTGATCAAGTTAATTATGTTGCTTTGGCAACCCCAGCTTTGGTATTTCCTGACTAGGATTGGTTGATGGAATCATATTCCAATATCTGGCGTCACAACACTAAAATCTTTTACAAAACCAGGTCAGTTTTGTAAAAAAGCAGGAGGAAAAAAGAGCTGAAGGATTTTACTGAGGGTGTTAGCAATTTGTTGTTTTACAGGCTTTGAGTTGAAATAAGTTTCTGTTTAGAATTTTAAAGTATAATTCCACTGTAGGAAATACAGTAGCAATACAATTGATTTTCCAGTGGACTCCAAGTGATTGTTTTAGAGTTCCTTTTGTGGAGAATTTCAGCATTTTGAGGTTTTGTTTCAATTCACAATAAGTCAGAATTGGAAATCTTAAATTTCTTTGTAAATTGCGGTAACTGTGTTCCTAACTTTGTTCTTTGCTTCTGAGAACTGTAAGGAAACACAGGGCCGAGCGCAGCACATATGTTACTGGACCATGTCCATGGCTAATATTTTCATCCTTGATTTATTGTGTGTGTTGTTGGGGTCTTTTCCCCATTTTCTTTAAAGAAGAGGGAACAAAGGGGAAAACATTGTGCATATTGGGGTTGCACTATTTCAGCAAAGCACCTAATTACAGACCCTGCTACAGCATTCTTAATCACCATTTTCTGTTTCAGAAAATGTTCTTACTTCTGCAGTTTACTCCAAGGCCTCTGGCAAGGCTTGCTAAAATTTAAACTATGTTTTAGACTACTTCTCAGAAATTCATTGGTGCTGGAGGTGAGTTCATCCCTCTGGGACAAAGCAAACAGGGGGAAGTGGGCGGCAAAAGGCAGGTCTGGATCTGTGTTGAGGGGACTGGGGTGAAATGGGGCAGTGCTGGCAGCTGCTGGAGGTTGCACCATTCTCCCAGGAGTGTGTAAGGTGAAGGATCCTCCTCTTCTACTTTCCAGAGGGCATTTCCAAGGTGCAGATGGCAGGGGGATCTTTGCCAAGGCATTTGTTTCCTTTAATCTCTTCTCAGGCTAAAGAGACACCCAAGAGCCAGACTCCAAGCTGTTGATGAGTTGTCTGTGAGCTGGTGTTGCTCTCTGCTGCCCCTTCCTGGGTTGGCCCTTTTTAGGTCACCTTGGGTTCCTCTGCACCAGCTAATGGCTTCCCAGGGTGGCACTGCCTCAGGTTAGGCTGGAAGCTTCTAGTGCATTGGGTGCAGTCAGCTGACAACGTGCTCCAGCTGTCAGGCTGAAGGAACAGGGCACAATGCAACTGGGCCTAACACTGGTTATGTTGGGTGTCTTCCTCCTTTGCGGTTGAAGATGCAACTTTGCAGCCTAAGAGGACCTCCTGACATTGCTCCACTCCATTCTCATGTCACTGCATGTGGAATAACTAGCGCATTCATGGGGTTCACCAGGGTCAGATAATCAGTGAGGTGTAGGTACCTCCAGTTGAAGTGAGGAAAGCAACCACTCAGAATGTCCTCTTTGAAGTGACTTCTTTCCTCAGCCAATCTCTTCTCCAGACATGATGCAGCCTAGGGGCTGCCACCTGGGGCTGGCTGGATGTTAGCCCTGCTGTAACGAAGGCAGAGCGGTTGGGGTTTTATTTTTCCTCTTGCAGTGTGTTGTTAGTTGCTAGGATGAAGTCTGTGCTCCTGGCGTGCCTTCTGGGTGTGCTACAAACCTCCCATGCAGGCTGGACTGGGAGTCCTTGGTGCAGCAGTTCAAACAAAGTGCAGTGCTGCAGGTGCTCTTTTGCTGGCTGATTGCTTCAAATGTCACACCTATCCTCAGCTTAATGTCTGCGCTATTTCAACATCTCATGTGAGCTAATGGAATTTAGGCATCACCCGTTTCTCTCTCTTTCTCCCTGGAGGTTACAGATTTCCAGATACCCTTGAGATGGAGTTTTAAGGTCACCAGTGGCATTTTTAGGTCACAGAACTGCAGGACCTTGTCTTCTTGCCAGCTAATCAGGTGACTAATTAGTTCTTATATCGCTGCTGTTATCTTTTTCCCCAGCTTTGGTTCAGCTCTGCAGGATGAAGCCTGTGAGGAGATGACATCTGAGAATTATTTGATTGGAAACTTAGAGGCAAATATGGTCAAGAGATTCCATATGAGCAATCACTGGTGCCTGTGTTAGTCTGTGTACCTCAATTCATCCATGTATAATATCCATGCATCTGTCAAAGCAAAGAATTTAAAAACAGCCTTCCTATAAGCCTTCTTTCATTTTGGCAGTGAAGACACAAAATACACAGCACTTTTAACTTCATTGTAATTTTGGTAATTTCCACAAGACTATTTTTAACAGAGGTAGCTGTGTACATATATTTTAGTTTATTCTAATGTACAAGTGTTTTCACATCAGGGCACTTTATCCTGCATGCTCTAAAATGCTCACAAATAGAGACTTGGGCAGTGCAAACCTTTGTGTGTGTGTCACAGCCACATTAACCCACTTTATTTCCCACTTTTCTCAGGTGTTGATGGCATCTGGTTGTGACAGATGCTTTCTGATAAAGCCTTCAGATCAACATGCCTTTGGAGACATCAGTGCTCTGTGTTGGTACTTGCAGACTGCTGTATCCAAATACTCTTCTTTAATTGTCTTATTAAGTAGAGAATTAAGCTCTGTGCTTTGACTGTTTTGGTGCCAGTGATTCTTATTGCAGGCTTTGGCACAGCACCACGTTGTGTTTTAAAGAGACAGCATCGCTTTAATGATGTGGGAATTGGAGGATAAAACAATCCACTGAGAAAATGGCTGACTGAAAGTATGATACGTAAAATCTGATTTTATGTTCTTCCCCTCAGACTATTAGGTGGGGGGTTTAGTTCAAATGCCTGCAATGATTTAAGAAATAAAAAGCAGAAATTCTCCCTGCTGCCAGACCACAGGCTCCTCAGTGCCAGACTTGCAGACGAATGTCACATGTTGCTGTATGTTTTGAAAGCATACCATGTGTTATTCTTTAGCTGTCTCAGTCTTCCCCCACAGCTATATCATCTCCTCCCTAGCCAATCTCACAGAAAAACTTTTAATGAAATAAACTTTCCTCTTCCCCTCATCTGGTGCAGACCCCAGGATGTGTTCCCCTGTACCTGTCACTCCACCTGAAGGTCTCTGCCTGCAAACGTACAAAAGTGATTCTAATTTGACTTCATGTAATTCTGCCTCTTATGCTTTAAATCAGGCACTTTTGACACTGATACTGCAGCTTATGTTGTGCGTTAGGATCAAGAGCTCACAAATGACTAAACATATGGTTAAAAGGTTTTTTTTCATGAAATATAATATGTTTCAGTTTAACTCGGCTGTGGGTCTAGATAACGAACCACCACAGCCTGCCATTAGAATCACTGCATTTCCAGAAACAATTTTTTTACTCTGTCTTTTCTACTGTCTTGGATCAATGTTTCCTTCAGCTAATGACAGGACTGGACATGCAAACTAGATTAGAGCATAGTGTGAATAGTATGAGCTGAAAATGCTGGCATTTCACGTTATTGCCTACAAGGTTAAGCGGTTTACTGTGAGGTCACCAGAAGTAAACTGAAAGCAAAAAGGCAAATTAAAATCCTGATCTCTTGGGTTCCTCCAGTGGTGAGAGTGGCTCCCAGGGCATTTACCTCTAAAAGGTTCCTTTGAACTGTCTCCCCTCTAGCTTGTCTGCCCCTCCAACCCACAACAATGGAGCTTTCCCACTTGTGACCAACTTGCCTACAGATTGGAAGTCAAAGTCCAGCCACCCATCAGGTACTGCATGTCAATGTGGCATTGTGGCCATGGGATGCCACTTCTCCTGATCTGCATTGCCAGGATGAATGTGGCAGAAGAGGTGGCAACAGCAGCCCAGTACTGCAGCTCTCGTGAATGGTACAGGCTGCTTTGCATTACAGTTGCTCCCTGGGGCTGCCTTCCCCAGGGTAGGACACTTTTGCTCCACATCTCTATTAAGTTCACTGCACCAAAATAAAATGGCTACACAGAAAAGCCTGATGCTTGGGTTTCTGCAGAAAAGAGTGTTGAGTGGTAGAACTTCAGATAGCATCTCTGATAAGCAAGAAACTGCAGGGGATGATCTGGGAAGACAAGAGCAGCTGGTGCGAGGAATCACTCCAATAAGTGCTATAGACCTCTGTTGAAAATTCATCATATTTCATTGTATTCCTTCTAGTTTCCCTCTTTTTTTTTCGTTTTTTTTTTAATCACTGCCATGAGTGGGATTTATGCAAATGCCTGTATCCATCTATACCTTGTAATTGTAAGTGGTGTTTCCACCAGCCTGGGACCTTAGGTGTAGGGTGTGCCATCTGATGTCCTAGTTTGCAGTCACACTGACAAATGAATGAGTCTGCATACTTACTCAGCTCGAAAGCTTAGATTCGAGTCCATGTTGAAAGGCTGGATCACAATCTGTGTCTCAAGTGTTGACCTTGTAGTTCTCTCTCCAGTAGAAATGAAAGATTTATTGGTTTTCTATGAAAACAATAATAGAAAGTTTGTGTTTCTCATTTAGGTGTAATTATGAGTGTGGTACTTGAACGATGAGGTGTACTGTGTTCAAAAAAAAGCTGGCAACATCCCATGAAAGTGCAGGGTTTCCACCAGGTGGTGGCTCTGACAGATAGGTTCAGCAAGTCCTGCTGGGACTGGGACCTCCTTCCTCACCAGTTCCTTGTGTTTACTGGGTAACTGCAGTGCTCAAGTCAGAGTCAGCAACCAGCTGTATTGTACTGGCAGAAATACTGCTGCGACATGCTTGGTGCCCATGCTGGGCCCACCAGCCTAAGGGAGAGCAACTCCCGTGTCCTGACTGATTGAAGTGTATACAGCTTGTGTCTATGGTGGAGGAAGAAGATGCTCATCTCCCACCAGGGGTATCATGGGAGGCTGGCAGAGAACAGGGGTGGATTAGGCTGCAGGGGACTGGGGGGACCTCGTGGAATTGAGGTAAAAAGATACTGAAGTAGAGGGGGGAGAATCATCCCCCTCAACCTGCTGGTCACAGTTCTTTTGTTCTAATATGGTTGATTTTCTGGGCTGCAAACAAAAATTGCCAGGTCATGTTGAGATTCTAGTGAACCAACATCTCCAAGTCTTTCCCCTCAAGGCTGAGAAGAATCCAATCATTTTAGTCCATTCCCTGCCCAGCCTGTATTTTTGCTTGGGATTGCCACGACCGAGGTGCAGGGTCTTACAGTGGGCCCTGTTGAACTTTGAGATTCACACAGGCCCATCCCTTGAGCCTGTCAAGGTTTCTCTGGATGGCATCCCTTCCCTCCAGCATGTTGACCACACCACACAGCTTGATATTGTTGGCAGACTTCATGAAGGTACACTCAATCCCACTGTCCATGTCACCAACACAGATGTTAAAGTGTTGGTGCCAATACCAGCCCGAGGAATGCCACTCATCACTGGTCTCCACTTGGGCCCTGAGCTGTTGAATGCAACTCTGAGTGTGACCATCCAGCCAATTCCTTATCAGCTGTGTGGTCCATCTGTCAAATCTTTCTCTCCAATTTAGGGACAAAGATGTTTTGCAGGACAGTGTCAAATGCTTTGTACAAGTCCAGGTAAATGGTGTCAGTCACTCTTTCCATACCCATCAAGGCTGTAACCCCTTTGTAGGAGACCACCAAATTTTTCAGGGTTGATTTGTCTTCAGTGAAGCCATGTTGGCTGTCACCAGTCACCTCTTAGTTTCCTTAGCCTAGTTTCCAGGAGGATCTGCTCCACAATCCTGCCAGGAACAGAGGTGAAACTAACCAGCCTGGGTCTTCCTTTTTAAAAACGTGCATTATGCTTTCCCTTTCCTAGTCAGCAGGAACTTCATCACACTGCCACAATTTCTCAAATATGATGGATAGTGGCTTAGCCACTTTATCAGCCATGTCCCTCAGGGCCAATGGCTTAGTTCCTTTGAATTGCTGGTAAATTTTGCAGCTCTAGTGGCCTCATCGAGGGCACATGGCTGCTTTTAATATCCCAGGTTCATAACAAGGAGCTAGGGAGTGATGACTGCTTCGTGAGATCATGTGTGACCAAGAGGGCTTGCTTTCTGCCTTGTGTGTTATTGTTTCCTGCTCTTGTGGACCCGTGTGACCTGTTTATACTAATGTGCTAGACATGGAGCTATGCCTTGAAACCATCCAGAGCTTGTGTTAGAACAGAATGGCAGCCTACCCTCCATAGACAGCCAGTGACACACATGTACTTCACTGTGGTTTGTCTGCATACAAGTATGCAAGAGCTATTCAAGATAAATGCTATAAACTGGAATTGCTCACCAGGTTTGGGACTTGCATTGCTGGTACAGACCTTTCCTTTTTTTTAACACTGTCATGGTGGCACCTGAGAAGCTACCTGAACCTGATCCCCTTGAGTTATGAAAGAACTGTTTGTAGGTTTGGTTATTTCCCCTGGGGCTTCTCAGAAAGCAATGCATTCCCTGCCCTTTCCTTATCTGAGAGGCCCCTTCCTGTGGTCTGCAAAGATCACCTTACTTTTAGGGCATTTGTGGGACACATATGTGTTACAGCTCTGGTTGGTAGCAATGCCTGTGTGGATTATCTTAGAACTGTTGCATTACTATGTAGGAAGTTCACAGACCATTTGTAGTCTGCTTTTTTAAAGGAGATCTTGGCCTTAAATTCATTGATCTTTAGCAGAAGTGCCAGTGGCCCAGTAGTAGAGAAGGCTGGAATGTGAAGTTATTAGCTTTCTTTGCTAGACCTGAGTGCTGGTGCAAAACCATGTTTAGCTCACAGCCAGCCATGGCATGTGCTGCCTCTTGGCTCACATGTAGTTAAGGGACATGAAGGAGTCACAAAGAGAGAGATGCTAAGACAACCTGGTGGCAGCTGGGGTAAATCATTGGGAAAAGAAGGGGCATGAGACATCAAACCTGTAGGAAACCAGTCTTCATTAGCTCTGCAATTTGTCCAGCAACTTGCGTGCTTTTATTAACTTTTTATTACAGCAGAAGTGACTAGAATAAAAACAGTGTATGTGCCAAGGGGATAAACAGTGAATTAAAAGGATTAAGGTCTGAACATTTTACTGCTTTTAGAAAGATGTTATTAGATTTACTAGCTTAAGTTAAATTTACATGACTGAATTACTTCTTAACTTAGTAATGAGTTTTGTGAGGAAAAACCCTTCTGTTTAGGTGTTTTCGAAGGACTTAATCCAGAATACATCATAACTCTTTAGGCCATTATGGAAGAGTAGAGCAGTTATCCTTTCTGTCGTAAGATAAACGAGTGCTGACTGAGATTTGAGTCTTCTGGAAGTCAGCGTGACCTGCACATTTTGTAGGAATTGATAGCAGCTCCAGCACATAAGATAGCAAGGGGACTATTCTCAATGTTATGTTAGTTATATTGCCAGTTGTGATATTTTTTATTATTTCAGTTTTCATAAACTTTTGAGACATTTGAAGGATAACATAGAGGGGTTTTTTTTAACAGACAAAAGTGTTTTCTAAAGATAACTCATGGCAAACTGATGACAGTGGCAATTCTGCTTGCGATCACGTCCAATAAACTTCTCTCACGATACCTGTCGATGTAGGAAAGTCAAGCCAAACTCCAAGCTCGTGCCCTTTGTAAGAGTTCAGGGTTGCTGGCAGTTTGTGTGTTGGCCTCCTCTGAATCCACAATGCTTGTGTGTGGCTCTTTTTCCCCCCACAGCTCCTCACGCAGCACACTTGCATGTTGGATAAAGTCCAAATTTCCTCCCTCCTGGGGATTCCTTTGCTGTAATTTAAGTGATGGCAAATGCAAACTTCTTGCCAGAGCTTGCTGTGTGTTTTTGGATGCTTTTTTTAAGCTGTTCCCTGAGGGGTCAGCTTTTGTCCTTCCCCACCATGCTTTCTGCTTTGGGGAGAGAGGCCTTGAACTGGAGCTGATCAGTCCCACCTGGCTTTGACTGCATCTCTGACATGGCTTCAGGACTTCAGTGTCTTTCACAGTTTTTGAAGGCTTTTGCTTTGCTGTTGTCTGTACAAAGCTGGGCTTTATAATAACTTGAGTGTATATCTAAACCTACAAGCAGAGTGAATAATTCATGCCTGTAGTGGACTGTGGCTAAGTTCTTATTAGGTGGTTGTCTGCAGTACTGTGACTTGATGATTTTAGACGCTAAATGGAAGTTACAATTAGGAAAGGAAATAACTATTTTTAATAAGTATGCAAAATAGCTTTTCAAAAGTCAGTTGGTGAAGACATGGTGTTAATATGAGACAGGGTGAATGTGTTGAAGATGAGTGAATGCCCATCTGCTCTAAGCCCAAACTGTAGATTTATGGGATATCTTCTCAAACTGAGGCTGTTCACTTAGATCACAGCACAGTCTGGAAAAGCACTCAGTCTCCTTCCAGGTAGACCAACAGTAGTCAGAAAAGCTTAAAGGCAGCTCTTCTGTTTGAAGTCATCTGTGCCTTTGCTCACTTCCCTCCATGGGGTCTGTCCTTGTCACTGGGAGGGGCTTTGGTGCCTGCCCCAGCCACAAGCTCTGCTGCCCAGGGTTATTCTCCAGGGCCTTTATCCTGCTGTGAGGCTTGTGCAACCGAGAACCTGTTCAATTGTGGGTTTACCCCCTGTCAGTTCTTTTCAGCAGTCCTCCTCTTATTTATCCAGACAGTTTTGTTGTAGGAGCTGTGCAGCAGGACATGTTCAAAGGACAGGGAAGAACAATGCTGGCTTTAATGAAAACACAGGTGTTGGAGGAATGTCATCTGTTTATGCTTCATTTTATACTGGGGTTCTGCAGGCCACTGTGTTTTCTGTGACCATGCAGGCTGTTTTAAAAGGTAAAGCTAGGTTTAGCACAGACATATGTAATGCCAGTCAGTGCACAGATGAGAAAGTTGTGGTATGGTGTCCTTTTTCCTGCTGAGTTGAAAGTCTCTAGTGGAATCGTAAGAAAGATAGAAATGCTCTGTGATGGGACCTGGTAAACTGATGAAAACGATGGTGAAGGGGTGCTCCATCATGACATCCTGAGCGGAGAAATAAACCCTCAAATCTGGAAGCAACGTGGCAGGCAGACTTGGTGTTTGGCAAAGGTGACCTGTGCTTGCAAGCAGCAGCACAGCACTTCAAAATGGGATTCAAGAAGGAAAAACACCTAAACTATCTGGGGGAAAAAAACCCCAGAGGAGTAACATCTAGGATGTAGCAAATATGGGGACACCAGGGTCCTTGGGAATCAGAAGCTGAGCATGAAATTTTGCAAATTTACTGCTTCTGGTAACCTAAAAAGACCACAAAATAAAAACCAAAAAAACCCCAACATTTGCTTGGTTTGGTTGCTTGTCCTGCACTGAGGTGGCAGCTGGGACTAAGGACATTGCACTGGTAACAGCAGGAAGTGTAATGCATTCAGGTCTGCTTCACTCCATTACAATAGAGATTGACAAATTGGAGAGAGTTCAGGAGAAAAAAAAGAAGTAACAAGAGAGCTTGAGGGATTGACTTACAAGAGAAGACCGAAAGAGCTGAATATAGATAACTTGGCTAAAGGATGACAAATGGGGTGGTTGAGATATAAATCTACAAATATCTGAAGGGTGTAAACACCAAGGCTATGAAGAATTATTTAGAGTGGTACAATGGGGTGTAACTAGAAGTAATGGGATGAAATTTAAGAGAAGGCAAATTTCAGTTGAATAATGGGAGAAGCTTTTTGACAGTGTGATGTATTAGGCCATGGGATGCTCTTCCAGCAGTAGTCCTATTGCTTACTACTTAGGGCACAACCCTGTTTGCTAAGAAGCCAGAGTTTTCCAGAGTCTTTTTTAAGGATACTTTCAAAAACACCTTTGGTGTTCCATGAATTTGATGCAAAGGCATGCAAACCATACACCAAACCTGCTGTGTCTTTCCACACATGAACTGCACACATGAACTGGGTGTAATGCAGCGGCTCCTGGTGTTGTGGCAGTGGAGGTGAGGGCAGGGGTGTGAGCAGCCCCTTGAGCCACAACTCAGCCCAGATGACCCCACTGGCATGGAAAGTTCAACCAGGTCGGTAGTGTCTGCTCTTTGATCAGGACCTTCTTTTACCTCCTGCGCTTCTCCCCATCTGGATGTTGTAGTATTACCATTTGGGGGTTAGTTCAGTTATGGTCTCTGGAATAGGTATCAAAGTTACGCTGCAGCTCTGTGTAAAAACCAAGAAATCTCCCACTTTGCTTCAAAGAAATCAGGACAAACAAGATCCCATTGATGCATGTGGTGTATGGTCTTTTATAAATCTACAATACTGTACCTTAACTTTTTCTTTAGAAACTCCCATTTCTTCTCCTGCTTTTCACTTCACTTGAAATGCAAACTAAGGTCAGAGGATCACTTTCCTACTGGCAGAACACACCGCATTGTCTGTCATTTTAAAAGGTCCTTCACAGTAACTGAGGAAAGGTTCATTTCTCTACTATTTATCGTTAAGAGTGACTGTCTTGAATGCATTTTGCTTTTCCTTATCTAGAAGGGCTAAATTAGAAAATTAGGTAAACTAGCTGCGTAAATCAAGTTAGAGTATCTCAACTAAAATGGTAGTTTATCTTCGGCACGGGGAAGATGGCAGATTCATGTAATTAGAGAAACAAATGCAGCTGTAGCACTCAGCATACACTGGCAACTTGGCTATTCTGATGAAGAGAGGGAGGACAGAAAACTTTAAAGTACTGGCATTCTTGGAGCATAAATGAGACAAGAGCTGAAAGTGTATTTTATAATTGTTTACAAATGTGTTTTGTATTCCTCATGCTGTCCCTGACGAGGTCTATGTCTGTATGCTGTATTTCCTCTCTCAGTCTGTGGGAAAAATGAACTGCTGAAGGGTTTCATTCTCCTTTGCATGGGGATGAATATTTTCCTTGCTGAAAAAATGCAGTTTTGATCTCCTCAGAACTGGATTCGTTTGGTGGATGCTTTTCAAGGGGAATTTTGTATGTGGGGAAATGTCAAAACAATTGCATCTTCATTGCAGCCCTTCCCATCACTGAGGGCTGTGGTGAGAGCACACTTCTGGAGAGGAGAGCTTTGCTTTGAACCACTTTTCATATCCAGACCAAGAGTGGATGTGTGCTCAGACCCTGTCGTCTCAGGAGAGTAGCATAACCACTAAGCTACCTCAAGTTTGCCACCTTAATCTGAGTGGTTTTATTCAGCAGAAATAAATCATTTATGTCAGTATGACTCCAGATTTATTTTTAAAAAATTGTTTGGTTTCACTACTGTGAGGGAGTATCAATTATTCTCCCTACCTTATTTCTGCAGCCACCTTAAAAAGGAATTTTAATTATGCAGCTGGGGTCACTAATAGCATTTGCAGGTGACACAGCTGTTTTTTTGTTTTGTTTTTTTTTTCCTGGAGACTGATTGATGGTACTTTTGTCCCTCTGTTAGTAGACTTGGGCCCTACCCATTTAGAAGGCAGACTTTCCAGTGAGGCACTCCTCAAGAGGATAGCACAGATATGGTCAGGTTTCTTTAACTGTTGTTTCAAACTTCTCTGAACCTCACTGTGAAGTACATCTTTCCAAAGCCAAGCCTGGAGCACAGCAAGGAAAGTGTTTTGGGGAAAGGGTAGCTGAGAATAAACCATGTGGGGGTCACCATAGCCATCCAGGCCACTTTCTTAATTGATGAAGGTCTTGGAGCATCCTTGCAAACTGTTGATATGTGTCTGCAGCTTCCTGTTCCTCCTCTATCCCCTTGCAGGTGTGTCTGTACTTCCTTGTTCAAAGGCTGGTGTTTTAGAGCTAATAGTTCACAGAAGGGCTGTATTTTGACCTGTAGCATTTGGAGGATTCCCACCTTGTTGGTTTGGGTTGATAACCTGCAGCTCAAGGGTCAGGGAGATGGGAGTCATGAAGTCCCAGCAGGAGCTGCAGAAATTCATTTTGCAGAAGTTGTCCTGGTTTGTAAGAGCCAACCCATTCAGCGTGGCAGACTATAAGGCACAGTAAGCACACTTTTATCAATGCAAGAAAGAAAAAATGTTACCATCCCTCCTTATCTGTTGAGGGCAATGAAAGATCTTGAGGCAGCTTGTGCAGTGAAAGGATTAATTTGCTGTGGATGTTTGATTAATAAAGCAGTAGTTTATCTCCTTACATTTCCCCATAGTAACGGCAAGAGTTTCAGATGTTTCTTTCTTGCTCTCCTTCTACTGTGAAAGGGATGTCTCGCTGACTGCCCAAAAGGAGAGATCAGCACTCAAACCCTCCTGGCAGGACATAAGAAGAAGCCAAAACTGAAGGAGTCAGCCTAAGTGCAGTGATCACACTTTTCTTTTTCTTCTACCGTATGAGAAGACACATAAACATGTGTGCATGAAAGCCAGGCAGTGGAATTAGATTACTTTTACTGAAAATAGACTGTTTTTTTTCTTAATCAGCATTTAAAGGCTGATTAGTTTTTAGCTAATTGTACTGGGCACTTGCACAGCTTCTACACTGCCCTGTGTCTTTTCCAGGGCTTTTATCCTTCATTACTCCCATACCTCCCTGACATCCGATCCCGCCAGATCTCGGAAGCTAAGCAGGTCAGCCCCGGATTAGTACTTGGATAGGAGATCTCCTGGAAAATGCCGTGTGCTGTAGGTTCTAGTCCTGAGGACTTCACTGGCACTGTCCAAGCTCGCTCGGCCGTGGCAGATGGACCTCAGGACTTAAACGGTGGGGCCAGTTCTGCGCACGCTGAGCCTCACCTAAAAATCCACTGCGCAGGCTGGAAGGGCACACCCACGTGGGGACAGCCCTTCCCAAATCTTCGTTCGTGAAGATGAGCCACACACACACACACACACACACACACACACACTCCCATACTAGTGCCCTGCCTTTATCTCCTGCAAGTCCTGCTTCTTGGCCCAGCACTGTGGGCCTCTGAGAGTAAATGTTTGTAAGATTCATTTAGCTTTCAGTGAAATCTCTTCCAGCTTTCAAAGAAAGCTCTTTAGTTTGGTCTGCACAGATGTAAACTTTCGACAGGAGAAATTCCCTGTGTTCAAATAATTACTTCAGGGCTCTAAGTGCTGCTGATGTGCTATAGTCCAGTGTCAAGGTAACTCCATGTAAAAACTGTATGCTACCTCTGATTTTGAGTTTAAGCACTCCATAGGAGTGGATTTAGGCCTTCTGTACTCACAGCATATACTAACAGTACCTTATTTTTGTTTACGTATAAATAAGATGTCTCTCCACAAAATCTGTTTGAAGCCAAGTTTGGGGTTTGAAAAGGAATAAATAAGCATTGGAACAGTAATTCTATCATAAGGTGCATTGTGTCAACATAAGTTTATTTTATTTACCTCTTACAGTAGGAAGTGCTCTGACTTGTTACAGTTTGGTTTTGCTTTCTGTTTTGTTGGGTGCTAACATGGTTCTCAGTGATTTTTGTATTCTGTTTTCCCAAGATAAGCACTATATCAGCTTCTTTTTACAGTTATTTTCCTTGGCAAAACTTAATATTTTATTTATTGTTAGCTGCCATAGACTATAGATGAACTAGCTTATGCTTAGAGCTACACAGTTACTCACTCACTTTGCATGTTAAATAAAAAAATCAAGGAGATAACACCAGCCACAGGTGGTGGAAGTTTGCTGCATTCTCATTTCACAACAAATTCAGCAGTGACTAAAGGGCTAAGGGCTGTTTGTTCTTTTCATCAACACCCGTACAAGTGTTTTCCACCCATACATCTTAAAGCTTTAAGGAAATTATATACCAGATGCTCAAGTCAGGAAGCTGAATCACAGATGGACAGTCAGGGTTATTGGGAAACCTGATAACAGTGTCTGGGAATGGGAATCCTTGGCTCCCTCTCCTGGGAATTAGACCACTGCTTCATAGTCCCCACCTGTGTCCCAATGCATACTGTAGAAGTTGGAGGTACATGTTGCTTAAGGTCTTGGCCACCTGCCAGTATTTCAGGGTACTGTATTCTAATGCAGAACAAATTATCCAGGATTTATTGGGATGTCCAGAAAATCAGCTGTCTTTGCAGTACGTCCACTCTGGATGAATAATTTCTTGTCACTTTTCTCTGACAAGATGGGAAACTAAATGGCCATAACTCTGAGCTGTGTCCTCTGTGTCTCTCCTGAGGGCCAGGAGGAAAGGGCAGCGCTGGAGATGGGCTCTGTTGCCATGTGCTGAGGGGTGAGGTGCAGCTCCAGCATCTCTAAGTTAGCATCAGATAAGCAAGTGGTAAGGCAGGTTGAACAATGTCCTGGCAGCTCACCGATGAGGTCATGCATCCTATTATACTGGACCAAGGCACCAGCCTGGAGGTGTCCAGCATGCTCTGTTCACAGCACAGCTGTGTCTGCAAATGACTTCCAGAGGTGGCAGGCTGTGGACTTTGACTAAAATTCCCTTAGAAATTTAGGAATAAAGGTTAAATGATCAGCAACCAACCAGTGCTGGTTCCTTGGATCAATCCACCTTTGTTATGGTTTGCACCCATAAATCCTCACAGCTGTTGTAGGGATGCGCATGTATGGGAGTGGGTAGAGGAGAAGAGAACTGATGCTATTCATGAAACTGGATCTTAAACTTTGGTTTGTGTTGAGCCAGAAGGTCATTATTATATATATGTAGCATGCAGTGAAAAGCAGCACGGGACTTGGGTAGACCATATGTCTAAGTGCTACTTGGGATTACTGAGAGCTGCCGAACCAAGCTTTAGATTTTGGAGATGTGGTTCAGACACAGAATGGTATTGGTGTCCCTAAACTTGCCTGGTTTTGAATAACATTTTTGTAGCTGAGGTTTTGCAAGTATGAAGCCTGAAGCCAGCTTAAGGAAAGTTTATGATGTGAAAATTAAGTTTTCTCTAGTAAGCTGCAGTTTGTCAAAACAACAGCACACATTCCTGTTGGGCTACAATTTGGCAGGATACAAAGATTTCATCTCTCCCTTTGAATATCCGAAGAATATGGAAACTTGGCATTTTAATCGTGCATGGATTTCTACACATCCCTTTCAACAGCTGGGATAAGCTTCTCTGCTTTATCACACATTTTCCCTTGTGTAATGAATCACCACCTTCTCTCCAGGCAAATCACATACAGGATTCTTCAGTCTTTAGAATCTCATATGTTTGACTAAGAGGAGTAAAAAAGTTTGTAAAGCGACTTGCCCAAGGATAAGATGGATCTCAAATTTGGTTGTCTGACAAGAAATGAACTGTCATATAATTGGACCTAGTGCTAACTGATATTTCTGGTTTGGGGGAAATATTTTGGGAAAATTCACTGTTTCCCAACAGAGCTCTTAAAAGTGTCTCACAGAAAGGAAATTCCATATGTTTTTTTGCTCTGGAAGCAGAAGAAAAAAAAACCCAACCAAACCTGATTTTAGCTGATTATTCCAAAATGAAAGAGAACAGCTGTCTGCCCTGACTCCCAGAGAAGAGGACTTAAAGCCCCCTTAAGCTTCATGTACAGCTTGGATTCATGGAGCTCACAAGCTTTCTGCTCCTGGCAGCAGCTTGGGTTGGGCATTTGGGTTTTCAGGTGCAGAAGGCAGTGCATGAGGTGGGGCTGCCTGGGAATGACAGAAGCTGGGGAGTTTGAGTGTCTTTCTGGACAGCTGGTGATGAAAGAAGCAGTGTTCTGACCCACTGCCATGAGCAGTTATCTCTAACTGATGCACAAGCCACAGGCATTTCCAGTGTAGACAACCTGATGTTTTCCATTGGAAGCCTCTTGTGACAAGAGGCTCCTGAGCTCTGTTATGTGTGTGCTGGTGTATATGCAATGTGTAGCATACTGCTAGTAAGGTTGTATAGAGACATTAAGATTTGGAGTCTTGATGGAGCAGGGCTCAGTTGTGAAAGCTGCTTGGAAGGTCCCTTTTTGGATAGGAGCTAAGTGGTGGTACCCAAGCATTTGTCAGCAGGTGATCAATAAACCAGAAATATTCGAGTCATTCCCTGTCTGCTTTGCAACCTCTGTATCTTAGAGCTTTCCCCTTTATGAAAGTCCCCCCTGTGTGAATTTACTCACAGCTGTAAGAGCAATTTAGTTCCGCTTATTAGTGATGAAGCAAAGGTGCATAGTAAAAATGAAAGGGTAATACATCACCTAATGTATTTTGTTCCTGGGCTTGATGCATATGGAGCACTTTAAAGTACTAGTTGTTTTCAGATATAGTAGACATATGTTGTGTGTTTTGGAAAACCTGGTCTGAGTAACAGGAGACCTCAGCCATACACTCTGCTATTAAATCTTTTCTGACCAGTATGGAAAAACGTGTTTGCTCTGTGTGTGTTTGTGTGAATTATGGGCTGTGCAGATCAGCGAAGTGCAAATTAGCAGCCCTCTACTGTCCTGTCATATCTGGACTCGCAATAGCAGAGTTCAGAAGTTCACTGCTTCGGGGAGGCAAAAAAAAATTAAGAAAGTTTGCTCTGACTTACTTGTGCTTTTATGAAGACTGTCTGGAGCTGAATAACCCCTGGTGAACTTGTATCCTCCACCCCAGCTGCAGCCTTTCAGCTCCAACAAAGACCACTCACTAAATCCAGGAAATGGAGCGGCGCGTGGGTGAGTGGCTGACTCCACATTCACACCCTGCCCGCGTTCCAGGGGGAGGGAGAGCCGCTCCGCCCCGGCCCTGCGAGCACAGCCCTCTGCCTGTGTGCCTGGAAAAAATAATTCTTCACCATCCGCAGAAAGCTGCACTTTCCATTGAGTTTTTCCAGCAGCGCAGCTTTTTAGAAACCACAATAAAAACACGGGGCTGCGGGATTTTTTATTCGTTACATTCCTCACTGCACAGAAAGGGGCACCAAATGTTTTTCTGGTAGCAGAATTTCCAGCCATGACCAGTGATTTAGGAGGGTGACAGTATCAGTTTCCAAGAATGTTTCGTTTGGAAAACTTTGAGATTTACTTGAGACATCACCAATCTATTTATTCTGCTTCGATTACTCGACTTCCATATACGTTTATTTAGCCACTGGCTGTTGTTCTTTTATCCTCGGGAAAAATCTGTTTTGATGCCCTAAACATCATCGTCTTTGTTATGCTAAGGCGGGAGATAGAGCGGCGTGCAGAGAGAGAGATAAAAGCAGTGTTGTTTTATGGATCCTACGCAGTGTACTTTGCAGGAACTTTAATAATAATTTGCACAGTGCGCCTTAGTGGGATAAATGTTCTCTAAGACCATTTACAAAACAGGAACAAAAGAATATTAACAAAGGCGAGTAAGCACAGATTTCCTCATTTCATAGGTGAAGAAACAAAGCTCTGTAAAACTCACTTGTCGATACAGTGTCTGGTTGGAGTTTAAATGGATGAGTCTAAACCTTCAGGGCCATCACATCCATATATCATTTTAGTTGGAGTGAGATGGTAGTTTCAAGTAACTAAGGAAGAGTTAGTATATAGTCATTAGGCTTTTGCCCCTTGTGTAACATGACATGTTGGAGATATGTTTAGGTGACATGGATTTCTACTACTGGGGTGTAAAAGCAGCCCAGAACCTCAACTGCCCCTGCTGGGCATTGCAATACATTGTATTAGCGAACTTTATATTTTAAACAGAAATTTAAATTTTGTGGTTCTTGAAGATCAGAAGTTTCATTGGGAACTTCAGCACTGCAGCCTGAAATGAAAGAAGAGTGTTGTTGGGCCAAGGGGTAGAAGGTCCCTGAAGAAGTACCTGTCATAGAGGGGTTCCTTACTGGCAGTATCTGGTTCGCAGTTTTCGTTATAACACATGGTTAGTGTTTTAAAAATAGTTACAATAAAGCTCTGAGAAGAGGTTAATGCAGAGTAGTTAGAACTTCACACATCTCCTCCTGCCTGTGCTGTTCTCCAGCTGCTGCCTGGTGGCCTCTCTTGGGAGGCAGATGACTTTCAGACTTTCTGTACTTGGGGCAATGCTCTTGGTCAATGGCAGATTTGCAGGAATGCTGTCAGGATGGCACTTGGAGCCCACATGTCCTGGTCTGGAAACCATCATGAATACCACACTGCAAATGCCGGCCTTTTACAGGCTGAAGAGTTGTCCCAGGTGCCTCATGGAGCCACATTCATGGGTATTTCTGGCCCTTCCACTTGCACCAGGATTCCCCCATCTCTGCTGCTCATGTGAGAGGATGTATTTAGGATTTTTCCTCGTCAAGGTGTTGGTAAAAGGCAGCTTAAACTGATCCAGCTGTTGCAGTCCTGTTTCTGTCTTTACCCCACTGACAGTCAAGTGAACAATATACACATTCAGATGTCGAAAATTGATCTTTTTTTTTTCTCTCTCCTAGAATCATGGTTTTAACTGGATCAGTTCCCTGGACTGATTGACACAGTAATTGCATTAATGTGAGCACAGAAGAATGGGAGGGAAGATGGGAGCAGGCGGGACAATGGGATCACAGCATCCCAGGCTTGGTTTGGTGTAGGCTGTCTCCTTGGTTGCTGGAACAGGCTGCATTTGTGATGACTGGTGAGGCATAAATTTGAAGATAATTTGTGCAGGATAGTACAGAAAAAAAAATCCATTGATTTACCTCCCAGGCCACTGGAGGTAATCCTGTATGTCAGCTACGTTATAGCCTAAGTAATACTGTCTCTTAGATTTTTTAAATTATTATTATAACTTTTTAATCAGTTGGTTTCGCTTTACGTCATCTCTTCTTAGTCTTGCTTCTGCAGTGTGATACTGCTTATCAGTATCTGGGATTATTCTGCAGCTGGAGCTGCTTCAGGAGGAAAGCTGGTCCCCAGAGACTGGTCTGAGCAGATGTAGACCAAGAATTTCACAGCCTGCAAATGTCAGGCTAATGTTTTTTTCCTTTTCTGACTGAATATTTCTATGTCCTCATAGCTGTAGGTAGAGTTGTCTTTTCTTCGATTACCTACAGCATCAAGACAAAAATTACTTTGGTTTTCAGTGCTTCCAGATGGGTGACTTTCCTCCCTACTGATTGTGCAAGTATCCTGGGACACAGACTTACTGTCCTGGCCCAGCCTGCCTTTGAGCTGCTCTCTGCAGGCTTCTAGCTTGTGGTTCAGTCATGTGTCCCAATGGCCTTGACAGTAAACTGGAATCATCTGTCTTCCAAATGGTCTTGTCTTTAATTAGAAAATCTTTAATGTCTGCAAAGTCACATGTGGGTGCCAGAGTTTGCAGCTCTGAAATATAAGTTTTGTTGCCTTGCTGGTTTTAGGCATACAGTTTTAAAAAATAATCTCTTTAGCCTCAGAATAACAGTGTCCATTGAACCCTGCTACCAGATGTTCCATGGACTAATTCTGGCCAGGAAAACACCCCCTCTTATTCACATTTTTCCCCCCAGTGAAACACTAAAAAGGGTTTTCAATTAATTTTCTCATATTTATCTCCAATAGCCAGCTGTATGTGCTGACTATTTATTTTCACTCTCTCTGTACAAGTGCTAATATGTTTTTTGTTGAGATGTCTTTATGGTTTTGTCCTATGGTCTGGTATCCTGAGCCTGTTTTCTCTATGTCAAGCGTTAGCTTGTTTTTCTACTAATGACATGCTCTCTCTGGCTGTAGCTTTTTCTGGATGCTGCCACCAAGTTTTGTTCATGTGCTGGTTAGCACTGAGAGAGCAGCATGTGACCCCAAACTGCAACCTCTTTCTGATGAGAGGGCTCTGTGGAAATGCTGTGACTGCAGCCAGTGCAGAAACCATGTAGCCTTCTTGGTCTGCTCTCCAAATCTCTCTCTTCCATGTCCATCCTGTGTTGCAGGAACCTACCTTGCTCCAGGCTTTAGAAGAAACCATGTCAAAGGGCAGGACTTGAGTGAGTTCTTTACCAATAAAACCCTTGAACATTTTTCCAGCTTTATAGGAACTAGAAAAGCAAAACCATGATTCAGCTCATGGAGTTGTGGAGAAAAGATGTAGCCCAAGCCTGGATGGACTGCAGGTCTTCTGTTTCCTTTTTCATTCATTTAAATTGCTCCTATATGTTGCAGCATCAGGAAAGGATGCTGCTTCTTTCCAGAGCCTACTGGATACTTCCAACTCTGGGAAGCACTTTATGGACAAAGCTTTTTGAGTTGTGCAGAGAAGACTGTTAAAGAAATAAAACAGCTTCATCAGAAGCAACACTTAGTGCTTTGTCTGTGAGGGAGTCAGTCTTTTATGAAACACTTTGTGTTCCTCCCATTTATCTATTTATTTTTCCTTTGAATGAGCAAGATTGTTAAAAGAGGTGGTGGGGAAGGTCACTGGGGGAAAGCCCCCTCCTCTACTCACTCATCGATTCTTATAACATTAAAAAAATTAATTTAAATTGCCACTTTCCTCAAAATGAAGTGTAAAGCTTTCATAGTTCTGTTGTTTAATTTCCCAACTGGATATGAAATTAAGGAAATTGTAATTGTTTGACCTCTCACATCAGGGAGTCTAGGTATTTTTTCATCTGTTTCACCGGAGTACATCTATATGAGCATAATGGCTTCCCTAGAGGCTCCATCTCTTGTAAAATACAATCTAATGAATTAAAATGTATCTCTCTTCTTGGTGCTTTTTCACGCTGTGACCTGCCTTGAGTTTGAGTTCGGGGTGGCTCCTGTTGAATTGTCTGAAGGCTCTTGGCATACTTCCTCCTACTGAATTGTTCTTCCTGAAGTTTGCCCATTGATTACATCCTCTGGATTGGGTTGGTTGTCTTTCTTACATGGTTCACTAATTTTTCCTCACTAAGCATTGCTAATGTGCCTTCCACAAACTTGCAGCTTTTTAAGCTTTTATCCAGGAACCTTTCCAAATTCAGCAAAAAACAACTGAAGAAGCTGGACTGCCCCCGCCCCCCCCCCCCCCCTTTCCTTTGTGTCTGTTGTTACTGAAGAGGGCTGCAGATATTTAATACCATTTAAAACCAGACAAAAAAACAAACCCTCTCTTTTGGTGATTTCTCCAAAACACCAGTTGATTATTATTGGCAAAGACATCACACTGGAAAGGACTAGCTGTTCTTTGTGGTTTTGAGGCCAAAATACTGCTGGAATTATCCCTGGTGGCTGGGTGGAGTTTGCTGGGTACCTGCCTGAGAACAGGGGCATCCCCACACAGCAGATGTACCTCTCTTGCTGGGGAAGGAATAGACTGACACCAAAGAACAAGGCTCTTCTCCCCTAAAGAGTGAAAAAAAATGTACTGCGTATCACTGAGGAAGCAGCAAACATTGGTCTCAAGATCTGTGTGCTCTGTATGTCTGATCAGATGCATGAGAGATTTTTCAGGGGATCTGATATGCCATCTTTTGGAAAATAGCTGGACATGTCAGAGTGTAGGGTTGCATTCATTTTCAGGACTCTTACTGAAAAATTTTTGTTTCAAAGTCAGCACTTAGAGAGGTTTCCCATATGGGAGTGGAGGCTGAGCTGACTTGCCACAAGAATAAGCATATTTTGCTCTTGAAGAGAAAAAGTGAGCAAACGTCCACCTCACTGGTATATTTAGCTCTCAGTGATTGTAAGAATGAGTTCAGCTGGATCCGTGATCTCTTGCTTATCTCTTATTTCCCAAACGGGCCACACAAGTGGCCTTGTGCACACCCATAGCAGCTGGTAAAACAGCTCCGCTTGTGCAGTGGAAGAAATTGGCAGGAGAGGACTGTCAGGAAGGTTTTGCCAAGATTTCATGGCAGAGAGGTGACTTTGTCAAGACCTCAGAACGGTTGATCCAGACCCGGTCAGAAGTCAGGACCTGCTCTGTCTCGTTTTAGGTAGTAGAAGCTCTGGTTTCTGTAGCACGTGTATCTGAGTTTCTAATATGGAAATATCCTTGCAGTTATTTCTCCAAACCCCATTGCTTTAAAAGGAGGGACTTTTCACTACGCCCCAAAGAATAAAGTGGTAGAAATCGGAGGGTTGACCATGTTCCAGGGCAAACCCCTCGGTCACGGCTGGTGGAGGAGCCTTGCAGATGTCGGTGCCCCCAGGAGCAGGGGGCTGGCCGGGGCACTCCGTGCTGTGGTGCCAGACCGCAGAGGTGTGCGAGCCGAGCCGGGCCGCCCGCGGTGGGAGCGGGATCGGGATCGGGATGCAGAGCCCTGCCTGCGGCCGGCAGGCAGCTGCGAGGCTGGCAGCGGCAGCCAGCTTGCTGACAGCATGGCTCTGGCACCGCAAAGAATCAAGCCCTTTGTATCTAACCATCCAGACCTAATATACTGACATGGTCATCATCAGATACAGTTGACACATGTTTAAATGGCGTATCTCACTCCTTTGAACAAGTGGGAAAGTGTTCTTGGACGGCTTTGCTCTCTGCATTTCTACGGAGTTTCCCACTGTCCATTTTCCATAGTTACTTACAGCAGTTAACTGGAATCCAAGGCTGCAGCGGCTGCACGCATAGTCTCTCAAACCACACCTGTGGCTTTTTTGTGTCACATATAATTCATGACTGAGTGACGCTTCCTGCCTTGTAATCTTTAGTCCTGGATGAATGAATGGTGTAGCTAAATCAGCTTAGCTCCGAACTAAAGAGGTGGTTCATGTTTAGCTGTGGCTCTTGTACAAGTCGTGCAGAAATTTATTTGTGTTAGTATGGCTGGGTGTTCACTGGAGGCTCCAGCTCTTTTGATATCGGATCCACTCACAGCTTGCATGTCCTGCCTCAGCTTTATTTTCCCTTCCAGAGGCATAGATACTGCATGAATCACTGTGTCTTTGCAGAGGCTCCAATGGGCGAAGGTATTTGTGCTGAAACCTCACCAGGCTGTAATTAATCTGTAGAAGAAAGGAAATGGTTTTGTGACAGCTAAATGAAGACCAAATAATGCAATGTGATGAAAGGTATGCTCAGCAGTCTGATTCAGGATCTGAAGTTATATGCATTTAGCTTTATGGTGAGCTGAAAAGTGTTTGAAAAAAGAATTGCCTCAAGTCCCAGTTAGTAGCAGACAAAAGCAGAGGAAAACCTGCATGTAATTGTATATTAATATGCAGAAAACTGAACAGGGATTAAAAAAATTGCACCCTGTTATTCAGTGTATTTGAAAACATTTGGAAATGTACACATAAACTGCGAGTGCTGTACACAGAGAGGCACATGCTTTCTGCGTTTGATCTGTGAGATCAGGGTTTGTTCCAGTGAACAGACTCTTTTCTTTGGGTTTTAGCTATGATGAGATAGAAAACATCTGATAATCTTAAAAAAAAAGGTTGTACACTTTTTAAAATTAGGCTGAGCAGTTTTTCTGGAGTTTATCCTTGCTCTCTTCCCCGCCCCCCCTCCCTCTTCCCCCCAGTTTGGATTGTTTTGCAGAAGGAAAGAAGTTGTTGATCATGTTGTTTGAAAGTTAAGTGTTTCTCCAATGAAAAGATGAAAAGTTTGGGTGTTATTTTTGGGTTTGGTTTTAAAGAAGGAAGTAATACTGTGAGTTAATGTTTCAGCTTGTTCATCATCAGTTACACCTTTGATTTAGGTTCTCTCACATTACTTCAAGTGCAACTGGGATTGGTTTTAGCAAAAAGACACAAGGGTAAACGTGGCAGATTCCCAGTAGTTTGGTGATTGTGAGCTTTGAAACAGGCACTCTGAAACTCGTTAATGTTGAACATTTCAAGAAGCAGCAGCAGCAGTGAAGCCTTAGCTAACTGGATGATCTTCCAGTGTTGAAATTTCTCAACTCCACTTGTGTTAGAATCACAGAATCCTAGAAATTTCAGGTGAGAGAGACCTGAGGTGGGGCTCTAGTCCAGCCTCCAGCCCCAATGGGGACCAGCATCAACACCAGGTTAAGTTGGATGCAGCTTATTCTGTGGAGTCCTGCAAACCTCCAAGGTGTCAGCCCCTCATGAGCTTCCTAGAGAAAACTTTCCTCAGCACCCAGCCTGAACTTCTTAAGGTGTGGTTTTTTGCATTTTGGGTTGAGTTTTTGGGTTTTGGGTTGAGTTTTTGGGTTTTGCCCTTTTGTTTTTTTTTAACTACCAGGAAGCATTTGGCTCCATCAGAGTTATAACTGCAGACTGACATACTAGATCATATGTGCTTGCTTATTTTCACTTTTAATCTAAGACTTTGATACTGAAACTCTACTTAGACTTCTGTATTTAAGCTAAAACCAGATCATGATTACAAAATTTTATTGAAATATTAATTTCACTATGGCTATATCATGCATGACTGTATCATACCTTAGTAGCATTGTAAGACTGTGACAGGATTGTTATTATGACTGTGATTGTTATCATCATCATCACTATCTCTAGTCTTAATATGAATATACCATTTCAGGTTGCTATCCCTATTTATGACAGCAGAAAGCAACACTTTTTATGAGTGGGCAGGAGAATGAGTTGGATTCTGTTATGACTTCAGCATCACCAGCAAAATGATCAAGTACTGTAAATTTACATTATAATTATGATGTCAGTCAGAAACAATATAACTTGGTTTTCAGATTGACTGAGAATGTGCCCCGGGAATTAGAAGGGAATATATTTCTCTCATTTGGAAGCTGAATAAGTACTAACCAAAGTCTTTCAAGAATATGTATGTAGTTCAGTGATGTTATATTCAGCAAGTATTTTATAATTAGCTCAGGTTTTAAGGCCAGAACATATAATTTTGTTTCCTGTTTTATTTACTTGTCATAAATGAACTCAGGACTCTGTGCCTTTTTTCAGTTTCAATATCATTTGCAGCAATACTCCCTGTTGTCTGACATGTGAATTATTCATTTGAGTAAGCAGGTTGTAGATAACTTGAATCTTGAGAAATGAACATCTGAGGAAAAGCTGTTTTCAATACTTTGGTTAAGAATTAGGACAACATTTTTAAAGAAGTGTAGTAAATTCACTGCTGGACTTCACAGGGACACACTGGAATACCTTGTATGTGCAGAGATGGACCAGGCATCTAACTCCTCCTGGCTATCCAATTTCTTTAAAATGTCTTGTTACAGACATCCAAAATCCTCCCCATGTGAATGATGGCAATACTTCACCTCTATTAGAGAAGATGTCCAGAGCTATACAGGATCCTAACTGTTTCTCCAAGTTACCTGGAGGGTACTATTCCTCTTCAAACCACATCTTTGTACCTCTAGTGACTTAGAGCTTCAGAAGGGCTCTGTCTTCAAGATCTTTCTGGTTCTTCCTGAAGGAAGGCCCCACTTGTTCCTACTCAGGGATTTGGCTGGTTCTCTAAGATGTCTTTAAGGAGGTGATGAAAGCAAAGGGAATGATGTGGAGGATAATGCCATTTCTCACACCACAGTGAATATGTGAACTTACCTGCTGTCCTGGGTTGAGCTGGCAAAACGCCAACTGTCCAGGACAGAGTGAAAGGGTTCCTCCTTCCCCCAGCCAGCCAAGGGAAAAGAAGAGGGAGAGGAAAGAAAAACCCTCAAAACCAGGTTTATGCTGGAACTAACTACATGTATTTATGCAGAGAAGAGAAAATTAAGAAGATACTACAATATAACACACACAAGTTACATATCTATAACAAGGAATAACTTCCCACTCCCCAATTAATACAAAGCCCATTACTCTAAATTCATAAGCACTCCAAAAGACACTCAGCAAGAAAGAGAAAGTATAACAACAAAATATTTCTACTTCCCTGAATGCAAACAAAATGCGAGGCAACAGAAGCAGGGTCTAGCATAGTAGAGGAGCTGCTAGATGTCTTCCTCTTAGTGCAGCCATGGTGGAACTGACCAAGCCACTCCCACACACTGGATTTTACACCCTTTGAGATGATGTAGTATGGTATGGAATACAATATTATTGGCTGGAAGAAGTCAGCTGTTAGTTAGCTCAGCCTAGCTTAAATCAGCTGACAATCCTAGGCCTAGCTGAACTTTAAAACCTTAATTTTAGGCCCACCTGGCCAAACCCATAACACCTGCTGTGGCACAAAGCAATAGCACTTCCATCAGCATGAGATTTTCCTTCTGTTGGTGCTGGTGTCCAATGCCAGTCAACTGCTTGGTTAGCAAACCCACTGGAGCTGTGTGTCCTGGCTGGGCAGCAGCATGGCTCTGTGTATGTGCTTTCTTACCTTCATGCCTCTCTCCTCCACTGCCCCCACTGTTCCCACTACACTTTCTCTTGTAGACGGCAATATAGGATCCGACTGCTTTTCATTTCTATCACTTTTCCCTGCTGTGACTGAATCTGTTGCAATTAAATTTTAATTGAGATGCACACTGCTTAAATAGACACAAGACAGCTACAGCTATCGCTAATTAATTTTCTTTCAAAATGACAACATTTAATAATTATATTCCTTGTCACTTACATTATTTATACAAGTTTAACTCTGGGAATTTTTTTAAAGACACATCAGCTGTGAAAGTACTTTATGGTGTTAATCTCCTGTAAGGCAATTGTGATTAACTTCAGAAGTGGAAGTATGTTTATGGTGCATTTAGTAAAATAACATGTGGCTCTGCTAGTTGCAGTAAAGCCTGAGGTATTTCTGCACTAAGGTAATAGTGTTTCTGGTTACAGTATTCAAATCTAGGGAAGCCCTAATAGCAATAATTTGTGCTCCTGTATCATCTTTGATCTGGGGATCTCTAAATACTTTCTGCCTATGAACAAACACGCTCTCACCTCCTGCAAAGATTCTTCCCCAGTTTCTCACTTCACCTGACATAGCACAAAGAGATCATCTGCTGCCCCAGCTTGCAAAAGTCCTTGCCCTCTGCTACTTTGCTCTAATACCAGACAAAATAAAAAACCTTTTTGTATCTTACTCTGAAGAATCCATCACTGATTGCTGACAGACAGGGTGGATGAGCAGGACCATTTGTCTGTTGTGGTGTGACAGTCCTGAGGCAATGCTGTGACAACTGGGTATTCTATCTGTGCTTGAATACATCATTGCTGCATCATGGTATGATTTTGGTATTTGCAGAGAGGTGTATTATCAACCTCCAAACTTCAACTGTTCATTAGATAGGTAGAAATGTCTCGGGACAGCTGTGAGGAGAATTTTTCCAGCCTCTCTTGTGGGGATGTGCTATGGTGACACTCCCTCTGCAGAACAAAGGAGCTGGCTATGGAAGGTGATAGGCATCAGCCCTGGGATTTTACTGGCAGATCAGGAAACTTAGGGAATGATTGGAGAGTTGGAGAGCCTTTGTTTAACTGAGAGTCCTGTCTAGGGTGAAAATTTAAGCTGGAAGCTACAGCAGAGGGATTATGTGGATAGAGAAAAAAATGTGAGAGGGCAGGATAGGTAAGACTGATCTCTTCAGAGGACCCAAGACCAGTAAAAGTCAAAACTAGATGCGAAAAGTGACTGCAAGTACCTGGGTGTACATATTTTCCCTGCTAGCCTAGAGTAACTCTTTAGAAATCCTCACACCTTTCTGGTTATCACTAGCAAAGTAAAGCTACTCTGAGAACAGAGCTCTGGGGAAGTGTGTGTTTGCATTTATTAAGGATGTTGGGGATTAGCATTGATATTGCAGAGCAGAAGGAGTTGGATGGTGCAGCCCCATTCCAGGGAGACACAACAGAGAAATCTCCCAAGGATGTCATGAAAAGCAGTTGTACTCTGTGCTGTCATGATCAGAGGAGGTTAAGATGTTGTGGATGTAGCGGGCTGATCAAGAGGACATTTGGAGTGTCTCAGTCAAAGAAATTTGATTAAATATTTGAAATGTGTGTATAGCAAAACTCTCTTGTTGGACGTATGGGACTATCATATACTATTGACCTCACATAAATTTCAGTGTCATCTTGAAGTTAGTAATTTCAATTCCTTTTATAGTGAATATATAGCATAAAAGTACCTCCAAAAGCTTTTAGCTCTGTGTTATGATGGATTTGAATGACAAGCTGTCTGTCTGGTCATCTGTCTATTCTCAGGTACTGTCACTGCAGCAAAATTGCATTACAAAAACTCTTTTCATTGTCACTTCAGTTTATTTTCCCCTCAACTTTGACAATAGCAGAAGAGACTGGGCAATAATTAGTGTTATTTTGGTGTCTGTTTGGTTTCTTGTGCAAGTGTTGCACAGTGGCAGGGTTAGATATGCCAAGGAACTGCATCTTGGATTTTCGAGGAGCAATGGAAACTTTTTGTGCCTTTATTTTACCATATCTCTCAGGAAGTAGTAGTTTACTACTCTCTTCCTAAGCAGGTACTGCAGTTAATTATATACAGGTTTCTGTGCTCATCAGTCATAAAGTCATGCTTCTTGGCAAAGACACCAGTCTTGGTAGCACAGGGAGTGGGAAAACAGTGAGTGCTTCCCCCTTTCTCTGCAGTGGGCCTGTCCTGGAAACCAAGGTCTGCTCCACTGCACGTGAAGAGACAGGAATCATTTATTCCTCTAACAAATAGATCTCTTCCTCTGTGTTCTCACTGAAGTTATTTACACACCATGTTGTTTGCTTTGAGGTCTTGCATGCTCTGTAATTTGCATATGGTGCTGGAGTTGCTGATGGTTTATTGCTTTGATTGCCAGTTCTCACTGTCCCAAAAAATGCCTTGAGCTGCCAGTGCAGTTGGGTAGCTCTGGGGGCTGGAACTCAAAAGACCACAGATCTGGTAAAAGCTGGGAGAGTTTTCTGCATAATGTGCAATATGAGTGGTTGTGTCCAGGTCCCAACCCGAAGGCAGGGCAGAAGCCATGTGGCTTTGGGTCTATGTTGTATCATTACACTGATCAGTAAAAGGGAAGGCCTAAACAGTAATGAATGTTCACATCTACCACTCATCTGCTCTGCAAATGTCAGTGGGGTGCAGTGATGAAAAGCCCACCCACTGCATGCTTCTGGTCTGTTCCTCTGCAGACATCTTCTGGGATATATTCACTAAATAAAGACCAATCTTTGGTTACAGGAGTTCAAAGGGAAGATATCTACTGTTTTCTCAGTATGCCACTAATGATTTGGGGATGCCCAACAATTTTTGTTTTCAAAAGATACATTTTCTGTGTTGTTTTTAATTAACATTTTATAAGTTAGCAATAAACCTATGAAACTCTGAGTCTGCAGTGGAGATACTGGCTCCAAAACAGAAAGTGTGTTGAGCTGTCCCACTTAAAATGCATGAAAGGCTGGGAAAAGCCCAAGAGGACATAGTAGTATCAAATGTTGGGGAGCTGTGGACATGGTTTAGAGATAAGAAATTGTGTGGTCATCAATAGCTGATGACAAGTCTTCCATCCCTGTGCCTTCAGTTCTGTGAAAGTTTGGTCTCAAAAGGATGACTGTAGGGATGAAAGAGAACATAAGTTTAATTTCTTCAGTAGCAAAAAAGCTAACTGGCTTTTCAGTGCTAGGTTATAGAAGCAATTAGTACAAATACTTGAAGAGATGTTTCAGTATTTCCAGTGTATAATTTTGAATGTCAAGGTGCCCTGACACTGTGTTATGCAGGGGAAGGGGACATAAGAAGTAGGATCTTTCTTTTAGTGAGGGACAAGTGAGTTATTATAAACCAGTTATGCAAGTATTTATTCCCTTTCAGAAGGAAAACTACAGTTAACTGTAGAACCCTAGGACTTCTAAAATCAGAACAGATGTGTTCACTGGTTCCTGATTTTCCAAGGGAGTCTGATTCTCATCTTGCAGACCTGTAATAGAACAGAAGGCAGCCCAAGTCAGTAGTTTCACCATTGGAAACTAGTTATGAATGAGACTGGGAGTGGGCAGATTTCTCTGGTCTGTATGACCAAACGTACCCAAAGAACACATATTTAGGCCCGATGGAAGCAAGTGCATATGCATTTGTTGAAGTCTTCCTAAAGCCAATGAGATTGAAAGCATAGTGTGGTAGGCTTTGGTAGGCTTTGAAAGAGGAGACAATGGTTGAGGCAAAACAAAAGAGCATGCCATCAAAGAATGTAAAGTAAAGTGACAGGACCAAAGTGACAAGCTAGGAAAATGCTCTTTGCTCCCACATTCTGAATGGCTGTGAAATCAGCTTTGTACTCATTAGAGCCAATGTAAAGAAACTTGCTGTAAATGAAAATGAATGGCTTTAGAGGCTGGTGTTTTGCGTTCAGCTGTGTAGGTGAGTGGCAGGAAACTCAGGGAAGTGCTAAATTCTGAAACATTGTGCAGAAGGAAGAAGCAGGAGTCAGAGGTGGCCTAGAGGCAAAATCTTACAGTGAGGTTGGAGGAACCTAAGGACCACCCCAGGTTTCAAATTTGAATAAAATAATGAAGAAGTTGCTACCCACCTCTACAGCATTTGCCATCCTTTGGTACTGTCTAAGCACAGCCGGACTCTGCTATGAGAGATATTTGAGAGACAGACTGAAGTTTCTATATGATTGGAGGGAATTAGGTCTGAACTAGGTCAATAGGAGAGTAAAATGTAGGTAAGATTCAGTGGAGAGAAATCCCAGAGGTAACTGAGTACAGAAGATTGGATACAGCTTAGCTGTGAACAAGGAGGAAGATGGAATGAGAGTTACAGACACAAGTGGAATTTTGGTTTTAGAGAGAGACAGACCAGGAAAAAGAGAAAAGGCAAGGAGAGTAAGAAAAGTGGCTGTGATGTGGCTTAGAAGATGGTTGTGGAGGAATGAGGTGATTAGAGGGAAAGTGGAGATTAAACTTTAGGAGCAGGAAGGGCATTGTAGCTAGGAGGTAAAAGGCTTATCTTGTTTTGACTGTTTAGAAAGAACTCAACAGGCTTGCATATAGAAAAAAGATACAGAGATAGAACATAATTATTGTATGCATTAATAGGCAACAGAAATAATGTACAGTAGCTGCAAGGTAAATAATAACTATAATTAGCAGTACTAAAAAAATATATATGTGTGTATATACACATGCTCCTATAAAAGAGTTTTGTCCTGAAGAATTTATATTAATCCTTTATTTTTTCTTAAATAGTATCAAGGAACCAAAGCAAATAAGGAGGAAGTATTTACAGAATTTTCTCAGGCTAGTCTGAATGATTTGAGCCTTATGAAATAGTAAAAAGAATATTTTTGGGGTGTATTGTCTAGTTGCCACATCATTCATTGTGCCCCAAAGCTGCTGAAAAGCTGTGGCAACCCGACAAGAGCACATGCAGTTTCCAGTGTTCAGCCCCTGGCCTGGTTACCACCACAGTTCTTCTGCTTCACTTGCTTCAACTGCACAGTCACATATGCACAGCATGGCTCCTGAACCTCTCCTCTGAGCCATAGCAACCTGCCGACATTTGCTAAACGTTCACTGCTGGCTTGTGTTTTATTCCAGTAAGTTCTGTGGACATGAAGTGTCCTGGCATGTCAGCCCACCTTGTTTTGTATGTGAAGCAGACACTGCAGAGCAGTGGAGGAGAAGATCTCCTCGTATTACCAGTCTCCTGTAGGCTGTGGAGACACCACTTCTTCGGTTGAGAAGGGAGATTTTCCCCTTAGATTTTTAACAAGAGAATGAAATACATTACAATGCTGTTTCTTTCCTTTTTTGATGCTCACAACTTCTTGCCAGACCAAGAAACCAAGTCAGTTCTGGTAGGCTGCAAAGTGAAAATTGCACAATATTCTGTTGGTGAAGAGTTTTATAATCTGCCTCAGTCATCAAAATACTTGTAGCACAGTAGACATAACTGCATAGTAGACTCTGCAACATTGCCATTGGCTGGATATAAACACCTGAGAGTTTATCGGTGTTCTGGGGGATGTTTATTACTTGAGTCTACTAAGTCATTATCGCAAAAGACAAAACTAAAATTGGAAGGTAAAGTTAGTTCACTTGTCAGCAGAGACAGGCATGCTAAAATTTAATCATTATACATGCAGATGTTTTCATCTGTGAAGGTAAGGCAAATCAACCATTAATAGCACAGATACATAGGAGCACAGAGGATCAAGGTGCTGATCTAGTCTACATTTCTCTGTAACACCACCAGAGGTGTTTCTCTATAACACCATGAAGTACTTTCTTGTACTTCAACCCATCCACATCCTGTGATGAGTCTTAGACTATAGCGGGTCTTCTGGAAAAATATCTGAACAAAAGGTCAGCTCTGCCATGCTAGAGAGGCTGCCACCAGCCTGAATCTAATGTTTCTTTCTGTTGAAATTGAGAGCCTTGTTTCTAATATGAATTTCCCTTGTTTAACTTCTAGATCTTAGTCTTTGCAATTGTTATTGGTTTAGCTGTAGATTCTTTTAATGTCTCTTACCTCTGTCAAGAGGCATCTGTTATCAAATTTTTTACTGATTGTTTATGTATTAATATTACTAATCAGGTCATTCTACAAGTGTCTCTCTTTTGAGCTCTTCATTTTTCTCACGTATGGCACTGGAACCTTTGCAATTTTCATCTCTTCGCTTGGACTGTTCCATTAACAGGCAGTTCAGGGTTAGGCAGGGAGGCATTTCAACCTCCCAAATTCTGTGTAGACAAACACACATTGCTTTAATTGTTTTAATACTGGCAACCCCCATAGAACTTTTCAGCCACTATTTGCCCACCATAAAACTTGAAGTCATCTCCAGCCAGTGTTTCTGAAAACACAGTCTTCATTTTAATCAGTTATTTTCCAGATGTGTGGCCTTATATGTGGTTGCTTTAGAACCCATAATCTTTGTATCTAGCCCATCTAAGGATGGAGAGCATGTCACTGGTACAAAGTAATCATCTTTATTTACCATGTCAACAGTCATTTGTCACTGACAGACTTCATGACTCTGTATTTGTTTCCAATCACTGATACACAAAATGATTGTAGCTCTCATATGAATGTTTCCACCAGATTCAGTAATACTGGTCAGGACTAATTTGTGTATTAAATGAGCTATTCCACTTCTTGTTTATTACTCGTGTTCATAGCATTAAAGTCTACACAATTAAGGAATCTCTTCTCTTTGAGTCCCCTGGTACCTTGATTAATTTTAATATTGACATCTTGATTTCTGGCTAAATGAGTGCTCATTTTCACCCTTGTCTTTTGTCATTAGCTTAATACCCTCCTGAATACTTTAGGCTGTCTCCTGAAAGACTTATTCCCTTCCACTGAAATGATAGCCAGCCACATCGCACAGTCTCATTTCTCTGTAGAAGGTGGACCTGCACTGCTGAAAACTTAGAGGCTCTGCCATTCACCACTTCCGTAACTGTTAATTTTTTGAAAAATATATAGCCTTATAACTTGAGGTGCAGATCACAAAAATGAGTACTGTTCAAAGTATTGATTTCATTTTCCCCTCATATAAAATTGCTTGAAAGGATTCTTAGTTGCTCTTGAATTTTTCTTCACCAGCTAGCTTGTGTCCTTGCAGACTAGGCTGTGTTGTGATTCATGGGTATGTCCCATATAGCTCTGACCCCTCTTATTAGAGCAACTGTAAAGATATTTCAATAGTTTGGGGGGTTTCAGATGGTCTGTTAGTTGTGATCATAAGGCTGAACTTGATGACATCCATAGGTCCCTTCCAACCCTAAATACCTTGTGTTCCTCTTAGAAACTCTTCTCCTATTCTCATCTGGATGAATTTTTCTCCATTCTCTTGTTTATGAACTGCCAACCATTTTATGTGGTCTGCATCCTGCCTTCAGCTGGCAACTGCAGTCTTATAAAGACACTATGTGGAGTGGAATAAAGTGTGGAATAGCAGCTTGTGTGGTGCATGTGTTCAGCAGAGGAAAACGAGCCAACTGAAGTGTTGCTTTTTTGTTTTTAATTACATTCTTGCTTCCTTCCCAGGCTTCTCTCTTCTGCATGCTTACACGTGTGCCCCTGGAAGGAGTTTTCAATAGGCTGATGAACAGAACTGGAATGTTTAAAAATAAACCAAAATTTTGTAATGAAACATGTTCTGAAAGAACCTAGTTGCCATAGGGATTTTTGCAAGGCTGCAGTCCTTGATCTTTCATTGGTCAAAAAGGTTTTCATTTCTTGAGCCAAATGAGGGGTTTCTTCTTATCCAAGCTTTGGAGCTGGAGCGTGTTCAATGTCATCTGGATGGACTAGTCACTACAAGACAATATTACTCACCCACCCCTACTTAAAGCAAACCCATTAAACTTCAGTGCATGTGGTTTGTATTTGAGGTTTCATTCATGAGAGTTGAAAGTGCCCAAACTACTGCAGCATGGAAGTGAGACCCTGAGAGGATTCTCCTTCAGTCACCACAGGCAACAAAACATTCACTTCTCAAAACCTCCCTTGAATCTGATTTCAAGGCCACTGTTTTCCTATTAGCCACATATGACAGGTTAACCCTTATCTGTTCTGTGGAATCTGCATGAACCTCTCTGTTCAGAATCTGAGTTTCTGCCCCTCTTGTAGTATGTGCAGTTTACTTTCTTAGAATATTTTACTCATAAATCTGATGAAAAGTCAATAGGTTATTACTGATTTGCAATTAGAGTCTAACTTTGTTGTAAACAGTTTAATAGCCCTCCACCCTGGTCTTAATACAGCCTGTTACCCACCCTATTTAGCTGTAACCCACCCTGTTATAGCTGCATATAATACAGATGTATTATCTGACATGTTAGTTATTTGCAGTTTCTGCTCTTGTTGGAGCATGAAGACTTGATGAAGGGGGTTTTTATGCCTTTTTTTTCCCATTCTGCTGCACAAAAGTTTCCTAAACTAAACACAATACTTCTTCATTAGATACATGTGTGTACAGATAGGTAATATTTGTCTTTTGGGCTTTGTTTTTGGAAAAAACCCAGAAAATTCCATAACAGGAAATGGAAAATTTCTTTGGATTTTCATCAAAAAACTAAACTTAAGACAATGCTTTGCCACAATTCTCTCACTCTTTGCAACAAAACCATACAAGTAAACAAAACCCAAATGAAGATTCATGGACTAGTTATAATGGTGACGCATCACTTTTGAGCAATTTTTGTTTACCTGCTGGCATCCTCCCATATTTTTGCAGCATGTTAATGCAGAGTCTGAATGCAGGAGTGTCTTTATTATCTTCTTTGACGGTTTTTCGCATGTTGGAATTTGCTTAGTAGAAATTTTCTCATGATAAGACATGTAGGATTGGCTTTGCAAAAGTACAGGCTTGACTTTGTTTTCCTGTTCTACCACAAAAGGCTCTTCCCTCCAGCCCCCACTCCTCCATCTTCTCAGTTCTTCCAAAGTAAGAAACAAAGATGACTTCTGAGGGAAAGGAGAGAAAGTCAGGAACCCCAACCTGCATGTCTCGGCATGGACCAATGCCGATTCTGTGTCTGGCTTTGAGCTTTTATGTCTGTTCGTATGTTTTGATGATGTATTGTAATTGTTTATAACTCAGCATCTAAAAGATATTTTCTGTTCAAGGCTTTAAGGTTGGCAACTTGAAAATGTACTCAGAGTGAGAAAACTGTTCAAATTTACCTGCTATTTTATAAATTGGTCTTACTGATAATGAAACAGCAATATTAAAGGAACATTAGTGTTTGTGAAAAATAAGAGCAGCAGGCTAGACCCAAAGAATGAGTGAAAATCTGAGTTTCCTTATTCAATGTCTTCTCCTTTCCAATAAATACGGGACAGAAAATAAATGGCTTTAGAAAGGGAAAGCATGTATGTTGCAATACAGTGGCCTCGATGTTGTCATCTGGTGCCATGGAATGTCGTAGGATAGCCTGGCCTCTGGTTGATATTCCTGAAGAACCCATGTCTTGCACAGGTCCTGTGCCACTTCTGTCAGTCCTGCCCAGGACCAGGAGTCTCAGGGGCCTGGGTGCCCCTGTGCAGACACCAGCATTACTCTCTTGCTGTCCAGGACCTATCAGTGACTGGCCCCTGCTGGAAGGTCTCCAAGGAGCATGTAGCTGCTGAATACTAGTTGTGGAGCAGGTAGCTGAATACTTAAAGACCTTGCATATGGTGATAATTTCTGATTACCACCATTAACTCCACTGTCCTTGTCTGAAGGAAGGATGAAGGAAGTGGAAGGCTGCTATGGTCAGTGTCAGTGTAAGGGTGGACAGCACTTGAAACTTTTCCTGAGGTGTATCTGTTTCCTTTGTCATGTTTCATTTCATCTGACTCCATGTGAAGCAGTAGATTCTTTGTGTCCCTAGACACAAAATGTAGGTACTCCATCTACAAAGAGTGTTAGAGCATGCTGCAGGGCTGCATTCTTTGAAGCTGTTTGTAGGATGTATTTCTTCCATCAGAGACCCTTGCATCTCACAGGGTTTTTTCCCAGTGAGTTCTCTTAATGTTTTTTGTCTCTCTTCCCCCTGTGCCTTGCCTCCCTGTCCTGTCCCTGACATGTTAGACATCATGTTGAGCCTTCCCCTGCTCCAGCAAGATGTGTATCTCCATCTCCCATGGTACCAGGTCTATCTGCAGTCTCTTTCTTCTTCTTTCCCATGCTTCTCTCTTTCCACAGGATTTGCCATTGCCCGCCTTGTGCCTGTACTTCCATTCACTCGTACTCCTCAGTAAGTTTGTAAGGTTATCCCTCTATCCCCTTGTTTCTTGTCTTCTATGCTCTTCTCCATCCTCCTCTTTCCACATCCATTCAGTCATCCCTGAAAACATCCCTCCTTCCCTCATGCCTCCTTCCCACCCTGCATTTTTTCTTTCTTTATGTCCTTGGACAGTTATGCCTGTAATAACCCTGGAGCCTCTGGAGCTGGTTGGAGGTGATGTTATTACAGAACAGAGAAACACTGCCAAGCACCAGGCAGTCCTGGGTGCACTTTGACCCCTCACAGTAATGCAGAGTGGCTTCTTCCTCATACTTTTGGTTTGCTGTTGCCATATGGAAATAGCAGATGGTGTTGATCAGGAAGTTAATCTAGAAGCATATCCGTTTCATGCCGTACGCAAAAGATTTGTTCATTAAACTTAGAACTCTAAAGCCAATTAACGGAGTGATTTGAAGAGACTTGTTGTTGAAGTTCAAAAGAGATGCTAAGTCTCTGATTTCAGCCTTTGTACATTCCAGAACCTGTATAACTATTGCAGTGTTGCCAACTCTACTGGATTTTTTGTCTCTCTCTCTCTCTTTTTTTTTTTTATTTTCCTTTTTACCTTTTTGAATGATACAGCTTTTGCCACAGGCTTGGAACTGTTTGGTGAAGCCTTGTGAACACCCAGCTTTCCTAGCAATTTTATCCTTATGTTTGGGATTGGGTGGGCAGAACTTGTGTGTGTTTCTATCCTCTTCACTGAAAGCCAGCACAGCTCCCTCCCCCCTCCCCCTGTCAGCCTGATATCACTCTTCTCTAATCAGGAGTTGGGGAAGGGGATCAAAAAACAGAATAACCCTTGAGCAGCTCAGTGCCCTCCTAACACTGCTTCTGTCAGTATGGATTTGTCTCTGCTTCCTTTCCTCCCTCCCCAAGGTGTCTTCCAGAAGCTGGTAGGGACTCACCACAGATTTCTCAAGGGGAAGGGGCAGGAGGGGCACCCAGACAGACATCGACTGCTCTATGCAAGTGTGCCACAGCTTACAGCCCAAGCAGACCACTCCCAAGAAATGTCAACATGGGAAACCTTGTGTCAGGAGAACCCTGAAAGTGATTAGTTATGAATCAGTATTTTTGCTGCTTTTACCTGAGATTGATATTTTGTAAACACTTGTAGGGTCCTTCAGCAACAGACTGCATGTTTGGATAGTCCAATATTTAGTAGTGGCATCTGGACAGAGAAAACTTTCTTTAGTAATTTGAAGCTGTTGCTGAAATAAAAGAAAATAGAAGGGTCAAGTTTTGCTGTGGTATAGAGCCTATGACTTCACCGGGTTAACTGCTGCTACTTCTCTGTAATTGAGAACATAATTTGGCTCAAACCCTGGGAGACTGAAAAGGATCACAGCAGCCACTGTATTAAGCCAATGTTTAGAACAGTTGGCTCACACTGAATTTCATAAGTAGATCATGTATTCAGAAGGCTTTAACTGTGTGACACAGTCCACTGCAAAAGAAGAGATTGTGGGAGTATCGCCGTGTTTATCTTAACTAAAGCAGCATGCCAGGAAAAGATACCAAACCTGAGATTATACCTACATGATGTGGCAGAACTGATCAGCTATCTCCCTGGGGATGAGTAAGCACAAACCCAGTGAGAGCTGTGCAAAGGCTGCCCTTGGTTATCCCAGTTCCCATTGATCTTGCCAGGAGCCAGCAACAGTGGTGCTGCATCCTGGCTGTGGTGCTGGTGTCAGCAACCAACACACTTCCAGTGTGTCCCATCAGGGTGATGGCCCTTCACTAGCACCGCTGGAGCTATGCATGAGGAGGTCAGACAGAGATGAATTCAAAATTAAGAAGAGAATAGCTGTTGGTATGAGAAAGCCCAAACTATTCACAAAAGCAAGATGGCTTCTGAAACCATACTTTGGAAACCCCTTTCTACCCCTGCCATGGGGCTGCCAGGCTTGAAGGTGGCATTCAGGATTTGACCTGTGTCACAAGCCTACTGGCAGTACCTGCCCTCTGCCTGAGAGGCTCACTCTCACTCCCACAGTGTTACTTACCTTTGAGTAGAGATGGCCAAAATTGGTCATTCATTTTTCATGGGAAAAAAATAAAAAGATATTTTCTACTCTGTCTAGAGGAAGAGAAGGAGGTTTCCTGATAAGAGAACAATGCTAAAGAAGGAAATAATGCCTTTTCAAAAAAAGGGCACATGAGGGATATGGCTGATGGGTATCTGTTTATTCCTGAATTGCTAACAGTCCTGCTCAGGCTGATACCCTCCAAAAGAGACAAGCATTTTGGGACAGCACTTTTGACCATTCCTCAAGCACTTAGCAGGAGAGATTGTTTTATTAAGAAAGTTTACAGCTTTTTGTTTTCCCTCAAAGGCAAATGTGACTTTGTTGTTTTTAATTCTGTTGGGATTTCTCCCTTTTAATATACAACACAGCTGTTAAAATAGCTGGGATTGTCTAGGGCAAATCATATAGCACTTTCCTTGTTCAGATCTCTGATGGCTGCCTTTTTAGTGTTGCTGCAGAATTATATTACAGGGCATATGAATAGTGCTGGTATTAGTGTCAAAATCAATTACCCAACCCTCCTCCTGCAGAGAAGGCTACAAACCATAGGAACAATCTGAGTAATCCATTCTGGTTTCTAATTCTGAGTAATGACGGAGGGCAGAGAGTTGTGCTTGAATAAGTGCATAGGGTCTTTCTCCGTATAGTCACTCCTAAATGCATGCTCTTTACAGGAAAAAGCAGGCTCCCTGGGAAACCCTTTTTCATGCCAAATGGCTCGCTGCTAAGATTAATCTGTCATTGAATTTATAAATTCTGTGTGGCACAGAGCAGCGGACAAAGTTTAGCATCAAACAGAAAGCAAAGTATGTATTGCTTAAAAAATGGATATTGTGCTCCTGGATAGTGTGGATTGAGTGCCTCCACCAATATATCTTATACTGGTAATAAAAACACTTCCATAGCCTTGTGCCTCCAAGGATCTCAGAGCACTTTGCAAATAGGGCAAAGTACTATTTCCCATTTTATGGCTGTGGAAACTGACTGCAAGAGAGGAGGTAAGCTTTTTGCCTAGGGACACAGAGGAGACTGTAGGAGATCCATGATGGGAACCTAAATCTCCAGAGTTCCAGTGCTGTGTCCTGATCACGCATTGCTCCAAAGCACCACTGAGAAGTCTGCTGGTCACCAACTCTCAGCCATTGTCCATGAAACTTCAGAAAGTGGGATAGGAAGTCAGTGTTAGTGCTCCTTTGCTCAGTGATCTCTGTCCTGGTCTGTGGGTGGAGGTGCTGAGTAGAGCAGGAGCTGGCAGGAAGGAGGCTTGTGTCCTCCTAGGCTGGGAAGGTCAGCTCTGGTTGTGGGATGCTGTGACAGGAGAATGACTTTTGGTTGCTGCTGACTTGGGGAAAAGCTTGTAACCTCATAGTCAGCCTGCTCTGCCCCAGGCACCTTTACAAAGCAAAAATAATTATAGACTTATTACCTTAAACCCTGTGAGATTAGAGTAGTTGCATTATTTATTTTTTTCTGATCCAGTCTTTGAGGATGTCTCTGTTTAATACAAGCAATCTTTATAAACACTTGAATATTTTTTAAATTCATAATTAATCTGAAAAGAGAGTATACAGCTGCAAAGACCAGATTTTGCAATGCAGGTGTGATCTCCTGTCACAGTCCAGTTGGATAAATGACACATCTGAAAAACTGGGTCCATACTGAGGTGTCTGTGGCAGGGATTTAGAGATTTTGCTTCAGGCACCTCTGTGGAAAAAAAAAGCATGGCTCTAACCTGCATGTTTAACAGAACAATTTCTGTTAGTAGTTCCTTCCTTCCCTTCGCTGGCTGCTGAGCTCTGCAGTGCCCCAAGGAAACTCCCTCACCCCTGGGGCTGCCCCCAGGTCAGGGTAGCCCGGTAAGGGAGATGGGGGTGCAAGGGCCAACGTCTGGTTTCAAACAAAAGTGCAAAGACTTGAAAGAAGGGACTAAGAAGAAACAGGTGGAGGGCTAGTAATAGAGCCTCTGAAGTTTATTTGCTTAACGAACAGAAGCCCAGGCTGTCAGACCTAGGTCAAATACTCCTCCATTTCGAGTGTATTTATTTCATACGTGGTCTGTAACCCAACCTGATTCCTGCATTAAACCACTGTAAAGTCCTGGCCCCCAGGAGCCCACCCCATGTTTGCCATCAAGCCCAGTACATGCCGGGGCAGGACCTTGAGATGCCACCTCAGTATTCACTGGAGCCTTGTGTCATCTGTAAAGCCTGTAATTGTAGGTCCTGTCATTTCCAATGGAAGCTTCGCAGTTTACAGCTGCAAACTGTGACCACAAATCCATCAGTTAGTTGTCCCATTAATGCAAGCCATGCCTGAAGGCTCCTGGGATAGCTGTTGAGGTCGCAGCACACAGCTACTTCGTGGGACATCATTCTGCCAGAGCCCAGGCAGTGGTGACAGTGCTGGGGGACCACATCCACCATGCACCAGGTCCCTATGGGGTGCCAGCAAGGGTGATAGTTCCTGAAGTCTTTATGCCTAAAAGGTTTTAGGAGAGTTAACTTTTTAGTCTAAGATGTATAGGAATCCGTTAGTCCTCCAGAGCGAATGGAGAGAAGTTTGAGCTGACGGTGGCAATAAAACTACTTTCACACACAAAAATGTTTTCTTGTTTTCCAGATTTTTTTTCCTTATTCATTATGGTAAGGTGTGCTCCAGGGTACCTCAGGAGCTGAAAAATTTGCATTTGAAAATTTGCATGTGAAAAATAGCAAATCTGTATTAAAATTAGAAAGGAAAGGAGGAATTAGCAGTGGGTTTTCCAAAGACCAGCCTGAGGCCAGTGACAGGTAACTGTGCGGATTCTGTGAAAACAGGAATCAGGTGGAGACATGAGAAATAAAACAAGTTAAAACGGGGGGAACAAAAGTTATTTGCATTCAGAAACAAAGTATGCCTCCTCACTTAAGAGAAACACCATTTTTACGTTAAATTTGGGATACTCATGTTTGGTTTTGGAGACCACTGAAGTCTGAATTATGCAGAACAAATGGTCATGCTAACACACTTCAGGAGCTTCTATGTTTCATTGACCTAAGATTTAAAAAATAGGTTATTTGTGCTTTGGTATCTTGGTTTGCGTATCTTGCACAGTGCTTAGTTCATCCTTTATAAGGGGGGTAAAGTTGTAGCTGATTTTCAGATGCAACTTTTCAGAATAGGAGAATTTTCTGGGAGACAGGGGAATAAGGGATGTTAGTCCCCACCACTGAGGACTGGATGGGCTTTGGCAGAGCTGCTGTGGCTTATCAGTAAGCATTGTTGAAAAGTTCTGATCAGGATATGTGTTCCAAAACAGCCCACAGCTTAAGGACCCACTGTAGGAATGTAAAAAAACACCTTAAATATATGTTTATCTATATTAAACACTGGAAATTTTTAGCTGACGGAGTTTTTTCTTATGATGTGCTGGGTCATGTGTAGGATGGACAAATGGGTTTTATGCATGTTAAACTTTTGCATCTCACCTGTCCTGTAATCCTGGAAAGCCCTTTGGACCTGTAAGGTTTACTGTGCAGCCCAAGTTTACATGGGTAAAAATTGGTTTTTGGTTCTGATCCTTTTAGGTCTGTGAGAACACCCATCCCTTTACATGATTGTGCCTTTTGTGTCTGTGACTGCTGTACTGGCTGTGCCGCTGGAGTTAGAAACCCGGGAATTCTTTACTGCTTGCAATTTTCTTTTGAGCACTGCCAAACTATCAGCCACTTCCTTGTGGAGCTGATTTTGCCTGTTTTGTGATTGGTGACCAGAATGTGGTTTTGTTTTATGTCCTGTAGGGTTCCTGAGCTAGAAGATGCCCATCTAAGATGGAAACCTCTGCTTCAACAGCTGCTGGGAAAAAAGAAGGGAAAGGTGGCATTCTGGAGGGGAATGGCTTTACAGAGACGGGGAAGAAACCCACTCCTTTAGCAGCTGCAGGAGCAACAGTGGCACAAGGAGGTACTTTATGTTTTCCACAAGTTGAAAGCAGCAGGGGTGTTTTTCATTAGACTGTAAGAATTTAATAAGTATGGTGACATCTGTCTTCCTGCGAACACACTGAGTTTATTGGGGTTCTTTGCTGTCGGAGTCAGAGCCAATGGGAAGCTGTGTCACCATGTGGCATCCAAACATCACTGCACTGGGATGGATCACTACTGCTTCCAAAGAACTGGGCTGGGATGAGAGAAAGGGTGGGTGGTGAGAAGTGGCTGTTGGGGAGTTGGGGCATCCATCCCGTCAGTGCTTGCCACCAGCCGACTAGTGCTGCATAGTGTTGGCAGCATGGTGCCCTTCATGGGTGGAGCAGAGGCTCCGAAGAATGGGTGGTTAGGCTGGCTGATGATGGGAGCACCCTGTTACCTTGGTCAGGAAGGGGTTTTGTGTGCTGACTATAATCCTGCTAATGAGCTAAACAGACTGCACGGTCTTCAGCCATTTCTGCTGGGATTTCATGGTTAGGGAGGAGTTTGGGAATGTCCAGACCAAATGCAAGAATGTTCATAAAGAAACCCCTTCACTTGTGCCATTTTTGTTAATGTCAGAAACAGCTCAAGTCCTAATTTCTTTTTTCATCAGTATTTTAAGCAAGGTTTTGGTCTTGCTGCTGTTGAATTTAACTCTTGTTGACACCTACAGGCATGGGACTATTACTGGTGAGTGTAACACCAGAGTTCAGGTGGACATGCAGGGGATGTTGTTCCTGCCTTCTCTTGCTCACTGTGGCAGGCAAAACACACATTCCTCTTTGGCACACATATGCTGGTGGATCTCCAAATTGGTGTCAGGGCCCCTCATGGTGGCACAGTTGTGGGCAAGGCTGTGCCCGCTGGGGAGGCACTGCAACTGGTCTTGCTGAGGACTGGGTGTCCTCTCTGGGCAGGTTATAAGGAGACAAACTTAGAAGGGGCTGCACCAGTTTGGATGTGACAAGACATCCCAGCTGTGTAAACTTTGCAGGCAGCTTTTTTTTTTCTTTCCATCTTTAAAATATACCTTATTTGCTAGCCAGAGCAGCTTGTCTAGAGAGTTTGATTTTTCTATTGGCTGAGTTTTGAAGATACTTTCCAAACCAAGTTGCTCAAGTCTGCTTTATCTCTCCTCCTTTTTCATAATCTTTGTGACTCAGTTTTCATTTGCACATTGACTTGTGAAGATTCAGATGCACAGGGTAAGGTAGCAGTGGCTAGATTATAATCTATCAGATTAGTTCATGTGTTTGATGGATTTTGTTAGGTTTTGTTAGCAAAAAAGGTTTTTTAAGAAAGAATCAGAAAGTGTTTTACAGAGTTGTTTGAAGGGAAGCACAATTTCATGTCACTGGATAGGTCTAAGCCACTCATCATCATGAGTGCTACACGAAGTGGCAGAATGGAAAGTTTGCCAGGAAGTAGAAATAGGGAAAAGGCAGAGGCAGCAACATGCAGAAGTTTGCCATCCTCCAGCAGATCCTTGTTGAAGAAGCACAGGCTGTACAAACTATTGAGGCAGCCCACTTGAGGTATCATCTCACTGACTGGCAGACCCTAAGGGTTGATTGGCATCAACATAGTCCCAGCACATGCTAAAATTCACAACCCATAGATGTGCTGTTTATTCATAAACACCTTCTCCCCACTTGGCACTTGCCTTGCAAGTGCCTCCACTGAGGAAGCAGCCACCCCATCTCCAGAGTCTCAGTGGAAATGAGGATGCCCAGCGGTGGAATGTCCATCAGCCTTTTTGGCATCCTTGGGGACCTAATTGTTTTTTAAGCATCCAGTGTAATATCCCCCATTAGCAGTGTCCTCTCACCTTTGGAAAAAAAAATATTTATGGGCTCAATATTTCTCCTTTTATTATAAGGAAGTGGAGGAGTAAATTAAGGATTTTTTGAAGAAGTCAGGAGAATTGTGATGAAAGCATTGTGTAATAAGATGTAAAGAGTGAAATCTGTCATGCTGTGAAGAGAAGTGCTCCTAAGTTATCCAAAATGGCCAGCAGTGAAGCAGCATGTGATCAGACACTGGCCCCAGGTCTCTGCAGGTGATGCACATGCTCTTGTGGCTCAGAGGGCTTTCCTTTGAACTCTGGCTAGAGACATAATACAGGCTTCTGAAAAGGAGCAGCATTCTTGTGCACACGCTTGTAAGTACAAAAATTAATACAAAGTTGTCTTCTAACATGAGTTAACTGCAAGGTGTGATTTAGCAGATGATAACAAAAAGGCTGGATACAGATGAGACTGTACTTACACAGTATTCATGTTAATATAACTTGTTTGATTCCCTAAACTAGAGCAATTACTCATAACGGGCCAGAAATACACATATTTTTGCTCATATTTTTACAGAAGAAAGCAGACAAGGCTTGGAGATTAATTAGGAAGTTCAGTTTAAGGAGGGAATCAGCTTTCTTAAAGGGTGGGCCTCTGCGCTCCCCACCCTGCTTTAGGGCCATACAAACAAGTCTTTATTCTCATCCAAGACAAATTCTTGATTTCATTTATTGCAGAGGTTTTACTCTTTGTACTAGTATATGAGAAAGTGGCAGTGAGGCTCAGCTAGTGCTGCAGATCACCAAGCTGCTCTCCAGAGCCAAACAAATGTAATTCGCAACACATTTCTTCTCCTTTATTCTACTGAGTCACACAGATGGAGTGCCAACACAGTATGTTTTGCATGTTTCTCAGATCATAAGGTTTTATTTTTCACTTGTAGAAATGAATAGATTCATAAGGTTTTATTTACAATTAAGGTAATCAAAGCAACAAACTGAATATTAGCTAAACAATTGAAGAATAGCTATTTAATTATATAATTATTTAGACAATATTATCATAAGGTAATATGTCCAGTCTCCATTTCTAGTTCCTTTGCTTTGGATGTTTGTCCCAAATGTTTCCAGCCTCTAACAAATTAAGTTAAGGCTGTAGCAAAAGAGATCAATACTGTTCATGCTGACACTGGAGAAGAGTCCTTTCGTACTAACAATATGCATCCCATATTTTTAGTCTTCTGAAGCTGCTGTTTTAGAGATCTTCTGTGACAGTTTTTTATAGTAACTCATTGATCAGATGTTCAGAAATTGGCCTCACAGAAATGACATCAGGGAAGTCTCTCCTAATTTTCTATTTTTCCATAAATCACATTGGTCAAGGAGTCAAAGCTCCTCTTCTTTATTTCATTAAGGGCATGGAAGCATGTGTGGCAGAGATGAAAACTGTTCATAATGGCAGTACCTAGGAGCTATAGACAAGTTAAATCTGCAGAGAAGGCACTCAGTTTTGGTGTCTCCACTTCTGGAAGGGCAACACCTAACACTTTGAGTTTGGAAAACTGTTGCTGAATGCAAAAGTGCATATTGTTGTGTAGGGTAGGAGACTCTGGAGCAGAGCACCCCATGAGTGAGACTGGGTTGTGTCCACCACGTTGGCACTGCAACATCCTCTGTACCTGCATGCATAAGGAGGCCCCAGGCAAGTGGCTAGAAGGGAAATTTAAATAAGCCACTTTTTCAAAGGCAAAGATACTTAGGAAGATGTGTTTCTCATCTTATAATAAAAATTAAAGACAAATTCTCCTAAATGCTAACTGCCTGACTTTAAACAAGGCCCAGAATGCACCTTTCCCTCTCCACCCCACCCTCCACATGACACAAACACCAAGTTCCCAAATTGATGGTGTTTATGTTTGAAACATTTTTCTGATGTCTGGCTCTGTCAAGACTAATTTTAGCATTTCTAAAGCTGGGTAAAAATACAGCCTCATTACTTTGATGTCAGAGCATAGTTTACTATTAGTATATTCTGGGGTTTATCATTTTAGTCATGTTTAACACGGCTATTGCAGGCATGCACTATTAAATCTGGCTTATTTTACATTCCTGTCCGAAATTATTTATTTGGAACAATTTCCTCTCTATCAAAAGACACGGCTAATGCTGAGTTTTAATGTGTTATTTACACACAAAATAACCTATTTACAACTCAGTATCTGCCGCAGGGAGAATGAATGGGGCAGTGCTCCCTTCATCCTGTTATATCTGAGTTTAACAATCTGGATTGCTAATAGAACCATTTATCACGGGGTGGTAATTTATTTTATGTTAGCTGCACAGGTCTCCCGGCCTCTGATCTATGGAAATACTTTGTATATAATGAAGTTCAACAAGTCATTTGGTGTAAACATTGCGAAGCCAAGCTTCAGAACTAGTAAGACTCTAGCAAGGTTTTTTTTTTCCAGGAGGTAACGACTTTCCTTTGATATTAAGACTTCAGTTGATGAAATACAGCTCTTTGCCCTGTGTGTGCTGTAAAGGCAGAGTATGGGGGATTTTTGCAGTGGATCAGAGATGGGGATGGAGTTTGGTCACTTGATTTATGTGCTGGCAGGAATGCTAAGTTCTGCAGAAGTAGCACACTCAGCCCTTTCATAGGCAGAGGAGAAGGGCAGAGAGCACCTCCCATCACTCTAGAGGTCTTCCGTAAGCAAGCCCCAAGTGGCGTTGGCAGGGAGTCCTTATGCAGTTCAGCTTGTCTCAGTGCTAGATTATGGGAAGACCATGTAAATGAGGAGGAGGAAATGCCAGCATCCCAGCTGCCCTCAGCGCACGGAAAAAATATATAGTTTGTGTGGCCTGAGACTCAGACAAATTAGAATGAGAACAGCCCCTATGAAGTCATCTCCTCTGTTCACCGTGGAGGGGCAGGGATCTTCCCCAAAGAATGTTTTTCTTCAGTTCACATTTTCCAAGAAAGAAACATAACCACTACAAGCACATTCTAAGCTTCCTTGCTCTGCATTGGTTTGCTCTATACAACTTAAAATGCTGAGAGATCTGTTTAACAGAAAAGCTGGGGCTGGCTCCAGTAGGGGAGGGGGAAATGGTTGAAATTGAATAATGGGAAAATCCTGTAATTCAGCCTGCAAAATTCTCTGACTGCCACTGTCTCTTCTTGTGTGTCTACTGCATATAGTTCAGTGGATCCTGCCTCCAGTAGGGCTTCAGTGCAACGCTGCCACAATAGCAACAGTTATCAAGAATTGTATTTCTTCTCTGACTGTTTCAGTCATAAAACTAATTCTTTTGGGTCTTAAAAGTGTGTTTTCTTGCTACCATAGGCCCTCTGAAGGGGCAGATTGCCTACAGGTCACTCTCGTGTACCGACTCGTGTCCTTTTAGGCAACTGGAACTCTCAGGTGCTCAGACTGGTGCAATGCTGAGGCTGTTCCTCCGTCACAGGATATCAAAAACTGACTAGTTGCCAGCTTTGAATTGTACTGGGCACCTGACACCTGCACATTTAGAAAGATCCATGTAGAGATGGATGAAGTTAAAGCTGTGCTGCACCATTTTATTGTTCAGTGAGCAGTATCTGGTGTGTGGACATGGCAGAGAGCACTCTGGGAGCAGCAGGTTTATTTCTTCAGCTCTGTGTGGCAGAATTTTGATAATTAGATTGTCCTAAACTGTGCCACAAAAGCACTTCCACTCCTGCCTGCCTTTTTGCCTCTCTCCATGGCTTGCAATGCTAAGTCTCTCTAGTCTCTTCTTTAAATTAGTCAGCTGTACAACTTTGCCAGGTAACCCCTTGCTTTGCTTAAAAAAGTGAAAGTTTGACTTGGAGTCTTACTTCTTGGCCACTTGGTGTTTTTTTTTCCTCATGGGGAAAACCCCTTTCCCAAGCCTCTGTACTGGATTTGTCTGTGTAGTATCCAACCCTGAGGACAGAGGTGCAACTTCAAAGTGGATAACTGTTAATGTTTACAGACTTTTTGGTTCATATTGTGTAGCCCTTACAGACGAAGCTAGAGTCCATATCCCCAAAGCATTAGAAAATGCAGCAGCTTTATGATTGGACTCTATGATCTTCAGGATCTTTTCCAACCTAAATAATTCTATGATTCATAACACCAGCCAGCATTCCATGATTGTATACAGCTCCCCTAAACTGTCATACAAAGAGTTTTTATAATTTCAGCCCATTACAGATGTGGAGGTACTTTGAAGACAGTGTAATTTTATCTCATTCCTAACCACACTGCAGGCTTGCATGCCAAGTTGGAAAGCTTTTATGAGTTTAAAATAGAAAAAGTTACTCTTCACAAGCTGGTTCTGGCACCAATGATCCCAACCATTAAGTACCACCTGAAAAACCTTTGTATTTTGTGAGTGTATTATTACTACCATTAATAATAGCTGTAATAATAATAGCTTCCACTTTTGTGTTTTGTAAGCTCCAAAAGTTTATTCTGGCATGTACTATATGTATTCTTTTTCAAGGACCCAGCCTAGACTTCATTAAAGTGCCTCTCTGAGGGTACCGAAATACAACTTTTTTAACTGATGCTGAGCTTATGTGTTGTGGATTGATCACTTAAAGTCAAGTAAGAAAATCTAGTAATGGTAATGGATTATCTCCTGGACTCTCTCCTCTGCTAGCATGTCCTCATAGGTTGAGGTTTTACTATCTTTGGCAGCTTTTTACCTGAACATCTGTGAATTTGTACAGGTTTTGTAAATTAATTCTCCCAACATCATCCATTAACCATAGCATTTGAGTCTGCCATAGTCATGGATGACCAGGACTAGGACCTCTTTTGTCTGAAGTTGGCTGCGTAAATGCCAGGCGTCTAGTTTGGGATTCCTTTGCATTAGGGTGGAGTAAATCACATTGTGAAGATGCCTGCTTTATTCGCTTGAGGGCTTCATGCCTGATTTAATGTTAGGTGGAAAAATCCTAATCTTCCCAATTTTGCCAAAATTGCAGAGTGGCATTACGGCAAGGAACCAAGGTAGGACTAGATTAATGCTTTAAAGCCTTTCATTTGTGTTCATCAGTCCCTAACCAGATGAGCAGTCTGAGAGCCCTGACTGATGACTCTGAACTTAAATCCCACCCCATGCCTTCTCAAGTCAGAGGCAAACTCAACAACCAAGTGTCAACACAGCCAGGGGAGCTGCTTCCTGTAGCTGCTCCAGCTTTACACCATTATTGACAAAATTGGTGCTCTTAACAGCCTGTTCAGAGAGATGGGAAATTTAAAATCCCCACTAAAAAGACAAGGAAAAAACCCTACTAAATTCCAAAGGCTACAAAAAGCTCCTAAAAATAACCCAAGGGGAGAAAGGCTATTAATGCAAAAATAAATAATTATGTTAAGGAAAGCAACTGGAGAGGCCAGTTGTGTAAATCACTTCAAGGGGAACAAGCCTTAGATAAAATCCATTCTTTTATCACACAGATTAAGTCTACCTTTTGATGCTAAATAATTGATAGGGTTGGCAGAGCGTTCCATGGCTGCCTGCACAGAGCAGTGGGACTGCTCCAGAGGTCAGACGAGTGGCAGAGAAAAATGTTCCTAGAAATGCTGTGCATCCAATACCAGCACCAAGAAACAAGGCTTGTATTCCCCACACTTCCTGAAGAGTTTCTGCATGGCCTTGAGAAGACATCCATATACCTCAGAGTGAAAGTAGGACTTGGCATGGTTCATCACCTCATTAAACTGCCCCCCATGAAACCTTTGGTCTGTTTTCATGGTCTCCTGTGGTGATAAGTGAGGTGCATAGGCCTGAGAGGACACAGCCAGTTCCACTGCACTATTTTTATTATTTTTTTTTAATTAGTGAAGATGAATTGTGCTGTCTGGTAGCTTCTGGGAGCCCAGGTCCTCTGGAGGGTTCTCTTGCTTTGATCAGTCCCAACGCCACTGAAACTCTTCAGTCTCTGTCTGCCGATGAACATCATGACAAGACAGGGAGATGTCATTGCTCCCATTCTGCAGACAGAGAGCACAGAAGATTTTTTTCCAAGGCCAAAGTGGCTGAAACGGTTTAAGATGTTTCAGAGGAATGATAAGAACTTACCTCTGCGACTTCAGAAGTTCATATATAGTGATATGGGACTTCCGTGGTAGCACAGAGTTCTTAGCCCAGGTTCCTTGGTTCACCGTATCTGTGAGCTAGTCCTTTCTCTCTCAGTGATGCGCCATGTAGTCATGGTCAAATGACTGAAATTCTCATGCCCATCTGCCAAACAGAGGCGTTGTTTCTTTCCATCCAGGACAACTGAACACAACTTGTCTATGCATCATGCAAAGCTTTTGAGAACATCATGATGAAGCAGTCAGTTTCATTCCTTTTAGTTGCACAAAGGTATGAAAATGTTCAGTAGCACAAACAGGATATTACTGAATTTAAACTAATGTAGCTGTGCCTTTGTCTAGAACCTAGCACAGTGGGGTCATAATTAGAGGTGAGAGTTTTTTCCAGAACCATGTGGGACATAAATTGCTTAAATTCTGAAATAAATAAATATCCTGTGAATTCTGTGTGGGGACTGTGTTTGACAGGATGAATTCTAAGATCTTAATGGTAACAACAGAGAATAAAACCTCAGCAAAGACTCTAAGTTTAGCTCTTGAAGGGATGAAGGCGATGTAGTATTTTCTGCAAACTTTTTTAGGGTTATGGTAAACTTGTGACTTTACATGTGTTGGAAAAGGACCTACACTGGGTATTACACAACTCTCATGGTGATGTTGGGTTGAAATCAGGCAAAACTTGCTGAAAAGAGCTGATCAAAATTTTAGGCACATAGGCTGACTGAGTACAAAATTAAAATAAATTTAAAAAATTGAATGTGATGCCACATGAACACAAGCAAGAAAAGTTTCACACAAACTTGTCTGAAATCAAGTCTGCCTTTTCTGTCACTTATTAGAAAGCTCAGTGGGGTTTTTCTCTTCTTTTTTTTATATATCTTTCCTCCTCCTGGAATCCCAGATCTTTTTAAGACCATTCCATTAAAAATGCTTCCAATTGTAAGGAAATTATAAATAAGGAGTATTGTAAGCAAAATATTTTTATTTACTGCCACCATTTGCAGGGATTGAATGGTGCTGTTTTGGCCAGAAAGCTGTTCTGTTCTCTTCTCTTACAGTGATAGTGATCAGCTCCTGATTCTGACAGATTTAAAAAAAAAAATCACAGCTTGAAACAAATGCATCCTTAAGTAAACAGTTAAAGTAGATATTTTGGTGACTTCAGTTGAAGACAACTGAAGATCAGTGTCTGACATTCCTGAAAACCATCCAATAGAGGAGGTATCTTCCTGTAAGCCCCTGGCCCTGTGTGTGCTGCTTCAACAGTAGTTTAATCATTTAAAGAAAGCAGAGATATTTATGCACCTAATGAGATGCTCTGAGCTGAGAGAGTTGTAAGGGCTCTGGACCCTTGATCCTGCGATCTCAGTGTTGGGTAATGTTTAGATTTTTCCCAAGTGAATTTTTTGTTCTGTTTGTAATGTAGAAAAATGATCTTTCTTGCTCAGTTTTTCTACCTGAGCCTCGCCTTGGTTTATGGCTGCTCTTTGTGGGGTGAACCAGCAGTGATGGGGGGAACCAAACAGCATCCTCTCCTACATCCTAACTGGTGTGAATATCCATGTCCTTTGTGAACGCATGCAAGTGAGGCTCGACGGTAAGCTAAGTATGTTCATGTTGTTTTGCTGGTACAGCTGGTCATGTTCTTTCTGAGGCATTTACAGACACACTATAAAGTAGAAACAGAGCAACACTAAGGTGAGGACTTCAGGCATTAGTTTGCACGTCCCGTTTTAACGAGAGGAATTATTATGTGTTGTGGGAAGCTGATCCGACTCCCAGAGGCTGCTTGTGTGAAGATACCCAATATTTTGGTGGCTCCCTACAGTGAGGGCACAGAACTGAGCCTGGAGAAAATTAGTTTCAGTTCCTGATGAAGTCCCAAACTTCCTTCATGATTTTGGGAAAGCTGCTTGACTTCCCTTCACTCCCTCATTTATATAATGAACTTGGGTTGTTCTTTGGGCCTCCAGGCCCATCCATCAGCATCTGGTTAGCATGTTTATGACATCGGTCACACTGAAACACTTAATGTGTCACAGAGTGTGGAGGTTGCCATTCCCTGCTCCCCACTACCTACAAGAGGGTGCCGCTGCCCCTGGGCCCTGTGCTACAAGGGTGACCTTGTTCATATGTCTTAGGTGTCAACCTGCTGCTGTCAAGGCAGGGGCAATAAAACAGTTTTATAGGGTTGGAGAAGATAAGGTTAAGTTCTTACAGTGAAGGTATTTTCAATATCTGTAGTGGAGAGACTCTTTGGGGATACAGAGATTGACTGTATTCCAAATGGCTATGCTGTGCCCTGGAGTAAGAAAATTTTTCCAGGTCCAGTTACCTGGAACTCAGCTGGAGAACATTGTGTTGTTAATAGCTGTGCAAATATTTTGTATCAAAGCAAGAGGAAACTAATGTTCTCAATTTAAAACCATTTTCTGTATACATAATCTATGGGTGAGCTCCAAGTACCTGGATGGAGTTTTGGGCACACCTGGGTGAATTTGCAGAAATCAAGGAGACCTTCAGGGTTTTCACTGTGACCCAAGCAATAGACACCCAAAAGACACTCATAGACACTTATATTCACCTTGTCCAGCAATAGGCAGTGGTCTTAGCAAGGTCCTTTGTAATTAGACTCCCAGGAAAGGTGGTATTCTGGGTGCCAGGTGATGGAAGAAGAGTAAAATCACTGTGGTGGGATGATAGCTTCAATGAGAAACTTACTTTCAGCTTTCCTTCCCATTAGCCTGCTGTGCACATGCACACTCTAATACTGTAATCAGCTGCAGAGGAGATGGCAGTACTGTTCTGTGGTGCATTTTTTTCCCTTTGAAAACTCCAGAGGAACCTTTGTATGCTGTTACAAAGACACCCTTAAAACATCTTTACTGCAGGGTCCTGTATTTCAACTGCTGGAGCAGCGACTCTTAAAATAGATATGAGATGACTGAATGTGTGAAAAACATTTGCATCTCTTTTTCCAACCTCTGTGTTTTCTGCATCACTTCTGCAAGCAAGATAAAAGGGTTGAGAGTTTTGCAAATTTTTATGCTGCTTTTAATTCTGCTCAGAACAATGTCTTAGCAGATGAAATAAGATCCAAGGCTATCTTTTGGTCACATAGTCACTGGCACTTGAAACAGGCTGGATTTATGTGTAGTTACTAAAAAATATATGGCAAAATTAAAGTCTCAGACACTGAGTTCATGTGCATTGGCCATAGTAAAGATAAGTAACGGCTGTTATAAGAACACTTAAATGGTTACCTTTGGGACATAAAAGGGATCTTTGAAGACAGTAAGTCTTAATACAGAAATGTTTACTCATAAAAAATACATTTGGAATGGGGGAGGGGAACACATTTCCTATTAATGTGGGTTTTGCCTTTCATGGCAGGTTGTAGCAGGTCTTTAACCTCTGTAGCACTTGAGTGAGGATAGAAATGAGCTTCTCAAAGTATCAGCCCAAAGGGCCTTTCATCAGTGCCTGTATCTGCAATGTCTTTTGTAAAGATGGTTTTAGTTTATTCTTCCTTTCTGTGGCCCAAATAAAAACTATTCTTTTCCAACTTCAAAACCTTCAAATAGCTACGTCCTGAGGGCAGAATAGAAATGTCCTTCTGAATTTGCTTCACTCAGCCTTGTTTTGTGAGGTATGGGGTGAGGAAAGAGGATGTCAACAGTATTTGATCAGTGTGAACTCGTAACTAGGGAGGATGTGATTTCTGCTTTAAGGTGTTGCAAAATTACTGCTTTGTGGGGTAGGACACAAGGTGCCAGTGGCCTCAGAGTAGTAGAGAGAAGCTGAGAGACCTTTATGTCAGATTATGATCAAAACACTTTACTCTGATAACACAATTTAGAGAGCAGCAAAAGTAGCCTGGACCATTTGTGCATGAGGAAGGCTGAGTTATGCAGAGGGGTTGGAAGGCCTTTGACCAGCTACTGTCCAGAGATGTAAGGAACAAGAATGTAGCAGGGTTTGAGCCAAAAGACAACATTTTGCGGGATCTTCAAGAGGAAAACTTGGTAGCAAAGGAAAAAGTTAGGAAATATTACACACTCATAGAAGCATAAGAAGAAACTGGGTGCACTAAAAGGCAAAAGGTAGAGAAGCTGGAAAAAAGTACCTGGTGTTTGCAAAGGTGAGGTTGCCAAGGAGACACAACTGGATTTCTGACGAACCCTTTTTCTAAGCCCATGGCCCAGTGCAAAATTAGCTCTTCATTAGCTCTTCATATGCCAATGACAGAGCAGAACTATTGGTGGGCTTTGTTAGTCTTATTCCAAAACGTGATGCTCATCCAGGCAGTAATTGTTTAGGTAAGTAAAAGAAATTAGGTTTTAAGTCACATACTGACCTGTCTTTGTAGTTAGTACGGCATGTTCTGGTCATGTAATGAGACAGAAGACAGATTAAATGAAAGACAGGCAGGATTTTCATTCAGGAAATTGGTATGGTAATGACAGATATGGGGTCTTGGCATGTTTCACATAGGCTTCATCTAGCCTCTTCAGGTAGCAGATACAAGCACGGCTCTCACTTATATTCACCCAGTCAAGCATGAGGAGGTAACAAGTTCTCCAGGGAGGCTGGTATTTAATATCTGCCAGATGCCTGCTGGAGAATACTAATACAGATTCCAGATTTAGTGTGCCCTGGGAATGCAGATGGTTGGTAGCAGCATGCCTGGCCCGACAGCCACATCTCCCTTAGCTCCATGGCAGAGCTGCCTGGATTTTCATCCCCTGCTATTTGGATTGTAAAAGTGATGGCTTGGCCAAAGAAGCCTTTTACTGACTTCCCTGGGAGGATGGTTAGCAGGTAAGAGGAGGAATGATGCTGGGGTTTTCTGTCAGAGTATCACACTGGTGGATAAGGGGAGCAGCAACATTGATTGTGCTGGATGTCTCTGGGACCATTCTCTTGGGCAGGAAAAGCCAAGTGCTGTGATGCAGTGAGTGCCTTGGGGAGGGTTTGTGCTTGAGGAGAAGCTTCAGTCAGCTCCTGCAGTGTGTGCATTCCCCTCTGAGACAACAGCAAGGGGAGAGGGAGGGTGGCAGCCCTTGTGGAGAGGCTACAGCTTGTCCTCAGGCTTAAGCGGGAAAAGACCTACTCTGAGTTTCACTTTCTTACCAAATAAAGGGAAGAAAAAACCCCAAACCCCTGTGAGGCTCCATATAAATCAGGGCAATAAAACTGCCTGTGGTCACGATCAAATTATACGGCCTAAATCTATATAAAAGAACTGGAGCAGGTTCAGTCCAGCACCAATGTTCTTCTTTCTGTAAACAGCGAACAGAGGGTGAGGATGAGGAGGAGGGAGGGCAGACGCTGAGCTCCCAACACCAACACACCGGGGCAACAATTTGCTGAGGTGCTTAAAGTATGTGTTTTCAAAATCTGTTTCTGTCCATAAGGGTTTAAGAAAAGGATGTCGTCTGCTTGCTCAGTAACTTGTGTGTGGCCTGTGAGCGGTTTCAGATATTTGGCCAAAACCAAATAATCTCTCCTTTTAGGAAATTTGAAAAGTATGTGTGCATCCCAGAAAAGAACAGAGATTTGCTCTGATGTTCTGTGCTCCTGCCACAACACCTTGTGTAATTGTGGCACCAGGTGTTGTTGAGGTGGGGGGAGAGAGAGATAACACTGAGCCCTCTCTGCTAGAAGGAGGGACCAGATATTATCATTTGGGCTTTCATGAGACTCTGAATTAATAGATTGTTTTAAATGGGAGAAAAGGCTACTAGGGTATGTTGTATATCTTCAGAATTCAGCTGAATGCAGCAAAAATGTCCATATTAGGACATGGTACTTACTAGAAGTGAAATAACAGAACTAGTGAACTTTCACAGTATGAATAACTTGCAGATGAAGTTGAAATTTCTGATGGTGTAGGAGATTTTTAAACTGAAGGCTTTGGCTTCTTTTCTGAGTACCCTGGTCATGCTGACAAGTTTATAAATCTCTATGGTGCTTGACTAATATCCCGAAGATCTGCACTATCCTACTCAAAAGTGGTAGCTGCCTTCAGTGTTAATTAAGGGCTGTATTAGGGAAGAGCAGGGGGAGCAAGAGGGGTCTTTCAAGTCCAGCAGCCGCTGCTTTTGGAGGAAATGAGCAAGGAGATTGTACAGGCACAGCCTGAAAGCCAGCAGAACTCCCCATGACTGTGCAGCAGCTGTACGGAGTCACCAGAAAGTGTGAAGACTCATTGGTTTTTGGGGGGAGAAACATTAAATCTCCTGGGGTGAGGGGGGAAAGAAAGCTGGGAAGCTAAAAGCAGTAGCAGGTTTAGCCACAATCCATGGAAGACCACTGCAGCCTTAGATAAAGGAAATGGCACCAAGAAATTTGATAACCTGTTATATTTATGTAGCACATTTCATCCTCAAAGCATTTTTCGAACTTAATGATGTGCAAACTATGCGCACACGTATCCTTTCATCTGCCACCGACTGTAGCTGCCTTCAGTGTGAAGCTGATGATGGCTGCTTTGCCATCTCAACAGTATAGGACAGCAAGTGGAAAATGTCTGAAGTGCAGGCAGATTTAGGGAGGCAAAACTTAACTGGTGGGCAAGACAAAGGGATTAAGAACATTTGCACTGGCAAAGTGCATGGATAGCAATATCTTCTGTGACTACAGTCAGTCAGTGATTAATCTTTTAGAGATCCCACCAGATAGAGCTCTCTTTAAGGAAAGCTGGAAAATTCACCATAGCTGTCTGGAAATCTGTTATGAGCTTTCTTTAATGCCACCTAGCAGTCTCCCACCTCAAAAAGTACATGCTGACTCTGATCACATGAGTTGCTTTTCCACCTGAGATCCAATGGGATCAAATAACAGAGTTCTATAGAAGGCATTGTGATGTCGTTAATTTCTTAAGTTTTGCCACTTAATGGTATTCTTGTCTCAAAGGAAGGGTGTTTATTTTTAAAAAGGGTCAATAAGTGAGCAGTAGAGATCCTGGGAGATGTGCAAGTTGATAGCATTTCAAAGTTGTCATGAAAGGAAAAAAAAAAAGCCATACCAGCACCTTTACCCCTGTTATCATCCCAATGAAGTTCTGCATTTTCAGGCATGATAGTTTTCAATGTCACCCACCCTGTAAGAGTTTTGGTGTGCTGTCTAATCCCCCAGTTTAATGAGTTCTGCAGGGATGCACCATGATAACTAAAGATCATTTACCTGAATTGCTTTTTAATTTCTGGAATGGGAAGCTGCTTGTACAGCAGGATAATTACATTATAATTTACAGCAATCCAAAATCAATAAATTTAGTCATATTGGGGTAGAGAAGGAGGATGAAAAATCCCTCCACCATTAAATTATTTCACACTCTGCACATGATGTTCCAAGAACTCAATAATAAACTTTGGGGGCTGGGAGACACGATTGGAGAATGACTGGCTTAGTGAGGCTGGTCAGTAAATCAACTTTGTCCAGTGATTTCTATAGTGAAATAACACATGGTATGTTTGCAGAAGAGGGCAAATACAGCAGATAATGTCCTCTTTATGATTTAATTCCAGAGTATTGAAGGAGAGAGAATGCTTTGTGCTCTCTGGCCCCTTATTCGAGTGGGGAAAAGCTGATGAACCATCGCCAGCTGCAAGGTAAACGTGGGCATCTACCTGAGCTTTGCTGCCTGCCTGAATGTAACAGTTGGAGTTGAATAGTTGTTGGGATGAGCCACTAAGGGACCTTGTGGATTTCAGGCTCTTGATTTCTTTAAGATGAAATTGGAAGCTTTTCTCCAAGTTAGCATTTTTGCCATGTACAAGTCATTTGGCTTATTGCACAGAGAAATTAATGTAACTCCATGAAGTGTGTTGTAAGGAGGATGGACTATGTGGCATCAGTGTTTCCTGAGCTTCCCCGTCCAGGAAGGACCACACAAAGGGTGGTTTTTTATTTCTGGAGAGTGTTCAAAACTCAGCAGTGCTCTGACTGCTGGAAATACTAAAGAAGAAGGGATGACCTTGCCATTAGAAGGTTGGTCTCAGGACCTTGGCACCTGCTGCCAGCACCTCTTTGATTTAAAACCCAAACCCTGACAACACTAGCACTAATCTAACCCATCCCTGGGTCTCCAAACCAGCGGTGTCCACAGTGCTCCATGTTTTCAAGGGTCCACCCAAGAATCAGGTTTAGTTCTGGCAGGTGGGAAGAATGGCAAATAGACACAGGTAGGCCAAACACACCCCTTCTAATTTAAGGGAACTATTATTCGAGCAGACAGTTCAAAGGAGTTCAGTTCGGCTCATGGAGACTGGAGCTGTGGTTTTGGTTTGGGGTTTTTTCCTTTGATTTTCTTTAAAAGAAAGCTTCATGGTTGTATTAAATCCCACCCATGTCTTCACTGAGGTATGTCCTGCTGGATTCATCTCACAGGAAGATGTATTAGGTGTTTTTGGACTTCCCTGGCTCAGACTGACTCAATTTTAGTTTTCCTTTGAAACCACAGAAGAGCTGTCGATGCTGCACCCAAAAAAGGATGTTGTATGAAAAGGAAATCACTTTGTCTCTTGTATTTGTAGAGGATTATGATCTGGCATGACCTCATTATGGGTTAGGCGAGGATATTTCTGGAAATACTAATTAAATACTTTTTCCATCCCTTGTGCCCGTGTAGCAAGTGTAGGCTTTATAACAAGAAAAAGAGGAGAAAAAAAACTGTCTGCAAGCAATTTTTTCAAGTTCTTTCTCCAGTCAAATGAAGGAAGTATAGTTACGGTCGTGGTAGCAATATTAGAAGCTATTAAACAAAGTTTTCTTAGTTGCAATGAACTAAAAGAAAATAATTACCTGAAATAAGAGAGTGAAGCTGGGACTCTCCAGACGCTTTTGTCTATATCTGAGTTTAGGAGTCTGAATAATTCTTGTAATTTCAGCAAGATCACTCTGGATTGCTGAAAACATCTTTCCTTCTGCAGATTTTTCTTCTGCTTTAATTTTTTTATTTCCCCACATTCAGATTCAGTGAGCATAAGCAGTAATGCACAGCTCCACAAACTATCCCGTTGGCATCAGCTGGTGGTGAGCTGTGGCATGGGCTGTAAATCTGTTACACTTGGCACAACCAGGGTAAAAATTACATGGTCCCATGTCCTAATATATTTATTAATGGATATTCTCCTATTATTTCTTACGGTGGTGTTCTCCTCCTGGGCTTACCCATTTTGCTCCAAGAGACGTGTCCTGAACTTGCAGCATTCCCATGAGTTTTAGCAGCTCTGAATCCCACCCTGACCGTCTGAGCTGTTTCCTATTGAGGTCAGTGGGAGTCTTCTACTTAACTTCAATGGAAGTTGGACTTGGCCACTGACAAAATGTCTTTAAAAATTCCCTTCAGCAAATAAGCTTGTAAATGTTAGCACTAAAATAGCAACGTGCAGGCCCAAATATGTCTGTATTGAAAACACATGCTGTCAGATAAAAATGTGTTCTTACAAAACCTTCAGACATCATCATCGCATGGATGCTGTAAAGATTTTTAATTTTTTTTAAATTTTATATTTAGCATTTTGGTTTGCTAGCCTGTTGTGTGGCACTTCACATAGGGCTGAATCTAACAAGGCGAATACCAGACTTCTCTGAACAAGCAGTTGGTGGCCTTTGTTTCCGGTTATTGTTCTAAATCCAGAGACATGGTTCTTTTTCCTTTGAATGTGAGATTTTGTCCAACTTGCAATATTCCAGTGGCATGTAACAATATCCAGTCCTGCATTTTATTAAGTTGCCCCCATGGATATGAAACAGGACTGCTCTATTGTAGCAAAATGAGGGAAATGGACACTACTTCCTCATGTTAACTTTAGGAATTGCTTCTTGACTTACAAGTGGCCAACCTTATGTTGGAACACGGCAAATGGAGAGAAGATGTGGAGGAATGGCCCACATTTTTACACTTTTTCTCCCTTTGTTCTTCACAATGTTTAAGGTAAATGAAAGCTGTGGTTAGCGTGGCTTGGGATAGCTGATGAGTGGACCATGGCTTGTCTGTCATCAGCATTCTCAAGTGCTGCACTTGAGAGAATGATGGTAAAGGCAAATGGAACTGGGTGATGGCTTAAATGCCTGTTGTAAATTGTTGAGGTCCAGGAGTGGATTGATAACGGATAAGTTGATTCAAGGCAAAGCAGGGACAGCTGTGGAAGTAGTAATTCCATCAGCCATCCCCAGCCCTGCTGCCTCTGCCTGTCAGAGAGCCAGCGACACCTGGCCTTTGGCAGAGGGAATTGAAAAGATTTTATCTGGGCTCATCTGAGATGACATGTGTAACCATCTTTGTTGTCCAGATTCAAGGCAGTTATGTTTGAAAACTCCTCTCAGCCACACAGGTGATGCAAACCCTCTTGTTTCCTTTGTTTCTGGTTCTCTTAGCAGAAGTTGGTCTTTGCAGGGGGCAAAATCAAAGCTCTTTCTTTAAAGTCTATTAAAATGAAGTGAACCTGACTGCCTCAAACAGGGAACTCTTTGGCAGGGTAAACCTTCTTGGGGCGCTAATGGAAGCTGGAGCTCAACAGATAAAACATTGAGATGGGCTGCAGTTTGGCGGGACAAGCACTTGGACTTTTTCAGGCCATGTCCTTGCCTCCTGTGGACACACTCATATCAGGAGGTCTTGATGGTCCCTGTTTGTGGCAGCAAAAACATGCGTTTGGTACTGTTGGTTTGGTGTGACTTTTCCTCGTGAGGGAGGACTGCTGAAAAAAACTCCAGAGCTTGGCACTTGTGTTATCTCAGAGAGGCCTCTCCAGCCTCATCTGCGTCAACAAACTACTCAAGGGGAAAGCACAGTTTATACCAGCAGAAGGTCTCCTCCAGCTAAAACCCTTTCCCCAACCCAGCACAGACTATACAGGAAAATTATGTTTTCCTGATCCCTCATTTTTTTTTAACCTTTTTTCCTTTTTTTTTTTTTTTTCAGTTTGGTTTGGTTTGGTTTTGGGCCAGGACATTTGTCTGTGATCAGGATTTCAGGAGGGTAGAGCGGACTGTGGAGGAAAGGTACCAAGACCCATCCCCCTGTGAGGGAGTTGAAGACACCTGCAGTGCTTTGCAAATTGGATGCTGAGTGGCCAGTTCAACCTGAGCCCATCATCTTAGAGGGGAAAAAGCACAAGGAGACATCTGCACAGAGATTTGTGCACGCCATAATATTTTGGGCTTTGCAAGAGAAGAGGTCCCATTCTTTCCTTTAGCCTAGGAGGTTTTTGAGAACCTCTGACCTTCTTCCTCTCCAGTTCCTGAGCTGAAGTAGGACTATTCCTTTGGGTAAGTGCACTTGTAGGATAAAGGTGCAGATGGTTCAGGTCCTGGTCACTGCTGTTGCAGCGTGCTGTGAGACTAAAGCACAGCTTGGCACAGCCACTGAGCCCAAGCCGATTATGCGAAAAAGTAACACATGAGCAAATGCAGGGTGAGGCAGAAGAACAGAATGGGATTTAAAAATCTCAGCTCTGTTATTAATTTCTCTGGAAAAGGTGAATTAATAATTCTACTTTTAATTCATTAGTACTTAGGCTAAAAATACGTTGGCTCTGAAAGAAAATTACAAAGTAAAGGGGAAGCTGTAATAAAATCTCCCTCCTCCTCCTCTTAAAAAAATATTTTGCACAAAGACAATTCACTGATTAGAAATGAAAGTTGTAGTCCCGTGGGGCCAGGCTGGAATTACTGCATACCACTTGTCTTTGAAATCAAGGCCTCCAACCTTCTTAATGTCCAGGTGGGGAATTCCGGTGGCTTTACTCTAATCCAGGCAAATCTGAAATCCAACCCTGTTGGGAGGAAACAATGTGGGAAACAGATTCATCTTGATCTCGGCTTTGTGCCTTGGAAAACGATTAAGACCAACTGTTAAGCAGCTCCCAATAGAGTTCACAAACCTGCCGGCCTCTGTGTGACACAGATTTCTCAGTTCAGGCTTCACCCCTTAAAATAACAGATGGAACGGATCCGGTTAAGCTACAGAGTGGGTTCCCTTTATTCCCCAGTTGTTAAAATATTATTTCTGTAGTTGCAAATGATTTTTAATCTGATTGCTTTGCTACAATTATTTTTTTCACATTTGTTACTTTAACAAAATCAAACTCAAACAATTTGATACTGCTTGCCATGCTGACTTCTGTGAGAGTAATGTCCTGAGACACTAAACCCCGTGCAGCACTGCAGAGGTCACACACATGGTCCTATCAAACTCACACAGTGGGGTTCCCTCTATACCCTTTTTCCTGTCCCAATCTCAGTCAAGATAACTGGTTTTATAACAGCTTTTGAGGATTTCAAAGTGATTTAGAAAATCCAGTCCTTTGAGGTAGAAAAGTATTCATGTTCTGCACATAAATAGAACGGGGAAACAGAAAAGCTGCTCTTTATTAAAGCTTATTTTGGCAAATCGATGAAGAAAACCAAGGACTTACAAGTCTGTTTACTGATACAGTTGTTAAGAAAATGTCCTCCAGGGAACCTTCTTCCATAGGATTTCAGACCTGGTGAAGGCTGGAAGAACATCCTGGCATTTCAAAAGCCTTCTGAAAATGAATCTTAGAAAGTGTTGATGTTTCTATTCTCCTGCAACATTCGTTATGGGAGGCTGGTAAGAAAATAATAACTAAACGTTAATGTAATCTTTGTTATTTTTCTTATATTCATTGCATGTGGTTACAATCAACACCCGTGGGTAGCAAAACTTGTTGCTGGTTTGATTCCTGGGTAATTCTGCAAGTAGTTACTAGCAGATTTGTGAAGTTTGGCATTGAACTGTGCTGTTTAAGGGTGGGATTTCAAAAACTTCAAGTGGAATTTGGAGCACAGATCCCTCCATTTCTTCCTTGCAAATAAACATATTATTCTTTACAGTGGACTTATCATTATTGCAGTTTTGGCATGAATTTATCAGCACTCATTAGTATTTCATTACTTAAAAGGCATGGACAGCTTTGTTCCTCTCCCTTCCTTTTCAGACAGTCAATCCAACAGGTGATTTTTAAAAGTGTGATTAAATATGCAGCATCGTGCACCTCTTTTACACTATGTCAAGGAAAAAGTGATTGATTCTATTTTTCTTTTTTTTTCTATTGGAAATATTTTGCTAAAACCCTGTGTGTATGTGTGTACATGTATGTGCTGGCCACCTATCCCACTGCATGCTGTGCGCATAATTGATGTCTCTTGCTAGGACCAGTAGGAGCTAACAAACCAGAGGAGTCATAGAATCTTAGAACCAGAAAGATCATCTAGTTCGAACTCCTGTGCCATGGGCAGAGGTACCTTCCACTAGAGCAGGTTGCTCAAAGCCCCATTCAACCTGTCCTTGAACACTTTGAGGAATGGGGCAGCCACCAGTCTCTGAAAGTCCATTTCAGCCTTAAAACTGGTGCAGAAAGTTTTGTCACTTTATCATGGGGGAATGTTTCTCCTGTTGGTGGGGTTCTTCAAGGTGATGTTTGTTTTTATCTTCACCAGTCCCATTTTCTCCAAAGATTGTGCCGTTTCACCCCCTGGAGGCTGCCCAGACACCGCACATTTGAGCTGAAACTGGAAATTTCTCTTTTGCACGATGGCTTGAAGGGTCCTTCACAGGCCCATTACCAGTGTCCAGCAGGGATGACGGGGTAAATCCTCCCACTGATCTGTTCTAGGGTGGGGGCCAGGCTGTGCTTTGCTGCTTGCAGGTGGTCCTGATTTCCCTTGCTTCTCATGTGCAGGGCTCTAAGCCCCTTCTTCACCAAATAGCATCCCTACCCTGCAAGTGCCAGTGCTCTGCTTTCAGTGCACTTTGCTGTGGTCCCTGCTGAGTTCAATGATATTTAAGCATGTTCTTGAGGTTGAATGTGAGCATAGAAGTTGGGCTGAATGGAGATGTCAGTGTGAAAAATAAACACTCTAAGGTTCTGGCTGATTTTGCTCTTGACCTTTGCAATTTTGTAGAGTTGCTTGCAGTTAAGAATGGGTGTTTCCTCCTTCTTACATGCTGGGAATGCAGTAAAAAACTGAAGAGCATAAAAGGGAGCTCTGTTAGCACCAAACCAGAAGCCCAGTCAGATAGTGGATGAGAAGTTGGAAAGAGTTTGAGAAAAATTCACATCTGTAACAGAGTAGGTTTTTATGTAGCAATATACATATTTTAATTTATGCTTGCAGCGACAGCAGTTGTATATGCAAAAGCAGGCATGCAATTACATGTGCACTTCTGCTTGGGATTCCAAGACTTAAGAAAGAAGTGATTATGATCATGGGTGAGTTATACTGCAACGGCTCTTCATGTTGTGTAAGGAGCATCTGTGTGCCATATTATGCACATGTGAAACTATTTTTATTTTTTTAATTTGATTTCCATAGGAGATTGCACAGTAACCATTTGTGTTCAATGGCTGCATACAAATCTGTCTTGCAGAGTTCACTGTTTATGTACCTGGCTCTTGATAAGGCAGAATGTACCCAGATAGTTGGCATTTACACACTTAAAGTTAGTATTTTTGCAGTGAAAAATCCAGTTGGTTTGCCCCAGAGAACTTGCCTTGTGAGATTTTCATTGTAATTACAAACATTTGACTTATCAATTATTCTATTCAGGTATGTTTCTTAATGAATAACAAATTTGTTTTGATAAGAACTGTTCCTCTGTTCATTGATTATGAGAGAATGATTGGAGAAGATCATCTGTGAAGGAGCTTCTGTAATTGCCAATGTGAGATTGCTGCATTTATTTATTTATTTATTTATTTATTTATTTATTTATTTATTTATCTGTTTTGAACAGTCATTTCCTCTTAGACTTCTCCCTGTGATAAAACTAGCTTTTCACAGATTGTAATTTCCTGGCTCTTCTAAGACTTAGAAAAGTATGGTTCAGCAGTTCAAACTGCTGTATTGAGCTACCTCCTTAAAAAAAGAGATGCACGAGACCTTGCCTCAGAAGCAGCGTAGTTCTTCCTTTCCAAACTTAATTTTTTAAGTTGGTTATTTACTGCCAATAGTGTTATCCATACAGATGCACTCAGATCTTTTATGACTCCCTAAAGTCTTTTCCACACTAATTTCTTATGTTTGCAGGCAGTAGCGAGTGTGTCATGGCTGACCATCTCAATTTCCAGTGGAGACTTCAGACAGTGTTGCATTTGAACAACCACCTTTGCTCCTGACTGTTTTTTTCATTGAGGCTTACAGTTTTCCAGTTTTGAGATTACGTCTGACAGAACTAGGAATTTTTTAACTTCAAAAAAAAACTTTGGAAGAGGGTGCATGAATGATCAGCTCTTCATGGTTTTCATTCTTTGCAACACAATAGTAGGATAAAGAAATTACATGGATAGAAATGGATTCTAAATAATTATGCTGCTTCAGTACACAGAGATATGCCAAGCCTTGCTGCAGAGGTACTGCTGCTCTGTTTTATGTAGCTTTTACATAGTACAAAGGGAGCCCCGTGAACGCCACAACAGCCTTTTGAAGTCTTGTAAGGGCCATTCCAGTATCCTACCAGTCCCCTTCCACAAGTGCTCAAGGGGAAAGGTTAGAACAGGACCTGAGGACTGCAGAGAAAATTCATGTACCTTAACAGAGTGTAAGATTTTTTGGTACAGAGTTTAAGGTTTTATACTGGTAAAATAGATGTTAATCTCTGAGTTTTGTTAACAGAATATGTAAACTGTAAGGGTAGTCCAATGTTGATGTGTATCTCTTTGGTGAGGCTTTTCCCATTCTTTTTCAAGCTCTGGATTTAATAATAGTAATATTCTTCTCATATATTTTAGATAATGGTCATCATATTTTCTTGTCTCCTTAGAGACACTATGAAAATTAATTAGCTAGTGTTTATAAAGGAGGACACTCAGATCATGTTACTCTAATTACTCTCTGAATACCTGTATTGATTTATAGCAGGAGTGCTACCAGAATGGGATGATGTTTCACAGGGAGAAAAGCATCTGTGTCTGGCCAGAAGTGCCTTGGGGTGACATGCTCCTGGTTACCCAGTCAGCTCTGAGGAGTATATTGACAAATACCTCATATTTGAATACATCACCTTACCTTCTCCAGGCTCTACAGGATGCACGTATTGCAACAATTATCTCCATGGTTTGTTAGACCAAATAAAACATGGCTTGAGGGGGAAGTCCTCTGGTTTCAGGGCCTTAACTTTGGGGAAGGCACTATCTATTGTAGGCTAATATATTTATGAGTGCATGTGTTTGGTTTCATAGATAATGTTTCTACATGTCAGATCAGGAGAAGTGCATTTCGGTATGGGGTTTTTTTTTCCTGATCTAACAAGTACAAACTTCAACTGGTTGTAAAAACATTACTTTGTAATTGTATTTAATAAGGAGACAGCCTGGAGCCAAGGAGCCGGAGATCCCAGCACTGCTGAGTTCGAGCATAAAGCCAGTCTCAGTCAGAGGTCTGTGGTGCAGGCACATCCTTCTCCCGTACTTAATCCTGGCAAAGGCTCTGGGACCCATCCTGGGTGACAGGTATGGCAGCTCCAGCTAGATTTTCTGGCCAGAGAAACCAGGGTTTCTGGCAAAAACTAGGCCAGAAGAACATGAGCTGAAAGAAAAAAATGTAATGACTAAACCATCAGATTCAGTGGATCCCTGAGTTTAGCATTTAAACTTGCTGTTCAGATAGCAGCAGCAGATGAGCTTTAGTGGCCCAGATTGCAAAATCCACACCATCACTGTGCAGAATTATCCTGTCCGGAGGCCAAACTGCCAGTCTTTAGCTTGCCACCCAAACCAAAGGCAGCTTGTTGCAGCCACCTCATGGCTACTGGTACAGATGAGTGGCTTCACCTAGTAAAGGACAAAAGCCATGCATTTGCATGAAGAGTCTGGACAGCAATCAGCAGTCAGTGGTGCGAAGAGTGGGCTGTGGACATCCCCAGTTTAATGGCTTCAGTGTTCCCGATCATGGTGCAGACTGGAAAGAATACAGGGCAAGACTAGCTCCTCTACCCGACCTGTATCTCATCCTTTTCCTGTCACCAGCCTCTGAAATGGAGAGTTTATCTCAGGCGAGGTATGGCATGAAGGATACACATTTCTGCCTGCTATGACTCAGAAGCAAAGTAGCAGCTTTGGTCTGGCAGAGGTGGAGCTGGGTATATGTTGCAGCCCAAGCATAATAAAGGTCTGGAGGCTGTAAGTGGGGAAAACCATTCACAGTCCTGACTTGGCAAAGCTCCTTAAAAAGAGCTCTTTGCCCCAAGCCACAGAGCCTCCCAAATCTCGCTTGGTTCCCAGAATTCAGACAGCAGTGTTCCTACCAGAAATGAACACACAGTTCATTTTAATAAGGATTGAATTGGCAGCTGCATTGAGTTACAAGAATATAATAGATATGGTAGAGGGAATCTTTTAAGCTGGTAAGAGTGACTACGGGGATATCCTGTCACTCTTAGAGTCCTTTTCCTTTGCCTCTTTCCAAACAGTCATGCAGCAGAAATGTGTAATTAAGAGGAAGTAAACACATGAATACTCGTTCAGTGGGATAGTGCTGCTCTTGAGGCTTTCACCACTTCCTAGATTGCATTAAGGGATGTTCTTCGCTCCAGCTTTTGATATCTTTGCTTTTGTAGGTCTTTTCCATTTCTGAATATATCCTAGGTGTTGTGACCTTTTGGCACAGCATGTTTTTTGTGTGACCCTTGATATATTGCTTCATTTAACAGTAATGTGACATCATCTCGGCTTCACAGCCTTAAGGGTCAGATTGTGATGACTCAGTTTCAGCAGGGACAGCACTACTCACCATTATGGATGGTTATTCCTGCAGAAACTCTTGAGTGTGTGTGGGCACATATGTGTATTTTTATGGTTTATTGTTTAAGCAGCCTGAAATCTTTGTGGATCCCTGACAAGATACAGGGAAAGCATAGATGTGACTTCTTTGGAGCAAGATATATGTTGTAGCAGAAGGGCCTTGGATGAGATACTACTTTTGCGCAGCTGAGCAAAGAAGCTTTACTGAAACCACATAAAATCTGTTTGGGGCACATTGGTGGTGAGGTACAAATAAGCAAACTTAAAGCTGGAGAGGTTAAGACCATGGCATTAGAAGAAGAACCTGAAAACTACAAGTTTCAGCCCATTTGACAGCATGGAAGAGAAGAAACCAAAGTTATGGGTTCTCCTGGCTTGGCCACTAAGCACAACTGCTCATGTACTGCTGCAGCTAAGTGTCTTCATCGGAGGTGGCCCCCTATGTTGCCTGGATAAAACTCTGAGGATTAAACCACAACAAAATATACTTGTCACTAACTCTGCAGATCTGGAGGGGAAAGAAGTGAGGCATAGAAACAATAGATGTTTTTTGCTGGTTGCCAAGATTTATAATGATGATTACAATAATGATGAGTAGCTGAAAGAATGTTGCTCACATTGTAAACCACTGATCTCCTGACACTAATCAGCAGAATTTCAGCTCTCCAATATTTTAGTGCTGGGGTGTTTTCTATCCTTATCCAAGTGGTTTATTTAACACAGCTGCAGACAAACCCCCAGCACTGTCTTCCAAGTAAAAAGCCTGTGCTCCTCTTTCCCAGCACCCCCACCCCGCCCCCCTCCCCTTGAGGGGCTGCCATGCTGAGAGCCCAGCGTGGAGAAGGAGAAGAGATGGATGTCACCATGCAACATATCTTGTTTATATTTTATTTATTGCAGGTATTTATACAGGGCAGGTCTCTCTGCTCCCAGCTCACAAGTTTGCACCAGCGGTGGCTGCCGCTTGCCAGGCAGAGGCAGGAGGAAGGCAAAGGAAGGGACATGAATAATGCAGTGCAACATATTTATCGACATTGTCAAGTTGAGCCTCAGATCAAGTTTAGTGGGTAAAGAAGAGGCTTTGAATTCCTGCAGTACTACACATTAAGATTCAGATAACTTGATTTTGTAAAATAAGTGAGTCCAGGAGGCTGAAACACAGAAAGTCTGTGTGCAAAGTGCAGCTGTTTTTTCTCTTCTTTTTTCCCCTCATTGTGTCACTAATGTAGGATTTGATGTGGTGTGGAAATTGTCTGAAAAAGATTAGCTGGTCATCTACACACTTCTTTCTCCACTGCACATCTTTCCCACCCTGCCAGACTGCAGCTGTGTGTGTGTAAAGCTTGTTCTTGTGCCTTCTCAGTCCTCATGTAAATTTTGACACTTCTGTGGTATGTACCATCGTTTATAATTGTCTAGGCAAAAGTAATCAACTACTCCTAGAAGTCTGTGCGGGGCACAGTGCAGCTCTGGGGAGATGGCCCTCATTCTCCAGAGGTGATGGAGCAGCCCTGCCTGAGCCTCCCTCACTGCCCCCAGTCAGCTGCAGGAATGGTACTGCTCAGGCTTAGAGAATGGTGATTTATCTCTTTATTTATTTATCTGTTATTTATTAGAACACTGGGCTAGACCTCGAGAGTTATGTTCTGTCACAAACTACTCCAGTTGTTTTGCATGTGTCATCAGAGTTGGGATTTCCTTAAAGTAGGTGGCAGTGGTTCAACTTTTCTGCTGTTGTAAAGAAATGACAGTAAGTCATGGAGAACATCAAGAGATGGGGAAGAAAGAAGTGAAGAACAAGTTAAATTAGCACTGAGTACTTCAGACCCGCCCCCCACCCTTCATGTTCCTATTTTTGTCCCTCTCTGACATTTTCTTAAAGCACAGAGAGCCCTGAAATGTAAACTATCCATAGCTGCAGTGTCTAGCAACTCTGTGGACACAAATAACTTATTTCAGTAAAAATTCAGTATATTTTCATATGCATAAGAATGTATACAATCCCATTTTAACATGAGTTGTTTGTAACCTAGATTGCCCTTGTGTTTTCAGTCCTGGACACCAACAACCCTATGCCCCATCTTTTGATGTTACATCTTGATTTGTCCCCTGCATTTGGGGAGGCAGAAGTTTGTCCTGTGCTCTGAGGTTAGGAATTCATCTGCAACTACTTGCCCACAGGTACTCAGTCATTCCTTAAGGCATAATTCAGGAGACATGTATTGATTGTTATTACTTTTGACTGCCAATAGTAATGGCAGATGAATAAAACCCCAAAGAAACAACTAGTGGAACTAGGTAGAAGCCAGACTGGCCCTTGTGTGGTGGGAGATACTTACAGGCTTATAGCCTCTGGTTTTTAAATGTCTACAAGGACACCCTGTTGTGTGTATGTGTGTGTGAAATTAAAATGGGATTGTTATTCAGCCTGCATTTTAAATGCCTAACCTCTCCATTTTGAAGACATCCTCCTGCTTTGTGGGAAATCTCATACTCCTTAAATCATATTTTTCACTGATGGGGGAGAAGTCCACAGGGAGTTTTGTGGACAGTTCACACTGTCAACTCAGCATTTCTGCACACTCAAAAAACATAAGTCCTCTCAGTCAAAATAAAAAAAAAACCCTGAAGAAATTATCTTAATTCTTAGCAATTTTTTTTATTTAAATGTGAAGGGTCTGGGACTTTTTTTTTATTCAAACAAATAAATATTTTCCAGAAAGCAAACATAATTTCACTCTGTCTATTGCTCACAAGGGAAAGAGATAAATGATTACTTGACCCTAGGACAACATGATGCTCTTTTTTCACGTTGTCTGGTTGTGATGCAGGAATGTGCAATCTGCAACCAGAACTGGCAGATGCACAACTTTTATTTGTAAAACTGACTTCATTATTCCTGCTGTTGGGGTGGGCTGGATGAAGACATTTGGGATGCTGACAGTTTCTGGCCTTTCCATTGAATCATCTGTATATTTGGCCTTGACTGAAGGAGCAGGAGCATCACTGAGCTCAGATCCAAGGTCTTGGGAATCATGGAGCAGCTAGCATGTTTTCACCATAGCTTTTTAGTACTAGTTCTCATTATCTCAGTGTTATCATGGTTTTGCTCCACTCCATCCCTCAGTTTTATTTTGACATTTGCTGAGACTACAGACTTTGGTCCAGGGTCATCTCCTCACATTGCCTGCAAACAGTAGAGCAGAGATGATTTTTACTGGAGCTTTACATAGCACTATCACGTTACAAATAACTATGATCTAATGTTATATATCACCCTGGAGCTAAAAATCCCAGCCGCCCACCAGTACTTAGCTATATTTTACTTCTGATGGCTTGTGCAGTGCTGCACCTCCTGCTTGTATCACTCTAATGACTGTCTTCCCTTATTTACCTTCTTATGCCTGCCCTAGTCTGAAGCAATTCCCTTAAGGCTAAGACAAAGGCACTGGGGACAAAAATGATGTGTGATTATATAATTAAAGCTTGTGTTAATTTATGCAAGGTAGTCTGAGCAGCCCAAACTTTTGCATTTTTTTGGAGTTCTTGAACCAATCTTCTTATTTGTCTAGAAGGAAAAACCTTTTTTCATCATTTTCCAAAGTCAAAATTCTTTGTTTTCTTAACAGAAAATGCCAGTTTCACTGGGCCCAGAAATGATTTTTCTGTTTCCTTTGCAACCACCCTTGGGATTTGAATCACAGACCTACAGCACTTAACAGAGGTCTCTATCGTGTGCTAATTAAAGGAATTAAACCCAAAGTTAGACAGAAGGGGAAAGGAGCAGCTTAGGACTAGGTGTTAAAAAGCGAGGTTGGGGCAGGGACATATCTCATTCCCGCCAGGGCAATCCTCAGCTGATGATTGTGTCACTGACTTTCCCCATTTGTCGCCTGTCCCCTTCCAAGTCTCAGCTGGAAACTTTCCTTTCCCAGTGCTGTGCGACTGCCTTTTCTCCTTCTCTCTCTCTCTGCTGTTATTTATTCCTCTAATTGTGTAAAATGTTTTGGACTGTAGTTTCTGTGGAGAATGCTATGCAGAATAAAGTTGGTGCTGTATGTATGGAATTGCAATCTGTATTTTTTATTTTCTCCACTGTATAACTCAGGTTTATTAAATAAGGATGTATCTGTGTGTAGTTCTTAAGATCAAGTAGACAGTGCAGTTTGTTTTTACCATTTCCTTTTGTTGATCCCTCTTTATTACTTCTCATCTCACTTGGAAGCACAGAACATTTGATTCATGGTTTTGTGAGCACTGTATCAGTGGGTCAGAGATGCAGGAGCTGGAGAGGAGGTTAGCAGGCATGATTTGAATGCCTGTGACTCAAAGTGACCAGGAAACTCCCTGGGGAGAGTTCAGTGTCTGTGAATCTCATTAGTCTGTTTATTTTATTTTACCTTGCTAGTATTTGGTTATTGCTCACACTTAGAAATCTTGCACTGCTGAATCTTGGCTTGGGACCTAAAGCACTGAACAGCTCATTACTATAGCAAAGCTCATCTCCTTTGTGCCTTGTGACACTTCGACAGCTCAGTGAACTGGGTGGTGGCCCTAGCAAGGCCTCTGATCCTACCTTTTTGTTAATATAGAGAGAAAAAAAAAGGCATTAAAATTAAAGTCTCATGACTGTAATGAAAAGGTTATTTCCCCTTCTCTGGCAAGCTAAGTTCTGTGCAATTGCAGCTCACTTTGTCCTGTCCATCTTGTAGTCTCATTAGCTGCTGGGCCACAGAGGAATTCAGGAGAGAGAGTTGGGGGTTTTATCTGCATGCCGTTCCAGTGTGAAAGATTCAATGAGATGATGGCTTGTCATTTTTTATTAATGAGTTGGAGTCTGATTCATTATAGATGTGTGGAATGAGCTCGATGTGGCTGCAGGGGGATGGGAAGGATTCTGCCAGTGAAGAGGTACCCCCAATGTGGGTCTTCTCCTGCTTACTCTGAAGCAAACTGGTTTACCAGTGCTGCATGCCCTTGTGCTGCAGGGCTGCTGAGTTAGCGTGTGGCTCCAGTTTCTCACTGCCCAAGCACACATGTTTCAGCATATGACAAGTAAACCCAAAGGAGAAAAGTATTTAGCAATGCTCAGCAATTAGACATTACTAAGAAGTTTCTAAGGCACTGCCCCTCAGGGTCTGGATTTCTGGCAGGTTGGTGGCAGAGAAAGTCTTCCAAAGTTTCTGTTTGACGGGCGGATTCGCATGGTGGATTAAAGCATGTTCTTGCTAATGGAAGCAAATAGCTATGTGTCCTTCAGTCCTTCCTTGAAAGCTGATGACATGAATCATATGTATGTGTGATATGTGTATATATAAATGCGCACATATTTATGTTAAATATCTTGCATATATATATATTTATCAAAAGCCATGTGGTCAGAGAAAAACCTTGGTGTTCAGAAGGAGGTGTGTTGAGTGGTGGGAAGTTTGAGGGCATGTGACACTCTTGCCCTTGACAAATCCAAATTCCCTTGCATAGAAGTGGTCTCTGATACTTTGAGGACACCCCAGCCATGCCACCAGAGGAAACCACTCTTGGGAGGCACAGGCAGAGACAGGGTTATCCCCTGCAGCTGCTGCCCCTTTGCCAGCAGCTCCTGGCTCAGGCAGCTGCACGGGCAGGCTGTGCCCATGGTGTCGGTCGGTGACCACACATGCCTTGGGGAGATGCTTCCTTGGGTGAGAAGGAATCTGGATAGCCAGAGCTATTGAATGTTAGAAAACAGGATTAAATACTTAAAGGGTATTAAGACCTGTTTAAAGAATGTTTAACCCAGCTTAAAAAGCCCAGCACAGGCTCTTCTTGCACAACTTTAATGGATTCTATTTCTGCTGCTTCTGTGTTTCTACTTAGTGCTAGAAGTAACCCTCAAAAGCTGCAAGAGGGGCTTCTCTCTCACACTCTTTGTGACCAAGGAAGTGCAAGGAAATATCCCAGCTTTTTTAAGTGTCTGTGACAATAATATGACCTTTTCAAGAGTCATAAAATTGTAACTAGAGACAGAATGGACATCACTTAGCTTGCCTGTTGCATTGTCTTTGTTATGTGTTTAAATTAGTAAGCTCTGTGCTCTTTTCAGAGGTAGGTAAACATTCAGCATTAATCTTAGTGCAGACTGTGAGAGATAGACATGCAGTTGCAGTTGTCTCTTCTTAATCTAAAGCGAAGGTCATGCAGATGGAAGTTATTTGGCTGCTCTTTGCATACAGAAAAACATAAATTCTGTGTGTTTGGCAGTGGTGTGGTATGTACCTACCCCTGTGCCACGGTGGTGCACTGACTAGTGGAGGAGTTTCTTCTCTATGTCAAACACCAGCTGAGAGTGAATAAGGAAATATTCTTGAGCATCTCAGAAGATTGTTAATTTAATAGCTGTTGTCGAATAAGGGAAATTTTTCCTGCTTTGCATTTACACTCGCCCTTAGATAAATTCTGGCTGAGGTTATGTTCTGGTGATCTGCAGAGGACAGAACATGCTGTTTTCCAGTCTTGTTATTTATAATCATGCAGTGTGCTTCAGATATTTCAGAGGTAGCTGCACAACTGGGTACACATGGAAATAAAGATGTGCTGCTCCTGTCTTTGGTGAGATCTTTCTTTTCCAACATTTTTTCAGGACCCACGAGTATTTTGAAATGGTTGGGTGTACTATGTAGAAACTTAAATAAAAAGTCGGGAAGCTGTTTGTTATTCTCTGTTTGCAAGAAAAATAAAAGATCAAACTGTCCTTGCAGTAAAAGTGCAGGCTTGAAAGGGTTAATGCAACAAACAGACCTAAAGGAATCTTTTCCCCTTGTAAAATATGCAGCCGTAGTGACAGCAGTATTCCCAGAGTCAAGTTATCTTTTACATTAGTGAATGTTGTTCCTAAAGCTTTAGCTGGGGTAATAAATGATTCATGGTAACCACACCTTTGTGCACAGCCGTCCACTTGATGTTCAGTCCATATACAACTTCAAGAAGCCTTGTGCAGGAGCTCCACGGCTACAGTTCAGCGGCTTTCTCCCAGTAACTGTGACAGGGAGAAAGGCATTTGAGTAACAAATGGTAAGTCGAAGAGAAAGGTTTCTCTTCTGCCTCTTAAAGTGTAAATTAGCAGTGTGTGTTTGTGCTTTCTGTGCAACCTAAGTTTGATGCACACTCCTGTGAGTCTGGATGTGGAGAGGGGGCTAGGGAGGAGGCAGCTGAGCCCTATTCTCTTTGGAAAAGAGGAAAATAGGAAGGGAACTTTAAAAGTTCAGTGTGTCAGTTCTTCAAGCATGTCCCCAACATGCAACTAATGAGACCTCCCAGTACATATGTACTGCAAGACCCCCTTGCAGAGGAGCTCCAAATCAGATGACATTCAAAGCTGGGCTGAGAGAGTGTGGGAGGGTGGTTCCTGTCAAACACAGGACCCTCATAATGCTTCTCCAGTGGAGATAGATGACTGAGAGGGTAACTGCTCAATTTTGAGACTGTGGTTACTAAAGATAGATTTTTACAAGTAGTAGGACTCATGCAAGATCAAAAAAAAAAATCTTGAGGAGTCTTACCATTGGGAGAAACAAAGTAAGCACAAGGTTTGACCCAATTAGAGAGTGAATATTGGTAACAGACCATTATGTCAGGATACTGGATGGTAATGTATAACGCTCAATGAGAAGTGAGTGGAGAGAGAAGGTATCGAAAAGCAGTTTTGGACTAGCCTAAGAAGTTTCTCAGAAGTTCAGAGAGAAGCATAGGAATAGTCAGGACAGCAGACTTCTAGGAATGACAAATACTAATGAAGGGAATTTGTCAAAGTTTATTCAGTTTTCTCCCCAAACTGTGTGGGGGATATTTTTTGTTTTGATCTGGAGTCCTCATGTCATTCCTCTTATGACTGTCCCCTGCATGAGCATGAAATGTAGTGCCAAGTGTGCAGCTGACTTTCCCAGAGCCTCGTTTCCGAGTGCCACAGCTCTCTGGAGCAGCAAGCATAAAGTATTGGAGACCTGTGCTTTATGTATCTCTCTCTCCAGCAGTTCATGAATAGTAAGCACAGTGGGTTTTACAAGGACAGATATGGAATAGTCTCCATTGCATTTGAGTAGAAATTACGGCATACAATTGACATAGCTCAATCTTGAGTATTTGCTGGTTTAAAAGAGAAAACAATTTCCAACAGTTGAAGGTTTTTTTCCTTACCAGACCAATCACAAACTTTTGAAGCATGAAATGAATTTCACTGGTCCTTGCCAGTAAGCTTCTTTCTTTGATATTGGTTTTTATGAAATGGCTATAATCTTTGTAGGTAATGAATGAAAGCTACACTATGAAGTCCCACCTAACATTCTTCTTCTTGATTTATGGTGTATTGGTCAAAATAGTAAACTGATAATGATTGCAAAATAGTGATAAATCACTATAGGATGATGTATCAGAAACAATAGAAAATGTTCTGGAGGAAGAAACTTGGAGCCAGTTGGGGAGCAGCTGGGTGTTCTGCAGATATGAAAGATACCAGGGAATCCACACAAATACAAATTAAAAGACTCTCTCCCTTTGTTTCTGTCAAGATTGGGCTGTTCCTTGCTTCTGTATGAAATAAACTTGCGACATTTATGATGAATTAAGGTTCCCACACCCCCAGTGTATCAAATCTAATTAGAAAGTGCTGGTGGAAATCAATTTAGGCCACAATCCTGATTGGATCTGAAGTTGAGATCTGGACACGATCTTTCCATTTTGTATATAATTCTGCAGAACACTGGTATTTTGATCTCACTTCTGAAAAAGAAACAAACACAAAAACCAAAACACAAACCCTGACCCTTGTGTATAAATTTATGCTTATGAGTAATTTTCTAAAGATGAAGCAAAGTAATGTTGCTGTCTTGTATTGCCTAGGCTTCTAGATAATGCACTGTTTCTCTTTTCTGGCCATCAGACGTGTTCAGACAGTCTGTATTTTTTTGTTGGCATCATATAATCGTAATGCATTCTAACTCAGATGTGCTTTGTCTAATCATGAGCCAATAGATAACAGATGGAGCAAAATCACCCCTGTCGAAATGTAGTTTGAGAAGACCATGATATCTTCTGAGAACCAAAAAGTTCCCTAATTTTTTTGGGACTTGTTCATTCCCAAACAGATCTTCCTAGAAAGGTTTTGGGTTGAATTCTCCCTGTTGTCTTGTCTTGTAATGGAAACTTTCTTTGGACTTGGTGCTAATCATATCAATGAGCCAGCTCTGATTGGTACTAGCTTGCAAAAGGCCTCTTTTGTTCTTGTTAGAGTATCTAACCTCTAAATCTATTTAATACCTTTTCCCTGGTTGTCCATCATTATGACACATGATTTTCCAAAGGATTTACTATTAGTTAGCAGCACAGGGCTTTCTCCCTGGGGTAGCAGCTACTTGTAGTGAAGAAAATGCATGTTCGATGTAGCAATTTGTCTTTTTTTATATATTTATTATAAGAGTAAATGAGTTATTGTGGGGGACTTCAATATTATTGCAAATTAGGTGCTACAAGCCAAGCCATGCACATTTGTTATGTTTCCAGGCATACACAGCATGCATAGCAGTTCAAAAATCAGCAGTCGTATTATATCTAGGCCTTTTCCTGGGCAGCTGCTACTTTGCAGGTATTTTTTTAGTGTGACTGTTCCATAACTCTGCTTACTTCGAATGAAGGGAGGGGGGGAACCTGTCACAAAAGTGATTGCTATAAAAAATGTTTTGATGAGCATGAAGGCATGAATTATAAAATCTCTCAAGATTTAGTTTCAAAAGTAGGTGTGGGCTAATGAATATACAGAGAGCATTGCTTGTCGTATATTCCTTCTATAATAGCAATTTATTAACTGAGGTTTTTTTCCCTTCCACCTTTCTGGATGTACTTGTGAGCTGGAAACTTATCAAAATTATAAATAGCTTCTTTATTCAGAAAAGTGTACGGAATTGAGCAAATCACACAGAATCAAATTCACAGAATAAAATTTTACCTGACCTCTGCTTCAAGAAGGGGCTTAAATAAATTGCTAAACTTCAAATCAGCAGAACTACTCCAATGTTTTGGTTTCATCAGCTCACCAAAGCTGGGGTCTCTGTGCTGAGAGGGGGAGAAGGTCAAGCCCCAGGTCAAATTTCTGAGTTTCTGGTTTGGGGGAAAACAGACTCTCACCAGAAAAATCTCTTCATGTAATTTCATTTCACAAGGATGCAGAAATGGACAACCAGGCAAGAGACCCATGTTCATATCCTCTGCTTCCCACTTCCCAAACTGAGCTCTTTTTTCTGGTTTAGCCATCAGCCTAATCCTGGACTTAGAGACTAATCTGGATTCAAAATCAGTTTCTTTTGATGTTCCTGCAGGACGGGTGGTGTCTGGTGGGAGGTGAAAGCACCCTGTGTGCAGAACAGCAAGGAAAAGAATTCTGAAAATCTCCTTGGCTCCAACAGCTTTCAAAAGAGAGGAATTGATAAGAATGTGGACCCCTTCTGCATCTTTTCTCTTCTAATTTTCTTTTTTTTTTTTTTCCCAAGAAGAGAGAGCCCAATGTGTCATGTTTCATGTAACACTGCTTATATTCATCATAGGTGACCTGGATCATTTGTACTTGTGGTTTATAGTCTCTCGACATGCATTGTTTTCTCTAGCCTGAAATATAGCACATTAATGAGGTATGTGTCTGTTCAGATGTACGCAGTCAGCTCATGAAAGATGCTTTGGTAGCACTTCGACTAGTTTGTCAACAGCTAGCATTTTGGCAGCTGCAGAGAAAAAACATCCCAAATTCATACAAGAGAGAAAAACTGACGTTAAACTTTTGTAAGCCATGTTTGCACATGCTGGAGCTAACTGTGTAATTTAGGCACATTGTAACCTCCCTACTCCAAGCTCCAGTGAAGTAGCTATCATTTTACAATTACATGCACATCCACTTCTGGTGTGCCTGTATCAATACTTCTCTTCCCTCTATGCTGGGAGTGGACTGCAGCTGGTGTAGGTGACAGCCTGAAAAGGCACAACAGTGCTGGAAACTTGCACCAGGATTGTGTGCTCACAGCAATTCACGTTGAAGACTCAAGGATGGGTATATTTGATGAGAGAAACCAAGGGTGCTGGCAGCATGGTGGGACAGCCTGGGCAGCTGGTGCTGGTCTTGCTGCTGCAGCTGGACTAGGCTGTGACCTCCAGCATGGAAAATTCACACTAGCCTTCGGTCTGTGTGGGATTGCCCATGCAAGCCTCCTAATTGGATACCCCCCATTTGTCCTGTGCTTTCCCATGGAGCACAAGCAGCCAGTTCTTGGCAGTGCCCAGCAGGGCCCTTTTGCAGCAGCAGCTCCCTATGTGCTGGCTCTGAGACTCATGATGTGCTGCAGTGGTATCTTTGCCCTTCCTTATTACAAAAAGGGGTCAATTTTTACTTTTTTTCTCTATATCTGGAGTTGTTTGGTGGTGAGAGCAGAGTTACTGGGAATTGCTTCAAGTCCTAAATTTGGCTCTTTATTTGGCCTCAGGCTACACACTTTGTGTGTACGTGCTTTAGCAGTCCCTTGGAAAGCTGTTATTTTACCATTTTATAGCTGTTGACTTCAGTAAGCATTGGACTAGGACCTGTTTGCTCCTGTTAGATCTACAGGAGCATTGAGAACAATTTGGATTCTGCTCCCAGTTACCAAGGCAAGGTGGAAAGACCTTTCAGACAAATTTGGGAAGAAAAATAGTATTGCTATTTCTCTATCAGACAAAGGGAAAAAAAAGAATATCCTTATTGAGAATTTGTGAGGTTTAAGCAGTTGTGGAGTACAGTCCTATCACTGCACATGAATGCAACTTTTTGTTATTAATATACAATCCCCAAAGCTGTCTCAGTTTGGCAGAAATTATTTTATTTGCATGTTAGTGCCTTGTGTATTAATGAGTTATGGGTACCAATCTGGAGTGGCATCCTAAGGACAAAGTACATGAGAAACTACATCTTGAAATCTATCTAAACTTGAATAGTTCAAATCTCAAGAGGCAAAACTTTGTTTTAAGTATTCCTGTTGAGTAGTCCCATTAAGCAGTCGCTAGAAATCAGCATGTCTCAGAGACAGCCCAAGCAACATTTATTCAGAAACCGATTTGTGGGTGAGATGAACGGTGGTGCCTTTGTAGTGTGCTCTGAAATACTTATCCCCCTAACATCCCTCTGAGCTCCTGGGTTTCCAGAGGCCAGGGCTGCCTCTTAATCTTTGTTTGCATTCACCTCTGAAAGATCAGTATTTTCTCATTACAAATTGCTGTGCGTTTTAAATGACAATAAAGGTAACTTTCAGCCCAGAGATTGAGCAAGTTGTTTGGTTTAACTGAACTAGTGGTGTATATTTAGAGGCTTTCTGATTCACAAGAGTGTGTGTATACACATTCTTAGGAGAATCTTTGCTCTCAAAGACCTGTTTTCCCTTGTACAGCAACTCTTTATCAAAGCTCATGCAGTATGCTTTATAGGAGTTGAGACCGTAAGTTTCTCCCAGCTGTACAGAAATCTTTATTGCCTTTAATCATTTAGTATTCCACAGAAATAGTATTGTCGTCATCTTTTTTTTCCATGCACCACTCTGATATAAATGCATCTTTTATGTTCACAGATTTGGCCTAACCAATATGTTATTTCAGCTACTTTTCATTAACAACTTGGGGTATTTTAGCTGTGCAGTAGCTTTTTCATTGTGTTTCTATGCTACTTTACTATTGAATGAAATTTTATACATTGCTTATAATTAGCAGTGAGGAATGTTACCCTCTCATCAGTTCACTGCTGAGGCTCACTTAAAGATTTTAACAAAGAAAATATTCTCTACTCGAAATGCTTTGCAGTTCTGCCCAGGCTGCTCAAAATAAAGATTGTTTTTTAACCAAACTCTTCTCTCCTACCCATCCCACCCTGTCCCCCTTCCAAAACAAACAAAATATCTTCAGTGGCCATCAGATAGAAATTTGACCCTAATTGCATGCTTTGTCTATTCATACCATGTAGTAGGGGCCCAGAGAATGATAGTTGGAAACTGAATGCACTTTAACATAGCATCAGGTGCTGGCAGAAATACACAAATTGTGTGTTGAAAGGTATAATGAGAGTTACTCGCTCTTTTAAGCTTCAATTTGCATATGTGAAGTGAGGTGGGATTTTTTTTTCTCTAGTGATTAGCTCCTCTGAGACCAGCCCAGAAACCCTTACTCAGCTGTAACTCTCGATGCTCGGTCATTGTTCATATACTCATTGTATAAATGAACATTTGCATTAGATGAGTTTCTAAAGACCATCACATTTCTTGCATCACTGTGGGATTCAGTCTCTGGGGAAAATCTCTAGTGCTCAGCACCTCAGTTTTACTTGTAACCTCTTGCTCCAGAATCAGGATGGTGAATTTTTCAGGGCTAAGGAGGTGTGCCTTGGAGCAGCTACCCAGTTCTTTGTTTGTTAAGTCACCACACCATTGTTGCACTCCTGGGCACTTCTCTGGGAAGTCTGGGAAGCCACATGGCTTCTACCCTGTCAGTGGCTGGGTATCTTCAACCCCCAGAGTACCTGGAAAGGGGTCTGGCCAGTCTGTTCAATGGGACCCACTGTAGAAATGGCAAAGCATTGAGTGCAATGGTGGTTCTCTTGGGGTTAATTGAAGGAGCAACTTAGTAGATACAAGCATAACTGGTAACAGTGAGGATATTAATTTGCCTGTGGCTTTGCTTGTATCTGTGTACACCCAGGTGGTTCAGTTAGTGACTGGGACCTGAAAGGTGCTGCAGGTTGGTGCTGATGTGGAAATGCACATGTGAAGAAGTGAATCACTCAGCAGAAGGACTTTTTGCTCTTACGTGCGTTTTTATGACCTTGTTGCACTGTCTTATCTATCATGCCCCAGCTTCTTTTACTAAGAAGTAAGGTAAGCCAGGCTAAGGTCCTTCCCTAACTCAGTGCTTCTTTTGAAACCCAAATCAAAACGAGTAACATTAATGTTGTTTCTTTTCCCTTTGGTGGTTCTTTTTTATTTGTTTATTTCCTTGTTTCGAATTCAGTTAATGACTTTGGTTTCTCTGATGTATAGGAAAATGTTGTGGTAGTTCTGCACAGACATTACTTCTAGTCAGTGACCTAAAACAAAACAAGAGGGAGAGAGAAAAAGGAGGAAATTGTCTCTTAGTTACAAAACAGCTGGTTTGTATTGAAAAAGAGACTAACTCTTAAAGAATGCACTGTAATTTTTATTGTAGATCTAATTTGTGTGAGGCTTAAGTGCAGCCATGCGTTAGTGTGTTCGCAAAAACTAAAATTTTGAGATGTGGGAAGCGATAGAATTTAGCTTCTAATTTGTACAAACATTTTAATTTCCCTCTCACAGAAGACTTGTGAAACCTCTTCAGGCCCATAATGTTTAATTGTTCAGACAGAGCTTTTTCAATGGGCCCAAGGTAAGCAGGGACAAACTCGCAAATGAAAATCACATCCTTGGCCTCTGTCCCTGTTTTGATCAAACCTGCACTTTCCATCTACACCGCAAGAGCTACCAAACAGAAGTGCTGTGGTGGGTCCTACATGGTCCATAAGCAATGTCAGCCATGGCTTCTGAAGGAGGCATGAGCATGCATCCCTGTCTGTTTCATCTATAAATGACTTTTAGTAAAGTGAAGACGTGGTAAATACAGTCAGGGAGCCAGCATTATCTTTGGGTCCTAGAATGCAAAGAAAGAAATTAACTACTTCAGCAGCCATGTTAGAGACTTAGTTTTGAGCTGCTATGAAATGGTTTTGTTACCACCTCAGTCCATAAGAGAAATCAAAGTCCAATTTGTTGGATACCTCCCAGTCCAAAATGATCGTACCATGATGGATGCCCATGGCAATTCTGCAGTAGAGACTTTTCAGTGAGGAACGTCAACAAAATGAACAGAACTGTTCATTTTAGTGCATTCTTTTTATTACACTTGAATGATATATCTCAATGACCCCTACTGGGAGAAATACTATTTATTATCTTCATCAATGACACAGACGGGAATTGAGTGCATTCTCAGCAAATTTGCCAACAACACCAAGCTGTGTGATCCAGTCAACACACTGGAGGAATGGGATGTCATCCAGAGGGACTTGGATGTCCTTGAGAGGTGAGCCTGTGTGAATTTCATGAAGTTCAGCAAAATTCTGTACCTGGGTTGGGGCAACCCACTATCACTGCAGGCTGGAAGGATTGACAACAGCCCTTCCAAGGAGGACCTAGGAGTACTGGGATATGAAAAGCTGGACAGGAGCCAACAATGTGCACTCAGAGACCTGACAGTCAACTGTATCCTGGGGTGCAAAGCAAGGGGCCAGCAGAACAAGAGAGCTGATTCTGCCTCTCGACTCTTACCTTGTGAGACCCCACCTGCAATACTGCATACAACTCTGGGGCCCTCAGCACAAGAGAGCACACAGGACACCACAAATGTGACTGGAGCACCTCCCTGTGAAGACAGGCTGAGAGTGTTCAGGTTGTTCAGCCTGGAGAAAAGAAGACTCAGAGGAGACCTCATTGCAGCCATTCCATACTTATAGGGGGCCTACATGAAAGATGAAGAAACACGCTGTAAAGTCAAAGATGTAGTGATTTTAAACTGGAAGACAGTGTGTTTAGAGAACACATGAGGTAGAAATATTTTATGGAGAGGAGGGTGAGGTACTGGAACAGGTTGTCCAGAGCAGCTGTGGATGCCCTATCATTGGAAGTGTTCAAGGCCAGACTGGATGGGGCTTTGTGTAAAGATGGCAGGGATGCTGAATTGGTTTTTGAAGGCTTCTTCCAACACAAACCATTCTATGGTTCTGTGATTATAGGTTGTCTGGTTTGAAGCATGTAGGCAGAACGTTTCAACAGAATGAGACACAAGCTGTCAGAAAACAGCACAGAGTCTCAAACTGGACTTTTAAAATCTCTTAAAATGCTCTTGAAATATTTCTGTGAATGTGCTGAGGCTCCATTAAACCCTCTTCAACCTGCTCCTAAGAAGGTACAGAGCTGAAGTGTGGCTTACTCTAAAGGCACTCTCCCAGACAATTTGGATGCTATGCTCCTAGTAATACTGAATGGTTTGCCATAAACAGGCTATTTTATACTTTGCACACACCCAGTCATCAGTGGCTTCCTGCTTGGGATCTGTGGTATTCAGACTCTAGCAGCAGCAAGGAGATCTAAACATATTTACATCCATTAAGTCAAGGCCAGGGGAATGCTGACCCATCCTCACTAAGAATATAATAACTTGCTCACGAGCACAGGTCTAGCTCATGTACTGGGGTGTTTCTGGAGTAGCCCAAGAAAGCTCCCTGATGTGCAGTTGACTGAAGCATGGGCTAATTGCAAGACCACTGCTGCTTTCTTCTTTCTTCTGGCCTGTTGTGTGCTTGAGGGATGATGGCCATTTTTGGTCATAGTTTATTCTCAGCGTAATGTTCATTTCCCAAAGTAACCACTGGATTGCCAATTTCACTATCAGTGATGGAAAGATGAGTAGAAATACGTTGTAACCCACCATCAGGATCTGCTTGGGCCTGTTTTAATAATTTTTCATAATTAGTTCTGATACTTTTGGCCCAAGCTGCTTGGGAATCAGCTCTAATCATCTTACAAAGCCAAAATTCTGGGTTTTTTTTCCCTTGGTTCTGGCATTGCTCCTGCAGTAATATTATGGTGTCTGGCTCCAGTGGTGCTTACAGTAAGTTTGCATGACTGAGTGCTCAGGGCGGAGCAATCATACATAGACTGTCCTTAAACACAGACTTCAGTGGAGTACATCACACTCCTTTTGGCTGACACCACAGAGTGTTAGTTCTGTGTCTGCAGCATAGCAGTCTTGCTTTCTATGGGAGTCAGTGTTTTTGTACTCCCGTGTGTGTAAGTGCCAGCAGGCACCGCATTACAGGCACTTTACTGTAGTATCAGTGCTCCAGAATAAATTCCAATTAACTGAGTATATGGAGAGTGAAACCAGACTCTGTATGCTTATTAGTTGATTTCCTGATTGATTTTAGTCCCTTTTGAAGGTATGTGTGGGTTTTTTACAAAAGGCAACTTGCTATTGCAGCTCCATCTCAGTGGCCTTAGAGGACTTTTAGGCACATTTTGCAATGGCTCTTTGAAGGCAATGACTCACAAGCGGGTTGGGCCTGACTCCATGGGAAAGTGATTTTGATCCCTTCCAACAAGGGGCACCATAGCCAGTCTGTGACAGCCAGCACATGGTCTTTTCTCCTGTATATTCATATATCCCATGAACCCATGACAAATCTGAGCATGTGTGTGTGGCAGTGTTTTTCTTTTCCAAGCTAAATAATGTAGTAGTGATGGTCTAAGTCAAGCTAAACGTAAGCACTTGGATATTTTGGGAATGTTCCCGTTAAAACAGATAACGAAAACTTCCTTTACACAGAAGGGATTTTGCAAATCCAAGTGAAAAGCAAGGAATGGAAAGCTCATTAGAATATAATAATGAATTCTTGAGCTAAATTAACAAGGTCAAATATAATTTAGTGAGTTTCTCAGTGTAGGTCTGCCTGATCCATTAGCCAGAGTTTAAAACAAACAGTCTGTGATAACCACATTTCTTAAGAGCTGTATCAGAAGTGCTTTGGCAGAGGATCTGATATTTTGGGCTACCCCATGATCTTGGGATCATTTCTGGTGTTTAACATGCAATTAATAAATAAGCACTCTGGAACCCTCTTCCCCTTTTTCTTTGTGTTTTCTTTCCCCCAAGTGTGAAAGGCTCTGAGAAACAATATTGGCAGTAGGAACACCTTGTGCAGGTGAGAAGAAAAACTGCTTTTCTGACTTGATCTGACTCCTGCTGATTACATGGCTGGAGATGGACTTTTAGGGAAGCTGCCCCCTGGCATTTTTCTGGACAATCCCACTAAATTAGGGCCGGTCAGGCCAAATGCAAAGAGAGCGGTGATTACCGAGATTATTTTCTTTTAAACTTGCTCCTTAGCTCTACTTTGCTGGATGTTGGTTTTCAAAAGGGCCTTATAATAAATGTGGGCCATCTATATATAGCCCAACTTTTGTTCGTTTGCACAGTTCAGAAAGCCTACTGTTTGAGGTTAGCCTTGAGTAAACTTGTACCATTTACTTTGGAGCATTTCAAAGGGAACAAAAACACAAATCATGATGAGGCTAATAAGAAGTTTGGGTGTTTAGTTTAAATGTGTACACAGCAATCATTGTAGAGGAAGTCCTTCTCTTTGGGAGTACATTATTATTAAGCAGCATTGCTGTTTGCCTGGTTTTGTCTGGTCCGCAATTTGCATTCACTTGATGGATTGCCAGGGTCGGAGGTGCACTACTTGGGAAACACTGAAGTGCCGTCTCAGCAAACTCTTAAGAGGAAAGGAACACTAATACAAGCATTTGCCCAAACTCCTTGAGTCTTCTTAGGCTTCCTTAGGCTGTGCTAGATCAATATGACAGTTTGCTAAGAAGCTTTGGACATGCATTCACAAACTCTCTCTACTGGCTTTCTTGGCATGTTATTCAGGAGGTAGTTGCTAGTGAAACACGTCTGCTACCAGCTCAGAAGATTTATACATGCGTTTTCTTCTCCTGCTAAGTGATTTATTTACTAGCAATAATGCCTTACAGAACTGCTTGGTCCAGTTTGCAGAACTCATTATGTTGACCCTCAACAATCTATAGATGAATGGGATCTCTCCCTCTCGGTCCCCCTCCCATCCCTTTTTTTAAGCAGTGGTCACATGACTCTGATCCTTCTGTTCAGTGGAGTGAAATGATTCCAAGCTGATGAACGTTTCTTTCCCTACTGTGCACAGAGGTAAGTTCTCTTGTGCCACCTGTCTCAGAGCAATGAGGGGTTTGCTTGTTTGCTTCCTTTAATTGTAGTCATTTGCTTTCTGACTACTTACTGTCAGTTGCTTGCAAATGGATGGGCTTATATGGGAGACAATTCAGCCAGCTTATTTCCCGTGATCTACACTCCCTGCAAAATAGAGCAAAAATGTAATGTGAAAGTTTTTAATGGCAAAAACTTTGTACTGGCCTTTACTCACAGAGCACTAAAATCTCTTGTTCTTGGACTGCCAGAATCTCACGCTGGTGCTTTCCGGCCTAAGAGCTGGCTTTAATTGCTACTTCTCCTGAGCACTTAGTGAGATTCAGCCCTTTTGCTTCCCACTGGTGAAGGATGGGAAATCAGCTGCTGTGATAGCTCTCATTGTCAATCCCTCAGCTGGGGAGATGGTGCAAAGGTGAAAGGTGACCAGATTATTCACATTTTTATCTGTGAAGCACTAGTGGTGCTCCTCACGTCATGCCCAGGAGTGATGGAGGTAGTCTGGGCCCAGATGCACCAGGTGTTCAGCTTCTCAAAGCCCTGTGGCCCTGCATGCCAGGGAGATAGATGCTCACCCACCTTGGTAGGGCAGAACTCGTGGCACCTGCTGTGCTGTGGCCAGTGGGGCCTCTCCATCCATGATGCACCAAGTTTTCAGTTAGCAGTGGAAAGTGCAATTCAAGATTTGGGTCATGCCATCATTTTGGGGAGTGGGACCTTCCCACTTCACTTGAGTTTTATTTAGAGAGCTCCCTGGAACTTTTGGCGCTATCCCCTTCCCCAAATGGCTGAATAGATACATAATTCCTTGGACGTGTGTTTTAAAAATGTTCCAGGGCTTCTTAAACTGTTTCAACCTGCCAAGTTCTGAGCACACCTTGAATAAATTCATAGTTGGTGGTTGTGGCATATGTACCTTGGCTACAGTGGGTGGATAAAAAATGTTTTATACCCCCGAGGAGCAGCAAAAGTGTGAGTGAGCAGTAAGGGGAGTGAAAAAGTTGGATTAAATCATGTCTGTCTGCCTGTGGTTGAACTAGCAATGAGGCGTTTTCAATCAGAGGTTGGGGCTGTGGTCACATTTCTGCTTCGGTTTTTGCTTGCCATAATTTTTCCTCATACCAGATTCTCTGTGAAACCAGAAGGACCGAGACACTCTCTGTGTCTGACCTTTTGGGGCAGGATTTTTCAGACAGTCCTGTTTCAATTGAACTCGCTGCCAGAGCATGCAGGAAGGAAGTGACATGTGTTAGTCATATGCCTTGGTGTGTGTTTAGCATCCAATTTGTGTACAGTCCAGGAATAAGCTGGCATAATTCTGCAAAGCTGGACTCACGCTTAGATGTTTTGATGTTTGGGCTAGGAGGGGATTTCTTCATACATGAAACAGGCTTTCAGTGCTTGGGAAGATCAATACTTTGCCCCAGGGAGCTCAGGCAGTGAAAACATTTTTGTAATAGATGCCAGAGCTCAACCTGTGCACGGCCCTCTCAGGCTGCATGAGTGCATTTCAAAGCTGGAGTTTACCTGCCCCTACCCATCCAAGCCAGACCCACCACATGGGCACACTTCCCTGGCTTCACAGGTACATCACTCCCCAGGACGGCTCATGTGCGCTGGTTCAGGGGTGTGCGTGCCACAAAAGGCAGACTGTGAGAGGTGTCAGAAGAGCCTGAGTGCACTTGCCTTTACCAGCCTTTGGAAACAGTGCTGGGGGCAGCCACAGCAGGATTGACATTTTGAAACAACATTAATTAAAAGTAACTTTTTAATCCTTGAGGGAAGAGAAACCAGAAGTGACAGTATCCTGGCTACAGCCCTTCAGTTTTAATCCCAGTTTTGACTTTTTGCCTGGCATCAACAAGCCACAGAGAACAAAAACATATTTTAAAACTTGGCAGATGAATGTTAATCATGAGGGTGGGATTTATGTTTGGGGTTTGTTGGGGGAGTTTTTGACTGCTGCCAGTGTGAAGGAGGTGAAACAGCAGAGTGCCTCACTTTTAAGGGGTATCATTCTGCTCCTATATCTAGGACAGTATTGCTGCTCTTTGGCACTCACAGTTGTACATTCTGTCTGGCTATTTTGGGGACATCAGGCTGCTGTGCAGGATGACCAGTCCTTTGTATCACATGAGCATGGTGCTGGGAAGGTCTCTGTGAAGAGTCCTTGACTGTGGTGCTCTGTGGTGGGAGTGACTAGAATGAGCCAGTATTTGGATCCCATGCATTTGTGTATCCTTGCAGATGGACTCTTTGAAGCCAAACTGGAGGTAGAGTGATGCAAGAGAGGTTTGAGATGCTGTTTCTCTCCTTGCTGCAAAATACCACACTGTTTTCCCTCTAACACTATGTGCCAGGCAGTAATCTGCTCCCTCACTAATGCCTTGGCCCATTAGTAACCAGGAACACTCCAGCAGACTTTCTCCCCTCAGCTACCTGTCAGAGCAGCAAGCCCAAGATTTCCAAATAACCCATTGATCCAAAAATGTGCGTGTGCAGTACTGCAATTAACATTCCAAGTGCCTTGCATTAAGCATCTCTCTATGTGTCTTGAAGAAAACCTCTGAGAGATTGTCTTTTATAGAGGAGTTATAAGAGATTTCTTATGGCTGAGTTCACCTATAGAAAATACAGAATTGTAAGTCTATGTAGTTCAAGAAAGAAACTGAATTAGCCAGACCCAGACAAGAATAAGTTAACAGTACTCACTAAGGAGCCTTGAGTGGAATTAGAAAAGAGAAAAATAGCCTGCTGATAAAAACAAAGGCCTAAAAACTTGAAGAAATCCTTCCTTCCCCCATCCCCATCTAATCAGTCCAGGACAGAGCAGGAGCAGGGCTAGGAGCGAACGTGGGATTTACTTGATGTCAGTGGTGTATCTCCTCCTTCCCTTCTTTATTTGACCCTCTTTTAGAGGAATGTTTAGCAAAGCTGTTTATTTTGCATAAACCCAAGTAATAACGTGGCCCTGGGTGACAGGACCTGAATGAAGATGACAGCAGTTTGATTTAACGATTAGCCACCTGACCCGATACCACCTCTGGAATCTCAACTGCAGAATAAATTCCCATTCTTCCCACATGGGCTGCATGTTAATCACGGGAAAAAAAGCAAAGGGTGGTTGCAATAGGGCCATTGTTCCTGGGGGCAAAGGCTTGAAAAGAAACTGCCCGTCCCTGCCTGCTTTGTGCTGGCTTCACGCTGAGTCTTGGACACTCAAGTTTCTTTTACTGCTTCTGTAACCCCCCTCCAATGAAATACTAGTTTCCAGTGGGGCAGATTCAGTCAATTTCATTCACCAGGACTTGTCTTTCCCTTGAATTATCACTATATAGTTTCTGATATTTGTTTCAGCTGAAAATCAGTGCTTGCAGCACAGAAGTCTATTTGCAGATTTAGCAGAGCAAGTCGCTAAGGGATCCCTGCTTTTTCCAAACGTTCCCTAAAGCAGCTTAGCAAAGTGGTAGGGCTTTGTTTTGAGGGAAACCAATTTGGGGAAAATCTCGCTGTGCTTTTTGTTTCCTCCCTCCCCTCCCCCTGCCCTCCCAACTCTTTCAAAGCCCTTGCAGTGGTACAACCCTCAACTTAGCAGGCTAATATTCACTTACAGTTCAGCCTGCCAGCTTGGTAGCACAGGGAGAGATGTGGCAAAGGGGAATTAAAAAATGATTGCAAAGTCAATGGTTTAAAGAGTAATTACAGAGTCATTAAAGGTTATTATGGGGAAATGTTCAGCTGAGCAGCGATTAGCATTCCTGATACCTCATGTTCACCATAGTGTGAGGACACAAGTGAGATGAGTTGTTGAGGTCTCTGCTGTGAGGATGGAAGTGGCACCCAGCCCTGCAGTTCCTCTGGGGCTGGCAGCCCGCCACCGTGGCCAGGCACTCACTGCCCTGCCTCCTCCCTCCCCCAGGGCTACTGGCTTGGCCATCAGCTGCACCAAACCAATCCTAACCAGCTCCAAACTACACAGTGCCATGCACTGCCCCAGAGCACCACTCCCTCATTGTGGCTGCTGGTCCCAGCCAACCCTTCAGAGCTGCTTCAGTCTTAACTATGCAAAAACCGTCAGGTAGTGTCAGGATTCAGCTCTCACACAAGTGGTACAGGGTTGTATGCCACCATTTACACCTACAAATAATTTTGGAAGTTGAAACTCCCAGCCAACAAATGCTTAAAGCCAGCACCTGAACATTGCCCTTGCATCATCACTGGGACATACTTACATGTGTCACCCCAGTGGCCAGAGCTGCTGGGGTCTGGGATACTGTCCCTGACATGGATTGGCCTTGTTCTACCTGACTGGGAAACTGGGAAAGCCTGGTGTCCCTCCATACTGTAATTATGAAAGTCTTGAGAAGCAGCAAGAGCAAACAGTGCTATCTCTTGTGTGTTTGCCTTTGCTCATATGCAGTGAAAAAACCCCACAAATCAAAGTGAGGTCTGTTGTGTCAGTGCAAGAAGAGTGAAACATTTGCCACAGTCCGTGATGTTTTATCGGAGAGAAGGCCAAGTAACTATTTAAACAGATAAAACATATAAGTAAAATAAAACTAAATATTAATGACAATATTAACCAATTATGAATATTTAACTACAAAGCAGTTACTGCTCTCATTGCTCAGGCACTTGGCTTCTGGTCTGTGCTGCTGTTTGGATTTTCTTTTGAGCCTTGAAAAGGGCATTAATATGTTGCCAGGAAATATTATTTCCAAGGTAAATTGAAAAAAAAAAGAAATGGGTAGAGCAACCCAGCTGGAGCTTTGGGATATGCAGAGGCAGACCCCACTGGAGCCCAGCACTGGGCAGGAATGTGCTCAAAGGGGAGCAATGGATGAGTGCATCCAAAGCGTGTCTGTGGGTACAGTGCGGAAGACTCAGACTTCCTTGGGTAACATAAAATGGGATTTGTTTTCAAAGTTAAAAAGAGATGTATTTTTTAAAAAAGTGAGGGTTGATAATAAACCACATATTCCCCTCTAAGGGAAAAAACACTTAGTTTGCTTACCAAGCGACACCTCAAGAGGAGCATTGATGCCCTTTCACCACAGCCACTGCCTGTGTGTCTCCCTTGGATGGACAGACAAGGCACTACCCACCAGCCCAGCAGGCTTCCCCGGAGACCGCAGCCCATCCAAGGAGAGAGGCTGTGCTCTGAGCCTGTCTGGACAGCTGGTATTCATTTGTGTTTTACAAGAAAGCCTCTTACTGCAAATAACTTTTGCAGATCTCCAAGATGTCGGAGTGGCGCAGGGAGGGAGGCCACGCTTTTGACTGCATGGGGCTCACTTTCACAGCACTGCTCCATACCAGCCTATGCAGTCCCCCCATGAGATCTGTACTAGTCTGCTGTTTCTGGGGGGTTTTCACACTTGTGTGACCAAAGCTCATCCAAACACATTCAGTTGATTTTGTTGATTGAATTATTCTTGTAGATTGCTTGCACCCTGTTTTAGTAAATCCTGTGATACCTGAGATGGGGAGCAGTGGAGGCAATACTTCATGTACTGCGATTTTGAGGCCCAGCAGTGCAGAGAGATAGTCAGACATCACAGATGGAGCATGGTGCATGATAGCTGTTCTGCATCTAGACTAGTGGCACATCTGAGGGTTTCAGTTCTGCTGAAGTATCAGAGATTGAAGTGTAGCCTCTTGCTGCTGGTGCAAAAGAGCCAGCTCCCAGACCAAGAGGTGGTTTGGGACCGGGAGCTGGGAATTTGCAGCATACTGTGTGAGCAAGAGGCTACCCTTCAGCAAGAAAAACAGGAAAAGTGGAGGACCCCCAGCTGCTGCAGCCATCTGATGGAAAGACAGGCAGCTGTAGGTTAGCTGTAATGTTTAGCTGCGCAAAAAATGCTGGGAGTAAGGAAGACCTGACTCAAGCAAGCATTGCCATTAATGCCAGGCCCTTGCTTAGAAGCCTCCCCCCTGCTTCCATGTGCTGCTAGGCTGTGCCAGGGAGGGGTCTCCATGAAACTTCTTCACAGGAGAAGCACCAGCAGCTTAGGTCGAGGTCAAGTTCTGTCTACCTCTGACTCTGGCTTTGGAGAGGGAGAGCACTCAGTTGCAGGGCAGGTGTGCAAGCTGTTTCCCAGTGGTGTTCTCACAGCCATGTCAACATCGAAGTTCAAGGACTGGCTGATTTGCAGGTGTCATCACAAGATTTTTTTCTTCCCTGAAGTTGTAATAATTTTCTGAAATGATACATCCTTTTATTGCAAGCACTGTCCTACAGCGAGGAGTGCCGCGGGTAGGCTTTGAACTGTGCCTTTGATCGTTGTAGCCAGCATCCTCTCCACGTTAGTTGGTGACTTCCAGGTCTTCCATGGGAAGAAATTGTGAACTAGCAACCTGTAGCACTGTCTTCATCCCAGCCACAACCTGCTGAACTTCCTTTAGTTGTTCCTTTTTTTTTCCTTTGGCAAACTGATGAGCATAGGTCTGCTCACTCTCTGCATTGAGCCTCATTGCAGTGGCAGAGCTCTGTGATGCCGATCTCCTCTGAGAATTCAGGCTATACCATTTTTTCTGTTGGCTGCTAATGGTATGGAGTCCTGAATTCATAGTAAGCCAAATGCATAGCTTCATGGTGGGAGTCCTTTCTGAATGGTGTACCCGTTTTCTGTTTGTGTTTTGGTTGCAGGGAACTTGCAGTCCCTCCCTCAGACCTATCCTCTAAGGAGCAGTACGTTTTACCTTGGAAACAAGATGCAAACACAGGGTCATGTTCCCTGCATAGTTAGTAATGCCGATGATGCTCAGTGTGCTGTGCAAAATGCCTCGGGCCATACAGAGCTGCTTTGTGCAGACCTGAAGCCTGCTGGCTGTCCACTTTTACTTTGAAAATACTTTGCATGAGTGACGGTGCATAGGGGAAATGGGGGAATTGGAGGAAGGGCAGGAGCCAGGTATACTTGGGCAGGGGCTCACCACATCTCTGCCAGCTCAGGCCCAACCTTTGCCTTCTTTCGCTGCTGCCTGTCCTGTCTGCCTGATGGCAGCAGCAGAGCTGGGAATGCACACAGGCTTCAGTGGGAATCTGCAGCCCCTCTTTGAGTTCAACCCACCCAGGCTCTGAACACAGGTCTCCATGGGTGAGTGATCAGTTCCTTAAACAATCGCACTGAGCTCTCCCGGCATCTAATTACCAGAACAAAACAGTGCGTAATAATAGATATTGCAGAATAGCTTATTCTCCTGGAGGATTTGATCCAAACCCCAATGAAGTTGGTGGAAAGACTCTCATTGATTTCAATAGACTTTACGTTAGGCTGTTAGCATGCTGTTGTCTGCTTTGCTTTTAACTGTAATACTCTTTTCCCAAACTTTTTTGTTTAAAAGAAAATCCCAATTTCATAAATGATTTACTTGGCGCAAGAAAGTGCCATCCTTTTTAGAGCAACTCTCTCTCTATCTTTTATTGTAATGCTGATTGCCGGAAAATAGCATTGCTTTTGAATATCACCTAGTTTAGCTGTAGCAATGACAACTGATAATTGTTGCATTTTTGTATTTTCCAGTAAGTAAAGCTGTGCAGGAGTTTGTCCTAACATCATACCATTTCAGGAGCCTGGCAAAACATTTTATTTGCTTCCTTCTCTGAAAGCACACATGAGGGCTGACATATACACTACAACACTGTTCTGTGCTTTCACTCCTTATGGCTGCAATCTCATTAACATTGCTCCGTGTAAAAGATTCCTAAGACTCATTTTGTAAACTGAAAAATTTTTAATCTGATATTTTCATGAGTATCAGCAAAACATTTTGATACAAACTCGTGGAAGAATAGTGAAAATTGTTATAATTTGTATTACGTATATATTTTTTAAAAATGTGTAATGCTTTAAAATTCTTACGGTCCCATGGGATTCCATCACCACACACTACTCTAGAAAAAAAATGCTTGTGTCAAACTAACACAGCCATGTCCCTCAAAATGGACCATTTTGTTTAAGAAATTAAAATTGTAAAAGTAGATGATGTTTCCTTGCTGCTTTTTCATTTGACCCTGGTCAGCAGGAAGATGTGAAATACCATGCCTTGGTAAGGACTTTGGCTGACTTTGGTTCCAAACGCAGAGAGTGAACCTCAGAAGTGCTGAGGCAGATACAACCTTGACCATCAAGAAGGTGCTGGGAGGAATGGTGCACATCTGGCAGGGGAAATACCTGACTGCAGTGGAGACATGACCAAGAGCAGTGGAGATGTGCCTTAGAGAAGGGGTTTGGTGGGGGAACTGGCGAGTGCAGACATCCTCAGAACTGGGAAACCCCTAAGAGAGGAACTGGAGAGAAGCCCAGAGTTGGAAAAGTGGGACACCTATTGTCATCGTGTTTAGGGAGATGGCAGAGAAATCAGAAATTAAGCAAAAGGAAAATACTGAGAGAAGAACATTCAGAGCTGTCCCAGGGCGGGGGGCAACCCATGGGTTACCATCAATGCAGGTTGTACAGCTGCTCAGCACAGTCCAATCCCAAACCCTAAGTTCCATGAGCTACCAAAATGAAATAAGAAAGTCAGTACCCAACAGGAAGGTTTCACTGCCTCTGTTACCTGCTGGGCCAAGGAGAAGGGGTATGGCCACAATGATCCCTCTTTGGTTCCTGCACTGGAGTTCTTCCCATTTCAACAGGCAATACTGGGTTGTGTATAAACTTTAAACTACAGCCATCCTTGCACATGAATGTACAGGTGCCTGGCTGGTGGTTTCTGTCTGGTGGGCAAACAAGCCCGAGAGAAAGCTGCCCTGAGTGCCACACTCAGCCTGATGTGCTAAGTCCAAGAAAAAGAGCATGCCTTGCTGCCAAGAAAGAGACAGCTAAATTTGTTTTCAAACTACAAAGATTTGAAGCAGGATCCCTGCAAGGGGAAGCTGGTTCGTCATGGTTCAGATGATTATTCAAAATGCATGAAATTTGCGTGGAATCTCCTTAATCTGCTTTTATAGGAAAATTCCTTTCCCATTTCCTGAGGGCAGGCCCATATTGTTTAAGGCAGCATTCTTTAACAGGGGGATATCATTTATTATAAAGGATCATGGGTCAAAGTATCTTAACCCAGATCAAGGGCAAGGACTATGGGGACTGCCTGGAGCCTTTCACAGTAACTCACAATAAAGAGCCAATTATAGAGCACGCGGTTGACACCAAACCCACACTGTGGCTGCAGACAGCAAGTGCACCTACTTGGGTTGTGCATCTTGTGAAGGAAGGAATTACTGTAAATTCAAATTCTTGAGCTGGGTGACCGTGGCTAGCAGACTAATTACACGTTTCCAGAAAGACATCCATGTTGCTTAACACTCTCTGTATTTTTCTCAGTAGTTTAACCTTGATATCTTTCCTGGGATTAGAGAGTGATGAAAGGTTGAATTATTTGTCTCTGAACTCCCACCGTGAGCAATCTGACTGCATCTGTTCATGTTCCTGGTTTCTCAATATTGGTGTGGCATGTGATGCTCTGAGGGTGTTAGACACTAGATTGTATCACTCTAAACTGCTTCTGTTCACTTGGGATACAGGTTACTGGTTTGAAAGAGTCAGCAGTTCCAGGAAAAAAAGAACAGACAGGTAGGGAGTCCCATATAATTAAAAATTAAGGGCTTTACATACATATGCATGTTTTCTGTCCGATCTTTTTTGAAGCCATTTGCAAGCAGTGGTATAGTTAAAAGATTTTTGTAAAACTGAGACAGCCCTTTTTTTCCATTCTGCTGCTGCTGAAACTGAGACACAGCTTGGAAGGAAAAACTCTCAAAGTTATTAAATATCAAGACACATCTCTGGCTCAGGACTCAAAGTAGAAAAATTTCTAGGGGGAGTACTCTGGATTAAACATCTTCTGGCTTTAGGGTCTTCTCTGGGAGAGGGACAGTGCTGGAGAGGGGACACCATGAGCCTTGTCTGACCTGGTGGGGTTGCTTGAAGGTCCTTGGGTAGTGCTGGGCATTGCAGCTTCTGGTCAGCAGGTTGGGAGGAGGAGGAGAATGAATGTATCATCCACTTCTAAGTAATAAAATCTGCTTATTATGCTGTTTTGAAATGCTGAACAAAAATCGTAGGCCTATGTTGATTCCTGTTTTATGTGTACACTTTCAACATGTCCAGCTGACTGGCTAAGCCAGATGTTTGTGGCTGCAGCCCTGGTGTACAGATAGCCCTGCAGGGGAGTGAAGGCTGCAAGAGTTAGCAATGCGTGGGATGTCCAAGGCTGCTCTAAGTGCCAGGCTGTGCTAGGAGGTACTGTAACCTCTCCCCATGTCATTAGGGCTTATCTTTGCCACAGACAGTGATTGGAAAAGGCTTTTTGCAAGGCTGAACTGTAAGCAATAAAACTTGCATTCTGATAGAGGCATAGTGCACTTAGCTAATAAAAATAGCCTTGGTGTCAAAAGGTTTCAGTAAATGTGGCTAAAGATATTAGCAGTCACTGTGTTCACCTTTCATTTCTCTATAGACCCGGGATGAGGTGAGGTGATAAAAATGGGCATTTTGTTTCCACTGGGAGCCCGAGTCACAGAACTTTAATTAGGATGCCGAGGGAGCAGTGCTGATGTTTTTCAATGCAGACCATCTCTCTGCTCTTTTCCCTGCTTGGTAACCGAAAGATGCTCCCAGCTATATGATAGTTTGGTCTCAAGTGTCCTGGTTTGAACATCAGAGTTGCCTTTTTCTCCTGACCCGGGGTGAAGGGCTGGAACACGGGGGATGTGCCTGCCATGGGTTGATGGAGACCTGGCCCTGCCTTTCTCACCACCACTGCATGACTAGGCTGTGTCGCTTGTGTTGTGTTGCTTGAAAGTTCAGGATATGAAAAGAGATATAACTGCACTGTGATGGAGATAAGGATATACACCATCGCTTTCCTGAAATGAGTGCTGTTTTCCAAAGTCCAAATCTTCCATCCAGCCCCAGATGGAGCTCATTAAAGTCAGTGGAACTGTTTACACACTGTGGCATTACTGGACATAAATAAGTGTAGCAAAACGTGACTTAAAACTAATGAATTAAGAAACATCATGTAGTTGAAGGTGAACAATTCATGTTCCTTCTTTGCCCAACTACTAACAGATTTCTTTCATCTGAGTCAGAGGAAAATGTATTAACCAGTCTGCCTGCATTTCCCAGTTGTCTGTCTCATAGTGTTTGGCAGGAGAGGTGATAGAGGTACCTGTGATTTGGATTATACTCTGGAAGTCCCTTCTTGGCTGAGAGCTGTGGTTACAACAGTTTAGTAATAATAATAATTAGCACTTGTGTGTACTGTCACAACTGTGTTTGGCAATTCTTTTGGGCTGTGGATGTAGCTTGCATTGGTACTAGATGAGACAGACAAAGTCAAGAGAAGATAAAAGAAGAATGTATAATGAGGAATTGAAACAAAGCAATAATCTGAAAAATTTCTGTGCCCAAAACCTCATTTGCTGGCCAACCGAATAACTGAAAATCTCAGAGGGATAACTGTGAATAATTGTACATATCCATAGACATTTGTGGCCATTGCTGTTCAATTAGTAGTTCAAAAGGCTGCAGTAGTCGTCCCCTTCCTTCACATTGTAGCTTCCTCTGCTCTGTTTCTTCTTCTTCCTCTTTTCTTTACTAAGTGAACATGTCAGGATCGGGACCAGCTGATTCCTGGAGGCATGGAGTAAGGCCCTGTGAACCCACCAGCGTGCTTAGGTGTGCCATCACCTCCACCAGCTGTGGCTTTGACAATCCAAAGGGTGCCAATACAGATTTATCTGGGTGCTTTATTTCCTTCCTCTTCCTCAGCAGCCTCAGTGATGTTTCAAGGTGCTGATGCCTACCTGGCATTGTTGTTCCCTGAGGAACAAAGTAACTCTTTTTGCAGTATGTTTTTTTGTCCCTAGTTCCTGACCTAGATCCCTTCTCCTTTTGAGCACACACAGGCTGTTACTTACGAGTTGTGAAATCGGGGTTGGTGGTGGGAAAATGCCATTTAAGTATTCAAAGGCATCTGCTGCTGGAGCTTTGCTGCTCAAGAGATCATGCTGCTGATGCTCCCTGGCAGCACATACTCCGTTTGAGGGACATGTCCAGTTCTTGTGGGGGCTGGGTGAAGGAAATCATCCTCAGACTGGGAGCCAGGAAACTGAGTCTTCAGAAGAGCACTGACCACTGCCAGTGAGGTGGCAGAGGTGACATGACATGTGATGACATGAGTACAGAGATTAAGGCACTGCAACTTCCTCAGCTGTTGATGCGGCCTCATTCACATTCATTAGAAATTCACTTGTAATTTTTAGGAGGCTCAGTGGAAAGTTCCTCTAAAATGACTCTCGACAAGAATGTCGCCAGCTCAGAGGAGCACTAATGTAGGCCGTACTTGAGTTATCAAACCCAACAGCTAGAGGCAAATGTCAGCTTATCATACCTGCTCTGTAAACAGAAATCATATCATAACCTTTTGTCTCAGCCATCACATTCAGGGGACAGCCCAGAAGCCTATTAGAAAATGCTAACATGACTACCACACCACGGTGAGTTACATGCCTGGGTAAAACACCACGAGGGGAGTATGGAGCGTCAGCAGGGGAACAGCAATGACTCACCGAAGTCAGAGAAGTGCTAAGTGATTTTCTCATGGGAAAAACTGAGATCCAACATCAATGGAATTGAAAACCTCTTTCTTTTTTTTTTTTTTTTACCCCTTTAAGGTTTCTTTTTGAAAATATCATGCATGATAAAGGAGGGGCACGGAAAGAGGGTGCACATACCCATACCACTCTGAATGGTTGTATTACAGTCTGAATTTTGCAGTGGGAAGATAAATTATAGAAGTAACCTGAGCCAAATGAATTCCAGAGCTGGGAGTAAAATAGCAAGAATTACAGTACATACTTCAAAGTAAAGTGCTTGTACTAATAGCCTGATAGCAGTACTTGTTTCAAAGTTAGAAGTGTGTTGTCAGTAAAACACAGTGTTCACAGATGTTTTGATCTACCAGTGCTGCATTTTTTAAGAACTTATAATATGCCTATTTCTGATGCTGCCGCCCTAGTTTGGGGGCCCAGTACACGAGTGGTTGTGTAGATCCCATCCTGAAATGGCATATGAAACTCCAAGCAGTGGGTCAGAGCAAATCCAAGGGTCTTCCAGGATGTCTGGATGCTTTTCCTGGAAGCACTGAAAATGATAGAAAAGTTCAATACAGTGCTATATCCATTGTGCAGAGGCTTTTCAGCTCAAAGCCAGTGCTAATGTTGCTTTCAGGAGATGATGAATGAATAAATTAAACCCTGAATGATATCTGAAGCTATTTGCCATAGGAAGTTTCCCATCTTGCAGATATCCCAAGGTACCTTGAAGTTATCAGCACACATCAGTCTGGCTCAGAATTGAGAGTGGGGAAACAGCTCCATTTTCTGCTCACTGAGGACAGGTGCTGATAGAGGGACATGATGCAGAATCACCCAACTTGGAGGTGTAATGAGGTCTTTTACACATAGGGAATTTGCTATCAGTGCTAAATAGAGTTAAAAAAAAGGCAGTGCATTAACTGCAAATTAATAAGACTATCAAATTTGTGCAAAACATGAGGTTCCAGAGTCTTGTGTCGTTTCGAAGTCCTTTATTTTGTGCATCCTTTAAGATTAGGTATTTTTTAATTAGAGAGGCTCTCCAAAATTGACTGGGGAGGTAAGAGGGGTTTGTCGTGATCATTACATTGTTCAGTACAGATTTAATTTGGTTAATTGAGGCTTAGCTTAAGCCTGTGCTTAACTTTAGTCTCCCACATTGTCACTTCTAACCCAAAGGAAAGGGTTTGCACAGACTGTCTTAAATTATAAACTGAACATAAATGAAGCAACACAGTTTTTGTGGTTTGATCCGGCCAAAGTAATCTGCTTCACTTCCCAAAGTTGTGGGATAGATTGACTGGCTGAATTAATATGAGGAGTGATACAGGATATTTGAACTCTTGTCAGTTATTTCATTCTGGTTTTTCCCAGCAGTAAAATGGATTTGTTCTGAAACCTGGAAAAGAAAGAAATAAACTTGGCAGATGTAGCTAGTGTATGATTTATTCTGAGTTTGTAGTCTGATCCAAAAGCCACTGAAGTCTACAGAAATCTTTTGGGGGATTTCAAAAGGAATCTCATCAGACCCTTGATTAATATGCTGGGGAGTTGGGGGGCACATGTTTGGGGCCAAGGGAGTCTTGCAGATCTAATCCCCTTTTTTCCAGGGTTTGCATTCTCTTGGTGTACATCCTTTCATTCAAGTCTCTCAGTGTTCCCTGAACCATATGTATTTGGATTAAAAGGTAATATGAGAAGTGCTAGGAAAAGCTGGAGCCAATTCCCATTTTATTGCAGGAAGGCCTCGAAGTGATGTGAGGAGGGACAGTGTGTCTGACATCTGGGACTGTGGGAACGTTACTTAGCAGTTAAAATAGAGATGGGGGTTTCTTGTCAGTCCTGTTTCCCTCGTGTCCAACCTCTCGTGCTCATGTGCCAACTGTGAGCAAATTCGGGGGTGGAAAGGAAGTGAGGGACAAGGAAGGAGAGGTTTGGATCGTGTGATCCTCTAGCACGAGTCCCTCTGCGAGGGATGCTCAGCAGGCAGGCAGCTCATCTCAGGGTGGGGGTGGAACAAGGCAAGAAGCTGCAAAGCCTTGCGTTCTGGTACACTTTGCATCTTGGTTTCATGAGGCAGTGTAAGTGTGTGTGACCTTAATCAAGCCGATTACCCTTGCTGAAGCATCTGGAAATGAAGATGAGAAATAATTGTAGCAGAATTTAGCATGCAAAATCTTTCAACTTTACAGTTATCTGCAGTCTTTTCTAGATTGGAAAACTTCCAGGGTTTTTTTAGGATGGGAAAGGCCAGTATGTGATGTATGGAAACTAAACAGGCTTTGCATCTTGATTTATTCCCAATCTTATTATTGTGTGACAGGATCAGTTATCTCTCAAGAGGTGGCATTAATTAATGTTTACAAAACATTTGCAGTTCTTGGGGAAAAATGCATCACAGAACTGTGTTATTACTTGAGCTATTTATTAGATGGCACCCTAGGTATGAAAACCCCTCCTTGCAATTGCGACCATGTTTCAGTGTACATTGTGAGCTTCCAAAATCGTTTTGGAAGAGCTTGTCTTTTAAAACCTTATTATTTATTCTTTTTTTTTTCCTCCTCTTAAAGTGGGAGGGAATCACAGATGATCTTTCACATGATTCTTCCAACACCCAGTCATTCATCAGCAGAGACTTAAAGATAATAAACTTTTTGTTTCAGGCAATTACTTAATCTCGACAAACTCCTGTGTTAAGCAGGGCTATTAACTGAGCAGGCCATAAATCAGCGTGTTGCCAGGTGGGTGAGTCTCCTGAACTGCAATCACTCTTCAGGACCTTCTAGAGACCCCTTACAGTCTTAAGCACCCTCATTACACAAGCAGCATGCTAACAACCAGCTCTTTGCATGAGCTGCCCAGAGAATCTGCTGCAAACTGCACTGGGACCATTTTTAATACCAGTCGGAAAATTTTCATACCAAGGCAGGATGATACATGGGAGTTATTAGCCTGCACCAAAACCACAGCTGGGTAAAACAGATAACTTCCTCACCCTTCTCATCAGACCTTCTGCTTAGTTAAGAGCATCAGGCTGCCTTATGCCTGGTTAAAAGAAGCTCGAGCAGTATTCTCTGTCTTTATCGACTAGGAGTGCTTTGGGGATTGGTGTCCTGAAGCAGGAAAGCTCCCAAAACTCTTCATTGAAAGCTATCAAGACGCTTATCACTTGTAAATGCAAGAAAAAAACCCTACCCAGCACTGCAGTTTTATCACAACTAGTAGGGAACAGACACTTTTTCTTCCATTTCTGGAAAGAAGTTTGGTCAAAGTGCACAGCAGACTCTGCATGGGTTTTTTCCAGACTCAATTTGTTCAATTTTACAAATAATATAAACAGACCTTTCATACGAAGGGGAAATTTTTCAAGCCATTGCCTATATAGGAATAGTTGAATTTCAGTTTGTTTTAGTGCCTGGAGGAGCATATGCATAAAGAAAGCAAACTCACTCCTGTGGTTTGGATTGGAGAAGCTGGAAATGCCAGTGCTGAATTTGAAGCGCAGCCTTGTCCTGAAAGATTGAGCAAGTCTTTTTATCACGAGGCAGAACAGGTGTCCCCGTGATGGCAGCAGGCAGCCCTGCAATGGGAGAGACCGTTCAGGTAGGTCTGTGATCAGGGCGGGCTGGCATGCCCTTTCTTGTTGGCATTGGCACTTGAGCTTTCACAGGATTTAGGCATCTCCTTGGGAGTTTTTCTTCTCCAAGGCAGCTTTCCAACTCCTGCAAGTTGTGCTGGCTGGTTAAGCACACATCTCATGGTGTGCTACCTGATGGATTTGGGGAAATGTGTTTAGTTAGCAATGGCTAGTCAGCCCAGCTACACCATACATGTAGAAGCAACCATGCCTTACAGGACCAGTACCTGGGAAGTTGAGCTGTGAGCATCAGCTCTTGGGAAGGGGTAACCTATCTTTCAGTGAGGTGCACTTCTCAGTCCAGTCAGCCCTGCAGTCACACAAAAATATCGGGGACAAGTGGCCAGGGGAGGTCAGGACTAATGGTTTCAGTGGCAGCCTGGTCTGGAAGTGGTTGCTGAACAGCAGCCTAAGAGCTTTTGCATTTTCTTCAGCAGCGATCTCATGGTGAACTGGTTCAGGGAGTTGATCCAGCCTAAACCCTGCGCAATAAAATTTTCAGTGATTAGTTTTCAACTGGATGAACTCCCTGAGCTGGCTCAGTGTGTTATTTGTGAGTGCCAGTGCCACCTCCAGGGGAGGGAGGGGTGTGAATGCATGACTGGGGGCGTGAATGCTAAAAGACTTCTCCATCTGTAGACCTGCTCCTTGGGATGCAGCTTGGGATGACGCTCCTCATTCAATAAGGGGTTTTTTGCATGAATGGAAGGTGCATGGTCAGGGCTCTGCTAGATTTGCTGTCAGATGAGAAGTGTTTTCCAGAGACCACTGTTTTAGCTGATGTGCTCTTCCTTCTTCTTGACTCACTCTTTTGGCATTTGGTACTCCAACAGTCTTGTCATTTCCAATCCTAGGCTGCTGCACTGTCACTCCACATCTCGCCAACAGAGATGCTGGGCTTGGTCAGGTCAGATGCAACCAAAGGCAGCAGTGTCATCTGGTGCTCCTGCTGCCTCCTGGTCATAAATGCTAGTTAGTACTTTTTCCCATAAAGCCTCAATCTAATGGCACATTTTATAAATTAGCCTTGTATTATAGGTGATCTGAAGCAGTAGCACTTTTGAAAGCCAAGGGAGTTTGGAACGCAAACTGCTCAGATATAAAATCAAGCTGCAGGAGCACCTGAGCCATATCAAGCAACATGTTGACCTGCCTATGGATTCATGCTCTGGTTCTCTACTTCTGACAATCTCTACCGCAGGAGGTGAGACTGCTGTCAGGACCACGTCTGCATGTGCATCAAATGCATTTCTTTTTTCTTTGGGTACCCAGAAAAAGAAGCAAATTGAAGAGTTGAGGCATCTCAGGTGTTGGGGACTGAGGGACAAAGGCAGGAAATATTAGGGAATACTCTGGGCACTCAGCAATCAAATGAGGTTCATACAATCTTGTTTCACCAGCTGTTTTAAAGTCGTGTGGCTTCCACTGTGAAAGGAGCTTTACTGTGAAATAGGCAGGGTTTGCCATTCATTGGCCTGCTCCCAGAGCAGTCAGGAGCAAATCCTCTTGGCCCTTTTTTTTTTTTTGGAAATTGCTGGATCAGCTGGAGTTACAAGCAATTGCTGAATCCAGTATGCTACTGGCTTCTCAGGAAGGAGGATGATAATGCCTTGTAGAAAACTTCTGTCCTTAAACTTCTCTCCTTTCTTTTTCTGTGAACGTGTCTTTCTTGAGAGATCTGTAAGTTTTCGTAGAAGTTTTTGACAAACTAATTTTTCTCCTACTGCCTGTCCAGGCAGGCACAAGCTGAACCACCATCTGGTCTGCCCTACCTCTCTGCCTGCCCTTCATGTGCCGAGATTTCTTTCTCGATGGTTGGGATTTTTTTTTTTATTTTTCTTTCCATTTTCTGTCAGCAGCTGTTGGGAGAACAAGCCCCAAGATCCATCTGGTACTCTGAGCTTATTGGGCTGTATCTTTTCTCAACAAAGGGCAGTGGCTGCGCCTTCATACAGGAGTTACATCATATAGCAGCAACTTGCTTGAAAAGCAAGCCGCCTTTTATTTGCTTGTGCTGCCTTTCTCCCTTTAGAATTGCAGCCACAACCAAACCACAATGTAACCTCAGATCTGAGTCAGTCTAGAGGGCTGCTTTTCTCTTTTTCTTTTATTTTCCTTCATTTTTTCCCCTCCTTTTTTTTTCTTTCTCTTATTGAGTTTCTGGAGGAGTTGGCACAATCCCATGTTATTAGGACATAAGCTAGTTTGTTCTAGTGGAATTTCCTGTCTGATTTTAATTTCCCCCTCATTTTTTTTCCTCCCCTCAAAGTGAGACAGAAAAGCTTTTTAATTGCACTGCCGTAGGTTGGCCTTTTGGGATATTATTATTCTTATTAAGTACTTCCTGTTGGGAGGTGGCACATGAGTAGAAATAACAAGGATTTCTGTGCAGTCAGGGCTTGTGGCCTCTTTGTTTGTTAATAACTGTCAGATTGGCAGCATCCTCAAAACACATCTTGGCCTGACAGCCTGGCAATTAAGTGATTTTCAAGACTCTCAATATTTATAGCTCACCTGCAGAAAAAATAAGCTGCATTAGGCCTTTTGGGTTTCTCTTCTGCCATTTGCTGGTCATATCTCTTCATCCAACTAATAAAAAGCTAGCACTGGTGGGAAAGCCTGGGTCTGAAAATGCTCAGCATGGAGATGGAAACTCCTGATCAGGTATGGTGGGGTAGACTGGTATGCCCCAGGTGGGATTGGCATCCTGCAACTTCTCCAGCAGCAACATGTGAGTGGAGCAGGTTTCCATGTGCCATTGCACTGCTGATGTTTCAGATTTCATTATGGCCCAAAGAAGAATTCAACATTTATTTAGCAGGAAATGGCAATTTTATTTTGTTTCTAATTTCCCAGGAAGCAAAACCTCTCAGCAATCTCTTTCAGAAACTTCCCATGTTGGCAGATATTGTTGCAATTAAATCAAGGCATTTCAAGTTCATCACTTCTATGTTCTTCTTCTAGTCCGCAGTAGAACTTAAACCATCTTAATCTCTTCTGTGCTGCTTCTGACAGCACTGCTGGTACCTGGAAAATGTTTGCTGAAGGAAGATTGTTCTGCTTTAAACCTTCCCCCAACTATTTGGGATCGAAGAAGATGGCTGGTGGCAGCAAGGCTGATCAAGAGACTTTTCTAATTACTGCTCTTCGAAAAGCCATCAGAGCTTCGCTGTTTGGGCACCCCACTGTGAGATTTCCTCATGCTTGTGTGGTTCCCCCGGCTGCAGGAGAGCTCTGCTTTCATGTTATTTACCCTTCCCAGAGGTACAAAGAAATAATGGTTTGTCCCCTAAGGCTGCTGCATATCAGTAACCCTAGGAATTCTTGTACAGCAATAGAGAATGTATTCATTCACAGATGCCCATCTACATGTTTGAAAATACTTCTATAGACCTGAATACATTCATGGCACACACACAATTTTAAAGTTTTTCAAAGTTTTTGGTACAACTTGTTTTACAAGAGCAAAGCCAGAACTTTCCATGTGAGTTGTCAGCAGGCTTCAGAAAATTTCAGTGTTCTCACCAAGAAGTGAAGTGCCCTATTTTCTGTCACACGTGAAGGGTGCTGTAAAGCCAGCTGCTGCATGGGAGCACATTGAAGGGTTCCTGGTGTCCTTGTGTCTGCCAGCAGCAGCTGTCCCTGCCCCTTCAGTGGATGAGGCACAAAACCCCTCATCCTGCATTTCAGAGATGGTAGATAGCAACTGAGGAATTTCAGGATTTGATTTCCTAACAAAAATTCTATGTTCTTATAGACAATGTCAATGAACTCTTGAATTTTTAATCTAAATTTTCCATGTATAGGGAAAGGCCATTTTTAGCCTCACTGTAATTGTTCCATCTCTTTTGCCCGGGAAAAGACTGACAGGTTTAATGCCCTTACTGAAGGTTAGGCATTGCACGTAAGAGAGCTGAGCAGAGCTGCCAGGAGCTTCGGGATGGGTTAGACATTGAGACGAACAAGAATATCCTACTTCCATTAGGGCCTGAGTTCATTTAAGTGCGCTGCCTCACTCTAGGGCTGGAGAGGAAATTTACGGGCAAATTCCTTCAGTGTTGCCTCGAGTTGGCCACGGGGCTGTGAGGGGTGCTCACTGATGTAATCTCGCCCTATCCCAGCTGCAAGATTCAGCTCGCTTCGCAGGTGCCTGCCTGCCTGCCTGCCCTGCTTTTGAACACAGCCTGCGGCTCAGCAGTGCTGCCCAAATGCAAAAGCAGTGGCCAGGCTGGAATGTGTTCCGTGGCTGCACGGCCCCCAGGACCACGTTTCTGCCCACAGCATGCCAGCAGTGCCTGTGTCCTAGGCAGGGGCTGTGTAAGGGCAGCCCTCAGCATCTTCAGAAGACTTGGTTTTGTTCTTCCACCTGAGAGGAAGCAGTAGAATAAACTTTGTAAGAGGATAAACAACTCTGGGCCATCCTCAAGTGCATGTATGGTGGTTGTGATCTCATCCAAAGTTGCTGCCTCTGGCAGACTTCTATTTGCAGTGTCTGATCAAGATGTTTCCTGTGTCACGTGGATTTTAAAATGGCGTTTCTTTATACAGGTAACCCCAGGAATGGGCATTTTTCTGTGTAAAATAACTACTGCATCCACACGGCCATCCAAAGTCTCTATTCCCTCAGGGACTTGAACAGGGAAACCAGCTGCTCCTGGGTCATTGTGTGGCAGCGAGATGCATGAGGGAGACTCCAGCAGTACTGGAGTGGAGAGGGAAGGCTTCTTAGTGTTGTCCTTTGCTCCACACCACACCTAAATTTCTCTGAGTGTGAAGTCACACTGGCTTTGACCTGCAGGTGTTCTGAGATGTCAGTACAATAATGCCTTTTCAAGGCTTCTATTTTTTGGTGATTTTACAGCTGAAGGGCAATGTATTTTATTGTTTCTTGTTTACTTTTCACATATCTGCATTCCAGCAAGGCTTCTTCCAACTCTCCTACAAGGTATTCATCATTACTTGAGCTGTTTGCCCAACAGAAGTTACTTGTGTGATCTTTATTTCTTATCCTGGATGGCAAACTTGGTTTTGCTGTACCCAACCCACAGTTAAACTAAGCATGTTACATTCTCCATCCTGATACACATTGTCTGGAAAAAATAGTTTTGTAATCAGGATCAGCATCTTTTTGCATTAGTTTTGTTACAACAGAAATCTGGTTCTGCATCCCTCTGGATGGAAACAGCTTATTTCAGAATGATCTGTAGTGCCTGAGGCAGGAGAGAGGTATCCCACAGGTGAGCTGGTGAGAGCCTGCCTCCTTTTTAGCTTGTCATAATGTTCACAGTGGGCCAACATTATTATTTCCTATTATCCTACCTGTGTAGTTCCTCTTTTGTTTTTGTCAAAGCCACTGAGCAGGTAATAAAACAACAGGACAATTAACCAATAATTATTCAAGTATGCTGTATCAAAACAAAAGCAAATGCTAACAAGCCAAACAAAAGGAAAGCAGGCATGGTGCAGCCCTGTTTATAGTACTGTCTGCTGGAATCATTATACACGTTGATATAATAATACTGAGTACTTAATTACCACATCATTTTTAAAGTGCTGTATAAACATGAACCAAACCTCTGAGGTAGGGAGGTATTATTATCTCCATTTTAAAGAAGGGGAAATTCTGACAAAGTGAGATTAGTTGGTATTTTAGTGTCGTGAAGACAGGCAGCTGACAGGGCAGGAGAAGAGTTTGCAGCTCCTTGGCCGGTCTGCTGCAATTTTGTAGAGAGAAAAGCAGAGCTGCTGAAGCACCTCAGTTGGCTTTTGTGAAAGGCACGGTGCTGCCATTCAGGGAATGGCAGATACTCCCCAGGCATGTCTCTCTGCTTAGAAAATTCTCAGATTGGTGTAATTGGCAACCACATAAGTACTCCTTTTTGAGGGAGGCGGGGAATTGGTGTATATTGCAAAGTACCTAAACAACATTAAAATGACTGTCTTAAAGGGGAACTCGTGGGGGACTAAGAAGTAGCCTCTGTAGCCTTCTGTGTCTGCTGCTCCCCCTCCTCCCCATATCGATCCGAGTGGTGGTTCTGGGAATGGCTGTCCTTGCAAAGCCCTTAATATTCTGTGTAGTGGTATATGACTTCATTCAAGGAGAATCCCACAGACGCATCAGTGTGATCTGCTCTGTCATGTTTCTGTGACCCAATTTTCCCTGTTCTTTGTCTCAGACCTTCCCTGACCCCAGGCCTATTATCCTTTCCAGTAATTCACCCAGACCATTATTAATGGTGCATTAACTTTGGCTGTGCTTTCAGTGAAGATGTTTTTCTTGTGCTCATTCATTCGCTCAGCTCACTTAAACAGCTAGATCATTATTCTGGGGACATCACACAAACACAAAAACATCTCCCTTGCAGACACCTACAGTCCTGCAGCACTTTGCCAGAGGGGCCACCATCCAAATTCAACACTGAAACACCCAGGATGGGCTATCAAAGGGAGTCAAGTAGCCACACACACACTCAGTCACTCGAGGCTGGGTTTGGCCCCGCTGCTTGCATGCTGAGGCTGTCCAAGGATGCTCAGAACTCAACAATCCCAGGATAGCTCTGATGTGAGGAGAATTACCACAGGAAGGCTGGGGAGCAAAGCATGGGCCTGCCTTCGCTGTTTCACAGCCACTACACTAGTTGGATGCCAAAACACATCCCTTTGAATGAATGTGGATGAGTAAAATTGAGACATTTAAAAGTGTAGTAAGAAAAACAAATGCTACTTAAAATTTTGTTCTCACCTGATGCTTTGGGGTTCTCTGGGGGATGACTGAGTGAAGAACACTTCACATTTGTTGTACCTTAACCTTTTGTTTGAGAAGAGAGTGAGATTTGGACATTGAGGAGATGGGGAAAACTAGGAAAAGTCTCCTCGTGTTAGAGGTTTCCCTGTAGTGTCTAGTGTAGACAGCAATTATTCTCCTATTATCCTTTTCAAAGAAGGTGGACCCAGAAGGGGGAAAAAAAGAAGCAAAAGTTATTGTAAGCTGCTGTGTCTCACCAAGCAGCATCCCACCTTCTCCAGTAAAAGCTGCTGCTGTGGAACTGCTGGTGGACTCTCACCAGCATCTTTTGGGACATCCCTTTCCTATTTTTTTTTCTGTGTCAGCTGCTTCTGCACAGTTGCTAATGACAACCCAGTGACAGGAGTGTGTGGACTGTTGTGTGGAAAAGTTTTTCTCCCACTAACACAAATCAAGCCAGTACCCTGGGGCTCTGAAGCGTTTTAGAGATAAAGTTGCTGTTTCTGCCTGCTGTGATTGAGGTTCACTGGGTAACCTGCTCTTGTTTGACTGTGTGGACTTGCTCAAGTTACTCTACGTTACCCTGTTTCAGCCCCTCTCAAGTTAAAAAACACGGCTGTGTTTCAAATGTGTTTGTCTCCCTTCCTAAGGAGAAGTGAACCTCTGCTAGTCTTTGCAAGGTAGCCTGTGATCCCTTTAAGAAAGGTGTGTCACATGCATCACTAATCCCTTAGAAAATGAAGCCAAAAGGCATCTCAAGAAGTCAGTATTCATGTTTCCTCTTTTATAAGATGTTAGTTTTTTAGAGGTGTTTTTGCAAATTTGTTGATAAAAACACTAAAGGTACTGAATTATCCGGACTGGGATCTTTTGGGTTTTTTCCTCATCAAATGAATTTTCTTGTTGATTGGTTTCTGATGGCCAGAAACCCACTTACAGGCTGGACTGCTTGTTGCCACAGAAAACTGCTGGACATTGATAAGGAAAACCATATTTTATTTAGCCCACGTGGTGGTCTGTGCAACTTGCATGTGCATCAGATAAAGCAGGGGAAGCCTAGTACATATTTAGTGGTAGCAAGGGTCTCTTCCCAGCCTCCCTGCAGCACCCCCAATTGCAAGTGGGAAGAGAGGATGTTCTGTAATTCCTTTCTCAAGGGCTTTTTGAATCATTTTTGTTAAAGCGAACTGCAAATGAAACCCAGTTTAGCACTGTGGGGTCTGATTTCTTCTTCTGTCATTTTATGGGATTTTTAGCAATTGTGTGAAAGCTGAAGTATTTGGAATAGGAAAAGCTTACTTGACCCTTCCTAATTCTCTTTTAGGGGCTCAAAAAGAGGTGCTGCTGTGAGTGATGTCTAAACAGCTCCTTTGCCTGACGTACAAACCCATATGTGCAGTCTGTGTTTCTCTTGAGGTACAGGTTTATCTGTGGAGATAATCAAAAGCCTGCATCATCCTCAAAAAAATGCCTGTTTCTGATGCCTCCCACCCTGATTCCTGGCATTTTCGGTAAAGGGACATCCCCTTTAAACCTGTGCTTCTGCCTCATATCTTTTCTCTTTGAAGCCAGAGGGTTGGCTGGCCTTTGAATAGACAAGGATGAGAATACAGCAGTGGGAGGTCTGTGTCTTGCTCATAAACCTTGGCCAGAAAATCAGATCCGACAAGTGGGGACAGGTAGCAGCGTCTTTCCGCTTATCAAATGGCACAGTGGAGCAGACACATTCCTGGAGGAGCTGCGGCGGAGTGGAAGGTGGGGCCTCCTGACTGCGCCTTGCTGCTCTGCCACCATGGTTCACCTGGGAGCTGCGTGCCTATCACTCGACATAGAACTGTATTACTTCTATACAAAACACCCTGTTCTTTCATTGTCCCTGCCCCTTGGGTGTTGGTTTTGATGTGTTCTTCAGTTTCTCTTCCTTCAACAGGAAGCAGAAAAAATGTTTATCTGTGGTTCCAGTGTTTGGGGGACTTTTGAGGGTGCCATGGTGTGCCTTTGCACCCCAGTGTATTGTACTGCATGATTTAGTGTGGCCCGACTTTTTCCTGGGAAAAAGCTTTCCCCAGGCCTCCTAAAACCTTCCTCCCTCTTATGTAAAACAATCATCATTAGTGCTAATTGGGCAGCTTTGGGGTTAAATCTGCAAAGATTGCTTGGGTTTGGTAAATCCTCTGCCACTGCAAAGCAGATAATGCTAAACAAAAGATTGTGTTGATTAGATTAAAGTTGGCAAATTCATTGCCCTAATCATCATATTGCCCTTCCCGTGGCTATTCAGGAATACATCACCATAACTTATTTGACGTAATTGAATTTAATTGTCTTTTTAACTCATATGTGTAAAACATCCATCTTTGTTAATGGACAGTGTTGCTGTCCTGCTGCCAGCTTACAGTACTCTTCTGGAGGGGTGGGAACAAGAGGCAGAGTCAGGCTGATGTTTATGAATTGGTAGTTGATTGCCTATAAAACCATTCATTATTTCTGACCAAGCACCTGGAAGAGAATAAAAAAGAACAGCACCAGCCACTGGATCCTGTAGCCTTGGCTGGTGCTCCCAGTCAGGGAAGCAGAAGGGAAGTCATGAACAGGAACATTGCAAAGGGATGTCACAAAAAACAACCCTTCCCCTCACCATTAGTGGCAGCCAAGCACAGAACACACGATGGGGTTGGAAATGGGAGTGTGAAACAGATGCCCAAGGCAGAGGCATTACTGACCCTCCCATGGACCAAATAAGTTGAAATGCTACAAGCAAACCCACAGTGCCAATGGGAGTGAGGAATTTCATGGAAATTTTTCTCCCATTAATAATCAGAGGTGTGAGAAGGGAGAAATTCTCCTCAGATGTCATTTTTATGCCAATAGCAATAGCTAGAAAAGGAGGCCAGGTAATAAACAACCTGTGCTTTTTATTTCCCAGCTCTCCTGCATGACAGGGAAAGACTCTTTTAGCACAAAAATTTCCAGTGTTACCTCAGCAATCAATCATGTAGAAATGCACACTTACAAAATAAAACATAACTGGCCTGCCTTTTAAGATATTAATTTGACCTGGTTTTAGTAGTTTTATCATTATTAATAAATTAAAATGCTTTAGGGAATGGGCCAAAGGATTAGGATATGACTTGCAGTATCATTAAAACTTGACCATAATGGCAAATACAATTTCAGCCCATGTCAGCTCGCACTTTCCTGCACTTTGGGGGTTAACTCAGCCATGGACCTGTCCATTACTGCCAGAGTGGCCACCCTGCTTTGGGAGGATCCTAAATTTCACCAGCAGGGTTATGTGTTGATCCCAGGACCACAGAATTATTCCTGCTCCTTTGGGTTTATTTGTACAGCATAAACATGGGGCGAGTACTGCAGGAAGCCCAGCCTAGGGGCTGAGGCTGGAAGAGATGTTTGTGTTGTCTGCCATTGGATGTCTGCGCAGGGCCAGTTGATTTTGTGACCGTGCTTTGTATGTGGTAATGTAAAAACTCCTGGGGACAACAATGTCCCCAGGGAGGACAGTAGCTTTAGGTGTCTGCCTGCCTGGGCAGCTGTTTGAGCTGAGCATGATTTGGGGAGACCAGAGGCTTTACTGAGCTGTGAAAGCAGGGGATGAGGTGTGACAGCTAAACTCTGATGCATTTTTGACCTGGAAAAACACTGGTTACCTCTTAAAATGGAGAATCCTTACAAGTATCGTTATGTGAGAGATCATCCCTACTCAATACAGCTAAAGGGTGATTCTTCCTCTTGCCAAAGCAAATCATAAAGGATGCAAGTTCATTCTCTCTATGAGCTGCTTTTGGAAGAGGAGGGGAAGGGAGCAGAAGTGGGGGAGGCAGCTAACAGTTAGTCTACTGTGTCCTGACATTAGGCGAGCTGCAAAAATGCTCCCAGTGTATCAGGTAGTGTGAGGTGCCAGACCTTTGCTGGAGCATGGAGAGCAAGTCTGCTGTGGAGCCCTAAATACTTTCCACCCCGACTACCTTAGCTTAACGCCTTTCAGCAGAGTTGGCAGGAGGGTTGTTTTTGTGTAGTCTCTCACCTCTCCCGGCAGCCTGACTGACGGCGCCTGTGCTGCACTGTGCTCAGGGATTGTACATTGCAATGGGAGTAGGAGCCTCAGATCCTCTTGCTGATATGGTGGGAAAGACGTATATGAGGATTACACGCAGGTTTTGCGCGACGGACCCGAGAGAAGCACATCCCCACCGGACAGAATCAGCGTAGCTCTGTTGCAGCTGGAGTCACAGATGCAAAAGGCTGAATTTTAAGTTTTCATAGAAAAAGTTTGGCGTTTACTGGAGTTTGCTGAGCGTCAGCGAGCGACTTGACACAAGCCTTGACACTTTGGTTTTGGATGGTGCTTCCCCATTCTACAGAGAGATGGTACCTGTCGCAGAGGCAAGTCACAGTGAAATATGGAGCTCAGACTGGGTTTTGAAATGCTCTTTTAGGAGGTTGATTTTGTTTTGCTTTTATTTGCCAGTTAGACAGAAAGGCCAAGAAGCCAGAGAAGGAACGGGAAAACCTGCAACAATACTAAGTAGTGTTTAATGAATAAATTCTGTTTGTAAAGGCAGAGCAAGATCAGCATTTTATCTCTAAGCCAATTGCTGCCACAAATCTAGAAAGAGGCATCTTTACTGATGCGCTAAGCCCTGTCAGAGGGTGACTGTATGGCATCGCTATCGTGATCGTATGGTATTGCTATCGAGCCTCTGCTAATTGTATTTCTTTAGCTTCTGTAATTTTAGCAGGAAAGGCCCAGGCAGCCAGGCAGCGTTGCTGAGGGTGGTGAGGAGAAAAAACCTGATGAATTTTCCATCAGCTCAACTCACTCAAATATTCTCGCTGTTAACTTTTGGGGTCAATAATAAATATTAAAACCTGTAGATTTAATAAGTCAATGTAGGTGTTCAGTGCCTTTTGAGACCACTTTATCTTTCCATCAAAGATGAAACAAGCTTCTCAAATGAATAAAAAATAGGGCCTCAAGTGATTACAAGTGAGAGCAATTTGGGTTCCTCTCTCAGAACCTGGCAGTAGGCACTTTTGAGCCTCTTCTGACTGCCTAGATGTTCTGCATTAGCGCTGCTCTTGCTTTTATATTTTTAGGTAAATATTTCCGACTTGTGTGTACAGACCTTCAGGAACAGTGTTTGCTGCCACTCCAGGCTTGAGGGATGATGCAGGTCTGGATCCCACCAGGCTCTATTGAGTCTGATTTGCGTTGCAAGTCTAGTTTTCCTTGGTGCTTGCTATAATCTCCTCAAGTTCAAAGAGCGCTTAGCTGCTTGTCTTTGTCAAAAACCCTGTTGGAGATCTTTTATGTCGAAGATGTAGGATTTCTCCGCATGACTTTGATTATTTATTCATTCCACTTCTCTGGTGTATGATAGCGCGGATATCATGAAGACCTCTTGTCTTGCACTGCTCTTGCTCTGAAATTCATGGAGATTTAGTGCCTTTGAAATTGTTTTAAAAGGGAAGGAAAAGTTTTTGAAGTCCCTTTTTTTTTCTTCTATTCCCAATAACAGTGCCGCAGCACATTTTTCCGGCCTTCCACGCTCCTTTGCCAATTGACATGCGCCACCAGGAAGGACGATACCATTATGAACCTCACTCTATCCACGCTATCCATGGGTAAGTCTTGCACCTCCACTCCCGTGCCTTGCTAAAATATCAGCCACCTGCAGTATGCTGAATCCCACCGCTGAAGTCCCAGGGACTTACTGCCATTTGGGCAAGCTGTCCCTATGGCCACCCTCCACCTCATTGTCCCCATCCAGTGACAATACCAACCTGCCTGGAAAGAACGCTTTACAGCTCTGTTAAGTCTACAGAAGTCCCCTAGAGCAGCAGTATGGGAATACAGGGCTTCTTTGTCATTATCCAGCTCAGGTCCTAGGAACAGGCTTGACTTGTGTTTTTGCACCCGCTGTGTTTCTCACATCATGCCTTGCCTGGGTCATTTCTGTCACCATCTTGGCAAAGACCCAGCACTGCCTCCTCCCTTTGGGGACCTTGAGTACCATTCCTCCTTGCCTGCCAGGTGTGGGCAAAAGGCTGCCAGGAATGCCATAATTCAGTTTGATTTCACTGGACAACAGCCCAAGTGGGCTGGGCAACATTTTCTAAAATATAAGAAGTCACGTCCTCATGTGGTGTCTGTGTCCACTCTGGAGGGGCAGGACTCTGGGTTTCAGCGGTGACCTACTCATGAAAGCCTCACCTCCCTGAGGCAGCTGATAGGCAGCAAGCACGGGTGTTGGTCGGGTGCTATACCCTGGGGGACGGTTCATGGTTAATCTTCTCATCCATGGACATGGCAGCTCAATAGTCCTGACATGTTGCAGGAGATGCTTATAGAGAGATCTGGGTTCACCTCCTGTAAGCTTTGATCGGGGCAAGGAAAATGGAGCCAGCAGGGATGTGAACAGAGGTTGTAATGATCATGTGGCTGGAAACATTTCTTCTTGTCTCTGAAATGCACCGTCCCCATGGGAGGTGAGGAGCGGTGTGATGGAGTTGATGGTCCCACAGCCATCCCAAAATCCTTCAACCTGCAGCTGTAACACAGGGTTCAGACATCAGCTAGGGACAGGTCCCAGAGCACATGGTAGAAGGGAACCGGTATGGGATGGAAACCTTTTGTAAATAGAGCAAGGGAAGAACAACTAGGGCTCATCACTTAAAACACTCCTTTGATCCCTTGGAGTCCTGTTGTAGCCTTGCTGTCTGGCCAGGGTCAGTGCTCACCCCGCTTTGCAGGGGCTACTTGTGGAGCTGTGCTTTTTCTGGATAGGTGTGAGTAGGAGAACAGTCCCTGGGAGGCAGGTAATGCAGAAAGCAGCAGCCAGGAGATCTGTGGAATCCCACAGCTATCAGGGCTTTATTCTGCTTCCAAAATACTGTGGGAAATAAATGATAGGGCATTCCCCTGGATCCTACCAGAAGACAAGTCATTGTCTTTTTGGCTGGCAGTCAGTTTTACTGCATGTTTAAAGGGACAGAGCAGCTTCTTATGTGCTGTGTGCAAAAGGGAAATGACAAAGCAGGTTGCTAACATGGGAACTGGAGGGGATAAGGGGACTAAATGAAATAGTTCTGATCTTTCATGCAAGTACATGTAAAAATTGTAGAAAAAGATAGACTATTAAAACAACATACTGGGAGATAGTAAGCCAGAGCTCTGGCAAATAAAGCACATCCTGACTTTTGAAAAGGGTAATATTCAAAATAGTGGTTAGAAGAGAGGATGACAGATGTTCTGATGTTTGTCACGTGTTATTTGTGTGCCTCACTTGGTGCTCCCCTTCACTCCTCATGAGGAGAACTGGTGCACTGCATCTACCCTGGGGCTCCACAGCAGTTTCTGGTGGGGTCATGAAGAAAGATCTTCTCCAAAACACAACCAAGTGCACACCAGCTGATGCTCTGTACCTGTGAATCATATTGCCAGTAATGGAAGCCAGTATTTTATCTTTTTGGAGTTCAGCTGATCAACTCTGGCCAAGTGTATAGTGCTGGCAGATCAGGTTTCAGTTCATCTGGACCAGTATTAATAATCTGCTGTTTTGGCAGTGATCACATTTGTCTGTCAGTGGACAAAGAGTGTCCTGCTGACTGTTTGGGTACAGTTTTTGGCAAATAACAATTTGCAAATAACTATTGCCTTTCTTCTTTGGGATTCCGCACCTTCCCAGCAGCTTTGCTCACAAAACTAACTTGCGTGGTACTGAAGAGAAAACTTGGTTGCAAGTCTTAGAAGAGGAAACACAGTCTTCTTTGCAACTACCTGGGCACTGCAGTGAACGGTGCCTTTGTGGATGGTGAAGCACCAAGACTGAGCAGCCAAGTGCTTCTTGGCTGTGGCAAATTTTTTGGGTCAAGAGAACGACACTTCTGTTTTGGCTGTTTTCCGAGTGCCCTGCACTATGGCACAACCACATTGGGAATATTCTCAGCAGCTGTAGAATTAGTCTCTCAATAACTTTTCCTCTTTAAATTTTATCTGCAAACATTGTAACCTTATGTCCTGCCCTTTACTCCTCTAGTTTTCATTCTATGTTTCTTTTGTCTTTCTTATCTCTCCTCCAGTCTCTGCTCTGGAGGTCATAACATAGCACTCCCCCTCCTCGCTGGAGGATGTCCAGTGTGAAATCATCCAGAACATGGTGGTAGACCTAGGCTAGAACAGACTTAGTGGTTGCCTGGCTCTTGCTCAGTACACTGGGTGGACTGTGGGTACAATTGAGCCTCTAGAAATTTGTATTCCAACTAATGGTGCCGAAATCAATCCTCTTTGTTTTAAAGTAAACAGTGCATAAAAAATAAAGAACAACATGCATATTTTCACTCTAGAAATCATGGCAAATGTTTGGAAGAAAAATTATGTCACTGCATTTTGGCTTCCTGATTAATGTGATCAGTGCCTGACAGAGAGCCCCCAATTCATCAAGTCCATATTCTAGCCGTCTGCTGTCTTGACGGTACCAAATTTATCTAATTATGTGAACATTGCACAGCAAATTAAGTGCAGTCTCATTTGTTGCTAACTATAGGGTCTTATTATCTGCCTGCTGCATTGTGTCAAAGGTTTGCTTCCTGATTGCTCAGTGTGACATGGCAGTGCATTCCCCTTCATCACTGTTTGCATTTGGCCTAATAAGAACATACGTTATTTTATCTTAACTGGGGGGAACTCCAGTTACAAGGCTCTCTTGAGCAGGACCACCCGTGGGACCCTTTTCTTGAGAACGTAGATAGGAATGTGGAAAGTGCAAGTAATAAAAGATCCCCACACCAAGATGGGCCTGAAACACTTGCTGCGTTTCTCTTCAGTGTGGTCATTCCTTCTGTCTCAGTGATTTCCTTGTTAAGTAGCATGACAAATTATTTTCAGGACTTGAGGCTTCTTCCAACTCACTGAGGATTTATTATGTATGTCCAAAACCAGATTACGTTGGTGTTTCCTTGAAGAATCCTTCTTGAGATTTTTTCAGGGCGTTCCAGTGTTTCTCCAGCCATTAGGACAACCCGCTTTTCTGTACAAACTCTGTTGTTTTTACTTACTTCATGATACATTTTTTGAACATCTTTGATTTTGGGATTTTTATTTTTCCTTTTTGCATTAAGAACAGTTTGACAGAATCATGGTGCTTGCTTGGCTTGTCTAGAAAAATAAAGTATCTCATTCAAATGATCCTTGAGCTCTCTGCAGTGCAAACCAACAGGAATATTGTGAATTCAAGGCATTGTCCTGGATTCTATTGCTTGTGAGCTTGTGGTAATATGGAGGATAGAGGGAGAAGCAGGATTGGAGCCCAGTGGACACTTTAAAGGGTGTAATGCAGAAGAATGGAGTTAAATTGAATATGGGATGAAATCTATCCCAGAAGTGTAGAATTAGAGCAGAATTAATAAATTAAGTTGTATTAGTACATATCAATTGTATGATGCAACACAAAGTAGCATCCATTTAATAGTTAAGTAATGCTACAGTACTCAAAAGATAAAAAAAAGACAGAAAAATAAATTTGGAGATTCTGCATTATTCTGGAGACATTGCATCAAATTACAGAGCTATGTACTGTTTTTCCGTGACATCCTCTCTTCTGCAGCAGAGAATGGCCCAGATGCTGTGGAAGAGCAATGGTGGGTGTTGCATGCATTTTTTGTGTGCAGCTTTTATTGATTTGTCAGAATTTCCCTCTTTACCATTGGTTGTAGGCAGAACACAGGTCAGAGCTATTGGAACGAAAGTCATCAGCCAGAGTGTGTCTGCAGGTTCAAAGCTGAACTAGAGAAATTCAATTCATAAGACTGAACAGGTCCATTTCTAGTAAAAGGCGTATTTTATTTTAGCAAACTTCTTCAGAAGTTCCATTGTGGCCTGGTCTCTGCAATAATTCCAATCTACCTTAAACTAAGGGGACTCAGGGTCAGCTTTGCAATACCAAGCCCTTGACTCCAGAGAAAAGCTGCTAGTAGATATGGGAGGTGATTACTGATAGCTCCCTTCCTTCCACTCCCCACTATTTGGTGTGCTTAGCTACACTCAACTATTTTTTAAAGCATAACAAAAATAGCTAAAAACTCCTTAGCTCAGCTTAAAAGTCCTTGCCAGTGCAAGAGCCTTCGGGGCTAACCCTTGTAAACAGCATGTCTAGGCTTGACTCAGCAAGAAGCTTTTTAACAGTAGCTCCTAAACTGTGGTTAAAACCCATCAGGCATTACACAGTGTAACAAACAAAAGCAGCCTTGTTTTTCTGCTAACATCCTGGTGGTGTTTTAGGATGCAGTTCTGACATTATTTATTAACAAAATATTGTTGCTGCTCTTCTGTCCACAAATAAAAATAGTGAAAAAAAACCAAACAACACACCCAAACAAAAACAACAAGCTGGTAATCACAAATTCCATGGCTTTCATGAGGACTAAATTGTCCCAAAGACCTAAATATAGAAAAGACTCCATCTCTATGATAATGTGAAGTTGCCCTTAATTTCCCTCTGGTAGGGATTTTATCTCATTTAATCAGGGATCTTCCTGCATTTCCCTGAGATCTTAATATATTACAGATTTTCCCTGATACCCAGCCTACACTTTTTTCTTTATCTGATCCTATTCCCCCTCCTTGTTGAAGTTTAGTTTTTTGTTTTTGCTACATTAAAAATTACAGAACACCTTTTCAGGACCAGTTCCAATGTTCCTCAGCTGTTTAGGCAGAATAATTCACCGGTAGGCAAGCTGACTGTTGAACTTTTCATCATAACAAGGCTATGTCTCAAATTTAAAAATTTGCCAAATTTAATGTCAAACCCAAGTTTTTCCGAGTTGAATTTCTGTTTCAGGGTGATTTGCTCTTTCCTTTGTTGATGTTTGTGAGATTCAGCCAAGGGAGGCCAAGTGGGGTTAAGGGAAAATATGTTGTTTAGCCATACAAAAAATAATCATCATCATCTTATAACTGGTTTTAGAAACAGCAGTGTCTCTTGCTTTGGAGTTGGAATTTGTTACTGTCACAGATGTGCTTTTTGCTGTTCCCATTCTACAAAAAGCACGCACAAACCCCCATCAATTTTGCCGGATAGAAGTCCTTTGAAAAGTCTCACTTCCAATACACGCAGTGAAGGGGTATTGGAGTTTTGCAGTGAAGTTTTCCAAGTGCCCTGTGGCCCTGACCGTGCTTCAGATGAGCCTGGCCAGGGCTTACCTAATGGTGCTCCCCATTTTCTGCTGCCCTTCTTCATCATCCCTTCCACACAGGGGATCCATGGCTCCACGGCGGAGAGAAGCTGTTTGCATCATGTGCTCTCGGAGCTGTTTTTGTGCATGACTGGATGTGCGTGAAGTGCCTCCAGTTAACCTCCATGGGACACAGCTCCCACGAGGCAGGAGCTGGGGTCCCCTCAGGAGGTTTAGGATGGGACCCCTGGTAGTGGTTGTTCCTGCAGCAAGGATGCTGCTCTGCTGAGCCACAGAACGTACACACCAATAAAACCTGTGTGTTTTCATATTTACTTTGCTACTGGAGTAGAAAATCTTTGGCAGGCCGTGATTGATGGTACTGTGCTGCTTAGGAGACAGAGCGAGCTCCCTCCGGAGTCAAAGCAAACAGCTGCTCAGAGAGGCCTTCTTATGTGTTTTGCAAAGTTTTACGAGTTTCACGGAATAGATACATTGCTCATTTGGGAAACAGGTTTGGGGGCTCCCACATCCAATTTATTCTGTCCCCTTCTTTCCCACATGCTTCTTTTATTTATTTAAGAAAATAATGTGTGAATTTTCAATGGTTTGCAGAGGCTAGTCCCTTCCAGAAGGCTGGTGCAAACCTCTCTCTGGTCTGTAATTAGCAGGAATATGTTGCTTTTAGGTGGCTCTTTGGTAACATACAGGAGGTGATTTGGGGACTGTCAATACCAAGATTAATACTTGATGGTCACTTGATCCAACTCCAGGAGACCACAGACTAAATACTGGGCTGCTGCTGTCATGTTTTGGGAGCTGGAAAATTACTTTAATTCCATCTGTGCTTTATTTTTCTTATCTCTAAAATGCCATCACAGTAATGCTTGCCCTTCTGATGTCTTGAGGGCTAAAAATAGCCAGGTGGTCTGTGACTCCTCTGACTTCCCAGATTGGGCTTCTAGCATGTTTTCAGTCATCAGGAAAGAAGTACACAGCGCTGCCTACCTGTGCAGAAACTGAGAAGGTACACACTTAGCCTCTTCTGGCCTCACTGGGAGGACAGGCTGATCAGGTCTTTTGAAAATGGGGCAGACATAATCCAAAATACTCATCAGGACTAGAATGTTTCTGTAGGCTTTTCCAATCTGATAAACTATTCTACAAAAAAAAAGGCCCCAGAAACTAAAAACAAACCAACCAAACACAAAACCTGACAGCTTTCTCTTTTGAAAGAGAAATAGTTTTTAAGCATATTCCCTTATGGGAGAGATTTGCATATCTATGCCATTCCTTAATTTCAGGATATTTTCATCATGTGTGTTTAGTTAAATAGCCTTCAGAATACTTTGAATAACTCAAACCTGAAGTCCAGAGGGACCTGGAGGGGCATGGTTTAGAGTCACTAAATTGTGAGATGAAATGCAGATCAGATTTAGAAACATTTGGGCTGGATCTTCAGTTGCTGAATGCTGGTGACATTGTTCTGGAGTGAGGGGTCTCAGTGAGCTCAGATGGAGTCGTGCCCATTAGTACTTAGTGAAGATCTGGGCCACCAAGTTGCTGCTGCTGTGAAAAACTGCAGCTCTAATTTAGCCTAATCACCACCAGAAGTGTAAAAATGGCTAAGAGGTTTTAGTATTGAGAACAAAAGCGTGATCTTTGCGGTCTTTTATGTAAACCTCTGGCATGTGTTCGTTTAATATGATGTCACTCTGTAATCCACCATTGCTTTTAAATGTCATTCTCAGAGCTTCATGTCAGCGAGTCTTAAGTGATAATCCCTTTGCTTACCTCACTTTATAGTAGATTAAAAGTGACTTCATGCTTCCACCTTATCCGCTGTTAAGCTTGTGCTTTAGAAAAAAAATTATTTGAACTCACCTCTCCTGCTGCTTTCTAAAGAGTTTCTAAACAGAGAGTGCATGTCTTTCAGAAGCTATCTCAATAGGATTGCCCATTCTCTGTTGCTTTCAGCATCTGTGAGAATAGATAAATGTTCAGTGCCAACTTCCTGCCCTTTTAAACTCCAGTGTTCTGAATTTGTTTCTCAAGTTTTCTCTCAGCTAAATGACGAGCACTGCCCATCCTGGCCTTTTCTTTTTCTTAATCCTGAATACATCCACTCTCTAGATGGTGTTTCACCTCTCCAGCTTCTTATGGTCGTGAAGACATGAGATGATCAGACTTGTTGTGGTTTTTTGCTTCTCTGTAACATTTTTTCTTGTACAGCACAGGGGTGTGTATCTTCCCCCTTTCTAGTCTTATCTCTTGGTTGAACTTTTACTCTATCCTGTAGCAAATCCTTTCTCAGTATGTAGAGCTCTACATAGAGTTCACTGTCCTGGTCCACTATCCTTTTTCTCTCTTCCTTAATTTCACGCTCCTGCTTTGAGCACACCTCCTTGTGTAATACATCCCTTCAGATGTTTGCTCCATGTTGTCATATCCTTCCTCCCTTCTCTGGCCAGACTGCAGCCTGCAGCATATAATCAAGTATCAGTCTGCTCAGCCTCCTCATTTTCACTGTGTTTCTCTGAAATCCTTTCAGTGTGTGTGAAAATCAATGAACAAACTCCATCCATCCCACTGGCTTGTCGAATGAAGCCTGTGGCACCTCACTTTTCAGGTGCTGGTTAATCTGGATTCCCAGCTACCAGTGGCCATGGGGAGCAAATCGCACAAGGTGCTGAGAGATAAAAACTAATGGCAGGAATGCGGTCTTGTGATACTGGCAGAAAAATGTAGGATTTTTAATGTCCATACAGAGTGAAAATTTTCAAATCTCATCCAAAAGTTCCCCCCACGCAGCAAAGAGCAGAGAAGTCAATTTACCCTGGATGGATGAAGGACTGAGTCAACTCTGCTGGGATTACAACATGTGGTTCGAGGGAGCCTAGGTATTTTGGGTCTGATTCTCAGACCACCCAGATGACTGGAGGAAAGTTAAAAAAAAAGTAATACTAATAAAAAAAAGCACCCTGTTTGGCAGAACTGTGGATCTGGATACCCTGCATGCAGCTGACACCGTGCAGACATCTGCACAAACCAAGGGGCAGATCTGGGTGCTGTTACTCTGGCAAATCTCAGATCTGCACAGCACTCCTGCGGGAGCACATGCATTTAAGTGGGCATTCTAGATTCCTGGCTTTGATACTAAGCCACATATGTATGTTTTATTTCTGTGTGCCAGACCATTTTGAGAATTTGTGATTTTACACTATTTTCTGCCTTGAAGGCTTTTCTTTCCTGCTATTTTATGTTTCACCATTGATACTAAAAATACAATTAAGAGTTAAAATAGCATTTCTCAAGGGATAAATTTTTTAAAGTGTTTGTATTATTTCAAATCATAAATCTCACTGTATTGAGTCTGCATAACAATGTCTGAAAGTGGGCGTTGTGGGTTTCCAAATAGTGTTGACTCTTAGGACTGGCTTGTTGAATACTGGTAATGTAAAGGTTCAGTGGGCTTTTCAAACATGCTGGATCACAGTTCATGTCAAACTCCTCTAACCTCCACTGAAACTCAGGACACTAAAGCCTACTCTAGTAAAGGAGTTAAGTACCTAAAAATTAGAAGAATGGATGGAGTTAAGAAACACAAACATGTTAATGAGATGGCTTGTGCATGCTTGGAGTCCAGCATGCAAGGCCAGGTCATGCAGCTCCTGCAGGACTGATAGGATGTTTTCTACTCCTCTCTGTTGTTGGAGCATGCACATAGCAAATCTTGTGGGAGGATGTGCTATGGAAAAAAACATACTCAAGGTTTAGATGATATCAGTTGGCCAGGCTCCACTTCAAGAGCAAGTTTACTGCATTCCCTGCACTCGCTTTATTGGCATGTGTGGGATTGGTTTTTGATAGAATTGATCGTGGTAGCTGATAGTTAAGCAGGAGAATGTGAGCCTTTTGATGATTTTTTTAAGCTGATATTGCGGGGGAACAATTTAGAGCATGGTAGGAGCTATCCTTTCATAATCCCTGGGCAGCAGAAGGACCTGCACCATGGTCTCCCCACTGCTGAGCACATGCTGTTGGATTGAATGTTAGAGGTAGGCTCCACCACCATCTGCTACCCTTTCTGTGAACGCAGTGGTGTGACAGTGTTTCTTTTGTAGAGGTGGAGCCTCCTCACAGCAGAGGTATTTCTTCCTGCCACAGCTCATTTTATCTCTCTCTTACACCTCTCCCTGCCCTGCACAGGCAAACCCAAGTCACTTATAACAGCACCTGGGTACAGTCAGAGATGACTGAAAAAAATTTTTAGGGAAGTATGAAATGAAGTCATGTTCAGCTTTTTGAGTTTAAGTCTCTCAGAGAAATAAATGCATTCTTAAAACCTGTAAGGACCTTTGAAATATTTCCCTTTTCGTCCTGTGAAAGTATTCTGGAGAAGAATTTGTCTTATTCCTCCTTTTGACTCTTCACAAGATGCTTTCCTAGCTTGGTTATGGAGCTACTTAAACGGCTTTTGATTTGCAAACCAGTTGCCACACATGGTACCTGCTGATTAAATGCTCCATCTGAAGGCTTCCTAAGATCCCTCAGAGTAACCACACATCCCAAATTGCCACTGGTAAAGGAAAGTCTACCAGACTGTGGTTAATAAAATAAAAATAGGAAGGTTTCAAGCTTACAACTGCATTAACTTGGGACATCAGCTGGATTATGTTTTCTTACATACACATTCTTATTTGAGACTTCACTGTGAGATAAAACACTTAATTTCATATGCTTTCATCATTACTCAAGTGCAGTGTGATATTTTACAAGAGAAAACTGTGTTGTAGATGAGAGAAATTAAACTGTAGAATGATAGGAGGGTGAAGGAATTAACGCATTCAGTCATCAAATCAGTAAATTAAAGGAAGATCAGTCTAATGAGGATTAGCAAGAAGAAGAAGATTTGTAGAAGATATTTGAAAAGAAATGATGAGCTGATGATGCAGAGAGTGATCCAGGCCACAGAGCTGTTGTAAAGCCTCTTTCTCTTCCAGAAAACATGTAAGTATATGCTTAATTGTAAGTTTATGCCTGTTTAGGTTTGTTGACTTCAGAAAAACTTAAATGCATGTTCACATACTGTCCTGAAGAGAGGTGTTCTCCTGAAGATACCATAGAATAGAAATGTTTACTAAATGGTGCTTGTGTATTTCTGTTGTAAAAATAGTTCATATTAGTGATTTTTCTTGTGCTGATATAGACTTGGCTATTGACTTCAGACCTGTTATGGGAATGGATTATTTGCTGTTATTCTGGTGAAAGGCTTCACTTTGGTTATGTTTCTTTAGAAGTAGAAGTCAAGGTCTAGTGAAGAAGGACTCTAGAGCTGTGGTGGTTACTTCCACTTAATGTTGCTGTGAGTCCAGCCTCATCACAGAGATTCCAACACTGTTGTCACACAAGCCAATTTGGAGGAGCCTAGCCACCGAGTTACCATGTGGACAAAATGTCTTGATGTTTGCTTTCTATGAAGAGCAAATTTTCAAGGAATTAGCAGTATTTGAGGTGCTGCTTTGAGTAACTGATCATGACTCGAGTCAGACAGTGTTGGTCATGCTTGTTTGGAAAGATGCTCAAGGAGCAAATGATATTTTCAGTTCTTTGGGAGATCTTTGCTGCCGTGTTACCCTGATCATAAGGCACTCATTTCGTGATGACATCTCTTGGGAAGTTAGTGTATTGTAGCGTCCAGGTCAAGGTGAATAATTCTATAATCTCTAGACCAGTGGGAAGGATTTTGCAGTTGGTTCCAAGGGGAGAAATTATATAGAAGTTATTTCTAGCTTTTCCCCTTTTTTTCGTAGTCCTCCAGCCCAACTGATATCTCTGTAAGAAGTATTGTTAGGAACTGATGAACAGTAGGATATCTGCAGAGTTTTATCCTGTACATTTTAATGCTTGGTTATTACCTGTTTGTGTATTATTTCTAGTAGAAATCTCTAAACAGAGAAATAGTCATAAGGAAATCAGTGTCAGCAGGCCCCAAACCACTTTATTCACTTGAAAAAATAGTGACGTTCCAAAGTCTAAATAGATTTCTGTCTGTCTTTGGAAAAGAAATGGTACATGCACACATAACCAAATAATTTTTTAGGTTAAGTCAGAGAAATTCAAACCCACCTTCAGGGGATGAAATGGCCAGAATATGAGAGACTAAAATGGAATTGAGCCAGTTAGATGTTTTATAAGCCATGTCTTCTAAGAGTTCCACAGGACCTTTACAGAGGACAAATACACTGGACTGCTGGGCTTTAGTGGATAGGAATGACAACCACTTTATATTCCTCACCAGAGCATCATCACATGGTGTTGCCTAATGAGTCAGAGGGAAAGGCACTCTCCCACCAACACCACTTCCTCTGTGTCCTGGGATTTTCTTTGCAAGTCATCAATTCAAGGCTTGGCTAGGTCTTGACCTCTCTTGGCATGTAAGATCTAAACCTGGTATGACTCCAGACTTTCCTCGACCGCGTCTGGTTTGAATCCTGTCACTGCCCAGACGAGTGTTACCACAAGAATAAGAAACTCTTCAAAGAGTTGTTTGTTTGTTTTTTTAAGAGCTGGCTTCTGCCAAATGTGAAGAAGGTAGGAGCTCTGTAAGCTGTAACTTTTTTCCCTTCAAGTCCTGATGCACTGGTGGACCTCAGGATCATATCATCCTGGTTTCTCCTCTCTTGATCTCTGCAGGGCATGGTTTGCATTTCTGGTGAATTGTGTGATGGTTTCTGATGAGGATGGATGGTGAGCAGAGGCTTGGGTGTGATTTCTGTGCAGATATCACATGGCTTCAGGTATGTCACTGGTGTAGCATATTGGGTGAGTGACCTTTCTCACGGTGACTCTGAGTAAATGGCACAATCTGAGGGATAGAAAATTCCTTGAGATGCCTTGCACTGAAAAGTAGATTGTGCTTCCTGCCAAAATCTGTCACTAGATGCAGTGCCTTCCTATCCCTTCATTTGTTTTTTGACTATGTTGCCAAACTGACCTTTTTCCAGAGTCTGGTTGCTGTGATTGATTTCATTACTTTGTGTTTTATAAACCCAGCCTTAACCGTTCTAGCTCAGTGTTCATCGATGGCTTTTCTCCCAGGTAGGTAAATTTTGTGGTTCACATGTTCCCCAGTAAAATTGCTGCATTCGGTGAAATTCCGGTGCAATAGGAATTTATGTGTACATGTATTGAGTGTGTGTAGCCTTTATTTACCAGTGCAAGGTCTCAATCTAATCTCCTCCTCCTGTTATCATCCACACTGGGTGAAAGCTAGGCTGAAAGTTCATCTCTTTGCCTACAGTGCATAATGGTCTGCACCCCCCTGATTGAATTTTGAGTTTCAATTGAAAGAGTTATTGGCATCCAGGAGCAAATCTTTGATTAAAATGAAACTGTAGATTTTTAGAAGCTGTTTGTGAAGGCTGAATGTAGAAGATGGAGGTGGTGTAGCCAGAGAATCTGGCATCTATGGAAGTGTCACATGAAATTGACAAATATGCCAGCAAAAATCCATGAGTACAATAGCATGGGCTGCATTTCTACTTGATTTTTGGCTTGTCAAACTTTTCTACTGCTTTCTTGAACAGCAGAATGAGAGCTTTCAAGTGGGACTTGTAATTAAAAGTTTATCTCCTACCAGTAGGTCCTCATAACTCTTCTCGCACTTACTCTGTCCCTCAGATACTCTATGACTGACCTTAGAAAATAGCCTGTACATTCTTGTACCTTTTTTTTATTGGCTAGAAGCTGTTTTATAGCAAGCATGAATGGTTGATTAATCCTTACAGCTTTCATGAGTACCAAGTGTGTACTGCATGCTGGGTAAAAGAAATTATTTTCCTATTAGATTATGAACAGCTTTAAAGCTTGTACTGTAATGTGATGTGCACAAAGGGAATTGTGAATATTAGCAGTTCAGATCTGAATAGCGAATTTCCTTAGTTGCTAAAAACACTGCAGATTATTTAAACCATTAAATATTTTAAAAATTCACATTATTTTCACCTGTTACATCCTTTGCTTATATTAACAAATCAGGCAGCAGATACAACTAAATAAACGAAACCCCACAATATGCAAAGTGCAGGACGTTAAGTCCTATTTTTAAAGTAAACTCTGAGACAGAAGTATTTGATACCAATATCCCATCAGCACCCTACTCCTACAATGACCGTACATGGGAGCTTATACCCCACTGAAATCAACTTGGGCTGCAAAAATACCTACCTGATGATGCAAAAAGATGACAGATGGGACTTTCTAAAGCTGCTACTACATGGAAAACCCCACTGCTGGGATTTTAGCATAGCTTTGATTTCCAGGCTTGGTTTGTTTGCCACTGTGTTTCTTAAAACAGGTAAAGCAATCCACTGCACATGAGCAGTTCTGATTTCTCATTTCCAGACCACAGTACAATGGCCCTGTGTTTGCCTTTTCAAAAACCAGAGAGAAATGTTTAAATAACATCTCATGCTGCATTACTAAAATTGCTGCAAATGTTTTCATTAAAATTTGAGTATATTTAATAGCCCTTCTCTCAAATTTTAAATAGAACCAATACTTGTTGACTTAATTACCCAGCAATATCTCTTTTTTTTAGTTTTTTTTCCTTATATTAATAAAATCAGTGTATGTACATAGTTCCAGCCTAAGCACACCTTGTTCTACTGACTAAGTGCATCATTTAAAGGGCATACAGTGTTAACACCTTTTGGCTCACTTGAGACTACATCACGCTGCACGCTGAATCCCATAGTGAACTTTATCCTATGCAAAAAATAAATCAGGTTCTCTATCCTTCCTTATAAAACGTTAAACCCCCCCACAATTCTGTGGTCATTTTAAACTGTCCCTATTGCATTGAGATTGCATTCAGGCTACATAGAGTATTGTCTCAGACAGACTTTGACTACTGTTGTGAAAAACAATGGCCATAACCTCAGTTGTGCACCTGCAGTTGACCAAGCAAAGACAAGAGCTGTCTCTTCCTTGGCTCTGCATAGTTTGAGAGTGTGCAGAAATGGGGCTGGATTTCTTACCCCTCTCACCACTTAAATGCCACAACAGGAGTGTAAACTTGTGTTTGGTGATATGGAAGAACAGTGATTTTTGAGGTCATGGGGGGATGAAAATACTGCTATTTCTGCTCCTGGGTCAGCAGGATGGACAAGCACCAGAACTGTGAGAGTGAGGAGAATGTCTGGGGGCCTTTGCCAGCACTGATGCTGTGAAAAAAAAACTGTTTTTCAAGCAGCATCCCAAATCCAACTGCAATTCCCTGGAAAGGAGAGGGTAAAGAATGGCTGTGCCTTTGCTGTTACAGCTTCAGGCATCAACCTGGCACTTTTGGGAATTAAATGCAACATTTAAGGTTGGGTTGGGATAATTTAAGGGTCAGCTAAGGACTGGATATACTGAATTTCCTACTTTTACCCAGCTGAGCCTAGTGCCCAGTTTTAATGTGAGTAGAGGGAAGGTCTGGTGTGTCTAATACTGATGTGAGGCCCTGTGCAGGCAGAGATACAGTGGCCAAGGAAACAGGGGCCACGGCACAGCCCTGAGGGCAGAAGCCACTGGAGGCTGGTGATGTGGTGATGAGCTGTGTGTGCTCAGACCTCCTCTTCTGCCAGGCTGGTGAGCACCAGACACACTGGACACCAGCACAGCCACGGCGGATGCACAAGGGTGGGTTCTTTGGCCTCAAAGGCCATGTGCGTGTGTACATCACTCTCCAGCTATGATGACAACGGCTCTTTGAAATGCTTTTCTGCATTTGCATTTACAAAAGCTGGATAAGCCTTTTTTTAAAAAAATCTGATAAGTAGCAGGCAATTGAATTAACCACTGTTGACTGTATTGCTGTCTCTTAACAAACTCCATCTGTATGGCCTCGCTTTGTAGACACAATTTTATAACTTAATTTCCCTACCAAAACATCAGTGTTTACTTAGTAAGAAATCTGTTCTTTGTCAGCTTAAAACAGTGATTTCTTTATTACCACTCTGCGCAAGGAATGACAGCACAGAGTTGGCACTGGAGCAAGTCTGGTTGAGTCTACAGCGTTGTAATGGAAACAGGGTGAACTGAGGGTCAAGTATAATGGGATTTGTATACAGAAATGTGTCTGCATAAGGAATAGCTGCATGAGATAAGAGAATGAAAGATGAGGCCTGCAGGTCTCCCATTGCATGGTGTAGGGAGGGAAGTATCGCTGTAGGTACAGAGAGCTTCTGGCATGGGAGATGGGATTACCTCTGTGGCAGCGTAGGGAAGTTGCCTAAATCACACGTGCATCCAGCACTAGCTGACGTCAGTGGGTGTTGGATGATTGGGGCAGTGGTCAGGGATTACTCTAAGAACATTTTGTATGTTATTTTTATTGATTTTGGGAAGCATAGGGTTGATGAGGGGTTTGCAAGCTATTACAGTTTGTGGCCTCCCTAAAAATTTTCTTCCAGAGTTGTTAAACATGGTATAGTGAATTTGACGTGAATAACAAGAGGCTTGCAGGGGTTTTTTGCTGCCTTTCACAGCCCCTGAAGGAGTTTTTAGTGATTCCCAAGGGTTTTGAAAACCGCAGGTTGAAAAGCGCTTGTGTAAACTTTCAGCAGTAAACAGCTGTGGAACATCAGATCCCTATTCCTTCCTTGATAAATGTGTTATATTTTCCTGTGCCATTGAAAAACTGGAAGAATAGGAAAGCAGCTGTAGTCAGTGACACCAGCAGACCTGGGAGTGTTAGAAGCAAGGCTTTTTGGGTGGTTATGTGGCAAATGAGATATAAAATACCTCATTTTTTTTACCATGAAATGATGATTTGGGGAGTCGGGGAAGCATCCGTGCTCCTTTGGTATGTTGAAGTTGTACAGTGCAGTGAGCAGTGCTGGGGTTTTGCTATAGGGGCTGGGCTTCTGTTTATTGCATTTACTTTCTCCTGCTATAGAGCTTTTCTTAGTCTTACACTGCAGGCTAGAGCTGATAGAGAAATGCCAGTTGTTTATCGCAGTCAGTTGGAGGGAGACTGAATTATTTGTGTTCATCTTTTCCCTATGGAAAATTTGATTGTCATCCAGATTTTTAAAACATTCGTGTTTCATTCAGATTCACTTTTTTGTAATGATAATAAAAAACAACCACAAAAAAAAAAAAAACAGAAAAGGAAAAAAGGTACTAGATTGAAATTAGAAGAAATTTATGCTGCTGCTAATTTTCTTACTTTGTAGAGAAAACTCCAGACACTTCTGAGAGAAAAGCTCGTTTGGAATAAAAAAGGTTTATTCCCTGCGATCATATCAGTGAAAAACTTTTACCTAGTTCTGCTCTTCACCACATAATTGCTTGCTTTTCAACATACTCGTAGCAAAGGAAAGGCTGGTTAGATCAGGCAGGCTGCTGGATCAGATCTTACATTACATCTTGAGCTCTTTGAGTGCCATTAGCATTTCCTTTTAGAAGTGAAGAAATATTGACAGTTTGGTAGGTTATCTTGCATTTTACTGCACGTTAGGGCACTTCAAAGTCTTTATGTAGTGATGGGAACTGTCATGAAGTAGATGTGAAAAGGGCCTTTGGTCCAACTAAACCTGTCAGCAAGAAGATTTAGGGCAGGTGGTTATTATTAGAAATCAATGTATTTATTATATATTGTACAGGAATATTTCCCTTTGGAGGTTGCTGTGAGTGCTGTTGCTGTTTAAAATGTGTCAAATGCCAGTAAAATTAATTCCTATAGAAAACCCAGGGAGCCCCAACCAAAAGCTTTGCTATTATGGGAATGCACATCTTTTCCTCCTTTGTGCTGTGATGCACCAGAGGCAGACACCTGGCATGTGTGTGTGTGTGTGAGATGTATTTCTGTGCAGCTATCACAATCACCTCTATATACAGACAGAGCTCCTCTGACTGCTGTGTCTGGAAGGGCTTTGTAGTGATCTGTGCTATACCTGTTCCCATTTTGTTTTATTCCTCTTTGTAAACTATGGCTTTTTGGTTACTTCCAGTTAGTTATGGCAGCTTACTGATGCTTAGAGCAAGCATGTCATCTGTCTAAAGCCTGAACACCAGTGGTTTCCCACTGTACTTTAGAAAAGAGAAGCAGGACATTTCAGGTTTTTGTAACTAATTGGATGTAGGTTTTCCTTCCTTGGTGTCTTGTTTAGCTATAGGAATTAGGTTATAGGACCTTGGATTATGGGAAGAGGGCATTCCCAATAGAAAAGGAGGATATTAGCTGAAGCATTAATGCTGGAAGTCACAGTGCTGGAACAAAGATTAATTTTCCATTCACCCCATGATTTACAGCACATTCCAACCAAGTGATTTGGCTATGGTCTTCTGGCATAACATTGTTTGCCCTTTCCCTGACATTTTGCATATAAAGAAAAGTTATGAGCTTCTTGGGCATTCAAGGTACCAGGAATTGCAAGAGTCTACCTAATTTGTTAACATGAAATTATAGGTGTCAGACACAGACTCTGTTAGTTAATGTTGCTTAGAGTAACGCTGCAGCCAGTTGATTGTATTACAGTCATGATGAAGAGGAATGGTCTTTTTTTGCTTTTCTGGGATATGACGGGTATGAAGCCAAAGCAGATTTAAAGTGTAATGAATGAATAAGCATTTTCGATGGTTTGCCTGACTCTTCCATGGGCTTCACTGCTGTGGTGTTGCTCCCACTAACTTGCTTTCTCCTCAATGGGTTAATGTTGGCATAACATGAAAAGAGACTTTTTAGAAATACTATAGGAATAGACTTTTAAATGTTAAACCCTTCTGTAGCACTTGGATGTTATTACCTTTTAAGGGAGAGAAGTCCCCACCCAAAAGTAGCATAGGAAGAAGACACTGGGCAGGGATCAAAAATTCAGATTTCTTCCCCACAAACATGCACTTCCCGTTTGTTTTCCCAAGCCCAGTGTCTTCACAGCTGCAAGCAAAGTATTCACTTGAAAGTGCTAATATCCTCAACATGTATCCCAAGGGAAGACAATCAGATGCAGAGAAATGACTGTGTCACATCTGACACATCTTTCCAACACCTATTTCCCACATCCCCACACCAGTGTTCAGTTCTCTCAGATCTCCCTCAGCTCTGCTCTCTGGATCTAGTCCATGTCTACACCACTCTGCATCTCTTTACTCACGACTTCCCACCTTACTTGCTCCTTCAAGCTACCGTGCCACTGCCCAGACTTCATCCCCTCCCTGCCCTGAGCCTGCAGTGTCTTGATATCCCAGTTCTTGAATTTAATGACTACTGGAATCAAGATCTCATGCCTGGGGGTTTCAGCCTGAAGCTCACATGCCTCAAGGTTTGCACTGCTCCTTTGTTTTGTCACTGAACTCCTTTCACTGGCTCCTGCACTTCTATCCACGCTTGCCTTCGTGCCTTTTCTCTCACTTTCCTTCTCTCTTTCCCCCTTATCTACCTTCCTTGAAGTTCCCCTTCTTAAAGTATGTTTCTTCTCTGAAGGCTTTCATCATTAATCTCTCAAGAAACTATCTTAGAGACTCGTCTGCTGTGCTTTGATTTATTCGTTGTGTGGGTTTTTTGGCAAATATCTCACAAGAACTGAGCTGGTCATCCCTCTACCTCCATTGCTAAAGGAAAGCTTGTGTGAAAAGGTGGGCTTTCAGAACTTAAATTAAAAGATTGTGTAAGTAAGATAATTGGATAAAAAAGGATATTAGGATCTGAAACAGAATGTTTACTTGCTTTGATGTGCTTTGGGAACATATGTCTGCACAGTGGGTTGTGTGGCTGATTAAGTATAAAACAATCCAAGGAAAAATCACCACTATTAAGCTTAAATCAAAGATCTCTCCCCAAGACACTAATTTGATTTGGGTTTGAAGGTCCTATATTAACCCTAATTTCTACCTTTGATGTCTTGCTTCTTTGTATGTTGTATAATGGAGGGCAACCTTACTTATAAAAATTTGCATTTTTCTGCCATTTTAAAAGCAAATGTTGATATTGTTGTTCTGTTGCATTTGTGGCTACAAATGTTAGCCAAAACTAGACCTGTGTTGTGGTAAATGCAGCATAAATGCAAAAAGAAACCATATGTGGTTAGGAGAGTTTTTCATCTGAGAACCAATTCCCGTACTCATGCTCCCAACTTTGCTCCCTCCAAAAGTCACCCTTGTCTCCTCACACTGCCGACAACCTGTGAGCTTAAAAACATTGTTAACTCATGGTGTAACTTAGATGAAAAAATGTTTCAAGCTCTAAGCCAAAATAATGGTGATTTCATTGATTAAAAAAGTAATACTCATATACCAGGTGAATTCATATATTTAATTTGATTGGTTCTTGGGTTTAGATATTTTAGACTTAGGATTGAAGTCAAGTGTATTTGAAAATTGAATGGTCTTTTCAAAGAAAAAATGAAAGATGTTTACCTTTTTTTTGTTTCCACTTTGGAAACCAAAAAAAAATTTCTTACCTGGAGCAAATATTTTAAATTTACCTCCTACACTAGAATTGGCATTAAGTCTTGAATATGTGTTTCCAAGGGATGGAAAAAAAATTGTGATAAGAAATTGTACCTGCCTTAGATTATGGTACTGTGTAGATGAAAAATAGAGGAATTGCTGGTTCTTGTTGCTCCTGCCGTCAGTGGCAGAGTTCCCTTTGACTTCAGTGGTATAAGATTAGAGTTCAAGTCATGACAACTACGATTGCCAATGGATGCAGAATGGGATTTTTCACAGAGTCTGCCTAAATCCTTTTCAAAGCACTGCCCAAACCACAAATTCAAGAATAAGGGATTTCATATTCAGAGATCTGTGTCTGTTCAGGCCCAATGGAATTACCACAGTTATGTGATCTGACATTTATGACACTGGCTATAGGATTCCCCTCTTGAATTTCTACAGTAAGAGAAATTACTATTTCATACTATTAAAACTCCAAACTTAGCAGTGCGCTTGGAGCACTTTTAGAAAAACATACACCTTTGTCATAGAGTCTTGCTGAATTTACCAATTCCATCCATAAATGTGTCCAATAGGAACTTGCCTTTGCTGTTATAAAGAGCTTTTTATTTAAAAAAATTTTTTTTAAATTATTTTTATTATTTTTCATGCTTCCTATGCCTCAAAAACATGTTTGAGGGGAAAAGAGAAAATAGGAACTGCATGAAACATTGCTCATTAAATTTCTGCAGAGAAGCTGTAATAGTTTTTTTGTCCAGATTCATCGTCTCTGTAACAGTTTCTTATAAGAGAGAGCATTAATTGCTGAATTAGCAAAGGTATATATTCATTTTTGTGAGTATGACAAAAAGAATTATTAACCTTATTTTAGAGCTGAGAAGATACAGGGAAAAAAAAGAAAATTACTTGTGCTGAGCATCCTGATGGGAGGGCAGGGGCTGGGAGTCAACAGCGATGTCTCTTGAGTCCCCATCCCGATCTCTTTGTGGTGGGACACATAAGCTGGTGTCTTCAATTTGATAGCTTTATATTTGAGTATCAGGTCATTTGACTGGATAATTATCAGCTTGTTGCAGTGCTGGGAGACCTGGGAAGTACAAGTGATTCCCCATCGCCTCATTACCAGGCTGCCCTGCACTCCCTGGCAGCGGCTGGTGGGGGAGAAGCGGCTGCAAGGCAGCTTTGTGCTGCTGCTTCTGTACATCCTCTGCTCTCCCAGCTGAAAACATCGGAGGGAGGGAGGGGAATCTTTGTGAATGATCAAATGCCATGTGAATTTGATAGTCATGGCCCAGCTTTGACCTCTGAAAGGTACCTTGTTTTGAGGGACCTCGTGGGGTTTGATCCTAAGGGTACTGCACAACTGTTGCGACCTCTCGCCCTTCCTGTTGTAAGGGACTTTAAATCAGAAATAAACAGATGTGAAGTTGAGGGACCAGTGAGAGCTGTTTAGACTGAATCATTTAGCATGAATCCTGGGGCACTTCAGGTTTCCTGTTGAATACAGCTTTGGCATCCCATACATACAGTGCCTGCTGTGAGAGCAGTGCATTTTCTGGGCATCTGTGTGGCTCCATTTCCTTCAGATATTAGGTGGTGTTCTGGGTACACAGCACTTGGAAAACTAGGCCAGCAAGCTCTGTTTAAAACAAAACAAAAACAAGGATTTTTTTTTGTGGGGTTTAGACAGGCTTGTTGACTTTAAAAGCTTTTTTTCTTTTAGCAAAACTCTATAAGGCTATGATACCCCTCCCCATGAGCATCTCTGTTTATCACTTCCATGTCTGTTTAGCAGATATGTTTTTTATTGTACAGCCAAACAATTGCCTTCAAGTGTCCATATTCCATTAAGCATATGGAAAAGTATTCAGCCCTTTGTTTTCAGCTGAATAAATTTATTTGTCACTTAAGTATTAATTTGGACTAGTCATGGGACATTAGTGCTAGCTAATTGTCCCCATTTTTCTGGTGTTTATTTAACTGATGGAGGTTATTTCAGTAATGTGCAACTTCTTTAACTGTTACATTCATTGCTGAGTGCCCCTTACAGAGGCGTCAGACTCACATGCAACAGCAGTGAGATGTTACCACATCTCCACCATGCAAGATTTTGGGATTGCTGGTGCATGTCCACAGAGGGAAAGCAGGATGAGAAAAAGTCATCCCCAAGACCCTATTCATAGCAGCCCGCACTGGTTTTGCCAATCCCTGAGGTTTTACCCTACCAGGAGCCCAGCCCAATTCCTCAGAGAGAATGCTGCTCCTCTGCCATGGGACTATGAGGATTCTTTCTCAGCACTGCGTCCAGTTGCGATGCATCACATGCACCACACATGCACCTCCTGTGAGCAGCAACACCAAAGATGAGCACCTACCAGGCTCCAAGGCGCATCCAGGGATACGGGTGTCCTGCCTCACTGAAAACCACAGGCTGAGGAATTTTTGCTTTGTTTTTCAAAGGAAGACTACCAGCTCCTTCCCCCAAACTTTGGGATGAGACTGCAGAGTTTCAAACAAACTGTCACTCCTTTCAGCAAAACCCAAGTGGCAGGAAAATTAAGCTGATATCTTTTCCCCAGTGGAACAACTGTTACAGAGTAATCAGCTCCTGGGAAATCACCAAAGCATCCCACTGGTAGTTTGTCGTGTCTCAGATGCTGGTATCTGTTCTTTTGCTGGTTGTGCTCCTCTGCTGCCACGTCACCACTGCACCACAGTTCTGCTCTGCAGGCAGGTGGAGTCAGGTAGAGAGTACAAGGATTTCTGCTCTCCAAGGAGAGTCATCCATGGCACAGGTGGACCTGCTCTGTAAAGTCTTCATCAGCTTGCATGCATCCAGCATCACCATGAGGCTCTTCAGCCCTTAGATGGAGTCAGGTAATGTCTCCCACACCTCAGTGTCTCCCTCTTTTAGAAAGCAACAAAGGAAAAGCCTCTCCTGGGTGGGGGAGGAAATGAATCCAGGCTCACGTGCTTCATCAGAGATGCAAATTGCTCTACAAGTCCTGGGCATTAATTATAGAGCCTGGGCTTCTTGCTGGAGCTGTGGGGAAAACAGGCCCCTGGCTCACATTAAATTTAATGGCGTTTGGACAGCCAATTCCCTTAGCCTATTTGAAAACCAGAATCTCACTTTCTCCAGAAATACATGTTGTCAGGTGAAATCCCTCATCCTACTGCAGATGGCAATGTTTTTATAGCATTGTCTTCAGCAAAGCCAGGAGCAATCCCCTAGATGCCAGGGTGTTTTCCTCGTGCCATCATCCATGGGATCCAGGAAGGATGTGGAGAGTGATATGGACAGCGGTGGTCTGGGCAGGGAGCTCTGTGGCCAGGCTGAGAAATACACCTCTGGCACGGTGACTTCATTGCATGGTCTGGTTCACCACACCAAGATGAAGATTGTCCCGCTGCAGGGTCTGGGGCATGGTGATGCAGAGTCTTGTGTACCTGGATGTGAGCTGAGCATGGAGTCAGAGCTGCCTTCCTCCAGCACTACTTCATCTCTCATCCAGTAGATGAGAGCAGGATCTCTAAAGAGCAGGACATGGTGGTTCCTTGTCAGAAGCAGACTTGTGAGGTTACTGGTGCCTCTCACTGTGTAGTTACAATGCCAATGTAACAGCTCAATGTGGGACTTAGGGATTAGATAAGAAATAACACAACTGGGGAAAAAACAGGGAAAAGTCAAACTTTGAGGGACTTAGGAGCAGAGGATCTCTCTGGCTGAGTGAGTTGTTCCTGGTTGTTAGCTACTGGAAGCCATGTTATTTTGGGACATGCTGCCCTGTGGGATGGTGTATTGCTAGAACTCCGAGTGTACAACAATGGGAGGTGATCCCTGCCTGGGAGGTCTCACGGAAGCCAGACCTGGATGAGAGCATGGCTGTCACAGTCTGCAGATGGAACAATGAGCTTTAAGTAGAGCCATAAGGAGCAGCCTGCTCTCTAGCCCAGTCTTTGTGCACAGGGCCAAGCTCATGTTCAAACACCAGCTGCATGCATTTTGGGAGAATTCTTGATCTTTTTCCTAGTGTTACCTCTTTGGACAGGGTGGAGTTTTCTGTTATGAGGGACTCCAGTATTTCTGCCCAATTTTGCACATAGAAAATGAACAGCAAACCCTTCATATTGTTATACACATTTTAGATGTCGGCCTCACAGTTTGATCAGCAGAGGCTCCAAAGGCTCGTAAACCTGGTAATACATAGTTCCAAGACTGCATCAAAGAAGTTCACAACCCTTTTGGGAGAAGCTGTGAGTACTGATGAAAGAAGGAACTTATTGTATATGTAAGAAAACTTCTTTCATGGCTTATGTATTAAGACAGGCTCTGTGGCCCAGGGAAGATTGGGGCTGCTTTTAATTTACATCGCCCCTCACTTATATTAAGTTTTCGTCAGAAGAAAAATTAGTCAGATGTTTTCTTAATGACATCATTTTTTTTAATCCTGCTTCATTTTTTCCAGATGAGGCGATGGAGATTATTAGAAATGAATTGAAACTAAATCTGGAACAGAGACTTTGATTCACTTCTCCCTCCTCCCTGGTAGAAATAAATTGGTCAGCTCCGTTCTCGGCCGCCTTTATTGGCAGCCTCAACAGAAACCAGCCCCGGCTGCAGCTTTCCGAGCTTGCCGCCACCATGGCTGACATCATGGCGAGAGGCACCAGAGAGTGACTTTGGTCACACTATAATTTTGGTAACAGAAGGCTGTGGCCATACAGGTGGGAAGGTTATGAGGTCTGAAATAGCCATGCTATCATCAGTTTGTCTTTCAGTGTTGTAAAAGAAAATAGGGTCAATGCTGGTGGGTGTTCCTCTGGCAAAACCCTGGCCTGGGTCGGAGGAGTGCCTGTGTTGGTGGCTGTGTGTCTCGGCAAGTCCTTCATATCTGATAGGTTTTCATTGCTTGGCATTTCACACCAGTGAGCCACAGAGTGTATTGCTACAGGAAAGTACTTTGAACTATAAATATTTCAGAAGGCATTTAATTTACTACCCATCAACGGAAGGTGTTCAAAAAGCCACAAGGTTTACTAGTTTATCAGAAAGACAGAGAAACACACGGAAGATCAAACAAAGACAAACATGCTCGTTAAACTGCTGAATAAGTCTGCAAAGCTTATATTACATTTCTGTGTGGTTTTGTTGATACGCAAGAATTACAAATAAATTAAAATGCACCTGAACTGTTGATAAGACAGGGTGGGACTGTGATCCTGAGGTGCAGGAGGCATGTCTAAACAGCTCAGACCATCGTATTTGTGGTTGTCTGTGCATGGAGAGACAGATCTTACATGCACTCACTAGAGGCATATTTGGCTAGTCTTAGGGAAGGACGTTGTAATACCCTCCCTTAGATCAGCCCACGTTCCAGATCCCTGACCTCCCAATCACCGTTGTCTCCTGTGCCCAGGGTGCAGCCCACAGGGTGCACATCCATCTCCCTCAGCTTTGCCAGAGCACCCAGCTAGGGATGAATGCCATCCCTGCTGTGACCTGTGTGTCAACAACAGCTTTGCTTCCAACAGTCTGTGAGTACAGAGAGCGCTATACAAAGCAGATTTTGCCTCTTTTGTTTTGTCTAATGATAGCTCTGCCTCTTTTGGTGTCCAGCTCAGATTTTCTGCTTCTCCAGTCAGGGCGAGTAACTTTTTCTCCTGTCCTTGCAGGTGGAGGGTACAGTAGGACACGTGTCTGGGAGAAGTCTGCCGACTTTCTCTTCCATCCTTGTTCACCCTTCAAAAAACTGCTTAAGTGCTGAAACATGCATACGACTTTTTTTGTTACCTTCTGAATCCCTCAGCATTTACTGACTTCTTTCTCAGGTAGCACTTGGCCTAAGGAAGATCTGAGGGATTTAAGAGAGGTGGCCCCCAGAAAGCATGCAGTAAAACCTCTCATGAACTTTTGCTCTCTGAACCTTACTGCCAGCCTGTCATGGAGGTTTGTGCTAGCCATGATGGACGCAGGAGGGGAGGGCTGCTTTGCTTGCACTGTTCCAAGCCGCACGTGCTGTGCCGAGCAAAGCGCAGCTCAACATCACATAAATTCTCCATTTGCATCCTTGCACAGACAGCCCTGTTTGGGTCTTTGTCTGCATGTGGCAGCACTAAACATCTGGATACTCAGGGACAGTGAGGAACCTGCGAACCCCTGGTTTGCCTTGAATATCTTTGTGTGGGCAGTGTCTCCAAGCAGATTGGGTGGGATCTCTAACACAAGATGTGTTCCATGCTGCCTGTATGCACAGGCACTGCCAAAAGCAGCCTGTGCTCCCTTTCACACCAGCCCATTTGGGATGAGCCACCTTGCACAGATATGTGTTCAGTGCTTTATGGGTGCTTGTACAGAGGAAGCTTGGGGACTTCAGGGTCTGCGTATGCCAAGAGAGGAGGTTCTTCCCACTATGTGCTTGAACTCCTCTCTCATGGGCAAAGGCAGTGGGGCAGGACAGAGAAGGGTGACATATGGCCATGCCCACCCCAGGTGGCTGCGAATGACAGCATGTCTTTGTTTTCTTCCCAGGCCTCCTCCTCTGAGCGGCAGCCCTGTCATCTCTGACATCTCCCTCATCCGCCTGTCTCCGCACCCAGCCGGGCCTGGCGAGTCGCCCTTCAGCCCACCACACCCCTACGTGGCACCCCACATGGAGCATTACCTCCGCTCTGTTCACAGCAGCCCCACACTCTCTGTCATCTCTGCTGCCAGGGGCCTCAGCCCTGCCGATGGTAAGGCACTGTGCTACTGGTACTGCAGCGATTTTGTAGCTCATCAGTACTGAAATTCCCTAAAACCGGGGGATTTACAGCTGCAGAGGCTCTGCAGCTGCTCTCTGAAGTGGGAGAGCTGTCTCTTTTCCTTTTTGTTGGTTTTTTTTTTCCCTCTAACTACACATTTGTTTTGCATCATCGCACTGAGAAAGCAGAGCGTGAGAATAGCTATTACTGCTGGATCGTATTATAAATATTTTGTTTAAAGTATGTTCCTTTCTGCAGCACTCTCATCTCTCTTAGGAGCTTCCCCAATCTTACATCTCTACAGAGAGGCCTGTTTCTCCCAAAGAGGGTCACAGTTGCTCTGGCTGCCTGGCTTGTCTAGGACTGACATTGCAGAGGAGGCAATGCCAGCTGGGTTATCCTCTGTGGACTTTATGTCTGTGGTCAGGGTGGCTCCTGTGTGAAGAAGAGGGGCCATACTTTCTACCTCTTTCTTCCTGAGCTGCCCTGCAGCAGGTTTTGGGGAAGGCAGGGGCATGTGGGGGGCTGGCCCTGGGTGCAAGCAGAGGTGATCATGCTCTCTGAGCCCAGTCAGACCCCGTGTTGGGGAACTGAGGTCAATAATGTTTAGGCAGGGAAAGGAGAAAATGCACAACACTGCTTTCACTTGGCGAGGTGTAAGTCATGCCCTAGTTCATCAAAAGAGCTTCATTACGTGGTTGCAGGTGGTTGGCTCAGTTCCCAGGGAGGAGCTGGGGTTGGGGGTCTGGTCTCTGCACATCCAGCAAACCCCAACATCTCTGGGTTCCCGAGCAGCTGCAGTAACAGGCAGCCCTTCACTGCTGCAAAGCAAAGTGCACCAGAGAGCAACAGGGACCCTGGATTAGTGTCTGGCATAAAACCATGCTCTGTGGCTAAAAAAACATCACTAGAGTGATGGAGACATGCATGTGTTTTCTTCCCTCCCCTAAAACATCATCCAAACTCTCAGCCACCCGCCACAAAGAGGTCTGATGGCTGGTGTGCGTGTGCTCTGCCTCGTCCTCTCCTTCCAAAGCCAGTTTCATTGTTTGCTGTGGAATAAAGGCATTGTGTTTTGGGTTACTTTTCTTTTCCTCTTTTTTTTTTTTTTTTGTTTAAGGCAGTGGTAAATAAGTTAATGGGGCAAGCGGGTGGGAAGGCAGGTTTGAAAAATTACAGCTGGGAGAAAGTGAGTGTAATTGGCTTTGGCAGCCAAAATGGTTTTATGCTGCCAGACACTAAACCTAGCTCCATGCATTAGACCTTGGCTTTAATTTCCTCACGCTGCTATCGGGAACTGGGCTGCATTTGTCTTTCCTTCCTAATAGGCAGGGATGTTAATGCTGACAGGGTTACTGCTGCCGGCAGCCTGGGCCCTCTCCCCCCCTCCCAGGGGTGCTGGCTGCGTCCGAACGGGAGGATTATTAGAAGGGGGAACGAGAGATTGTTTATAAATTTGCGGAAATAGAGGAATGCAGAGGCCCCAGCTTAGTCTCTTTTGTCCGCAGAAGCACGCCCAAGCACACGTCACGAGAGCCCTACACGGAGCCGTGTGGCTGGGGCTGGCGGGGGGCACGGGGGGAGACGGGGCCTCCAACGTCAGCACTGAGGTCTAACATAGCAGTGGGAACCTTCTCCCCATGTTTTTCTCCTCGCTTGCAACTCCAACAGTGGCTCATGAGCACCTGAAGGAACGAGGTCTCTTTGGGCTGCCCCCGCCACCACCAGGAGCCAACCCCACCGACTACTACCACCAAATGACGCTGATGGCTGGCCATCCAAACCCCTACGGGGACCTCCTCATGCAGGGCGGGGGAGCAGCCAGTACAGCACATCTCCACGATTACCTCAGCCCCGTTGATGGTGAGTAGCAGTTTGACTGCTGGCATGACTGAAGTTTTGCGGTAGATGAATGGGGCTACCCTCCAAATGGAGGTTGCAATAGGTGGTCACTATGCCCTGCTGAAACTTGTGAGTGCTGCAGTATAATTTTTGGCTTAAAAGGTCACCTCCTTCCAAAGTACACATAGTTTAATATACATACGTCCTGGTCTCTTTGGGAGGATGGCATGGTTGTTGTGTGGCTGCTGGACCAGTGAGCTGGGCATTGCTGCTGTCCTGCTGCATTGGCAATGGGTGACCTGTAGGGACAAGCTCTGTCTGCAGAGCTCCCCATCCCACTCCGTGTTTATCCTGGTTAGTGTCTGGGGGAAAGGCAGGCCATTTTCATGCATAGCCATGCTAGGCAGGGTAGACCTCTCATCTTTGTTTGGACCTCTCAGGTCCCCAAGGAGTAAAAATATGTTAATGGAGAGCCATGACAGAGAGAATACATTAGTACTTCACAGGAGGAAAGAAATCCTGGAATGTGGTATTTGTTCTAGTATTGGGTATTATAAACCAGAAGGCTCTTGCTTCTGCCTAAATGAAGAAATAGAATCATGTTAGACGTTGTGGTGCTGAGTCACCTCTATGGCCTGACTGCTGCCCTGGTGAGATGCATAAAGTCTATCTGGAAACATATCTGGGACCCAAATGATTTTTAGAGCTGTTAGAAATGTCTTTACTTTCACTTTATGCTGCATTTTTTGAGTACTGGGGTTGTACAGATATTACAGAGGGCAGTTTGGGGATTATTTCTGCTGCAAAAAAGAGAAGTCTAAGTTCGACTTTCAGATCCAGCTTCTGTTTCCTGGGATGCCTTTGGATTTGCCTGTGGACCGTTATAATTTTTGGAGTGGAGATCTGCGTCGTTTCATTACCGCTTCAAAGTTTCTGTTGTTGAGCTTTTAAGATGAAAGACTTTGTGGTCTTGCTGCTTCGTAAAGCGACTGGTTTAGAATGATAAAAGCTGTTCTGGCTGTACAGTGATGGGGGCTTACAGATATTTCTAATGAAAAAACAGTTTCTTGTCTGCAGCTGCTGTGGAAGTTTTACCTGAATAGTCATGCTGCCAATTCCTAGATTAATGGGAACCTGAATTGCAGTCTGAAAGGGAAAGCACATGCTCCTTGGTACCAACTTGCCTTCTGATACCCACAATATATCCTAGACTTCTCTGCTACAAAGCAGCTGCTCAGTAGAACTACTCTGTCTTCCCTCCAAAGGGTTAATGCCTGCGGTTATAGCAGATGGGTGCAAACCAGCCCTGCCAAGTTCTTCTCGAGCTTATGAAGAAGACTCCTTCCTCCTTGCCTCCTTATTAGTCCATCTCTGACCAGCAGTGTCCTCACTGAAGTGCCAGATAAACAACCAGGAAGGGGAGCAATCACAACTGTTTTCATGGTAGCACAGACTGACTTTCAGGACACCGAAATGCTCATCCTCTGGTTTGCTGAATCAGTCTGAGATACTGAGGTACTGAGATACTCTCCTTGGCAGAAGACTCTAGTACTGTTTGCCTTCTCCTGAAAACAACTCTGGAGTGAATAATGTATCTAAGGTCTCAGTTCATGCAGCCAAACTTATAGCCATGGTTCACTGCAGAGCCAGGGCTCACCAAGCACTTATTGTGATCTTTTGGTAAAGTTTTGTTGATGAGTAACTGGAATGAGTCTTCTGGGCCTTCACCTGTTCTCCCTGAGATGAAAACTTTGAAACATCAGGAGAACGTGACATGAGACAGCAGAAAGTTACTTTTTAAGAATGTGTAAAGCAGCGGCAGCCCAGTGCCAGTCATTGGTCTACATGTTTGTGTTTATCCATCAGCTGGAGAAAAGAGAGAACTGTGCATTATTAGGACAGAGAGTAAAATGGATGGCTCTAAAATGCTGGCTGAGGAACCAGAGTCTCCTTCTGTTTTTAGAAAGTTATTTCAAAAATTTAAATCAGCAGGGCCTAAGTAAATAGTTGAACAGATAATTTAATAAAGCATCCTGTTATGGTGTTTTTCTGAGACAGGAATATCAGTAGCATGCATAAAACCCCAGTAGTGTGAGTCACCACCTCACTGAATCTGTCATTCAGACAGCCCTTTTCTTCTCAAGGAGCCCCAGAACATAGAAACTTTACAAGAATTAGTTTGCTGAAAATGCACGTAGCTCTTACTAAACTACATGCAGCACCATCACACATCTGTGCTAACACTGGCACCTGCAAAATGAAAAGGAGCAGATAAGCATATATTAAATGTGGCCTATTCAGTGTCACATCACCTCCAAACATCTGCAGGTCCATGGGAGCCCTAGACCCTGTGGTAAGGTAGTTCTTCCACAGACAGACAGTCTTTCTGATTGTTGTAATTATGTTTCTTGGAGAATTGCTCAATGCCTTCATATTTTTTCTTGTGTTTTTCATCCCATCACATGTCTAGGGTCAGGAAAAATAATAGGATATAAATGTCAGCTGGAGCTGTTGGTGACAACACTGTGCTAAGTCTTCTGAGTTCAAACGCTGACTACAGTGCCCTGAGCTGCATCTCTGCAGGGTATTCAGTGTGTGGCTAGAAGTAGTTACACCCCTAAAGTAGACCAGATTTAAGGCTTACGCACCAGACTGCTGGGGTATTCAGATCAGTTCCAGTGGAGACTAAACAACCCTTCAGCCAGTTCTCATATTTCATTTCCTCATCCAAACAGGGACCCAAAATCCAAAAGTGGAGTTTGAATCCAGGTTTAAACCTATTGTCTAGAAAGCCTAGACTTTCAAATCAAAAGTTAATCACTTTCCAATGTCACAACGTGATGGCTTAAGTTTCAGATTAATTTACAGGTTCTGTTCACCAGAACAAAAGAATCTTTTGCATTTGTGTTCTAGAAGTGGTGCTACATGTTGGATTATTCCAGGTGATGAATTGGTTGCACAAGAACATCCCTAGCGCACTAAAAACTAGTGGGGGGTATGGATGACCCTGGAAATGACTCCAGCTTTCTAAGCACGTTTAGTACATCCAGCTGTTTTTTTCTCCTAAGAACAGGGGTTCCCGTGATTCACCTCAGTCCTTCAGGTGGGGACATTATCTCTCAAGAGGAGTCTATCCAGGCTGAACCCATACTGTTACTATTATAGCTCTGTATATCAAAGGATGTCAAAGTGCTGTACAAAGCAAAGTCATTTCATCACTGGAGACTCCAAAGAGAATGAAGTTTAAATGGTCAATGAGCAGAGCAGTGGCAGCTTTAGGGAAAAGATCCAGATCTTTGGAATAAGACTCTTACGGCCAGGATGGAAAGTAGAGATCATCTTTAAATCCATCACTTGGCACAGCATTGGAAGTGTGATTGGGTTGTCTGTGCTGAGTCAGGGAATGGGGAGCAAAGATCTTGAGTTCAACTTAGGTCCAAGTGGTGCTGCACAGAGATAGTCCCTCCAGCTCAGGAAGGCTGCAGAGATGTGTTTGTGCAACCTTGCAACCTTACATTTAACAATAGCAGGAATGACCCTGCAGTGCTGTCATTGCATTTTGTCAGTTCTGGAGCAACAGGAGTAGTCCTACCCTATTTCTTGCTGTCTGGTGCCAGGCGGTCACAAATGCCTTGATTCACAACCAGCAATTTAACTGGGAAGAGGCTTTGTTCAGCCCAGCATAGCCAGCAAGCCAGCAGCTGGCACGGTTGCCTGGGATATGAACAAATCATCAAGCACGACTTTATTTCCCCAAATCAAACAATGATTCAGCTTCACCAGTCTCTTTGAGTTAGTGTTGTTGGAGCCTTTCTACTTGAAGGAAATGATTTAGTAGTCAGCAGGGTAAGGAACAGGGCTGGCAGTGCAGCCTAGTACTGACTGCAGTCAGCAGGCACATATCCCTGAGGGGTGAGCTCAGGACTCTCTTCAGCAGGTCCATGTGAAGCGACTGCTCCACCAGGACGAAGGGAGAGAGCTCAGCCTCATGGCGACCTGGAAAGGAAGTGTCTTGCCCAAGCTACAGGGACCAGCAGCTCTGGGTTTTCAGGCTGGATGTGCTGGATGGCAGATGACTTCCCAAACAGGCCAGCCGTTGACTACTCTGGACAGATGGCACGCCCTGTAGTTGCTTCCTTAAAAACTCTGAAAGACCTATTTTTTTGTTGTTTTCTTTGTCCTAGTATAGAATGGAAACTTGCTGAAATCTCAGAAAAGGTTCAGAGAAGGGGAAACAATTTCCCACCCATTTCTAGCCAGCAATGCTATTTTGCTCCCCAGAAAAATATGTACAGAAGAGAGAAGAAGTCCCAGAGCATCCCATAAGTGCTGTGTCTGGAATCCTGCTGCAATCTGGTTTCTAAAGAATTCAATTTACATATGCAAGTTCAGTCGACTAAACAGTTACCTTGTGGATTGGGAATAGAAGAATGCAGCCATGTCTTTCAGCAAGGATTTGAGGGAACCATTAGTATTCCTTGAACTGCAAAGTTGTTCGGCCTGGGGAGGGAAGAAAGAAGGGTCCCAGGACAGTGTCTGCTGCCAGAACAAATGTCCAGCATCTGCTACAGTCTGAAAAAGAGGTGTGTTGCCCCTGCAGAAAGGGAGAGGGGAATAAGGAACTGCTTTGTAGTTTAATGCTGCAGCTTATCAGTTAAGAGACCATTCTGTGTTCTTATGCTGCCCTTGGATTTAATTTGGTGATGGGAGGAAAGGGATATTTCTGTACACTTCGGATGGAGTTTTCTTGGTGAGTGGTCAGGAAGAGGCACCATTTTGATAACACTATATTTATCCTGGGGCTTGGCCAGGGGATGCTGGGGAAGCAGTGGCGCTGGCTGGATTTCAGTGTAGGGGGGAGGGGGGAGAGGGTGATGAGCCATCTGCAGCCCATGTGCCTTACAGGCTTGTCCCTTTTGGAGCAGATTCCCTCGATGACCCTCTGCAGTTGAGATCACAGCAACATGTTTGTAACGATTTGCCTGAGATTTCCTTACCCTGAAGGAGCCTTGAAGGAGCGCCCACTGAGTGCCTGATGTTTGCTTTCAGAAAGGCTTTGCTGCCACTATATCTAACGTGGCATGAGGTCTGAAATCTCCCTTCAGAAAAATCGTCTATTGTAATATCCTTCTCATGGCCCACAGCCACAGAAAGTGGCCAGAGCGGGAACCTCTGCTCCCATCTCCCAGATGACTCAGGGTCTGATCCTGCCCGTGGGCAAAACGGCACTAGGATCAGTCACAGGAGTCAGTCCACAAGCTGCCACATGTATAAAAGCTGACCATTTGATCATCACTGATCTGTTGTGGATTAATCTAAATTTAGGAAGAGTATCCCAATTTCTGAGCAACTTGTGGATGTGATAATTCACAGACACCATAGGAAACTGCCAAGGATTCTTCTACCTTCCAACTAGGAAATCTGGACTGTCCTCCAAGCTCAAGGCTGGCTGGAGGATGGGGCTGGAACATTTGACAGGCACAGCCAGAGTCACTTGGAAACTCAGCCTTGAATTCTTGCTAATTTAGAAATGAGATATTTAAACACACACACACCAGGAGAGAAATGGCTTTTGGTTGTGAGCTGTGGCATTTACGTGTACCCTGCAAAGATTGTGCTGCTGTAAAGTCAAGTTTTTTCTACTGAAAAGTTATTTCAGGCAGTTTTAAAAGGTTTTTTAAAATACGTGGGTTATATTTATTCTCTAGCACATAAACCTGAGCCTGTGACAGTCAGTGTGGTTGGGTCTGTGTGTGAAATGGAAAGAAAAGGCCAGTGCACAACAGTTGAAACACTGTAAAATGTATCTGGAATTGACTTTTTTTAAGGAGAGGGAGCAGGGTCAAAATTTTTTATTATCCTTCATGAACTGCTTTCCACAATTCTGCCACCAATGCTCAGAGCTTTGGGCTCAACCTTTACTGCAGCCTTGCATTCACCAGCTTTCTTGTCCACCTGACTCTGAGAGAGAAGGAGAGACAGTCTTTTGGCTTGAAAGTTCCTGTGTCTTACTTCAGGCCTCTGAAACAGTTTGAATTCTAAGAAGGTATCTTCAGCTTTTGCAAAAACAAAGAGAAAATCAGATTTCTTCCATTCGGTGCTAATTTTCTTAATATACACCTAATAAATAAAAACTGAGATGCTACTATATCCAAAAAATGAGTTCATCAACATCCCATGTTTTCAGAGTGGGAAAGTATTAGTCTGAAAGTAAGGTGAGATATCTCAAATAGGGGTGTCCCTAGGTCAGCTTACTAAACTGATTCCATGTTCTAAGTCCATGAAATCATCTGCTGGCTTTCATAAATGTTCTTTCAAGATGAGAGGTAGAAATAGCAGAGCAAATTGATAAAGTAACAGCCACCACCCACCCTGGGGATGTTGTAAATGTATGTGGCTGGAAATACTATCCAACACCAGAGAAGGCAGCGATACAGATTTCTATCTCATGGAGCCATCTTTTTTCTTGTTTTGCTGTGTGGGCTTTGGCCCATCAATTCATTGTGGACCTGGGTGAGAAAAAAAGAGGTTTTCCCATCTCTCAGTAGTCAAGGGAAAGAAACTGAAGTTAAGAAACATCTCCATCCAAGGTAGAGAGGCACAAAGATATTAATTTTAAAAACTGAAACACTGGTAGAGAAATGGAATTAATTTTTGAGTAATTTCCTACTTTTATTTCAATGTGTGACTGTTTAAAATTCATGTTAACATATGATAATTCTAGGTTTTTGAACTTCCCCCAACATATTTTTCAAATATCAAAAAATCTTGAAGCTAACCCAGTTCATTTTGAGAGGTCAGCATTTTTGAAGGGGAGAGGAGAGAAGGAGTGTTAGTAGTAAATGTTCCTGAAGCTCTCCATCTCTGTGTCTAAAAAATGGATCCTGCTTTCATTTAATTTTCTGGGCAGAGTCCCTGCTGAAGAAGTTGTGTGTGGTTTTTCCTTTGAGACATCACTGGAACTCAGGCAACAGAGGTTTTTGCTTCTGTGCCCAAGTGGCTGCCAGTCAGCCCATACTGAGCACCTTTCCTAAATGTACAGGTGCAGTAATGCTTAGCAGTGCTGCTGCTTGGTATCATTTAACCCTCATGCTCAGTGTCCTCAGATCAGGAGAACTTTATTATTAAGAACAATCCCAGTGCTGCTAATCTGTTTTAGAATAGCAATTTGAAAATAATATCTCTTCCTAAATGCACTAGTGAGCATTTCTTAATGTGTTTAAACTCCTTTTCCATTTCCCAGACGCTTCCCTTCCCAGGCATCTTGGTCAGACTGCCATGAAGAAGAGAGGAATTGTTCATCCATAGTACTATTATAGGTCACATCTTTCCCTGGAAGCCTGTAAAACCTAAGAGGCTTTTATGTAAAGCACGAGCCCAACCTATTGGATCTGCCATCAAACCTTTCAGATAGCCCACGGTACTTGCAAGATCTAAATTAGAGTGGACAGTAACACAATGCATATTGCTGGTTTTGGGCTGGGGAATTCCCAGGCTGTCTTGAAAATCTGACAGCTTCCTGCAGAGTTTTACATGGGGAAAAAATGATGTACCTGTGTGCAGCGGGGAGAGGTGCCCACATTGGCTGCACTGCCAAAACCCAGGTTTCTGTTGGACATCAGGACTTCTTCCCTCTGCAAATTAATGGCAACCAATGGCTGAACCAGCACTGTGGACATAAATCATGTGAAGGAACAGCGAGAAATGAGTACAAGGCTTTTCTTTCTATTTAGTAATTTATCAAGGGAAGTGGCACATTAATAAACAGATCTCCCTTGAGGTGTGGGAGTAACAGAGATAAATATGACTGTCAAATCTGGCCTGCTTCCTTCTGTTAGAGAAGGAGGAGACTGTGGGAATGCAAATGTAGGAAACAGTTTCTATATCTGGAAAGACACATATTATTTGTGGGACAGAAACACTGACAACTCATCTGAGATGGGGCCCCATTGCACCTGGTGCAGTATGTACAGAATAAAACACAAACCCTCTCTAAAGGAGTTCATCTAAATAAATGACACTGGGAAATAGGGACACAGAGGGAAGCAGCAATTTGCTCAAGGAGATAGGCTGGGAAGGACTGGGAACAGCACCCATGTCTTCCCAGGTTGTGGCACATGTATTGAATCAAGGTGCCTTGTGGCCAGAGGAGGGAAAACCCGGAAAGTTTAATTAGTTCAAACCAGTTACGTTAATACATTAATATGCTGTGGACAGAGCACAGTTTTGACCATTGTGATCTGGATGCAAGCAACCTTCACATTGCTTAGTCTAGGGCTCTGGCAGGGCTCAGATTTCATGAACCAGGTGTGAAGGTTGAGAATTCTGCACCCCAGCCTTTAGGGCCAGCCTTTGCTGAGAGAAGCTCATTTGCTCAGTTTGGGTTTGTGTCCATAGTGCTTGTGCAAAGTGTCTGCACCTTTTCCAGCTTTCCAGGAAAGTGGCTCAAGGGATGGAGTCTTCCAGCTGCAAGCATTAGGGAAGTTTGAGAATAGTTCCTCCAAATCATGTAACATCTTTAATATTGAAGAAGTGATTTTTATATGCTACTACTCTTTCTGTTTGCTACCTGATCCTTGAGTCATGTTTTCTAGCATCAACCTGCCCTATGAGGCAGTTATACAAAATATTATAAGAAGTTATACAAAATATTATAAGAAGAATGTATTCAGCATATATCCAACAATCTGATTTTTAAGAGAAATTCTCAGTAATGTCAGTAATTCAATAAAGGTACTGCATCTAGCAACACTTGAAAATGTAGGACAAAAGTCACAAGAGTGCTTGGTTCAAGTACCGACTTAGCCTTGGACTTGCAGTGGGACTTCGGGACCATTTATGAGGGACATTATGGGTAATAAGAGGATGGTGGTACTAAACCCCATCGATTACACAGCACCCAGGCATGTTAATGACAGAGCCACTTAGGTGCAATGGTGAGTCATGTGGAGACTGGGAGACTGCAATCCAGCCACTGGTCTCAGGGAAATGTTGACACAAACTTCTGTGAGCCAACACAAATCAAGCTGACAGGATGTATTTTCCCTCCTTGTATGTCCCAGTCACTCTCTCACATACCAGTACTGTCATCAGGATGGAAAGTTTATACTCTTGCAAAGTGCCAGGCTTATATTTGGTGATTTGCAACCAAAATCAGTGCCTTCAAACAGTTAGAGGAAAATAGCTCATATTGCTTCTCTGAGTTTTATTCACAGTGTTTAATAGAATATACCCATAGGAAGCTCTCTGGGGAGACCACCACTGGAAAAGTCAGGTGGTGATGCAGTGCTGTGCTAATCAAGGGAAGGAGATGATGCAGCTGAGCCCTCCTGCACCCCTAGGTGCATGGCAGGAATTACTAGCCAGGCCCCATGGCTGAGTGCAGTACTTTACCCTCAGTAACTTTTCTTTTAAAATAGACGACGTAAACACTGCTTGCTTTGGAGAGATGATTTACTCCAGGCAGGGCTAGGGTTCAGGCAGGCTTTGGATCTGGTACCCTGGTACTAGGTAATGTTGTGGTATTGGCCCATCTGCAACTCCCATCCATGCCACCTCAGAGATTTGAAGGTGGGTCAGGTCTAGGCAGAGTTTCCTCTCGATGAAGTCAGTCGTTTCAGTTACAAGTGCTGATACACTGAGGGCTGCCAAACTTGTACAGTAGTAACTCGTCATGTATTGCAGATCCACAAACGGGACTGGCAGGGTTGGAAATGACTTCATGCCTGAATGATTGACAATGGCTAATAGGGTCCAGGCACTAGCAGGTCCCCTTGGAGTGGAAGAGTTTGAACTTTGTGCCTGAGCTGCCAAATTGTTTTCTTAAAACTCTTAATTTACTTTCTGGATTTCTGGAGCCTTGCCTCCTTCATTAATTGGATGGTCAGCATTGTGCTGGTGCTCGTTTGGTTTCCATTCCCTCCCACACAAGCACGCACACCATTTGCAATGGTTGCTCTGGCTTGGATGTGCGGCTCTTCTGGCCTGCTGCTCCTGACGCTAAGTCAATGGGTATGGCTGTGCTCCTGGAAACCTTGCAGGACCTCTTCCGTTTTAATTTTAAGTTAATTCAGTATTGGTGAAAGGGGGTGATGGACAGCCTTCTGTATCCTCCAGGGATAGCGAAGCAAGCGCGCATTAATGGCATTGACTGGCCCCTATCTTTCAGAACCCAGAAGAGAGGAAACTTCCCATCAGAATGCAGCTGGTCCCTGTGCTGTTTCTGGCTCCTGAATGACCCACAGCGGTCATGGGTGCAGCAGTTCTCAGCACTTCCAACCTGCCCGCAGGAAGGGAACAGCCCAGTGGTTTAGTCTGACAAAGTCTCTCTTTCCTACAGTGTCCCGGTTTTCAAGCCCACGGGTGACTCCAAGGTTAAGCCGAAAACGAGCCCTGTCTATCTCCCCGCTGTCTGATGCCAGCATTGATCTCCAGACAATGATCAGGACCTCCCCAAACTCTCTCGTGGCGTATATCAACAACTCCAGAAGCAGTTCAGCAGCAAGTGGCTCCTATGGCCATTTATCTGCCGGGACAATCAGGTAATGCTCTGGGACCGGCTCCATTCCACTGAGGAACCATCCCAACAAAAGAAGGGATGATCCTCCAGCAAGGGAGATGGTCCCTTCTTTGCAACCTCTGCTTTTGTGCATCAGGGCTGTGTAGTGCAGTAAATCCAAGCCCCCATCTGGTTTTGCATGTGAAAAACGGTATTTTGTGGCATATGGGGTGGGTTTTTTGGCTGGATGGAGGTTATTGGTTACTATGTTTCCAGTAACTGAAGTATGATCATACCTCCGTGCAAGCAGAAACAGATAATAAATTCATCTAACAAAATGCTCATTGTGAGTAGTTGGACTGATTAAGAAACACTCTGATTTAAGAGATTGGCCCAAAATGTTCTCCAAATTATTGGCCCACATTCTTAGAAAAAATGTTGTCTGGGTGGTTGAACACCCTAATTCTGAAAACACATTTAAAACAGATCTAAACCCTCGAGTAAAGTTTTGTTCAAATCCTAATTAAAAAGCACTTACATTAGGCAGCGGAGTGTTGTCAATTCCTGCCGTGATTGCTTCACCCAAGTTTCACAATGTTATTATTCTTTTTATTACTTAACTGTTAAAAACGTTAGATTTAATTAACACTGATGTTGCAAAGCAAGGAGTAATAAAGATTATGCACTCCTAAAATTTGTCGGGGAAAACAGAGATACTGCTATTAGTAGCTCTAACATTGTTTTGCAAGTTCCTTTATCCGGCAGCATCATCATTTAGAAATTGACTGTAAAGTCAAACATAATGTTGATTTAAACAAATTGCAACTCCTTGTCTGTTAATCTTATTTTTTCTAGTCTTTTTACCTGTTGTCATTAGCTGGACATACCTCTAGCATTTCAACTTACACTCAGATTTTAAGGAAAATGCCTGGTATTTTCAACAAATTGGTAGAGTGCAGAGACTGTCCTAATAGTCAAATGTTATCCTCTAAGAGAATAATTTAATAATAATAATAATAATAATAATAATAATAATAATAATAATAATAATAATAATAATTTGAAACTCTTCTTGGTGTTCTAAAAGTATCCTAAATGTCAGGAATTATATAGTGGGTTACAAATATAAGGGGATAACTGCTAGAAATTTGGGGTGAAAATACTTTTCTGTCTTAGTGGCTGGAATGAAATCCTCTCTCTAAAAGCAAAATTGTAAATTAAACTTGTTGCTAATTATAGCCCCATTCTCTGAACCTTCACACCTTGGACAGTTTCAGTGATGTGAGAGAAAGTATCATGAGGGTAAAGGTTCTCAGGGCAGTCACTTTTTAAAGGTGGCAAATAATCAGTTTTTGGGCTGAGAATCTATAGTTCATGAATTAGCTGCCTGGAGTAACCACAGAACATCTTCTGTGCTTCTCTCTCTCTGCCCAGTGGACTTGGCCCTGGAAGTGAACCCCTTTTTTCCAGAAACAGAGCTTTGTCTTGGACCTGTTGCCCCAGTTACTGCCCAAACAGCCAGAGACTGGTGGTGTTTCTGGTCACTGCTGACCTAGATTGGAGATGAACCAGTGACCTACATAGGAAGGGTAACATACTTCAGCAGTCCCCTGAGCCAGCACCTCACCTGAATGCAGAGTAAATTGCATGTGTTTGGACTATGTAAAGTGGATAGTTATTCATCCCGGCTGTAATCTGTGCCAAGTGAGCCAGGTGATGCTGGTTTTTCATATCCAGGTTAACGTAACCCCGAGGTTGCAAGTCTGCAAAATAGGTCTGTCTGGGAAAACTCAGGAGCCTCAGGGGCTGCAAAGCCAGATGTGTCCAAGTCCTATCCTTTTCTGCACTCCCTGACAAGGACTTTTGTTGGCTTTTTACACAGGAAGCAAAGAAATTACAGATCTCAAATGGGTCAAAATGATTCACCAGTTTGTTGAAGTACATGCAAATCAAATTATGTCTTTGCAGTAAAGCAGGCTCTCAGGCTTCTCATAGCATTGAAGGCATCTAGCTGGGACATTGCAGCCTGTCTTCTGGAGTCTCCAGGAAGCCAAACTTGAATCAGTTGCCAACTAATGTGTCAAATATTGTTTAAAATAACTTACAATTTTTCTTTCTCTTATTACCGCAGTCCTGCATTCAGTTTCCCCCACCCGCTTAACCCCATGACATACCAGCAGATCCTCACACAACAAAGAGGCCTGAGCTCAGCCTTTGGACACACTCCTCCGCTGATCCAGCCATCCCCGACCTTCCCCTCACGGCAGCACATGGCAGTGGTCTCTGTCAACCCACCACCAACACAGATCAACAACAACAGCAACTGCATCTCTGACTCCAGCCAGGTAGGGACAGCCATCCTGCATGGCATATGAACACTGCCCTTCATGAGGCTATAGGAGTTTTACCCATTCTCTTTTTTACTCGCACTATCCCTTTACATTGCTTTTGCTGTTTTTCTGGCAGTGTTTCTGAACTAGTCACAACCAAATTTTGCATCCACACCCCTTCCTTTCACACACATGTACCGCCTATGCAGAAACCAAAGGTCTTGGTTCATCAAAGTATTGAACATGATTATAAAGGTCATCTCAAGCAGAAAAACTCCTTAAACGTGTGTTATGTCCTATTGAAATAGAGGGAATTCAGCACATGTTTAGCGTTTTGCAAGATAAGTACCTGAGCCCTGTGAACAAAGCTTCATCAGTACCTTCACCAGTCCCTCCTTCCTTTTTTGTACTGATGTGAACCATGGCAATGATCTTAATCTTTAATAAATAAGTGCATCCTACATGGGACCTCCTCACATTTTACTTACTGTTCCTTCTTTTTCAGTGTATCCCTACTGTTGATTTTTACTGTCAAATTTTGCAAAAGCAGGGGCCGGATTTTGAAAACTGGGAATGCCATGATGTGTGTGAAAACCCACACCTCAAATGCATCCTTAAAAATCCTGTGACCTCACCCAGGCACATATATGTGTGCACAAGCCCTCCACATGCACTGGGTTAGTGAATGTGTCTAACACATTCTTAATCATTTTTCTATTCCACTTACATTCCTTCAAAGTTTAAATTGCAGTTACTTTTCTCCCCAGAGACTTATTTCACCTTATTTCACACCCATTTCCAATTGTTGTTTTAGTTGTATCATACTGAACTTTTCAGGCTGGTTTATTGTTTTAGGATTTCTCATGGTTGCTGCACTGAAAACTCTGTTTGTTATTGCAGGTTATTTGATTGATTGGTTTTGTTTTCATCTTCAAACTGGCTACCAAAGTAATGTGGCTGGCAGGAGTCCTGCCTCTGTTTAATAATTTGCAGGACCAATCTTGAGCAATTAGCAAGAGTATTGAAAACGTTAATGTTCCAATTTTATTCACATACAATGGGATATTTTTTCTCCTGAAGCTGTTCTCATTTTTTAAGAACTGAGCAAAATACACGCATGGTCTTTCATGCACCCAGCATGCCAGAGCCCTCATACATAACCAGAGACCCCTGCTTCCCCCAGGAATTCATTTGCTCAACAAATCATTTCGTCACATTGAGAACTAAAATTGTGGCTTGGGTGGGGGTTGTATAAAGCTTGAGTGGCTTTGACATGGACTGGATTGCTCTGAAACAGCATAGCAGTGGTGAGGCCAAGTTCATTTGTGAGCCTGCAGAAGATGGGACTACCCTTGACTCTTCTTGCCTCTCTTCCATCCCTCTGCCTTGCACAAACCCACACGGGCTGGTTTTCAAATGAAATCCAGGCCAACAGGCCAATACCCTGCTCTTTCCTGCCACTTCTGAAGTTCAACCTTGACTGATTTTTGAGTTAATTTTTAATGAGGAGGTGGGCTGCTGCCTGTCTCTCATCCCAAACCCCAGTGCCATATCTTGCCTGGTTTTCTTTCCTAGAGCAAGCAAAGCAGCGAGTCGGCCGTGAGCAGCACCGTCAATCCAGTAATTAACAAGCGCAGCAAAGTCAAGACTGAAGTCGAGGGCTTGCCGCCAGTGTCTCCAAACACACAGGTAACCTCCCTGGTGAGACACATGTTGTGGGGCCAAGGCAACAAGCTGCTGGGTCTCATCTTTGGGAATGATACTCTTGGCACCTTGTGCTGCAGCTGGGAGCAGGGCAACAAAGTCTGCCAGGCAGGTGGTGTCTCTTGGAGTGTGAGACCCAGGAAGGTACAGAGCAGAGCTGCAGTGATTAAGTGAAACATTCAATGGGTGCCTGGGACTCAGCTTGCTGCAGGTGTGCTTGGATAGAAAAAAAAGGAAGAGAGGAAATATACCAAGTGTGATAATTTAAAAATGATGTCTGAGTTTTTTGTTCTGCAAAGCAGGCAGCATTAATGTCTCAGAGCAAACATAGATTATGAGGGAAGCTTGCATGTAGGTGGAAGGCTTGCAAAAAAAGGACAACTTTTTGACTCAACAAGGAATTGCTCCTAGAAACATCCTTTACACTGGTGACACAACACTTGACACCAAGAAGGGCCCAGAGGCCTTTGCTTTCTTTCTGGAGCTCTGTGATTGCAAACTGTTTAATGGCTGACAGTATCCATCTGACCGTCCTTTATCACAACTGTAAACTATCAGGAGTGCTCTGGGCACTTCATTTTCATGAAATATTAGACCGTGTTATTGTCAAGTGAATGGAAGAGTTGATGACAAATTTCTCCTTCTGCCCTGGTTCAGGAGCAGGTCTCAGCATGATGCATGGGGACAGCAATGTGTGCAGTCATCAGGGGGCTGGTAAAATTGATGAAGATAGCATATCGGGAAAGATAAACATGCTGTAGTCAGCACGATTAGGGCAAGGAGGCACCTCTCTGGAGCTTTGAGTTTAGGAGTGTATCTACACACTGCTGCAAAATCACATGCCCTGAAAAACCAATGTGGCCACCACCTGAGCTAATAGGGCAACGTGTTTATTTCTCACAGCAAATGGAAAAATATTTGAAAGCTATTACCTGCTTTGTCAAAGCATGTGTAGCTGAGGAGCTGTGGGACAGACAACTGCTTGCTCAATGGCTGTCATCCTCTGTTCTCTGCTCCAGTGGAAAATCATATGTGCCCAGCCTCAGTGAGTGCTTGGATAGCAGCAGCCTGCCTCACCCCTGCAGCCCTGCGCCGGAGTTTAATCCACTGGGTCTTATAGGCACTGAAATTAGCACTGAAAGAAGGGAGGAAGCAGTGTAAAGTGGTGCAAGGAGATTTGATTACAATAGCAAGGTGAAATTAAGAGTTGGAAAATGCATGCTGATCATCTAATAGTTCCTAATGAGGTGATATGTGAAGCAATACCCTAAGGAAAGTGTAGGCTCCACATCTTGCAGCACTTCAGTATTGACTGGGAAATCACTGGAAAGTACTGTGTAAGAGGCAGTCCATTCTTGGCAAGGAGAACAGGTTAAAACACTGAATGTAGTGGGTGTCTCCTCTTTGGTTGATCTAAGCAACAGTAATTCACTGAATTTGGGAATTCATTTTCTGCAGGAGACTGTGCTGAAAAGTTGTATTACAGTCAATTAGTTATTGACTGATCCATTTTTTGCTGACTGTAAAGTTCATCCAACCCCCCAAAAAAACTTGTATGTGTATGTTTTGTTTTGGAAATGCTGCACTGGAAATGCTGCACTGGAAATGCTGCACTAGAGATGCCTCATGTGAGTTATAGTTTGAGTGTTCAAAATCCTTGGCCAGACAGCATCTCCCACAATGGCTTGTGCTATAAAAAAATGCAATCCAGGCAAGATTTGTGGGACACACTGAAGCACCTGGCATGAGGGACCTGAGTTAGTGAGCTCTTACAATGCCACAAGAGCTTCAGTACAGTTTCAGATTAGCATTGAACTAGCCAGACATGAAACAAGTCAATCCCCTTCAACAAATAAAATGGCTTCTAGTCCATTTTTTCCAACAGAAGGTAGAAAAATTTTGGCAAAATAAGATTTTTAGTAGAAAATTACAGTTTTCCAGGAACGGCATTTTGCATGGAGATGAATGTTTCAACAAAAAGTAATGCTCACAGCTCAACCAAATAAGAATAGCAGGAAAAAGAAGATGCTGTTTGAACTTTCTCAGACTGTTGCTTTGGGTTCTCTTATAGTTTGAATCTCCATAAGTCTTTCTGTAAATTACCACAGTTTTCTGTCTCAAGAGGCACCTTGCAATATTTTTTTTAAGAAATTAGGAGCTAATTAAAACAAATCTCTTTCTTTACGTATCTAAACTTTTGAATTGAACGTCACAGCTGGCATGTATGTCATGAGCTAGTTAATGAAAATTGTTGAACTTTGGTACCGTATGTCTCACTTTCCAAACCATATAATGCCATTAAGTCATTAATCATTGCAGCTCGCTGGTAGGCATTTAGGGAGGTGTTGGTGGGGAAGGAGATGGCAGCCAGATAGATCTGTTTGGGCAAGCCAGAGACAGGTTGAGATGGGTCTGGCTCTGTCTACACAGATATGGGTCCTACCGGAGCATCAGATCATTAGGAACAGTATCTGCTGTGGTCAGTCACCCCAGATGCTCCTGTGCAAAGCTGTCCTGGAGGAGGAATGTTTTGTGCTAGGTATTAGTAGTAATTGCGAGGAAAGAGAATGAAGGGGGACAAAACCTGCAAGGCTTTGTCTTGCCAAATTCCCAAGGCAGTATTGGCTGCTGAATACCTTGTCTCTCATGCAAGTGTCTGATGCATTCAGAGCTGACAGTTGTTCTTACTCTGAATTGTACTAATTACGTTGTATGTTACACTATTGTGTAGTTGCCCATGCTTTAATCCTCATAGCAGCCATAATAAAAATCTTCTGTGCTTCATTTAGCACTGAGGAGCTGGTGAGACAGAGAAGTTAAGGAGAGAGCCCACAGTGTGCTCAGCATTAAAGTAACTCATTTATGAGCTTAGAGTCCCTGGAGCTCTGTTCTCCAATGCCACTTTTCACTGGGTCTTACTCAAGCTTCCCAAATTTCCCTCTCAGAGAAGTGCTTTGAGAGCTTATCACTTTGTCCCTGCGGAGCATCCTGTAGGCATAAATCTTTGGCTAAGGATTAGGTATGATTTTCTTACCTACTGAAAGATGTAGAAAACAGGAACCCTCTCCCCAGCCCATGTAAGGTGAGTGTGGTATCCACTAGGCTATAACTGCTCTGTGGTTTCTTCACGCACATGTTTCCCCACTCTGCCCAGATCAGAAGTTTTGCTCCAGCAAAGAACACAAGCAAAGGTCAAAAGTCAGCTTTTTCTTTACTCTAGCCTTTCCTGGGACTGCCCATGACCTGGCTGAAATCAGGCATTGCTATCATGATGGCTTTGGGATGTTTCACATCTTGTGATTAACTCTGATCCCCTTCTACCAAAACCATAATGATAATCATGGAAGTTATGTGGCCACAATGAGCATAGTTTTGTGATCAGTTGATACCTGCCCTTCAATCTATTGAGTGATAGAGGAATTCAGATGAAAGATGTTCACTTGATACAATGCACTGTTGTGTGTTACAGGAGCATCTGACAGACCTGAAAGAAGATCTAGATAAGGATGAATGTAAACAGGAGCCTGAGGTTATTTATGAGACTAACTGTCACTGGGAAGGATGCACAAAGGAATATGACACTCAAGAGCAGCTCGTCCATGTGAGTAATGGTTGGGAGGAAACCCCAGCGATAAATTTGGGTTTCTGTGCACTTGTCCTCATTTTTTATCACTAGCTGCTGTACAGCCAGAGCTCACCCTGGGAGCTACTAAAGGTGCAAATCAGAGATACGGTGTGTAAACACTGCCAAAGCAGGTCGCTGCTCCCCGAGGAGTTCAGCTGAAAGAAGTCTCTCATAGATTATGTGATATTGCTCCCTTCTCAGCTGCTGAGGCTGCAGTTTCAGTCTCCCTTGTGCATGGCCCAACAACAGAAGGCTTTCTGCAGAGGACCTGATGAGAAAATGGGGAAGGGGGCTGAGCCCTTCCCTCCTCGCTGGCTGTGTTGACTGAGCTTTTCCACACAGTACACCAGCTCTGGGTCAGAGATCGTTCATGCTGTCCTCAGTCCTAGTCCAGGCTGTGAAAGCCTTTTATGATGCTGTGACAGGAACTGTGGGGCCATATCACTTAGAGGCTGTTGACCTGCTCAGCTCATCCCTCCCACAAAAACAGAGCACTTCCAGAGTCTGAATATATGCCCCACTGTCTCCATCAGAGCCTGAAATACAGAAAGTGGGTTGATTTTCTAAAACTTGGGAAATAGCACTTCCATAATCACAGTGATGTCCCCAAACCAGAGTAAAAACTGCTCTCTGAAGGATCCTGAAACCAAATCATTAATCAGATTTTGAATTCTAATTAATTCCAAGAACCTTTTGTATGCTTTGCTTCATCTGAGAATCCATCGTTTGGTTTCCTTTGGCTTCTGGGGTCAACACATCCCCCATACTCAGAGCAAGTGCCTGTGCAATCAGACATGATCTGTGACTAAGCCCCATCCTGCCCCCAGCCCAACACCCTCCCAGTCCTTATTTTGGGTCCCTGGTGTGAGCCTCATTTGTTTGAAACCAGTCCATATCTTCTGGGAATTCATCAGCCTAGCAACCCTGTTGCTTGCAGCAGTGTTGGATTGAGCAAATTTTGCAACAGGATCTGCTACCTTCTCCTTTTCCTTCAGCCTTTTGCTGCTTGTCTCAGCCAGGCTCCCAGTCTGCCAGGGGCCACCCATGTGCAACTCACACGTAGCCCTCTTCCTGAGGGCTTGTGTCTGCTCTCACCCTTTTTTATATAACTTACAAAACACTCTAAATTATAATTTTGAGCACATGCTCTTCTTCCATGTAAGGCTAGTGTCTGCCCACCTCTGCCAGAAGTCACTGGTTCAGTGCAACAAGTCCTTGAGTACAGACAGATTTGAAAATGGTTTTCAAGGACAAATGAATGATAAAGTGCTTAATGGGTTGCACATTGCATGCCATGGAGCACTGCTTTTCTGGGATTAAACAACAGCATCCCTGTCAGATGGGCTGGGCCCACATTTGCCCAGCAGTTTTTGTGTGTTTCCCTCTCAGATGTAAGAAAAACTAATTCTGACTAGAGCAAAGTGCAGAGCACCAATCAGCTCAGCAGAATTTGTTTCCATAAAAAAAAAACCAAATTGAAACATTTGATGAAATAGCCAAGATTTTCCTAAATTTGGAAGGTTATGAAAATGGAGGCTTCTATACTATGATTACTAGCAACATGGGGTTGTGGATTTGGGATGCCCAAAATACATATGCAAATTAAATACAGAGGTCATGGGCCAACTTCTGAGAAGGTGGCATCTCACTGTGCTTGGAAAAATTCTATTTTGTCTACAAAGAAAAGTACCTGGGCAAGCAGGGTCTGTTCCCCATAGGCAGTGCACAGTGTGCTTGTGGGAGAAGTGCATGTCAACGGGAAGCTGCAGGAGTGAAGACATACTTTTGCAAGCACCACTACTGCTCCCAACCTCAAAGATCACACTCAGTTTGAGAGAAGCTCAGGCAAAGCCTTTGGCTAGGTGGGGGCTATGGAGCTGTAGCTGAAGTTGAGTGAGTTGTGCAACTGCTCCTCCACCATGTGATGGGAAGATGTTGCCCAGCTAGTGAGTGAATAGTCCTGAACACGGGCTACAGTTCCCCTTCCATAAATGTTCTTCCTCTGGCCCAAGCAAGATCAAATGGGCAAGCCTGTGCTCTCCCCCACTCCTAGCACTGCCTTCTGTAGTCTTGGTTGCAAGTCAAACTCCCACACAAACAGAGCCTGGAGACATATCTTCCCAGTCTGGTCTGGGCATGGTTTAGCATGTCCATGAGTCTCCTCGGAGGCTCACCAGATTCCCACCATCTCAGGATAAAATCTCACACTGGTGGCCACGTAATAAGACCAGAGCTGTAGGCAGCAGAACTCCAAACCCATACAAAACCTCTCTCAAACAGCACTCTCCCAGCATGCAGCTTTGGCTTTCAGTATTTACCAGCAGTGCCTGAGAGACCAGCTGAGCCCCACACCCCTCCTCTTGTCCCTGGGTAGAATTGGGACCCCAGACAGCATGTCTCTGACTCCAGGATTCGACCACAGCACACAGAATGCTGAAGCTGGATTTTGCTGGGACTGTGAAGGCTGATGATTCTGTTTTAATGTACTTTTGTGTCCTCACACTGCCTCACTGCCCCAAGAAACTCTCATCCCAAGCTGTAAAGTGTGTGTCTGGCTTTGGCCAAGGCGACAAAAGCAGGGGCTGGAAAAAATCTCAGCACAAAAAAAGCCAAAACCCAAACCCAAAGTAGTTTATTTTAGGATTTCCTGTCAGTGAATGTCTACTGAAAACACAGGAGTGAGGACAGGCATTATTTTTGGCAGTAAGACCCTATTCAGAGAGACAAGGCCGCCGCAGGAACAGCACTCCGACAGACTGGTCTCTGGTTCTGCTTATTTTCAGCAGAGCTTCATCTGCCCTACATTGGGAAAAAAGCAGCTCTTCCTCCCAGGGTGGACGAAGGCACCATTCTGGGTCTGGCTTTTCAACACCCCAGCACAGGATTTCGTGGACCAGAGTAATTAGCAGTAATTGATGCAGACGAGCTTTTATTGGTGCATAGCTCACAGATGCTGTCATTTCCTGTCAGCCACCAGCACTGGACAGCAGGTGGATGTCTTGGGACTGGTGTGTGGGCTGGTGTGCAAGCGGCCTTAGAAACATAGAATCATTTATGTTGGAAAAGACCTTTAAGATCTCTAAATCCAACCAAAGCTTGACTCCTCCTCTCTGCCACTCTCCAGCAGCGTCCCAGAAGAGGGTCCCACTTGCATAAATGTGGTACAGAAGGGTTCAGCAGAGACAAAAATTACTCTGTCATCACCCTCATCAGTGACATCAAGCAGCTGGGGGGACACTGAGAGGGCTCCTCTCTCCCTTCCACCATGGGTCCCCATTGCTTTTGCTAACTTCCCATTTATAGTTGCCTTGGAGCCAGTGTACTGGAAGCTCCTTTCTCCTCTCTCCTGCAGGACACACCAGACCACAGTTCTGGATCCTGTGTCCCTGGTGTTATCTGTGCACCTGGCACCCAGGTGCAATGCCTGACCACAAGCACTGGGGCGAGAATGTTTGGCTTTTGGAGCACTGTATGTGCTTTGCTGACATCAGCTCTTCCAGGAGTGACCTGGTTTTCCTTTCTCTCCTGTCAGCACATCAACAATGATCACATCCATGGGGAGAAGAAGGAGTTTGTCTGCCGCTGGCAGGACTGCACACGGGAGCAGAAGCCCTTCAAGGCCCAGTATATGTTGGTGGTGCACATGCGAAGGCACACGGGAGAGAAGCCACACAAGTGCACGGTGAGCTGCCAGGGACATGTGGTGCATCTCACTTGACAAGTGGGACACTGGGTTTTGGTAGTCACAAAACTGTATGTGCAGACACAGGCATGGCTTCAAGTAGGGCTTTAGCAAGGTACTCACTGGCACACAGCTCAGAGTCAGTCCAGCCCTCTGTGTCTGGGTTACAGCTACTTGCAGGTTAGACCCAGGGGACAGGGCAAGAGCTCAAGGAGTATGGTAAAGATGTTAGTGGACAAAACTGCATTTCTTTGAGAAGAATGGTTTCAGATCTACCACGGAGATCCAGAGCAATGCAGGGCAAGTCACTTGAAGTGGAAATCCTGACAATTTAGTTGCCTACATCTAAGAAAGAAATCCAGTAATGCCACATTGTGGGGAACCACCTAACCTTGACATCACCCCAGTGCCCAGACCTTCTGCATCTCAGCAGCACCGTCTAGTGTTTAAACACTGCCTGAGTAAGAGTATGGGGTGCTATTTTGTATCTCAGCCCTGGCAATACATGAGAGAGCTGGGCTCTTGTCCTGCTCATCCTCAAGACATTACAGCCCACATCTGCCCTCACACCTGAAGTCTCCCACCTCACTGCTGGCTCAGGGAGGCCGAATGGGATGCACAAGAGGGAAGCAAGGTGTGAAGTTTAGTGGCTGTGGTCAACTGGTGGGAGAGGAGAGGTGTTCACAATCTCCCTTCTCATATGCTTGAGACCTTATTCCTCCTGAAGGTTTGTCCCTTGTCTTTTGATATCCTCTGCTGTCTGCCTTCTCCTGCCAGTTTTTCATACCTCCTCTGCTGTCAGCATTTCGCTGTTCCTATCCCCAGAGTCTCGAGGATGTCTCTTTCTGCTCAGCACATATCTTCCTCTTCTACTGCATTAGCCACTTCTAGCCCTGCTCTCTCCCTGCCTCTGCCCCAGCTCCTCCTTACAAATATTAGGATATGTATGATTTGCTTGCTGCATGACTCCTTTATCAATCTTCTAGCCCTGTGTTCATTTAATTTAGAGCATAAGCTCCCCTGGGGCACAGGGCCATGTCCTTTGTTTTAATCTTCTAAAGCCTTTTGCCCAGTCTAGTGCTTTACCAATCTTCCTTAAAAATATCAAGAAATAACAATTGTTGGTGGAGTACAAAGTGAGCACTGAGGGAAAATCTAGCCCTGCCCTTGCAGGTAGGGGGACTTGGAAGACAAAAAGCATCAGTGACTGCATCCTCTTCAGTGCTGTGATGGAGCAGGAAAAAGCGCTGCTGCACAATCCTGTCTCTTTCAAGCCTCAGTTTTGTCACACTGGAGCAATGGCAAAGCTGTGTGTATTTGAGTCTCAAGTCTTCCTCTGCCTCCTGGAGATCTGCAGTCCCTCCATGGGCAATATGTCGCAGCAACTCTCCCTGAACTGGAGTACCATCTCTTTCCAATTGCCTGGGATACATGGCAGCTCTGCAGAGCGTGCCTTTCTGTGGCAGAGCATTCCTTGTCCAAGTCTGGCAGTGATTTTTCAAAGCACCATTTGTTTCAGACAAGAAGTTTGTGGTGTACATAAAGCTACAGATGAGCCCAATTGCAGCCTGGGATTTGGTCAAGGATTATTTCAGCAGATGACAGCCAGAACTCCCACTGACATAATGAAATCCACACGTAAGAGTGGGAACTACTGCTTTGAACATGCACAGGCTACTTTGCTGAGAAGCTCTTATTTGAAAATGTAGCCTTAGAACTTTTGCTCTTAATAACTGCATTTTTGTGTCAGTATCCAGCAAAACCAGAATGGACATGAGTTGCTTCACGCTGAGTTCTCTTTGTTTTCCAGCAAGAGGAATGATGTATTTCAATAACCATAAGCAACTTGAGCTATAAAGGATTGCTTGCACAGGGCAAGAGAAGAAAGGGATGTACTGTGCTATCTCAAAATTGTGGTGTGTTCTATGGGACAAATGGGCTAATGAAACTTGTCTGAGGAAGAGGAACTGGATCATCCCACCCTGAAAAAGCTGTGGGAGGAATCAGCTCTTGCAGGATGTTTGTACTATCATTGAAGAGATCTAAATATCTCAAGATCAGAGCGAGTTTGCCTTATTTCCACCATCCCTATGCTAGACCTTAAAGATTTAAGTAACCCTACTTATTTGCCAGCACAACAAAGTTAAATGTTGTGCCTACATGCTTCATGGCTGTCATGGGCTGCATGTTTGCCTCACTCCCTGCAGTGCAGGCAAGTCCTGTACATGTGGAGTACTTGTTGCTATTGCATGCCCTTGACTTTGGCCAGACCTCTGGACATGTAGGTCCACTGAGCTGCCCATGGGGAAATCAGACACTGGTCATGACCTGTCCTGCTGTGGCACCAGTTTCTTCTCTGGCCAAGACTCAAAAGAGCAATGTGAAGTTCTGTCACATCTGGATTGAACTTGATTTGAGATGAAATCCTCCCACACTGAGACAGGACAGGTACAGGGAGAAGCCTCCAGCCCAGCCAGAGTGGAGTATGGCAGGACTTACATCAACCAAAGCCTCACCATGTCCCCCAAGCTGCGCGTTCTCGTTGTGTGGGCAGCTGGTTTCCTTCCAGGAGGGAGGTTCCTGGCCTGTTTTGTCATTCAAAAATCCATCTGTATTCAAGACTGAGAGTTGTATTTTTTAAACTGGTAATGTCAGACAGCCTGACCACAGCATCCTCCAAGAGTAGACCCAAGCTGTAATTTGGGAAACTTCAAAGCTCACTAGATTTGTGCTTTTGTGTTACGGAATGGTCTGCCCTTTCCAGTGCTGGTGCTAGTGAAGTTGCAAGGCTGGTCAAACTGTCGAGAAGCTGTCAGTTCCCTGGGTGGGAAGGAGGGGCCCTCCATTTCTGAGCGTGTTAGCTGCAGAGTGGTGGCAGAAGGGGCTAAGATAGCTCTGGGAGGAGTGGACGGGTGTTTAAACCTTCTGGAAAAAGAGTCTCTTGTTGAAATGTCAGGTAGGTACCCAAAAAGGAGCAGCACCTTGAATATGACTCATTGCTGAAACTCTCAACCTGCCTAGGAAAGCAAATTCTCTCAACAAAGTGGATGTTGTTCCCTAAAACACAAGGCCTTTAAAGGAAAGGAAAAAAAGGAAAGAATGAGAAACAGATGAGAAGGGTTTAGGCAGAGGGTAAATCAATTTTTTTCTGGTTAATTAATCACTCCTCTTGTGTTTTTTTATTTTAGTTTGAGGGCTGCTCCAAAGCCTATTCCCGCCTGGAGAACTTAAAGACACACCTGAGGTCCCACACTGGAGAAAAACCCTATGTCTGTGAACATGAAGGCTGCAATAAAGCCTTTTCCAATGCCTCAGACAGAGCCAAGCACCAGAACAGGACACATTCCAATGAGGTAAGCCTGGGCTCACTGCAGCAAAACAGAGGGCTTTTTTTTTAAATTTTGCTGACAATAAACATACATTTTACACACTGGACTCATGTAAAAAGAAACCTACTGTAATGAGAGATTTTTCTTATTTTTTAATGGGATTTATTTTGCTGGAGAGCCAGACCACATTACTTTATATTTATGGAAGCTGTGTTTGAAATCATAAACAGATGTTAAAGTATGCAAACTTTTTAATTGACTTTGGAAATTAAAACAAGCATTTTCCAAATCTGTAATTTTTAATAGCACAGATAGTATTGTACAGTTGTGATTGTGGTGTTTAATATTACTGTGGAGCAGACTTGTAGTAATATTGCAGCTACCCTGGATCCTGATGCTCTGGAAATAATACTCCCTCCATCGTTTGATGTACAATGATAGAGCACAATGCAATGCTTTGTTAACTTTGGATAATTAAGACTCACTATTAGTAGTTGGGAAGTAAAGGAAATTGCCTTTATTGTAACGCATGTGATGGTCTGTTGGAATCAACCACAGCCAACAATTGAAATTTATATTACCACTAATTAACCGACAAGGGAAGAAAAAACAATACTCTAAAGTTCTAATAGAGTTTTCAGCCCTGAAGAATTCAGTCTGTAGCCTCATTTGCAACAGTTAAATATAGACTATTGGAGAATGGAGCTCAGTTGCCACGGTTGGCAGCTTTTTGAAGTGATGCTGTGTCTACAAAGGGCTTGTTGGGAATATTTTTATCTCTGGCATATCAGTCAGTGATAACCAAAGGTCTGTAGGTTTCAGAGATTCTATTGGAGTCAGAATAAGGACTCAAAGTCTAGAATGTCCTTCTGTGCTGTGTGAGATGGAGCCAATGAATGACCAGGATTGTGGTGTTGTTTGTATTTCTTTGTGTATGAACCCCAACATCAGGGTTGTCCTCCACCAGCAAGCCACTTACCCAGCAGGACACCGGTTAAAACTAACCCATATCCACACGTACACTGGGTAGTTTGGGGTTGTTTAAAGCTACACCAACTTTGAGGCCAGGAGGGACCAAAAAGACAGGCAACCTCTCGTCAGCTCAGCAACCTGCATTCCTTGTAAGTAGTGTTTGACTATGACATCATTTACTCTATGTTAAAGCTTTTTCCCCTGAAAGGTAGGCAGTTGTAATTTAATCTCACATTTCAAGTATTGTAAATGGCTCATTCTCCAGTCCTGGATACTTTCTCTGCCTTCTTCCAGCACTGGATCCAGTGTTCTTTCATTGTTGCTATTTCCACCTCTTAATTCCTATAATGTTAAGCCACTCTTTGTATTCTTGCTCATAAGCTGCATAAATCAAACCACTGAAGATTCACATTTCTGCAGCATTTTTTCCCATTCTTAAAGGAGATTTTCATCTCTATTCAATTCCTAGATTCTCATGCAAATGAATCATGACTCCTGGTACAGCTTTTAGTGCTGGGTACAAACTCAATCAGCCCAGTTTGTGCACACTGAAGCAGTATGTGAGCTACTTTTTGCCCATAGATCACTTGATCACAGATCCCTAGAGCTTTACTAGGATCCTTTCTTGGCAGGGCAGAGTATCCCATCTGTTGAGCTTGATAATCTCCCACATCCCTAGATGTGAGATTTTCATTTTGGCTGTGTTATTAAATGTAGTTTCTCCAATGGGTGATCCAGATTGTAAGATGGACTGGATTTGGGATGGCTCCTCACTGCATCTGGGCAGAGCTTGGACACACTCGAAGGTCTGCCCTTTTGAGTTCCCCTTGTGCATGAAGGTGAGGCCTGTAGGGCAGGAGCATCCAACTTCATGCCTATGATGAACCCTGATCTAATATGCTGACACTTGGCACAAGCTGCTTTCAACACAAATTAAAGACTCACATAACAGACAGGAATTTTATTCTCTGCTGTTTTTTCCCTGGAGGATGCCAAAGCCATCTCAGGTGCAGAAACAGCACAACCACTAATAGAGGATTTGTACCAGACCGGCTGACATTGCCATGGGAACTACATGGCACTTCATGATTGTACATTTTGAGGTCGTACTCACTCCTGAACTGGTGTTCAGTCCTCCTTGATGCAGTACAGACATGCCCCAAGACTTGGGGGAGATCTGTAGGGTGCATATAAAGGCTCGCTGGGCCATATATTTGACACCCTCTTTTTGAGGAACATATAACGTGATCCTTTCCAACCGTTGGAATGCCTCATGGCAAAGCTCATTGCATTGGGCAGCAGGCCCAGGCAAGGGTCGTGCATCCAGCTGTGGCCATGACCACTGGGTTAGCAAAGTGCACTGAGACCTTGGCTCACAAAACCACACAAACGCAAAGCAGAAGTTTGTGGCTGTATTTGCCATCACCCATTGGCAATTCTGTTGTGGTTCCTAGCCCTTTTTCCTCTGCTTCCAGTGTTTACTTGGAATACACCACAATTTCAGATTAATCATCCAAATCTTCTCTAAGGGGGAAGTTCCAGATTCCCTGTATTTGTCACTATCATCGTGTGACAGGATGTAGGTGTATAGTCCAAACATGCTGAAGTTCAAGGCTGAGGATATATTACCAAACTGGCTTTTGTTTGATTGTTGAAATGTCAGACACACCATTTAATTTTAAACTTTGAGTGACTATTTGAATTCCTTCAGAAGATATCTTCAAAGTTACACCTGGGAAAAGGGCTTTCATCCTGTGACCACTCTCCACTGCATACACAAAAGAGTGGCATGAGTTTATGCCCAGTCAAAGGCACGGTATGACATTTTCTGCAACTCAAGATGAACAAGGGTAAAATGCAGAAACTCTCCTTAGTACCTGGGGAGTTCTCTGGTTCCCTCACCCTAACAAGTATTACCCTGTATGTACCTGGGAGTAGGAGGGAGGCATCTGAGATATCTAAACTGTTGACTTCACTAGGGCATACACTGCATTAGATGTCAGAATCTGGATAACTCAGGGGATAGATGAAGACAAGCCAACAAAACAGCAGTTGTGCTTAGTTCAGTTGCAGGGGATTATGGCCTGATGAAGACAATGATGGAATCCTCTTAGGTGGAGCATCTGCTGTCCAGCCAATAGTGATTATGTTACCCTTATGGCTGGGGTCTGAAAAGTCAGAACTATTGAGCCTAAAGGATCTTTGAGCTGTTTATGTATAAGAGTTTTTTTAGCATCTGTGGTGGGGGTTCTGTTCTCAGGAATAGAGTTTAATAGCAGCAATAATATTTCTGTAATGTTTGTCCAAAATGTTGCATAGCTTTTTAAACAAATTATTTTACTTTTTGTGCTTTGGTTTACCCAGCTTTAAAATATATTAAATATTTACCTCAGTGGGGTGCGATGAGGATTTAACTTCACTGAGTGATGTGCCAGGATCAGTCAGAAAGTATGTTTTTGAATAAAAAACAGACTTTCAGTGTTTTTCATGTGATTATTCTGGTTTTCTACAAAGAAAATATATTCCTTTGTATATTTTCACTTAAGTTCCTGAATGAAATTACAAGACAGATTAAAAAAAAAAGAATAGGAATGGTCATTTTGAGTAGCCTTCAAATAACTCAAATAACATCTATCTGTTTTTTCTCATGCATCTATCCTAGTGCATTGGCAGAAAAATACAAAAAGTAGTAGTGAGACTGAAAACAAAACTTGTGATTAATTCAGAGCTTCCAGTGCAGCAGCACCAGCTTAAACAACTGCAGCGCTAATACACTTTGGAATTGGAAACTCAATAAAAAGAAAAAAGTTAAAAGAAGAAAAGTATCTCTTTGCTGACTTCTGTTTTCAGAAGCATGGGTTCAGCCTTGTTTTCCTGTGGCAATCAATGATTCATGAATTCAGGACTTGAGTGCTATCGTCTGAAAAAAACGTTGCATGCCTGTGGTTTGTTTTGCACAATAACAGATTTCAAGGTGACAGGTGCTGGAGTGGTATGATAGATTGGGTAGGCTGAATCCAGTCTGGCTTGGATTCAATGGAATTCCATCATCCAGAAGGGAAGGTTTCAGACATTTTCTTGGTGTAGAACCCACCTACTTCCCTATATCACCTTCCTTCCATCCTTAATCAGGAAACATTCCTGTGGCCACCCAAGCAAATACATACATAGGAAAGTAATATTAGGAAATTATTTCATGATTTCTTAGCTGCCTTTTAATCCAGAGACTGAAAACAAGAACTTTAGCCACATGAAGTGACTGGCCAAGTCTGTGTGGATCAGCAGCAGCCCATATATCACATCTTTGATATCTCAGTCTTACAGAATCCTGTGGGATTCTGCCTGTGGGGCAGATGCTCTACATTTTGGGCTGTCTGCTGCGATGCTCATTGTTTTCTTGGACTGTATGCTGTAACTGGAATATTTTGGCTTATTCTAAATATAACCCAAGATTTTATTTTATTGACAGAAACCCTATGTCTGTAAAATCCCTGGCTGCACGAAGCGGTACACGGACCCTAGTTCCCTCAGGAAACACGTCAAAACAGTGCACGGGCCTGATGCTCACGTCACAAAGAAGCAGCGCAACGACGTTCACCCAAGGCCACCTCCTCTCAAGGAAAATGGGGACAATGAGGCGAGTGCCAAGCAGAGCAGCAAGGTTTCAGAGAGCCCTGAGGCCAACAGCACCATAAGGAGCATGGAGGATTGCTTACAAGTCAAAACGATAAAAACAGAGAATTCTGTGGTAAGAGCAGTTGCTCTTGGGAGAAATGACGTGGCCCCAAATCTCTCTGACGCAATGGGGGCATGAAGCATTTGTATGCCATTTACCTCTCTGGCTAGGTGCCCTTCACCTGCCAACACCCTTGAGTTCAAGTCCAGAAATGAAACTGCAGGTCAGGGCACAGTCCAGTGCATTTTGCACCTTCCTACCCAGCATCACAAATTTCTGCCCTCATAGTCATGGGAGCCATATGATGCCTAGTGCTGAGCTGGTCCTTCCTGTGCTTTGAGAGTGGGTAAAACGCAAGAGTGTCATGGTCAAACGAGCTCTACCTATCTCACCAGCTTAAACTGGGCAACAACCATAAGGCACAGATGGATGAACATTTCTTGAAGCTGATGTACTGGCTTAAGTAGTCACTTTTCTCCTCCTCCCTGCACCCTTCTCTGTTTTTCTTTCCAGGCTGCTACTGCTGCACTGCACTTTAGCTGACACAACTCTGTTGTGGGTTGTCTAAAGAAGCCAGTGGGGAAAAAGTAGCTGTTTTATTTTTGTTGGGTATGTTTAAGCAAGTTCAATTCCTTGGTCTGTCCACCTTACACTGAAGCACAAAGTTGCTGGGGTTGGCAGGGACCACTCAAGTTCACCTAGACCAGCCTTCCTGATCAGTCAAGTTTGGCTAGAGCTCAGGAGTGCACAAGTTCAATACATGTTCCCAGCTGCCACAGAACATTGTCATGGGATGGTGGGGCTAGGGAGTGAAAGTAGGAGTAAACTTGGGAGCAACACTGTGGCTTACATAGTGCAGGCTTTCAGCCAACTGTGATCATGCTTTACCAACCCCATGAGTGACCACCAGCTGAACCAAAGATTGTCTATCAGCCTTCTGGCCATTACAGGAGCTCCAGTGGTTCAAAGGAGCTGTGTATAGTGATGGGTTCAAACACATTCAAGCCTTTTCCATCCCACAGAGGAAGCCCAAGGCTGGTGAAGGTGATGAAGCATTGCAACACACAGATCACTATGGATGTTTCTTTTCACATTTGTACCCAAAGTCCTGATGTGCTGCACAAGCTCAGAGGAGGACAGGCTATGATCTGGATACAGCAGAAAAGACTTTCAGCTGCAAAGGAGTATTCACGTATTCCCCCGACTTCTCACTAGGGCTGAAAGGACTTTGAGCTCCAAAATATATTTTATCTTGATTTGAATCCAGGCTAAAAGATTGTTATTGCTAAGAAAAACATCCTTTGGAGCTACAGACATTTTCTGAAAAGAGATAGGGGATGTGCTGTTGGACAAATCACTAATACGCAGCATTTCTTCAGTTAGGAAAAAATTGAGTATTTTGCCATCCAAAGTGTCTCTAATTGATGAAAGGAACAGTTTACTGTGATGAGGCTCTGTATTACAAAGGCTGAGTGTGAGAACCACTGGACAGAATGACCTCTCTCCAATACTTTCTCCATGTGTTTTGTTGGTTTTTTCCTATGAAAACGCAGACACAATGATGAGTCCCCACCCTGTTTCTCCAAAACGTATGGAGTTGTTTTCCTAATGCTCTGTGCTCCCAGGATTCCAGCCAAGCCATCTTGCTGGCAGCAAGGCCATGAGTTGTATGTTTCTCTTTGCTGTCCCCATCCAGCCTTGGATACTTCACTGGTGCATGCCTAACAGGTGGCATGTGATGTGGGGGGTCCACATCCAATTCCTGTTTCCTGGTTAAGGTCAGGGTGGTGGGAGGGGTGAGATGCCTCACTGGTTCCCATCACTCCCAGGCCCCTTGGTTTTGACCTATCTTTGGGTCCAAACTCCATGAAAACAGGTAGAAAGTCTCTTCTAGGGATTTTATCTGGGCCCACAAAGAGGGAAGGCAGGGAAGATGAGTTATGGGAGTGGGGTAAATGTTGGAAATTTGTGCTGTATTCTGCATTTCCCTCTTCCTCCTTTTACTAACATGGTCCTTTTTGTTAATGATGTCTTTGTCCTAACAACCTGTTCTTTATTCCCACTCACCCTTCCTTACTCTACCTTCCTAAGGACAGTCGGTACTAAGGTGAGCAAATAACTCCTTTGTATTAAAATAGCTGTATAAAGCATGATTTCTTACAGATCTCCTGTCTCCATTTAATCCCTGCAGGGTGGAGGTAGAGGCATGCAGGGCAATGGGGAGGGATAGGGGATACTGCATATATTGAGTACAAAAAATGGGAGAACACAGTGCCCAAGGATCCCCTTTGTCTCCTTTCTCCCATCATCACAACTTGATATTACATCCTGGCATTGCAATCTCTGTCATCTGGTTTGATGGGCAGTCAGAGTCAGTCAACCTGCCCATGGGGTGTGCTATGGAGCAAAATAAAACACTACAACACCCTGCATTTACACCTTGGCCTGGGGCAGAGTGTGTTGCCTATTCAGCACTCCCATTTTTGCTGGAGCATGGGCCTGAAGCAGAGAAGCCAGGCATCCTTTTTGGCAGCAGTAATAGCTACCTCAGAGCAAGTTCAGACCATATAGCGTCTGCAGCAAATAAACTACTCAATGTGAAATGCAGTTCCTAATGTAAATAAAATAAATATTTATGGTGCTTATCTGCCTTATCTGTAAGTGGGAGTTTGCAAACAGTGAACCAAGTTTTTATCTGGCTGGGAAGTTTTTCAACTAACCTAATTATATGTTAGGGTGTTTTAAAGTCAGAAATAAGTTGTGTCTGAAATACTTAGGCCATGATTCCATGTTAGATAAGCCAGTGTTTGCTGCAATGTACCTTACACAACCAGGTAATATTCTCCTTTTCTTCGAGTAACATCCGTCCTTATTCTTTTGGAGAAGAGCATTTGGTTTCTCTCCACCTTCCAGTTTAACCATAGTTTTTCCAGCTGTGGGGTGCTGTCCTGACCTCCTCTCACAGGGAAAGGGCAAATGCCTTCTTGTAAAGCTGATGCTACATCAGGGAAGGGTAACAACAGAGGGGAGAGCCTGGGACAGGATCTCTTCGGTGCTCCAGGACTAACACTGGGGATGTTGTGCTTCTGATTTCTTTCCATCCATGTTTTGACGCATCCAACTCTTCCTTCTCTTTTCCTTCCCCAAGATGTGTCAGTCCAGTCCTGGTGGCCAGTCGTCATGCAGCAGTGAGCCGTCACCCCTTGGCAGCATCAACAACAATGACAGTGGAGTAGAAATGAACATGCACAGCGGGGGAAGTCTGGGAGATCTGACGGCGTTGGATGACAACACTCCTGTTGTGGACTCAACGGTCTCTTCTGGTAATTCAGCAGTCAGCCTGCAGCTAAGGAAACACATGACGACAATGCAACGACTTGAACAGCTCAAGAAAGAGAAACTCAAGACAGTTAAGGATTCCTGCTCATGGGTGAGCCCAGCTCCACAAGCCAGAAACACCAAGCTGCCTCCCATCTCAGGAAATGGTAAGCCCTGGGCCTGGACCATGTCCTGTAGGAATCCTCCAGAGTTTGACTCTGGTTTTATAACCAAGAGTCTGCCCTGAAGGAATGAGGATCATTTCTTATTGCCTCTGAGTCAGTCCTTGCTAGATGAAGATGTCAGATAAAATGGACAGCTTGGGTGTAAACACAGCCATCTGGTGATGTGCAACAGCAACCCAGATGCTCAGTTCTACAGAGCTATGAAGGGAGGCAGAGGTATTGGTGTCCTTGTTTCTGGGCTTGCCCAGGACCCAGACACAGCTGTCCTCATTGTCTCAGTGACAACCACAAGACTGCTTGCATTTCTTTCAGCAGTAATAGTCCCCCAAGGGCTAATGTGCCTCCTGGGATACCAGTAGAGCATAACAGCAATCCAGACAAGACCTCCCTCCCTAATTTTGCTCTGACAGGCCTTTTGTCACTTTGAAGACTTCTGGCTGTTGCCTCCAGCTTCATATGCCAGTTTCTTACTGGCTGGCAGTTCCTGTTAAAAGCATCTTTATAATTCCTACAGTGTTCCTCTTAGCTTTGCCAAGAAGTCCCAAGGCACAGTGCCTGGGTTATACTAGACCTCAGAGCTTAGTATACTGGGAGTTCTTGGGTTACTCTTGGAAGAGGCTTTGAATGTCAGCTTTTGGGCTCTTGACCTCCTGTCTCTGACTATAGCTGTCTCAGAGAGCAGCTGTGGTTGTAGCTACGTGCTGTCCCTGTGGCACTGTTCTCATACTTTTTTTCCTACTGAGGGAAGCCCATGTGGAGACACTTCCTCAGCAGCTGAGGATCGGGTCTTATACGTTACAAAGACTCTCCAGGAGGGACTTCTTAACTTTTCTCCACAGCTACCTTGCTCTTTTTGCATGGACATAGAGCTAGAGATGAAGCTTTGAATTCACTAGCAGCAAATGAAATTCACTATCACTACCATGAAATATTTGGGAGTGGCTCTGTGAGTTTGTTTCCTGGCACCAGAAACATTACTAAGTGAAATGTCTCAGCTAACTAAACCTTTTCCTTCCCTTCAATGTTTCTCACAGGCTCTGTTCTAGAAAACTGTGGTGGTTCTTCTGCTACGCTGCCTAATCCCAGAATAATGGAGCTGTCTGTCAATGAGGTTACAATGCTGAACCAACTCAACGAGCGCCGTGACAGTACAACAAGCACCGTCAGCTCTGCCTACACTGTCAGCCGCAGATCATCAGGGATCTCCCCGTACTTCTCCAGCCGCCGTTCCAGTGAGGCTTCACATCTCGGGCACCGTCCCAATAACACAAGCTCTGCTGACTCCTATGACCCAATTTCAACAGACGCCTCCCGGCGGTCGAGCGAGGCGAGCCAGTGCAGTGGGATGCCAGGTCTGCTGAACCTCACACCAGCTCAGCACTACAGGCTGAAAGCCAAGTATGCTGCTGCCACAGGGGGCCCTCCTCCAACTCCCCTGCCAAACATGGAGAGGATGACACTGAAGAACAGGATCTCACTTATGGATGGACCAGACCCCACCTTGCCCTCCATCCGCCTCCCACCAGGCCCAAGGCGTTGCAGTGATGGTAACACCTACGGCTACCCATCAGCTCCAGCATTTCCCCATGAAGTGCAGGGTAACTGCATGAGACGGGCAAGTGACCCAGTGAGGAGACCTGTTGGAGACCCCCAGGCCCTCCCACGAGTTCACCGCTTCAACAGTACCAACAGCGTGAACCCCTTACATCCTCCACACCCCACAGACAGGAGGAATTTTGGTCTCCAGAGCTATGGGCACTCCGATGGGAGCCTTCCCCGGCACACTTACTCACCCCGACCACTGAGCATCAGTGAAAACATCGCCATGGAAGCCATGTCTGGGGAGACAGAGGCACCCATTGGAGATGATGACATTGTGCTGCCGGATGACGTGGTACAGTACATCAAATCCCAGAGCAA